>NW_020954610.1:31059076-31669741 GCF_900497805.2 Vombatus ursinus
TATCTATCTATCTATCTATCTATCTATCTATCTATCTATCTATCTATTTATCTATCTATTCCCTCTAACTACCCTAATACTGAGAAAGGTCTCATGAGTTACAAATATCATCTTTCCATGTAGGAATGTAAACAGTTCAACTTTAATAAGTCCCTTATGATTTCTCTTTCCTGTTTACCTCTTCATGCTTCTCTTGAGTTTTATATTTAAAAGTCAAGTTTTCTATTTAGCTCTGGTCTTTTCATCAAGAATGCTTGAAAATCCTCCATTTCACTGAATGTCCATTTTTCCTCTCAAGGATTATACTCAGTTTTTTTGGGTAGGTGATTCTTGGTTTTAATCCTAGCTCTTTTGACCTCCAGAATATCATATTCCAAGCCCTCTGGTCAATTAATGTAGAAGCTGCTGAATCTTGTGTCATCCTGATTGTGTTTCCACAATACTTGAATTGTTTCCATGTAGGAATGTAAACAGTTCAACTTTCCTGGGCCTGGGACCAATTCATATTTTTCTTGGAGGCTTTGGATGTAGGAGCTTTGACTGTGTTGTCTTCTTCTGGCTGCGTATTTTGATCTTCTTTGTCACCAAAGTAATATTCTGTGATCTGAGTTTTTGTGTGAGTGTGTGTGTGTGTGTGTGTGCTGTTTGCTCATGTTCCCAGACAATTACTTGAGTTTTAAACTTTTTGTTAAGTTATGGGTCTGCTTCCAGTGTGGAGAGTGTACTGTCCCAAGCTTTGGGGCTTTTGTGCAGCTATTTTCAGAGATACTTCTAGGGACCTGTAAGTTTTTAGTTCTTTCAAGGTGGTATGATCAAAGGCAAGGTGTTTACTCCTTTCCTGGCCTATACTCTTGGACATGAGTGACTACAAGCACTCTTTTCTGCTTTGGAACTATGAGAATGATTCGCTCTCCACTGCTACCCAAGCTCCACCATACCAATGCTTCTCCTTGCTCCAGGACCACCACTCAGGACTGTGACCCAGATCCAAGAATGGGCAAAGCAAGAGAATTCTGCCTCAGTACCAGCAAAGAGATCCCTGCAATCCACCTCTGATCAGCCACTCAATTGCCCCACCATCTATGGGCCAAGAGCTCTGGAAGCAGCCACCACCCTGGGCCTGTCTCCGGACTAGAGCTTGACTGCACACCTCTCTCACCCAGGTCTGACAGACCTTTCCTACTGACTTGTAAGTTGTCTTTGGCATTTGTGGGTTGAGAAGTCTGGAAACTGCTACAACTGCTAGTGATTCAGTCCCCTGAGGCCTGCGTCAGGTACACTGAGGCCTGGTCTTTGCTTGCATAGCCCATGTTGAACGGTGCTCCTCTCCCAGCCTGGCACAATAGACCTTTCCCATCAACCATCCAGGTTGTCTTTGTTTGGAAATTTGTTTCACTCTGTCTTTTTGTGGGTTCTGCTGCCCATTTTTACAGATATTTGGAGGGATTTGGGGGAGAGCTCAAGTAAATCACTGCTTTTACTCCACCATCTTGGCTCCACCTCCCTATTATCCATTACAGAACTATTTTTGGTGCTTCATTTAATCTTTTATATTTTCACTGTATAAAAAAAGTTCCTTTGGCTGCTAGAGGTATCCTTGACTATTGAGAGACCATGGATTCCTTTTATTGGCAATTGCTAGCCTTGCTAATAAATTGATCATGATTTGAATCTTGTGCCTCAATTTCTCTTTATTGCAGATTTTTATTGGGACACTCCTGGACACTCTCTTCTGTATGATCTCTGGTTTTTCAGTGACTTTCCTTAAATATGGAGACCACAATATTCTAAATTTAACCCTTTTTATTTCCTGACAAGGGAAAAGCATATTTACTAAGGAAAGCCCCTTCTAGAGAGTAAATGCAGTGTAGATAAGTGATTTAGATACAGTCTTGCTTAGAAATATCATTCAGCTCTAATCCTGTGATGAGGAGAATATAAATTTTCTCCTCTCCAAAGACTAAATATGTCCACACCCAGAGAAAGAAATATGGAGTCTGAATGCAGATGGAAGCATACTATTTGCTCTCCTTTTCCTTTGTTGTTCTGTTTTATTGCTTCATTCTCATGGTTCCACCCATTAGTTCTAATTGTTCTTTACAGCATGACTAATGGGAAAATATGCTCAACATGAATGTAATGTAGAGTCTATATCGGACTGTACACTGTCCTGGGCTGGGGGGGAGAAATGGAAGGGAGAGAAAATATAAAATTCAAAATCTTGTTGAAATGAATGTTGAAAACTAAAAATAAATCAATTTAAAAAAGACTAAATATGTAATAAAGTATAAGGGGAAGGGGTCAATTGAGATAATCAATTAAGGAGACCAGCAGAGAAGCCACACATGGCTAAAGAGAACAGCATGTGTACCTCATGAAAGGGAGAAAATGACTCCCAAGAACTAGGGGCTATGAATTACCCTTTGTCACATGCATTCTCTAAGTGTAAACTTACTTTCCCCATGACTCTGTATATACTAGTAGGAGAATGTGTCAGATAATTTTTTGGGGGCAGTTATACTAACTCTTCTGGCTATACCACCTTAGTAAATACCCCTTCCTAAAAGTTAAGTGTATCTGGTTCACTGATATCTACTAACAATCATGGAGGAAACACACTAATAGGGACTCATGAGAGATACTACTAGAAAATAGTTCCCCAACCCCTCAAGGCTACTCAGAGGTTTCTGAAGGGACAAGAAGAATCTGCCTCCCAGGGATCTAACCTGCCAGTGAAAGAAGGGATTGGGAGAGGATGTCTAGAGCATTTGCTATAAAAGTAAATCCATTTAGTTGGCTATTATATAAATTGGAGGTTTTTGGAACTATGAGCTCAATATGAACCAATAATGTGATGATGCAGTTGTGTGGAAAAGGAATTAGATTTGTTCTGTTTGGCTGCAGAGGGCAGAATGAAGTAGAAATGGGGAGATATTGCAAAGAGGCACATGTTGGCTTGATGTAAAGGAAAACATTCTATTAACTAGAGATATCCAAAAGTGGAAGTGGATCCCTTAGAAGGTACTAAGTTTCCCTTCATTGGTGGTCTTCAAGGAAAAGATATAAAACCGTTTGTAAGGTGCATTGTAGAAGGGATTTTTGTTCAGATAGGGACTATACAAATTTTCAGTGGGATACTAGATGGCTTCAGCCCTTTTCCATCTCTAAGATTCTGTACTTACAGCAATTGTTAGTCATTTCACATATATAATTGATATTATGTAGGGCAAGTAGGTGGTACAGGGGATAGAGTGCCAGGCCTGGAGTCAGGAGGTTGTTTTTATTATTCAGTCATGTCCTACTCTTCATGACAGCATTTTAGGTTTTCTTGGCAAAGGTACCAGAGTGGTGTGCCATTTCCTTCTCTAGCTCATTTGAACTCATGAAGATGAGTCATCCTGATTCCAAGCCCAGTGCTTTATCCAATGCTCCACCTAACTGCCTCTGGAGTCAGGAAGACCTGAGTCCAAACCTGACTTCAGATACTGATAGCTGTGTGACCTTGGAGAAGTCACTTAACCTTGCTTTTTTTATTGTTGTTCTTTTTTTTTTTAAATAGTATTTTGTTTATCCCAATTACATATCAAGAAAATTTTTAGCATTCATTTTTACAAGATTTTGAGTTTTAATTTTTTTTCCCTCTCTCCCTCCCCTCCCCTCTTCTGAAAATGGTAGGCAGTTTGATATAGCTTATACATGTGCTATCATGTAAAAAAATATTTCCACATTAGTCACAGTTGTAAAAGAAGAAACAGATTTTAAAAAAACACAAGAAAGAATGAAGTAAGTGGAAAAATATGCTTTGATCTACATTTAGAGCCCATTAGCTCTTTATTTGGATATGGATAGCATTTTCCTTTATGAATTCTTTGTACTTGTCTTGGATCATTATGTTGCTGAGAAGAGCTGAATCCTTCATAGCTGATCCTCACACATTGTTGCTGATACTGTGTACAGTGTTTTCCTGGTTCTGCTCATTTCCCTTTGCATTAGATTGTACAAGTCTTTCCAGGATTTTCTGAAGTTCGCTTGCTCATCATTTCTTATTGCATAATAGTATTCCATTACATTCATATACCACAGCTTATTTATCTATTCCCTAATTGATGGGCATCCCCTCAATTTCCAATATTTTGCCACCATGAAAAGGGGTGATATAAATTTTTTTGTATAAGTAGGTCCTTTTCTCTTTTTTTATAATATCTTTGGGATACAGACATAGTAATGATATTGCTGGATCAAAGGGTATGCACACTTTGGTTGCCCTTTGGGCATAGTTCCAAATTGCTCTCCAGAATGGTTAGCTCAATTCACAACTCCACCATCAGTGCATCAGTGTCCCAATTTTCCCACATCCACTCCAGCATTTATCATTTTCTTTTTTTTTGTCATAGTAGCCAATCTGATAGGTGTGAGGTTTTATCTCAGAGTTGTTTTAATTTGTATTTGTCTAATCAGAAGTGATTTAGAGCTCTTCTTCATATGCCTATAGATAGCTTTGATTTCTCAATCTGAAAACTGCCTCTTCATATCTTTTGACCATTTAGCAATTGGAGAATTGCTTATATTCTTATAAATTTGACTCAGTTCCCTATGTATTTGAGAAATGAGGCCTTAGAATACTTGCTGTAAAAATCATTTCTCAGCTTTCTGCTTTCCTTTTAATCTTGTTTGCATTGGTTTTGTTTGTACAAAAGCTTTTTAATTTAATATAATAAAAATTATCTATTTTATATTTTGTGATGCTCTCCATCTCTTGTTTGGTCATGAATTCTTCCCCTCCCCATAGATCTAATAGGCAGACTATTCCTTACTCTTCTAATTTTCTTATGGTGTCACACTTTATGTCTAAATCATTCGCCAATTTTGACCTTATCTTAGAATACCATGTGAGATGTTAGTCTATATCTAGTTTGTGTCCTATTGTTTTCTAGTTTTCCCAGCAGTTTTTTGTCAAATAGTGAGTTTTTATCCCAAAAGCTGGGGTCCTTGTGTTTATCAAACAGTAGATTACTGTTGTTATTGACTACTGTGTCTTGTGTACCTAATCTATTCCACTAATCCATCACTCTATTTCTTAGTCAGTACCATATAGCTTTGATGATTACTGCTTTATAATATAGTTTGAGATCCAGGAAGACTAGGCCACATTACTTTGTATTTTTTTCATTAATTCCCTTGATAATCTTGACCTTTTGTTCTTCCAGATGAGTTTATTGTTCTTATTTTTAACTCTATAAAATGATTTTTTTGGTAGTTTGGTTGGTATGGCACTGAATAGATAAATTAGTTTAGGTGGAATTGTTGTTTTTATCATATTGGCTCAACCTATCCATGAGCAATTGATATGTTTTAAATAGTTTAGATATGACTTTATTTGTGTGAAATGTGTTTTGTTGTTTCATATAATTCCTGTGTCTTGGCAGGTCAACTCCTAAGTATTTTATATTGTTTACAGTTATTTTAAATGGAATTCCACCTCTTGCAGCTGGGCTTTATTGGTCATATAAATGAATGCTGATGGTTTATGTGGGGTTTATCTTATATCCTGTAATTTTACTAAAGTTGTTAATTATTTAAAGTAATTTTTTGGTTGGCTCTCTACAGTTCTCTAAATATACCATCATATCATCTACAAAGAGTGCTAGTTTTGTTTCCTCATTTACTATTCTAATTCCTTCAATTTCTTTTTCTTTTCTTATTGCTGTAGCCAACATTTCTAGTACTATATTGAATAATAATAATGATAATGGACATCTTTGCTTCACCTCTGATCTAATTGTGAAGGCTTCTGCTTATACCTATTATAGGTAATGCTTGCTGGTGGTTTTAGATAGATACTGCTTATAATTTGAAGAAATGCTCCCTTTATTCCTGTGCTCTCTAGTGTTTTTAATAGGAATGGGTGCTGTATTTGTCAAAAGCTTTTTCACCATTTATTGAGATAATCATATGATTTCTGTTGGTATTGTCATGGATATGGTCAATTATATTGATAGATTTCCTAATATTGAAGCAACCCTGCATTCCTGGTATCAATCCCACCTGGTCGTAGTGTATAATCCTTGTGATAGATTGCTATAATCACCTTGCTAGTATTTTCTTCAAAATTTTTGCAGCAATATGCATTAGAGAAATTGGTCTATAATTTTCTTTCTCTGTTTTAGCTCTTCTTGGTTTAGGTATCAGTACCACATTTGCGTCATAAAAGGAGTTTGGCAGGACTCCTTCTTTAACTATTTTTTTCCTAATAGTTTATATAATATTGAAATTAATTGTTCTTTAAATGCTTGGTAGAATTCACTTGTGAACCCATCTGGCCCTTGGGAATTTTCCTAAGGAGTTCATTAATGGCTTGTTCAATTCTTTTTTAAGATGGGATTATTTCGGCATTGTACCTCCTGATCTGTTAATCTAGGTAATTTATATTTTTGTAAGTATTCATCCATTTCACTCAGATTGTCAGATTTATTGGAATGTAATTGGGCAAAATTTTTCCTAATGATTGCTTTAATTTCTTTTTCATGGGTCGTAATTTCAGCCTTTTCATTTTTGATACCGGATAGTTGGTTTTCTTCTTTCTTTTTAATCAAATTAAACAATGACTTATCTATCTTATTGAGCTTTCCCCCCCATAAAACCATCTCCTAGATTTATTAGCTCTATAGTTTTTTTTTTTAAATTTTTATCTCATTAATCTCACCTTTGATTTTCGGGATTTCCAATTTGGTATTCAATTGGGTGTTTTTAATTTGTTCTTTTTCTAGCTTTTTTAGTTATATACTCAATTTATTGATCTGTTTTCTTCCCATCTTGTTGATATAAGAATTTAGAGGAATAAATTTTTCCCTAAGTACTGCTTTGGCTGCATCCCATTAAATTTGGTATGTTACCATATTGTTGTCATTCTTTTTAATGAAATTATTGTTTCTGTGATTTGTTCTTTGACCCGCTTATTCTTTAGGATTATATTATTTAGTTTCCAATTAAGTTTTAATCTGTCTTTCCACTGTCCTTTGTTGAATGTAATTTTTATTGCATTATGATTCATAAAGTATACATTTACTATTCCTGCCTTTTACATTTCATTTTGAGCTTTTTATGCCCTATTACATGGTCAGTTTTTGTGTAGGTGCCATATTCTGCTGACAAAAAGGTAAATTCTTTTCTCTTTCCATTTAGGTTTCTCCAAAGGTCTGTCAAATCTAACTTTTCTAATATTCAATCTTCCCCCCTAATTTCTTTCTTGTTTATTTTTGGTTGGGTTTATTGAGTTCTGAGAGGGGGCAGTTGAGGTCCCCCACTAGTATAGTTATGTTATTTCTTCCTGTAACTCACTTAACTTCTCCTTTCAAAATTTGGATGCTGGGACAGCCAGGTGGTGCAGTGGATAGAGCACAGGCCCTGAAGATAGGAAGACATGAGCTCAAATCTGGCCTCAGACCAAACACTTGACATTTACTAGCTGTGTGACCCTGGGCAAGTCACTTAACCCCAGTTGCCTAAAAAACAAACAAAAAAAAGTAAAAATAAAAATTTGGATGCTGTACCACTTGGTGGTATATGTTTAGTATTGATGTTGCTTCATTGTCTATTGTGCTTTTTGCAAGAGGTATTGTCCTTCCTTGTCTCTTTTAATTAGGTCTATTTTTACTTTTATTTTATCTGCTATTAGGATTGCTACTCCTGCTTTTTTTTTTCACTCCAACTTAATCACAATAAATTCTGCTCCAGCCCCTTACCTTTACACTATGTGTCTCTCTCTGCTTCAAGTATGTTTCTTGTAAACCATGTATTGTAGGATTCTAGTTTTTGATCCACTGTGCTATCCAATTCCCTTTAAGGGAGAGTTCATCCCATTCATTTTTCACAGTTATGATTACTAACGGTGTATTTCCATCCATTCTATTCTTCCTCCTGTTTGTCCTCTCTCCTTTCACCCTTTCCCTCCTCACCAGTGTTCTGCTTCTGTCTACCACCTCCCCGATCTGCCCTCCCTTCTGTCAGTCTCTATCTCTGCCCCCACCACTTGATCTCCTCCCCTCCGACTTCCCTGTTGGGTGAGATAGATTCCTATATTCAACTGATTGTTCATATTTTTCCTTCTTTGAGCCAACATTTATGAGGATAAGGTTCAAGTAATGCTCATTTCCCTCCCTCCCATCATCCCCTCCACTGTAAGAGGTCTTTAGGGCCTCTTCATGTGAAATAATTTACCCCATTCTTCCTCTCCTTTCCTTGTGCTCTCATTGTACTCCTCTTTCTCATCCCCTAATTTTTATGTCATTCCCTCAAATTCACCTTACACCCATATTCTCTATGTATATTCCTTCTAGCTTTACTATTAGTAATACAATTTTTTTAGAGTTACAAGTATCATCTTTCCATGTAGGGATTTAAATCATTTAGCTCTATTGAATCCCTTATGTTTTCTTTCCCTTTTTCCTTTTTTATGTTTCTGTTGGGTCTTGATATTGGAGGTCAAATTTTTGGTTTAGTTCTGGTCTTCTCCTTATGAAAGCTTGAAATCCCTCTATTTTGTTGAATGACCATTTCTTTCCCCTTGATGTATGATGCTTAATTTTGTTGGGTGAATGATTCTTGGTTGTAGTCCCAGCTCTTTTGCCTTCTGGAATATCATGTTCCACAACCTCCCATTTCTTAATGTAGGAGCTGCCAAATCCTGTGTAATCCTGATTGTGACTACTTGATATTTGAATTGTTTCTTTCTGGCCACTTGGAGTATTTTTCCCTTGACCTGATAGTTCTGAATTTGGCTATAATGTTCCTTGGAGTTGTTATTTTGGGATCTCTTTCCTTGAGGCGATCCGTGGATTCTTTCAATGTCTATTTTGCCCTCTGGTTCCAGGACATCAGGGCAGTTTTCCTTGATAATTTCTTGAAAGATGCTGTCCAGGTCCTCCTTTGGATGATGGCTTTCAGGTAGTTCAATGATTCTGATATTGTCTCTCTTGGATCTATTTTCCAGGTCTGTTGTTTTTCCCATGAGGTATTTTACATTTTCTTCCATTTTTTCATTCTTTTGATTTTGTTTGATTAATTCTTGATGTCTCATAGAGTCATTAGCTTCCATTTGCCCAATTCTAGCTTTTAAGGTGTTGTTTTCCTCAATTATCTTTTGTAGATTCTCTTTCATTTGACTGATTACATTCTTCAAGGAGTTTTCTTCAGCCGATTTCTGTATCTCCTTTTGCGTTTGACCAATTCTGCTTTTTAAGCAATTTTCCAAGCTGTTGACTCTTTTTTCATAATGCTCTTGCATCACTCTCATTTCTTTTCCCCATTTTTCTTCTATCTCTCCTTTATGATTTTTAAGCTCTTTTTAAAGTTCTTCCATAAGCTCTTTCTGGGCTTGAGGCCACTTTTTTTTTCTTTGCGGTTTTGCCATAGGTATTGTTCATATTGTCCTCTTCTGAATTTGTGTTTTGGTCTTCCCTGTCACCATTATAACTTTCTATGGTCAGATTTTTTTTTTTGCTTGTCTTTTTTTTACCTTTTTCCTTCCTTTTAAATTTGATCTCTGTTTCCAGGGTGGAAGGGGTTCTATCTCAGGCTTCTTGTACCAGTGGCTACAGGCTCTGGCTGTTTACCTGGTGCTATGCTGATGTTGCCCTGAGTCCCACGGGGTATCCTCATATCTGGTACTGTGTTATAGGGGTAAAGTCCAGGGTATGGCTGGTGCTGCTGGAGGCCATAGGTTTCTGGCAACTTACCTGGTGCTCAGCTGGGTCCTAGTGGCAGTGTCTGAAGTATGTGGTGCTGAGGCCCAGTGGAGTTTTTCTGTGTTTCCCCAGGGTTACACTGAAGCATGTGGAGGTCTGGCTGCAGGAGGGTACCTGTTTGCTCTGGGCTATGCTAGAGCACCTGAGGGTCTGGTCCCTGGAGGATACCTGACTGCCTGGGCTATTCTGAAGCATGTGATGGTTCTCAGAGCTGAAGTCTGCTGGTTCCTTTGGGTATGCTAAGGCACATTGGGGGTCCTGGTGTTGGTGTTTGCCTGATCCACCACACTGGGGCTCAGGATCACCTGCTGGTTTGCTGAGGTGGAGCTTGCTGCTGGCTTGCTGGTATGCTTCCTGTTCTAGAATGTGCTCCCCTTTTGCCTGAGTAAGGTAACCTTTCTTTCTGATCTTCCAAGTCTCCTGGGCTCCACCCCATCTTTCTTCTGGCTCCACTGTTCCAGGATTTGTTCTGCGGTGTTATTTTATGGTTGTTTGGAGGTGAATATGGGAGAACTATAGTGATTTAATGCTTACTCTGCCATCTTGGCTCTCAGGAGTCCCACTTAACCTTGTTTGCCTCAGTTTCCTCATCTGTAAAATGAAATGGAGAAGGAAATGGCAAATCATTCCAGTATCTTTGCCAAGAAAACCTTAAATGATGTCATGAAGAGTCGAACACAACTAATTGACTAAACTACAATAATTGATATAATATTGCTTGCCTTCTCAATAGGTAGGGAAAGGGAGGAAGGGAGAGAATTTGGAACTCAAAATTTTAAAAACAGGATGTAAAAAATAAAATAAACAAATGATTGCTACTCATTGTTTTTAGAAATACTACTAAAGCAAGCTATGTACGCTGCTTTTGTGAAGAGGCAGTGTACTGAGTGGCAGGTCCCATACTATTTTCCCTCTGAAACTGCTCTAGGGCTCAGGGGAAACAGATTTTCAAATAACTCCAGCTCAGTTCAGAATGGATCTTAAACTCCTTGACTACAATCAGAAAAGAAGTTATTTGTTTGAGGTTGCCCCCAGGGCTCAGGTGAAACAGTATTTTGACAGTAGGTTTTGAAAGGAAACAGAGTCTGTTTCAGCCAATCAGTGAATAGCTTTTCTACAAGGGAGAGTCTTAAAAAAGCAGAGAGTTCCAAGAGGCTGATGACAAAGCACAAATATGTCATAGATTTTTGGTGCCAGAAACCCAAAATAACTTCTCTCCCTTGTTTCAGATGCCCGAGAGTGTCTCTCCCCTTACATCTTAGACTTATCCATGCTATGTCAGTTAGATTTGATCTCAAAGAAGAGATTTTTGCTTCTCATTTCCCCAAGCTGTGGATAGTTCTGGTTGCACTGCTCTTTGCTTCATCCCTTTTAATGGTTGACCAAAACAATAAAGGAGGAGAATTTCTCTCTCTTTCTCTCTCTTGACCATGAATAACTATGAGTACAGTAAGGGGTACCTCTGATCTGGATGGCCAATAAAAAGCCAAAAAAAAAAAAAGATGCAGAATATTCTTTCTCTTGTTTACTATTTGGTGTTCACTACTACCCAACTTACTCGTGACTCCAAGAAGCTGTAGTGTAGGCAGTGGCCACATTCAGGTAAAACTATCTGGACAGATGGGATAAACCAGGTTGAGGGTTGACTGATGGGCCTCAAACCTATCTGTGAGTTAAGGGGATATCTATCCCAAACACGTAAAGTCTTCCCTGGTCAGAATAGGCAGATGAAAACAATTTGTTCCAAAGGCCATGAAGGCAGTTGAAGCAGGGACTGTGGAGTACTTAGAGCTTGATCAGGCATTAAAGACACCAAGGTAATCCCTGCATCCCCAGCCATACACTGGTCTTCAATGACTCTGGAAGAGAGATTGAGGCTGATGACTTTGTGCAACCCTATTTCACTTAAATCCAATTCATCCACAAGTGAAGATATCACCCTTGTAGTTTCATTGGTCCTTTTTGAAAACAAAGGACAAACAATAAACACCAACTTATTAGTTGAATATATACAATTCTTTCAAGGAATTTGATTCCTTCAAGAATGACTTGGCTAGAGAAGACATCATTCTTCCTAATCTTTTTTTTTCCCCTTAGGATAGAATGAAAGAATTTTAGAGCAGTAAGAAACTTTGTAACAATCTAGCTCAATTTCCTCATTTTCTGAATGGGGCAATTGAGGTATGGAGGGAAAGGTTTAAGCAACTTGGCCAAGTTCACACAAGTATGTGAACCACACTAGCCCCAGCCCCCAAACAAAAATCCTCCTGTGAAACCCTACCATCGATGAGAAAATCTACTCATCAGAAGGAATTCTGGGGTAAAGACCTGACTGGGGTTGACTCCCTCAAACATGCCTCATCCCTCTTCAACTAGCCAGGTTCCAGGACTTCATTGACACCTCCCTCCTATTCCTAATTTCCATCACTTTTCAAATAAATAGTAACATAGCTATCCTGAAGGGTATGACATTCTTATGCTCTATGCCTTCACTTGAAATTTTTCTGATTAGAAATTGTAGGCTAACTATGCTGAATGTTCTTTCTCTGACCACCACTCCTCATCCTATTAATATCAGCCTATTAATTAACAAGATCGTGTTTCTATTGTTCCTTAGCCATTCTTTGCTGCCCTTACATTTTGCACTCCCTCTGGAATCACTGTTTTGTTTTTGTCAAACTGGCTTTCATATTAGACTTGTGAATTTCTACATATGTGTAAAAGTTATTTCCCATCAACAGAATTAAGTTCCTTGAGGACAAAGATTGTTTCTTTTTTTGTATAACCTGTACCTATCATAGTGTGTGGCACATACGAGGTGGTTAGTAAATACTTTCTAAAGGAATGAATTATAGGCAATGTGGTCTTGTAATCAGCAGACATGGAGGACAGTTATGACTCTGGAACTTACTGTGTGACCTTAGACAAGTCACTTAAGTGCTCAGTTTTAATTTCCATATCTGTAAAATGGGAGGACTATATTTCTTTGACTACTTTATGGGGATAGATTATGATTTCTAAAACTTATATAGATGTGAGTTACTCTGTAGGCTTTTGGCTAGTCTTGTATTAACATTTTTTTGTTAGCAAAATAATGATAATGATGATAGCTAGCATATATAGAGTTTGAAATTAAATATAAAACACTTTTGGTAAAGTGTTTCACTTCATCTGTGATTGGCCGAGGGTCATACAATTGAGTGTCTGAGACAGTGTCTGAGATAGGATGTGAACTCTGACCTTCCTGACTCCAAGGCCAGTGTTACATGCATGTGTTACCTAGTCTCTTAAAAGAGGTAATTCTATTCCAACATTATTGCTCTTAACAATTAAGACCCAGTGGCAGCATTGTGTGGTAGAGCATTGGACCTGGAAACAGGAAGGTGAGTTCAAATTTCACTTCTGACTAGCTGTGTGACTGAGGCAACTCACTTTATTTCTCTGTGGCTCAGTTTTCTTATCTGTTAAATGTAAAGGTAGGATTAGGTTCTTTCACCTCCAAGTCTTTGATCCTTTAAAGATTTTTAGTCAATGGCTGGGGTTAAATGCTCCTTATATTCATGGATAAAGCCCTTGGTATTCTGACAGATTCATTCTTCTAAAGATCTCAGGTCATTGTTTAGATAGTGTTACATCTCTTTAAAATTTAAATATTTTTGTTTAGTATTTTATTTTTCCCTAATTACATGTAAAAACAATTTTAACAATCATTTTTAAAACTTTGAATTCCAAATTCTCTCTCTTCTTCTCCCTTCCTCTACCCTCCCCACATTGAGAAGGCAAGCAATTCCATATAGGTTATATCTGTGTAGTCATATTGTGAAAAAAAATAGACCAAAAACCTCCCAAAAAACAAAAACTCAAGAAAAATAAAGTAAAAAAGTACACTTCAATCTGTATTCAGACACCATTAGTTCTTTCTTTGGGGATGGGTAACATTTTTCATCATAAGTCCTTCAGAGTTGTCTTGAACTATTGTATTGCTGAGAAAAGCTAAGTCATTCACAGCTGATCATCTTACAATATTGCTGTTACTTTGTACACAGTACATGTCACTTTGCATCAGCTTCTATAAGTCTTTCTAGGTTTTTCTGAGAGCATCCTGCCCATCATTTCTTATAGCACAACAATATTCCATCACAATCACATGACACAATTTGGTCAGCCATTCCCCAGTTGATAGGCATCTCCTCAGTTTCAAATTCTTTGCTACTAGAAAAGAGCTGCTATAAATATTTTTGTATATGTAAGTACTATCTTTTTTTTTAATCTCTTTTTGGATATAGATCTACTAGTGGTATAGCTAGGTCAAGGGGTATGCATAGTTTTATAGCCCTTGGGCATAGTTCCAAATTGCTCTACAGAATGGTTGAATCAATTCACAATTTCAACAACAGCATATTAATGTGTCATTTTCCCCACATCCCATCCAACATTGGTCATTTTCCTTTCTTGTCCTATTAGTCATTCTAATAGGTATGAGGTGGCAATTCAGAATTGTTTTAATTTGCATTTCTCGAATCAATAGTGAGTTAGAGCATTTTCTTTTTCATATGGTTATAGAAAACTTTGATTACTTCATCTGAAAACTGTTCAGATTTTTTATCATTTATGGAATGACTCTTAGTTTTATAAATTTGACTGAGTTCTCATTTGAAAAATGAGGTCTTTATCAGAGAAACTTACTTCATTTTTTCCCCACAGTTACTATTGCTAACTACATTTCCTTTCATCCTATTTCCCTTCCCTGTTTATTCTATATTCTCTTTCTCCTTTCCCCCATTCCTCTTCAAAAGTGTTTTCATTCTGACTAACCCCTCCCCAAATCTGCCCTCCCTTCTATCACCCCTCCCCTCCCTTCTCTTCTTCCCTTCCTCTCCTACTTTCTTGTAGGGTAAGATAGATTTCTATACCCAATTGAGTGTGTACGCTATTCCCTCTTTGAGCCAATTCTGATGAAAGTTAGGTTCACTCACTCCCTCTCACCTCCCCTATTTTCCCCTCCACTGTAAAAGCTTTTTTAACTTCTTTCATGTGATATAATTTGCCCCATTCTACCTTTCCCTTTCTTCCAGTGCATTCCTCTCTCACCTATTACTTTTATTTTTAAGATATCATCCCTTCATATTCAACTCACACCTGTGCCCTCTGTCTATATATAGTCCTAACTGCCCTAATAATGGCAAATTTCTTATAAGTTATAAGTATCATCTTTCCATGTAAGAATGTAAATATTTAACTTTATTAAGTCTCTTATGATTTCTCTTTCCTATTTACCTTTTTCATGTTTCTCTTGATTCTTGTATTTGAAAGTCATATTTTCTATTCATCTCTGGTCTTTTCATCAAGAATGCTTGAAAGTCCTTTATTTCATTGAATGTCCATTTTTCCCCTGAAGGATTATACTCAGTTTTGCTGAGTAGGTGATTCTTGGTTGTAATCCTAGTGCCTTTGCCCTCCAGAATATTATATTCCAAGCCTGCTGATCTTTCAATGTGGAAGCTGCTAAATTTGTATTATCCTAACTGTGACTCCACCATGTTTGAATTGTTTCTTTCTGGCTGCTGGCAATATTTTCTACTTGATGTGGTAGCTCTGGAATTTAGCTATAATATTCCTTGGAATTTTCATTTTGGGATCTCTTTCAAAAGGCGATAGGTGGATTCTTTCATTTTCTATTTTACCCTCTGGTTCTAAAATATCAGGGTAGTTTCCTTGACAATATCTTGAAAGATGATGTGTAACTCTTGTTTTATCATGGCTTTCAAGTTGTCTAATAATTTTTAAATTCTCTCTCCCAAATCTATTTACCAGGTCAGTTGTTTTTCCCATGAGATATTTCACATTGTCTTCTATTTTTTAATTCTTTTGTTTTCTTGTTTCTTAATTTCTCATAAAGACATTAGCTTCTATTTGCTCAATTCTAATTTTGGGGGAATTATTTCCTTCAGTGAGCTTTTGTACTTCCTTTTCCATTTAGCCAATTCTACTTTTAAAGGAGATTTTTCCTTCAGTGAATTTTTTTTGCCTCTTTTTACATTTGGAAAATTCTGCTTTTCAAGACATTCTTCTCCTCATTGGCTTTTTCCCCATTTTGCCTAATCTGTTTTTTAAGGTGTTGTTTCCTTCAGTATTTTTTTGTGTGTCTCTTTTACCAAGCTGTTAAGTCTTTTTCCATGAATTTTTTGCATTGATCTCATTTCTCTTCCCATTTTTCCTCTACCTCTTTTACTTCATTTTCAAGATTCTTTTTGATATCTTCCATGGTGTGAGGCCAATTTCTATTTTTCTTGGAGGCTGTGAATGTAGGAGTTTTGACTTTGTCATCTTCTTCTGAGTGTGTTTTGATCTTTCTTGTCACCATAGTAACTTTCTATGGTCAGATTTTTTTCTGTTGTTTGCTCATTTTCCAGTCTATTTCTTGACTTTTAACTCTTTGTTAAAGTGGGGCTCAGCTTTCCAAGTGGAGCAGGCACTTCCCAAGATTCAGAGTCCTTGTGCAGCTGTTTTCAGAGATATTTCTAAGGATGTGTAAGTTTTCAGTTCTTCCAAGGTGGCATGATCTAAGGAGAGGTGTGTTTACTACTTTCCTGGCCTGTGCTCTGGTCTGTGAGTGACCACAAGTGCTCTTTTCTGCCCTGGAATTGTGATGAGAGTCCCTGGTCCACTGTAGCCACAAGGTTTGGTATGCTAGTACTCTTCCTTGCTCTGGGACTGCCACCCAAGACTGTGACCTGGACCTGAGTATGGGCAAAGCAACAGAATTCTGCCCCCTGTGCCAGCAAGAGACCTCTGTAATCTCCTTCTGATCAGTTGGATCCATCCCCTTACCATCTGTGGGCTGCAGGATCCTGAAGCAGATGCTGCCACTGCTGATTCAGTGGCTCTGAAACCTGTTCCTGGGTTGCTGGGGCTCAGTCTATGATGGTGCATTCTGGGAAGGATTGTGCTCTGCTTTCACCCAGGTGCAATAGACTTTTCTTGCCAACCTTCTAAGTTGTCTTTGGCTGGATAATTATTTCACTCTGTCCTTTTGTGGGTTCTGCTGCTCCACCAGTTGTTTTATGCCATCATTTAAAGTGTTTGGAGGGCTTTTGGGTAAAGCTTAGGTGAGTAGCTGCCCTTTCTCAGCCATCTTGGTTCTATCTCCTCAACAGTCTTACATCTCAAGGTATTCTTATAAGATAAGATAAAGCAAGTCATATTTTGTATTTGTAAAATGTGGAGATTACAATTTTGAAGGGTGAGAGAATGACATTAGAGACAAGGACAGCAATTGATATCCTCTGGGTTTAGGTGGTGTATTGGATAGAACACCAGCCCCAGAGTCAGGAGGAAACAAGTTCAAATCAGGCTTTAGATATTTAGTAGCTGTGTGACCTTAGGCAAGTCATTTAACCCCAGTTGCCTCAAAAAAAAAAAAGACTTACATCTAACTCATATCCTTTGGGCATATGAGCATTGTATAAATCATAGATACTGGGAGATACTTCATTATAAAAATATAGAGAGATGGACAGGGAAGTTGTAGAAATGCACTGAAAATTAAATTAATATGATCAAATAAAATCAATCAATAGAAACAATAGCTTTAGTTAGAAGGGACTTTCTAAATTTAGTTAGAAAGTCATCTAATGCAAACTCCTCATTTTATAAGTGAAGAAACTGAGGCACACAAAAAGTAAAGTGACTTGTCCGGGGTCATAGATATTGTGACGGAACTAGGATTTGAACATTTGGTCTGTGGCTCCAAATTCAATGCCCTTTTCACTGAGTTAAAACAGAAGTGAAGAACAATTAGTCATTTGGTTGGACTGTAACATAGAGTTATTGTTCAATCATGTTTGATGTCTATGATTCCATTTGGGGGTTTCTTGGCAAAGACACTGGAGTAGTTTGACAATTACTTCTTCTGCTCATTTTAGATGAGGGAACTGAGGCAGAGTTAAGTCACTTGTCCAGGGTCACACACTTAGTAAGTGTATGAATCCAGATCTGAACTCAGGAAAATGACTCTTTTTGACTTCAGACTTGGCACTCTAGCCACGGTGTCACCTAGCTTCCTATAACATAGAGTACGTAAAGGAAAACAGTATGAAGTGGAGGACTTTTCAAGCCAGGATAATGCCTTACCTTTTTTTTTTCAGTTGTGGAGTAGTTCCATAGTGTTAGCATACTGGACTTGGAGGCAAGAAGATCTGAGTTTAGATTCTACTCTCTACTTATATTAGCTGTGTGACAATAGGCAAGTCACTTAATCTCTCTCTGTACCTCATTTTCCTCATTTATAAAATGAGAGATTTGGACTTGATGGCTTCCAGGTTCACTTCTAGCTCTAAATCTATGATCCCATAAATGAGGCCTCTAAGTACGTCCTCCATATTGGGACCTCTTCAGTGCTGAATGTGAAAAGATCATCATAGTTCCTTCTAATGAATCCTGATATTGTGAATCAATTTATGCATTTAGATAATAGGGTTGCTTTTGTAGAGCTATACCAGGTTTATTGGTTACATATATGGTGTCCTGATATTTCCCTCTGTATTTGCAATTGGACCATCACCATTGCTATCTATCTCCTTGAACTCTATACAAATTAGAAAAATGATTCATTTCATTACCATAATATGCTTAGAAGATTAAATTATAATTTATTAGGATATGATTCATTCAGTACTCTTATTGAATAAATGAATGATATATTAATAAATTATATTCATTCAATACCCTTATTGAATGAATGATAGCTTAAAAAAAATTACAATTGACCTAGGGGACTCCTAGTGGAGAAAATCACTCTACCACTCTGCACTTGGGAGTCTTAACGTAGAGAGTGGCTAGAAGGTTGAGTGACTTGCTTAGTGTGATAGAGCTAATATGTGCTAGAAACAGGACTTGAACCAGGTCCTCAACAATGTTCTTGAATGAATGAAAGATGTCTTAACAAATTCCAATTTGCTCTTCTAAGTATATTCTTAAGATGAAATTAATTAAACATCTACTTTGTTTTAGGTGCTTGGGATACAAAGATGAAAAGAGAAGAGCCCCATTCCTCTTCCCTCAATAAGCCTATATTCTATGGAGGGAGAGGTGGTGAAGAATAACATGAATACAAAATAAATAAATAAATAAAAACTAAATCTACAAAGTGAAAGGCAGCCATAGCATGGTAGATATTTCTGGTTGAGAGTCAGGAAGACCTGAGTTCAAGCTCTGCCTCTTATACATCAAGTTAACCTGATCAAGTTAATTAACCTCTTAGTCCCTCCAGACCACTCTTTAAGACTATAACCTGCAGAGAAGTTATTGATATGTATTGGTAGAGGGACTTTCCTCACTGGTAGTTCTCTATACTAGTAAAATCACAGTTCCAGTCCAAAACTACAAGTAATTTTGGGGTCAGAGGGTATAATAACTAGAGGAATCAAAAACAATCTTTTCTAGGAAGTGGCATTAGAATTAAGTCTGTAGCAAGACTGTAGTTCACTAAACATATTTGGCTCTGTGTGTGTGTGTGTGTGAAATACCAATAATATAGTATAACAAAGCACATATTACAAATAGAAATGCCACAACTGCTTTAGAAGAAAATCTCTTACTATCAGTATTCTCACTAGGAGAATCCTTATTATTTGCTACCTAAGTGGTTCAGCTTTGTTGGATAGAACACCATAGTTAAGAAGATCAGGGATATCATCAGGAACTCAAGAGACTTTGACTATAGGCAAGACATCTCTATAATTCTGTAAGCTGAGGAAACCCAAAACTAAGAAGTCGGAAGGGCTACTAACTACAAGTTATAAGAAGGGGCTAATACTTAATTTTCTTTTATTCTAATGAAATTTACCTTTTCATATCATAGGAAGACAATTGGGGTGACAATTATATCACAAGTGGTCATTTTTGAGAATTCTATCCTATCTCCCAACCTAATTCCAACTGGAGAAGATAATTTCAAGCAGCTATTGTTCTACTAATTTCCCTTCAATGGGCCATCTATGTTCCTTTTAAGCAACTCCAGAGAATGCTGCATCATGTTGTTAACAATCTGAGTAATGAATTATTCTCATTTTTAAAGAAGTTTAAGGTTTCAGAATCTAATGCCTTGACTTACAGCCATGACTTGAAATGAATAATTACTATAGAAAACTACAGATTTTTTCTCTTGGGGGATTGATTGATTTTAACCTTTCTCCCTTGCCTAACCTTTATTCTGAACATGACATTTCCCCCTGCCACTTCTCATGTTTTATTTTGTTAAAGAAAATTGCATTTTCTATTTCTAGACAAAGCATAGTTGTTTATGTCAGTCAATTTAACACAATATACCAGTTCTTCATTGTGTAGAGTAAGCACTAATGAGATTCGAGCAAGTGATCATTTCAGGATCCAAGGCCATGCTTCCCAATGGCACATAAAAATGGATACATGGTGATCTTGTAAGGATAATAGTATTTAATAGTGATGATGAAGCACCTTTTATCTCCTAGAGATTTGGGAAGCATTTTCATTTACTGTTGTATGCATTCACTTTTTCCCAACTAGCCATCTTCATAGATTTAAGACTGGAAGGTACCTCAGAGGTCATCTAAGTCATCATTTTACATGTAAGGAAATAGACTAGGAAAGGTTAAATAATTTCCCTGGGGTCACTCAAATAGCTGGAAAAGTACATACATCCCTATTTGTACATATTTTTTAAAAAATCTAAGTAGGTTAGAGAGTTCTTTATGCATCCACATCACTTTACAGACAAATCCCTTTTTTTCTCAGTCCTCATCTTCCTTTGCCTTTCTACTGTATTTGATGTGGTTGGCCATCCTCTCCTCTTGTGTACTTCATCTTCTGAATTTCTCTCTTGATTCTCTTTCTATGTGTCTAACCATTTCTCCTTAGTCTTAATTACTGGCTGATAATCCATATCATGCTTCCAAACACACACACACACACACACACACACACACACACAGAGCCAAATATGTTTAGTGAACTACAGTCTCGCTACAGACTTAATTCTAATGTTCACAAAGATTTGTCCTATGCCCTCCTCTGTTCTCTTTCAAAACTCCTTTTTGGTTAACTCTTCTACTCCCATGAATTTAATCATCTCTTTGCAGATGACTCATAAATGTATTTGTAGACTTTTTTCTTTCCACTGAGCTTTAGTCCTATATCACAAACTACCTATTGGACATTTCAAATGGGATGTCCTAGAGACATATCACACTAAGCTTATCTAAAACAAAACTATTTTTTTTTATCTAATCCATCCCTTTTCTAAACTTCCCTATTTCTATCGAAGGTAGCACCATTCTTCCAGTCTCCCAGGTTTGTAACCTTGACACTTTCCTTTATCCCACATATCCAATAAGTTATAAAATTTTGCTGTTTCTACTTCTACAACATATCTTGAATTGAGCCCCTTTTCTATCCTTACACAGTTACTGTCTTAGTTCAGCCAACACTTCTCATTCCCTTTCACTGAGATTATTGCAATGGCCTCTTAATTGTCTATCTCAAACTTCTCCCCAAGAGAGTCTATCTTCCACATAGTTACTAAAGTCATTTTTTTAAAGCACAGATTAACCATGTCTCTACTCTATTCAGTAAACTCCAGTGGTTCCCTTTTGCCTTTAGGATAGGATAAAAATTCCTCTCTTTAGTTCTGAAGACCTTCAGAATAATGCACATGAAACCATGAAACTGTAGCTCTTTGACCCAGCAATACCAATACTAGGTCTATACCCTAAAGATATCAAAGAAAGAGGAAAATGATCCATATGTACAATAATAATTAATAACTAACATTTATATAATAATTTAAGGTTTACAAAGTTCTTTATAAATATTATCTCATTTTAATGCCACAATAACCCAGAGAGATAGATGCTATTATTATCCCCATTTTACAAATTAGAAAACTGAGGTTAGAGAAGTTGAGTGAGTTGCCTAGGGACACAAAGCTAGTAAGGCCATGCTTGAATTCTGGTTTTAGGATCTCCACATCTAGCAACTAACTGCCTATTTACTTATTTAACACTTCTTTTTTGTAATAGGAAATTACTGGAAACTGAGGAGGACTCATTGATTAAGGAATGCTTGAACAAATTATATTATATTAATAAAATAGAACATTATTGCATTTAAGAAATGACAAAGGCATGGTATTAGGGAAACCTTGGAAGACTAATATGAATTGATACAAAATGAAGTGAACAGAACCCAGAGAATGATATATATATAACAACAACAATATAACAACAGCAAATACAACAGTAATGTAAAGATAAACAACTTAAGACTTAAGACTTAAGAACTCTGATGAATGTACCGACCAACCATGATTCCAGAGTACTGATGTGGAAGCCTGCTACTCACTTGCTGACAGAATAGTGATAGACTCAAGATGCAAAATGAGACATACATTTTTGGACATGGTTAATGTTGGAATTTGTTTTTCTAGATGATAGATAGATAGATAGATAGATAGATAGATAGATAGATAGATAGATAGATAGATAGATAGATAGACAGATAGATAGATAGATGTTTGTTAAAGAGATTTTGTTTTTTTTTTAATTTTTCCAGTGGGGGCAGCAAGAGGTGGGATAGAAAGGGAAAATATGGATAGCTTCTCTCCCCTCCATCCTCAAATGAAAAAAGAACAGAAAGAATTCCAGAAGGAATCACAAACAAGCTGGATAGATCTGAAAGTTACATATAGAATTTCTGTATTTTTTAAAGCAAGCCCTATATTTTAACTGGTATTTGCTAAGTTTAAAATAAAAAAAATAAGAAGAGAAAAGAAAGCCTCATCCTAACCTATCTTTCCAGCTTCATTGGACATTGTTCTTCCTCCTGTGCTCTACAATCCAACCAAACTGGTCCTTTTGTTCCTCACACACAATACTCAATCTCCTTTCTCCATTTATTTTCATTGGCTATTTCCCATGCCTAGAATGCATTCCTTCCTTACTTGCAACTCAAAAGAAAAAAAAATTGGCAGCTATGGTGGTACAATAGATAGAGTGTTGAGCCTAGAGTTAGGAAGATCTGAATTTAAATCTTCCTCAGACAATTACTAGTTGTGTGACCATGTCCAGGTCACTAAACCTTATCTCTGTCTCAGTTTCCTCAACTGTAATAACAACACCTCCTTCCCAGAGTTGTTGTGAGGATTAAATGAAATATTTGTTAAGCATTTAGCATAGTGCCTGGCTCATAGTAGGTGTTATATATAAATGCTTATTCCCTTCCTCTTCCCCAGAATTCCTCTCTTCTTCCAAGGCGTATTTCAAATATCACCTTCTACATAAAGTATTGCCTGATTCCCTCAACTCCTAATAACCTGTTTTCTGATTGCTGAACTAACTCAACAGGGCAGATACAAAAGCATTGGACACGTTTTGATGGAATCCTAATTCTTGGGTAGGGCTTAAGGATCCCAACCAAAAATTTTCATGGATTAGTTACTGTATATGAAGAGTGGGGCATGTCTCCCAAACTACCTTTCATAAATCTGCCAGTGCTCTGGTTATGAGCAACACAGTGTTTTCTAACCTGTATTCAGTGGAGTGCTAGTGTTCTGTAATATAAGTGCAGTGACATAACAAAATTTCCACATTTGCAATATTTTCCTCCTATTGAATACAAAATATAAAATTAGATATATATCAAAGCGTGTTGTGGAAGATTTTTAGTATGAAAATAGGTTTAATTTTCTCTGCTTTGTGCCAAAACTTCCAACTCTTATCTCTGGGGTATGCCATAAACTCATGAACCCCTAGCCCAGCATTTATGGGTTCTGTCAATGTATTTCAAGCTTAAAAGTGTTTTATGAACAAATTAGTTTCGAATTGCTGCCCCAAAGAATCCCTCTCTTGCTTCCTTGCAGGCCAGCAGTACTCACATAAAACTAGGAGACCTAATTCCATCTGTCTTTCCCATTTTGGTACAAGGATTGAAAGGGAAAGAAAACAGGGATATCCAGAATGCTCCAGAATCACTTAAAATAGTGCATATTATCTCTGGGCATATCAAGCTGAATGATCCTGGATTGACATTTGACTGAGATTTTTAAAACTAATGATAAGGAGAGCAGTCATGGCAATGCATGTCTCAGGATCCTCACCCCCCTCCCCATCCTTACCTCCAACCCTCTAATCTTAGACTTCCACTGGGATAAACACAAATATCATTTAGCTTTTTGTCCCTCATTTCATCTTCTCTATACCAATATAGCCGTGGTGTCTATAGTGTAATAGACAACTAATTCTCCAGGGTTTACTCCCCTCATTTTTGGCATGCACAGAATGCATTCAGGGGGGAGGAAAGAGAGCAGGGAAGCTATGTGAGCAGGGAATGCATCAAGGACTCATGCCTCTGTCTGTGCAGCAGGATGTGCAGTTGCCATAGTAGCAATCAGGCTGCTAAATAACTAGTCACATAAACGGATTCAAAGGCAAAGACTGATTTGGGTCAGGGAATAGCACTCCATCAAGAGTGACTTCTCTGTGACTTTGGATGATTGTTTTGCTTTTGTGACTGCACCAGTGATGCATATTGAGAGGGTGCCCAACTGCAAGAGGAGCATATGGGACTAAAGAGTCCTCCTGTACATGGAGAAGTGTATTATTTATGCCATTGTGGCACCAGTGGTGAAGAAAGGCAATTAGGTGAGAAGGAACTGTGTACTGTGTGATAAGTGCTGCTCCCACTCTCTCTAGTTGATAGAAATCAAGTACGGGGAATGGCTGGTATCATCTCTGAGTATGCTCCCTTACCTTGTGTCTCTACAAAGAGATTTCTTGGGATTGGGTTTGTTCTCAGTCACATGCAGGGCTAGGTCAAGAGGTTGGAATTTCTAAGTCTGCTTAATATTTGGAAATAGTACTTTCTGGAGTCCAAAAGAAAACTGAGAGCTAGGACAAGGAGGGCATATTGAAAACACAGAATCAGAATCAACCAGTTATAAGATTACTCAAGTTGGCACACTGCCCAAATCTCCTCCAATGTCATTCTCCTCCCACACTGCTGGCTTCCAAAAACACATAAGTGACTTAATGTATCATTCTTAGAGGTGTCCCTCTTTTATGCTTTTCTTGATTCTACGTGGCTGCAGTGTGTGTTTACCTATCTTAAGAGCAAATCTGTGGTTAGAAAGAAGGGACATTCTATTTCAGCACAGACTGAAATTCACCAGGCCAATTCTCATAGGCAGAGTATTCTGTAGACTTAACTCTATTTATTTAATCACTAGGTAGCATATGCAAACCAATGGGATTAGTGACTAGCCCCTGTGACTTCAGTTTCCTCATGTGTAAAATGAGGAGGTTGTTAATGAGCTTATCTATTCAGACCTCAAATAGCAAGTCTCTAAGGCACATAGACAAGCAACACTGTATTGTAGCTATCTGTTTGTATCTTACCATCTTCTCTGACTATAAGCTTCACGAGGGCAGAGATTGTATTTTCCCCAAACTTTTTCCTTCCTCTGGTGCTTAGTACAGCGTTCTTCCTATAGTAGAAGCTTTATAGGAGTTTGCTAAGTCAGTGACTGATCTCTAAGGTCTCAAATATTCTATATGTCTAGAATTCTATAAATATCCCCAGTAGGTGGAACTAGCCTGTGGGGTGGGTGACTTGGGTGGTACATGACAGAGTAAACAAAATAACCACTTTTTTCCTGAAACTTTGGCCCTGACTCAGCCATTGCAATTAGGAGGGAAATGAAATTTTCACTGGCTCCCAGGTGCTCTTCAGCACTTTGTTTAAATGCAGCTAGATTTTCTGAATATAAAATAGAATGGTAGGCAAGATGATGAGAGAACCTGGATACAGGGAAGTATTCATCATAGAGATAAATTATCTTTGGAATGAGAAAACCATACTGATAAATGAAAGGTTAGTCCAGTCTTCTAAAAAGTGATGCATTTAAAGATGCCAGTCTAGCCTCTTCTCTGATCATTGTTGAGAATGAAGAACTTAGTGAATCAATTCCTTTTTTCTCCTCTAGTTTAGCTTTTTGAGGTTCTACCAATTAAGTATAAAATGTCAATGAAAAACAAAATAAAAATGAAAGGGAGGTAAGAGACAGAAAATCATTGAAGGTGATACAAAGTGAAACTCAAACATTACATGCATGGGAAAATGTGAAAGTTCTTCACTTCTCGCCCCTGACATCCAATTTATGTACCTTTTAAAAGACATCTTGGGAACCTAAGTCACCTCTCTCTCTACTAAAGTCTTCTTCCTTTCTCCCTATTCACCATCCCACCAAACCTCCAACAGAACTGCTATTAGGAAAGGACAATAGTGACAATAACACCATAACACTTTAGAGTCACAAAATATTTTTACAATTGGAAACTGAGGCTTGGAGAGGTCGCCAATTGTCCAAGGTTGGCAGACCTTGGTACAAATCAATTTCTATTGCATTTTATGAACTCCTTTATATTACAGTGTAAATGAATAATAAGGTCTAATCTTGTAACATTTTCAACCATTGGCAAAAGCCTCTGATGTAAACCCAAATAATGTAGCTTTGATTCTATAATTTTAGGCAGCAGCAAACTGGGTATAAGAGAGGATTTTTGTGGGGATGGGAAATTCTCCCCTCTAACTTCTCAACCTCCTGGGTATTCTTAATTAGGATCTTACACAGTCACTTTATAACTGTCATTTTCACTTTGCATATTGTAGATTGTTTTCACCCCCACCCATTCACCCAAGCTCTCTTTCCTTTAAATACACAATTATAGAAGAGCACATAAAGATTTGATTGGCATACACACCCTACCTGTAAAGTTCCCACTGACAGAGTATACTTATCCCAGCAGCATATATTTTAATTTTTGGTCTCCAAGCAAAACTTGACCAAACCCCACTGTTTTTGGTTCTGTCTTTGACATATACCCTAGGGAGCTCCTTCTTTTTGTGGGCTTGCAATCTCTGCAGGTGCTGCTGCTGCAGCTGCTGTCTAAAAGGTCTTGCCTGTAGCTTGTCTTATTACTGTATTTTCTATTCTTGCATGTTTTGGCTTCTTTCCTAGACCCCAGGTCCATGTTACATTTAGTCACACTTAACAAAACTGATAAGTGATCTCTCACCCATTAAGGCTTAAATCAGAGAGCTGAACGTGAAACTTCAGTGATTGGTGTCTGGTGGAGCCATCAATGCCAAATTGTGCCCCAATTAGTGGCATCCACTAATGTAGATGGCTTCCTGATTGACTATGCTTTATTTCTATTCTTGGGTACATGCAATATGATACCTCAAAATCAGCATATCTAAAAGCAAATTTATAATCTTTCTCTCAAAATACATTCTTCCTTCTGATTTTACTATTTCTATAAGTAGCACCACCCGTCTCCCAATCACCCAATACAAATCTGAGGATCATCTTTGACTTCTCCATCTCCTTTGCCTCTACCATGTCCAATCAGTTAATCACTTCTGTTTCCACAGTATCTTGTGAACCCATCCTTCTATTTCTGATCCCATTGTAAGCAGCTTGGTCCAGCTCCCAATTATCTGTTTCCTAGGTTATTGTAATAATCTGGTCTTTTAACCTACAGTCTCATTTCATTTTAAGTCATCCTTCATGTCTACCAGATTATCCTAGCATAGGGAGTAGAGTTGGCCTCAGAGAAAGAAAGACCAAGGTTCAAATTCCACCTCTGACTTTACCATCCACAGGCAATCCTTCCTCGATTTGGATTTTGTGCCATTTCTCCTCCAAGACAATGGCAAATGCTTTTGGTGAGCATACATCTACCTGTGTTATGCCTCATCTAATATTTATGACCAGAATATTTTGAACAATGGTAAGCTTCAGGAAATTAAAGACCCCAAACGTAATGACTCCAGACTTCTTCCAGATACAAAGACCTATCTTTTTTTAAATATTAATACAGATGTTCTGTCAGATTTCTTTCATGACTGCCAGCCATGGAACATTACAGCTTCTGCAGAATTAAAATCATGTTTCACTCAGAAGGCAGAGAAATTAGTACATGGTTGTTGTAAGCAGGCTGCATCCCATAGCAAATAGGCAGTAGTCATTATCAGAGAAATATAGAAGTGAAAATGAAAACTGGGCTGGGGTGGGTTGGACAGCCTAAGGGCTCCACTGGTAACCTTGAGATGTCAATAGAAAGTAAAGAAAGTTCCTAGCATATTGGAACTCCATGGGGCAAACTTCTGAGAGTACATGGACAAGTGTATTACAATATCAGTATTCATGGATGGGTCAAGATATGCATTTCTGAATTGAACATCTATATCACTGAGAGCATTAGCAGATCCATTTAATATATTATCCATAAAGTAGTTATTTAATAAATAATTAGTAAATTCAATTTATCATTGACTAGTTAGAGAAGATGTTTGCTTCTTCCCTTATGGAGGAAACCCAGGTACAGCGAGCAAATCTTTCTGATTTGGAGATGAATACTAAAATCTCTATTTAATCCTTTTAAAGAAAGTCAATTATTTTGGACCATGGTGTTGATTTGGCCTTCAAATTTCTTAACTTGGCTCCATATCTAGGGACTTTTGATGCATGCTCAGCATTTAATGAAGATCTTATTGGATAAAAGTATTCATTCTTTCCCTTATCATCATCTCATGAAAAAGTGGAAGTATGAGGCCTAATCCTCATTCCTGTGAAGTAGACTACTAAGTAGACTATTATATTATTGGTACACATGGTTATAAATAAATATAATAGCCTCTTACATACAAAGAAAAGAAGTCAATACATAGTGAAAGAACTGATGTATTCAGATCATCTTTATCTCATAAAAAATGCTCACTTAGCTTCAGTTTTCTTTGTATTAAAAATGTACAACAGCATAAGTAGAGAAGACAAAGCCTTAAAGATTTTCCAAAGAGAATTCTCCGTGCATATGTCAAGACTCTTAGATAAATACAACCCCAGAGATAATGCTGTTTAATGACCCTCTGATTCTGGTTAAACTGGCATAAAACAGAGTGATACTTGGTTGTCAAAGATGCAACTGTCAGGAACGATGACCCTACTTAATGTCAAAATGGAAAAGAATCATAGAATCATAGATTTAGAGCTAGAAAACATCTTTGTGGTAAATTCTTTATAGATAGTGATGTTCTCCAGATGCCCCTGCTTACAGATGAAAATGTATTGAAAACCTCAGAATGCTATAGGGCGCCTTCAATAGATCTATGAATACTAAACAAAAGAGTAGCCTAATAATCCATGTGGGAAAAACTAAATCAATCAGAAATGTCTAGAAAAAATTGTCCAGATTAGATTATGTAGTTAGATGGCCAGTCATTGAGTTACTATATTGCCACCTATATCTCAGTCACTATAAATGGACCCAATTAAATAGGGAAAAGGGAATAGGCTAGATCGCATTTGTAAAATTAAGCAACACTTTTAATGATCTTAAGCTACTCCGTGAGGCAAAACTTGTCTTTTAGAAAGAAGTATTTTCCTTGTAATATAGTCTGTTTGCAAATCTTAAGTAGAATATTTATTAAGCATTTACTATGTGTCAGGCACTATCCTAAGTGCTTCCGATATAAATACAAGTAAGCAAGACATCCTTGTCTTCAAGGAGCTTACATTCTAATGGAAGAAGACAACATATAAAAGGTTAACTAGAAAGGGAGAGAAGACAGGTAATGCCATTTGGCATTCTTTGAATCTGGTAGCAGGAAAGTAGGTGGAGGCCTGGTTTCAGGCAAGATAAAGAAAAAGCTCATCCATCTGACCCTAGGCTAGGGGCAGAGAACCTGAGTTCAAATATGCCCTCAGACACTCACTAGCTGTGTGACCCTGGGCAAGTCATTTAACCATGTTTGCCTCAGTTTCCTCATCTCTAAAATATCCTGGAGAGGGAAATACCAAGCCACTTCAATATCTTTGCCAATAAAACCCCAAATGGGGTCATGAAGAGTAGGACACAACTGAATAATAAGAACAAAAGCTCAATAATTAGTTGTTTATTGATTGATACATTTTTTAGAATGGTAAATGGGTGGTCTGGAGGGATGGTCAGAGTAGAAGTGTCTTGAGAAATAAAAATTGAAGATGACCCAAAGGCCAGTGATGAGACATGAGGTAAATTCAAGTAAGCTGCAGAATGTTTTCAATAATAACCTGAGTTCAAGAAGTGATATAAATAATACCATGGAGAAATTATGTGATTAGGAAAAGAATATAAAAAGGCTTAGAGACTGACTTCCTGTACCTAGGGTGACTCTGTGAAGGATCAGTGAGAGAATATTAACTTGAACTTTATAGGATGCGAATACATAAATGAGAAACCATCTTCCCTGGTGTAGAGAATATCAACACTAACCCCAGATCCATTGAGGTAATGAAGCCTACTATATACAGCAGGGGAATTTTTTAAACCCATGTGTTAGAGATAGTGGTGAGCTACTGTCATCAGGATCCCACCAAAAAGATGGCATCCATGTTAAATTTGTGTGGTCCCTTTCTCAGGCTAGGTCTTCACAAAGCGAAAAGCCAGTGGTTGTGAGCTCCCCTATTCATTGCACTTTGTTGGAATGCTGTCAGCATTTCATTTCTTTTAAGGGAGTCTTCATGTAGAGCAAAGTGAATTTGTAGTTTAGTTGACCAAAATGGAAAGGAAAAGCTGATGCAGCTGTGTGTAAATGCTACCGAAAGGAGAGAGGCAGCACCTGGCTGCCGAATTCAACATGTAGGCTTAGTGCTGTGGTAGCATTTCCTGAGTGTTTGTTTACCTCAAGTTCTTTCTGGAGAGAAAAAAAAATCCACCCCCAAAACCAAAGTCAAATTTTCCCCCCATCCCTCTTCCTTCTTTGGGGGCAGGGGGAGGGTGGGGGTTGTTAATAGAACATGTCCCAGTAAATAGGAGAAGTACAACTCTGCTTAGTATCAGAGTCTTACATGTCTTATTATTGAGGAAATGGCTCAGTCTTTTTAAACAAAGATTTGCAATAAAGATGCAGAACCTTTGATTTATCTGCAAGTGGACATTCTCTCTGCCACCTTCATTATCAATAAAAATTAATCAAGTGTTGCTTATGTATAGGGAACTGTGGGAGGTGGTGAAGGTAGTGGAATGGGGGAATAAAGCATGATCTCTATCCTCAAAAGTCTTAAGGGCCTTATGGAGACTTGAAACAGAAAAACTTAGCTTGAAGTTTACCTCCTATTTACAGGAGACTGATTCTTATTCTTTCTAACTGCTATCACTGCCTCCCTCCATTAGCAACCCCCCTACCAAATACATAAACACACATATACATATATACTTTTTTCATTTATTTATCTGTTTACTACATTTTGTTTTCCCCCAACAAATTCCTTGAGGTAGGTTCTGTTTTGTTTAGTTTTGTATCCTTAGCATATCAGTGCCTAGTCCATAGTAGGTCATTCATAAAAAAATTGTTGAATCAAAGAATAAGAGAAAGAAATAATAATAACTCACAGTCATGTGGTGCTTACAGATTTACAAAGATAAGTAACACTTCAAGGCAGCCTATACTAAGTGTTTAAGGAATGCTACTAAATTAATATTATAGATAATAGGTGTTCAGAGGAAGGAGTAGTCAACAGCTATATTCCAGCCTGCTTAGACAGGTGTACTTTTGGGGATATAAAGAGGAATCAGGGCTAGAGGTATGTAGTATATACTCTTGACTATCTTCACATTTCCAAGACAAATACAAATGATGTTTAGATTTTTATTGCCCTGGGGTTATCTCCATTTCTGCTCACCTACAGGAAGACAGGTAGTCAAGAATTGATGATAGCCTCATCAAGGTGGTGAAAATAGTAAGAGAAAGGCTGATTTGATGTTAAAGGTACCTTCTGTTCTCCCCAGACAGAAAAACTGTGATTGCTAGCTAGATTTATTTTCACGTTTTTATAACTTTCCTTTGCTAATAAGTCAATTTCTTCTTTTTTTTTTTTTAAGTGAGCATCATGGGGTTAATAGCTCATTCAACACAAGTCCTTTGGTGCATGGCTGGCTATCGGACACTCCAATAGTCTATTCCCACCAAGGGGCCCCATGATTCCTAACCTAAATAATAGAGTCTGGCCATGCATGTGTGCTCAGATGATGGGGCCATCTGTGCCACTTGCTGTGCCAACTTCAGAAAGCACCTCTGCTGACAAAAGAAAGGTGAGGAAGCAGCATGATCCACAGATACTTTTGAATGCAGAAATCAGTCCCCTTCAGGGTGAGTAAATCCTTGGAATAGATTTTGAGAAGAATACTGGTGATTATGGGAATATGAAGGACTGAGGTTAGACATGATATGCAGGTGGTTACACCAGGATTACCTAATAATAGAATCAAAGAATGTTAGGACACCAAAGGGAATTTAAAGATCATTCACTACAATTCAATTCAGCAAACACTGGTTACTCAACCCTGACTCAGAGTAAAGCATTATGACAGGTTTTAGAGACACAGAACCAAAAATGAAATAGTTCCTATCCTCAAGGAGTTTACATTCTATTGGCAGAATACAGCAAAGACAAAGAACACTAACAAATTGGGGAGATGTAGGAAGACTTCATAAGAGATGAAACAGGTGGCATCTGAGCTAATCCTTGAATGAAGATTAGAGGAGAAGATGAGGAGGAACACATGCAACCTGGCATAGGGTATGTCTAATGCAATTCAGAAGCAAGAAATAAAATATTCATTTTGGGAACCAGCAAGTAGTTTAATCTGGTTGGATCAGTAAGTGAAGGGAGGGGAGTAATACAAAAAGTAGATGGGAGCCAGACTGTGAGGTGTTCTCAGAGTCAGGCTTGGGAAATTCCATTTTATCCTAGAAACAAGAGATAGTCATAAAGAGGTCCCCGAGGCCAGCCATGTTTCATTTGTCTCCAGGCTGCATTCCCAACTTCCTATACCATCCTTACTCACCATGGATCAGCTCTTTATCCTAATGCCTCAGTTTGGCTGCCAGAATTCACAGATTTAAAGTTACCTCCACCTCTGCAGCCTCTGTCTTTGACTAGGTGACTTCTAGAAACTCCAATTAAGGAAAGCACCCAGATTAGCTATGTCTCATTCATCTCCAAACTGCATTCTAGAATTCCTCTACCATGTTCCCACCTATATATACCGCATACCCTCCTTCCCCCCATTCAGCTTCCTTTTGTGTATTGTCTAGTCTTCTCACATTAGAATGTAAGCTCCAGGAGAGCTGGAAATGTCTTTCCTTCTACTTATTGTGGTCTCAATGCGTAGCACAGTGCTCTGAACGTAGGTGGTTAAAAACTACTTGTTGACTGACTGAAGGTTTATCAATAGGAGGGTGACAAGATCAGGAATATACATTAAAAAGATTATTTTAGCATCTGTGTAGATTGGTGAGGGAGTAGACTGGAAGCAGGGAGACAAATTATTAAATAATTAAAATAATCATAGTTTAAGGGAATGTGGGCCTCAAACTACTAATTTTACTTACAAGTATAGTGAAGCCCAATGTGGAGAAATGACTTGCCCAAGGTCACACATCTCATTAGTAGCAAAGGCAGGTATCTGGGCTCCCAGCTCACTGTTACTTCCACTCCATCACTCCGTGTCCTCCTCTAAATGTTTTGCAGAATTGAAACTGTCTAAAAAGGGGATGAATCATGATCATAAATTGAGCAGCCTACCATGGCTTTGGCCATGCCACTAAGCTTTGTAATTACATAACAAACACTCTCTGATTCACTGTACACCTGTGGTTATGTTTGATCACAAGGCTGATATGGCCTAGTTTGAAAGCTGGATACTTCCTTCATACTCTATAAATGGTTACAGATAAACAAAAACAGCTGTATCAATTTCCGCTCCATTCAGATTGACACACATGCACACTATCTTACCAGTGTTCTCTCGTGTTTCTCTCTCTCTCCCCCCCCCCTTCCCTCTCATTTTGTTTCTCTCTTTTTCCCTGTTGCTTGCCTTACTTTCCTACTATCTCTCAGGCTCACACACACAAAAGCAATAGCTATGCTGTTCAGAGGAAATATTTTCTGGATTGCACAAAGGTGCAAACAATAGAAACCATGAAAGCACAGCCTAACATAAAACACCACAATAGTCTTTAAAGCTGAAGGAACCCAAAAGCAGAAATGATAAAGCTATAGAAAAATAATTCCTGTTTTTATCTTTAACTGTAATCTGCCCACATGTAGTTTTCGAGATGTCATTAGGCAGAAAAGGACATGCAGTCAGTGTGGTTATCCCTTCCCCCTCCCCTCCCCCCCGAGTCGCACTCTTCTGCAGTGTGACATGTGTGTGGGTGTGTGTGCATATATACACTTCTTTAAAAAACAACCTTTAGAGGGAGAATTGAACTCACACCTGAAGCCAGATGTTTTTTCTTCACAGCATTTGCTTTGGACCATAATTGTTTCTGCCAATCAGACAGAAAATGTAAAGGGATCCATAGTAACAGTAGCCGGGGCTGGACTTCCAAAGGGGCAGTTGTGTGTCTCCCTGGCAGCATTCATAAATCCCCACCTGACAATCAGGGATGGGATGGGAGTAGCACTGGCTTGGCATCCCTGGACATTGTCTAGTGGCCTGACCATTTGCCCAGCTTGATTTACAAAGGTAGGCTTGGATTTACTTCCACAGTCACTCATTGTTACTTGGTTGTTGCCTTTATCTGATGGTGTTCCATGATATTACTTGTAATTTCTTTGGGTGAAATCCTATCCCTATCCTATACCCCTTCCACACTCACTTACCAGTTGCTTATGTCAGAGTAAGCAAATGACTCTATGAACAGCTTTGCAAATAGTGTTGACTGCCTACATAGTACGATTTCAGGGGAGAAGGAATTCTGAGAAGGGAGAACATCCTTTCAGTTTCCCTACTTGCAAGCTGATGCCAGAAGCTCTAGCTTAATTCTGTTACCTTAAGGCTTTGATTTTATTCAAATACTTTTTAGGAAAAGAGGTGCTAATTCAATTTATCATGTCTCTATACCTTTATGTTAACTCACAATAAAAGTAAGTTTAGATTGAGGGTGGGAGGTGGGTAAAGCCTTGCAGGCAGGAAAAGACAAAATCTTGGGAGTGGATGGAGGATATCTAGTTGAACTCATACATTTGAAACATTTCCCATAATTTCATCCATCTTCCCTCTTCCCTTATTGTTTGAGTCCTTATTAATCTTCTACTTCTTTAAATTCTAATAACAGTTTTATAGACCACTCTACAACATTTGAATATTTAAATAAATTCTGTCTCTTGCTATTCATTATTGGTTCAGGTGTGTATTTCATACTAGGCTATAAACTTCTTGAAGATAGGATCATGCTTTATACTGTTTTTATTCCCCACAATATCCAGAAAAGTGTTGGGCACATAATAGGAGCTTGATAGACACTCCACTGAATGACATATAGACATGGTGGCCCTTTGAGTGAGGTCATCTTAAGTTTATGTGAAAGGAGAGAGCATAAGTTTCTCAGGTCTTGGTTGGTGAAGTGACAAGTGGCAATGTCAACCCTAGGTCATCATGGTGAGACAGTATGGTATACTAGGAAGACCTTTGCACTTGAAATTAGGAGAGACTTGGGTTTTGATCTTGCCTCTTAACACTTAGTAGCTATGTGTCCTTTAAGAAATCAGTAAACCTCTCTGAGTCTCAGTGTCCTCACCTGTAAAATGAAGATAATAATCTCTATAATAGGGAGTCAGCTAGGTGGTACAGTCATTAGAGCACTGGGCCTAGAGTCAGAGAGACTTAAGTTTAAATCTAGCATCAGATACTTACTAGCTATGTGACCCTGGGCAAGTCACTTAATCTCTGTTTGCCTCAGTTTCCTCAACTGTATAATGGATATAATATCAGCACCTACCTCTCAGGATTGCTGTGAGGATCAAATGAGATAATATTTGTAAAACCGTTTTGCACAGTGCCTAACACATAGTAGGGGCTACATAAATGTTTATTCCTCCCCCTATAGTAGTTATCTCACAGGTTTGTTGCAAGAATGAAATAAAATAGCATGGAGAAAGTGCTTTGCAATCTTAAATAGAAATATCAGCTTGTAATAGCAGTAGTGGTAGTAGTATGATGACAAAGGAAAGACCAACTACCCACTCTTTCATCCTGACACCCAAGAGACAACATAAAACACATCTAAAAGTAAAGGGACTGCCTGAATACTGGAGGTCCTAAGACATGATCAAAGCTTATTTTATAACTTATCAACCTTCTTCCTTTTGTTTGATAGCAGTCCCTGGGTAATTTGAAACTGAAATCTCTGTTTCCTACCATACATCCATTTTGTTTTGTTTTTCCCTTCCACACGTGCCATAGAAAGGCAATGTTAATGCTTGTTTCCTGGCAGTGCTCATTATTTTCTCCATAACAAATATGTGTTTATAGAAATTTTAAAAGGGGAGAATGAAGAAAATGGGTTGAACTCAACAAGATTCAACAAAACCTGCTCTATATATGATGCACTAACAACTTTGATGAAAGGTGAATGACCCATGTTTCAGAACGCTAGATCAATAGATAGTTATTAAGTACCAATGAAAAGTCTCTATAACTATTGTACCCATTTATTAATGTAAAGATATTTAAAACAAAATGGGCATTTTTTTTTACTTGCTGAATATTAATTTAAGGCATGTTTTTCAACTTGCCACTAAGCGGAAAAGTGTACAAAATGGGCATGAAAGACAAACTTACAGGGTATTAGAATTTCAATCAGTAATGAACTTTAAAAATCATCTTGTCTGGGCAGCTAGGTGGCACCGTGGACAGAGCACAGGTCCTGAAGTCAAGAGGACCTGAGTTCAAATGTGGCCTCAGACCAAACACTTGACAGTTACTAGCTGTGTGACCCTGGGCAAGTCACTTAACCCCAAGTGCCTAAAAAAAAATCATCTTGTCCTCTTCCCTCATTATACAGATAAAGAAACTAAATCCCAGAGGATTAAAGTGCCCGTGGTCACACAAGTAGTGAAGAACAAGTCGTCTGACTCCAAATTCACTGTTCTTTTCACTATACCAACTTCATCGATGGCAGAATTTTGCCTGGGGTTCAGTATGTAGGAATACATTGATGTTATAGACTGTGTGTCCCTATCATTCCATGAGTAAGATAGCTGCAGCTCAAAAAAGAGAGCAAAGGATAGATTTGGTCTTTCAGGATTTTATAATCTCATCAGAGATACTAGTCAGTCAATAAGGATTTATTATGCTAGCTCTTCATTCCAGGATTTAGGATCCTAAATCAAGCCTTTGAAAATAAAGCAAAGCTGGGCACAGTGGCACATATCTGTAAGTTCTGGCTGCTGGGAAGGCAGAGGCTGCTGGATCACTTGATTCAAAAGTTCTAAGCTTCTTAGGGTTAAAAACCAATCAGGTGTCTGCATTAAGTCCAGGCTCACCAATATGATGAGCTCTAGGGACTGGAAGACCATAAGGCTGCCTATGAAGGGGTAAACTGGCCATAGAATGGCAATGTTTCTCTGCTAATCAATATTGGTGTGGAACCTGTGAGTTTTGCTGCACTTCAAGCCTGGGTGGTATAAGAACTTTGTTTTTCAGTTGTTTCCAGGAACATCTGACCTTTTGTGACCCTATTTGGGGTTTTCTTGGCAGAGACACTGAAATGGTTTGCCATTTCCCTCTCCAGCTCATTTTGCACATGAGGAAATTGAGGCAAATAGGATTAAATGACTTGTCCAGGGCCACATAGCTAGTAAGTGTCTGAGGTCTGAGGTAAGATTTGAATTCAGGAAGATGAGTCTTCCTGACTCCAGATGTGGTATTCCATCTACTCTCCAACATAATCCTTTACCAAAATCATAGTTTAGAGTTTAAAATTACCTTAAACATCATGTAGTCTATCCCCCTTATTTTATAGATGGGGAAACTGAGTGTCAGAGAGGCTAATTCACTTGCCCTAAATTACATAGGTAGTGTCACAACTGGGATTCAAATGCAGGTCCTTTGAATGCAAATCCAGCACTATTTTCACTGCAAGACTCGCCCAAGGTCGTTACCTGTACTGAATGTCAGAACTTGGACTTGAGCCTGTTTTCTGACTCAAAGAGTAGCTCTTTCTACTCTTCGAGGCCCTGGCATGGGACAGGGGGAGCTATTGTAAATAAAGGGCAATGCCACACAGTCAGCTCTTTGTCCAGGAAGTAATGAACGGGACAACAGCTTCAAGCAAAAGCATCTGTTGAGTTTTCCATGGCTCTCAGGGTGCAGTATATATGTACTGTTGCTGCTGTTGCATTTGGGGGAGGGTGACAGATTGCTAGAACTAAATGTCCATTTGGCTCTCCATGATAATGCCTCAGGTCAAGAAGAGGGAAAAAAACTCATAGGCCCACAAAACAGCTTTCACAGATTGTAAAATGTATAATTTGGGGGTGTTTACCACTTTAGCACATGCTCTGTGCCTGGACATTCAAGATAGTATGTCACAAGGATTTAGAATGAGAGGGTACACATATGTCAGACAGCTGGTGTAAACATTTGCCTGACACCACTGATGAGTTTCTGAAGAGAACCCTGCTTATCCTAAGCCCCCAAAGCATCCCCAGGGAATAGCACATTGGGACAATTGCCCTCATCCATTGCTGTTAGGAGACCCACAGTTGCTGCTAGGACCAGGTGGCTAGAACTACCTCAGGGAGGCAGTGGGTGTGGATAAAAGGAGATGGTAGCCATCTGGTGCTATAAAATACCCAGCGCTCTCATATAAATACACAAGGTATGAGTATAAGACAAACCAGAAAACAATCCCATTTTAGAGTTTAAGGGCTCTTAGAGTTAAAAGCACTGGATAAAGTCCAAAGAGTACAAGACCTGGGTCCAAGTCTCTGTTCTGCCACTTCCTAGCTATATGACTTTGGGCAAGATTCTGAACCTCTCTTGGGCTTAATTTCCTCACCTGCAAAATTAGCTGAGGTGGGGGTGGGTGGAGGGGTGGAGGGTGTTGTTTACAGAATTTCTTTGTACCCTTCCAGCTCTAACAGTCTCTGATTCTATGATGCCATAGCACTAACCCCTCATTTTAAAGATGAGATAACAGATCCAAAAGGATATTGATATTTATTTAACTTAACAAATATGTCCAAACTTATAAAATCAAATGCATGTTGTTTCTTTCAAAGTAGTCACCTTAAAACATTGTAAACTTATTATTACTTGAAGCACATTGGGATTTACTATAAAAGACTCTGTCAATATTTTTAGACATTCTTGGTAGAGGCAAGTCTTTACTCTTTGAAGGTGAAGTTGACTTTTGGAAAAAGTCCAGTCATTTTGCCTAAACAAATTAATAAAGTGGTATAATACAACTTTTGGACTCAGATAGGTATCACTACATCTCCAAGCCTCATGATGGAAAATGCTATCCACATCCAGAGAAAGAACTATGGAGTTTGAATGCACATCAAAGCACACTTTTTGCTCTTTCTTTTTTTCTTCTGTTTTGTTTTGTTTCTTCTCTTTTTGTGATTCCTCCTATTGGTTCTAATTCTTCTTTACAACATGACTAATGTGAAAATATGTTTAATAGGAATGTATATGTACAGCCTATAGCAGAGTGCACATTGTCTTGGGGAGGGAGGCAGGGAGGTTGGGGGAGAAAATTTAAAACTCAAAAGCTTATGGAAGTGATTATTGAAAACTAAAAATAAATTAATTAATTAAAAACAAACAAACAAAAAACAAATAGGTGTCATTATAATGAGAAGGATTTTTTTCTAGTCCTGGAGAAGGAGTTCCAAGACTATTTTTGATGAATAACACAGTTGCCTCCCTGAGTTGCTATTTTGAAGAATGATGCTCTTTCAATACATGAATAGAATCCATGATTTAATCAGCATGAAAATTCCTTCCAATGCAGATTATAACCCATCTGTGACTCTCTGACTTGATTAATCTCATAGAATTGCCATAAGCAATGGGGAGGTTAAGTGATTTTTCCCAGTTATACAAGTCAAGCTAAGACTTGAACTCAATTCTTGATTTCAAGCTCAGTGTTCCATCCACAAATGCCACTGTGTACACTTACTAATAATAGTAATTGAAATTTATGTAGCTCTTTAAAGGTCAGAAAGCATTTTGCATGAAATATCACATTTTATGATCCCATATCACAGTAATACTGTTGGGTCAGTAATACATATATTAATATTCAAACTTTATACAACTTGCCCATAGTAAAATAGCTAGTAAGTAGCAGGTGTGGGATTTTAATGCTGTTATGGAATCCCACTGAAATGTTATCTTGAATGTGTAAGTGCTGGTTATTTTTTTAAGGAAATCACTTTTATTACTGGTGGAGTAATATTGAGCAAAGTCTACACTAGAGGTGTCAAACTCCTGGCAATGCTGCCCCTAATACTCCTCAGTGCTGCTATAACCAGAAGAAATGTAATTGGGAATATTTAACAAAATAAATAAAAATACTATAAAATATAGATAATGCTAATATGTGGTTTCCTAAATCAATAGGCTACCCAAATGGATCCTCATGTATGTTTAGTGACATCTTCCCCCCTTCCCACCCCCATGCTATACCATTAAAGATATTTAAGCTGAGGTTGAGTGACCACATGACAGGGATGTTATAGAAGGCATTGAGGCACTGCTGAAGGTTGAACTAGATAGCAATAAGATCATAGATTAAGAGCTCTAAGAGATCTTGAAGATTGTCTGTTCTAACCTTCTTATTGTGCAAATGAAGTCCTGAGACACAGAGAGGTTGTGACTTGCCCACATTTACACAGACAGTAAGTAGTAGATTCAAACCATACCCTTTGGACTCCAAATCCAGCATTCTTTCCATTGTGCTACATTGATCTCAGAGCTATTGTCCAACCTAAGATTTTGTGATAATTAATGATCATACTATAGGCAGCTATGTGGCTCAGTGAATAGAGTGCTGGGCCGGGAGTAAGGAAGACTCATCATCCTGAGTTAAAATCTGATCTCAGGCACTTACTAGCTGTGTCATCCTGGACAAGTCATTTAACTTTGACTCAGTTTCCTCATCTGTACAATGAGCTGGAGAAGGAAATGGCAAACTATTCCAGAATTTTGGCAAGAAAACCCCAAATGGGGTCACAAAGAGTTGGACACCACTGAAAAGCAACTGAACAACAATGATCATACTTGATAATTTCTTCTACTATGCTCCACTCTCCTCTCTCTCATGCAGTGGGTCAGCGGTGTCAAATATATAACCCACAACAATCTTGAGTGCAGTCCAAACTGGATTAAAATTACAATTGGGAAATATTTAATGAAATAAATAAAAATAAAATAAATAATATATCATGTTACATTTTAAAACTAAGTCAATATTCAGCATGCAGGAATTTTTTTTTTTTAGGCAATTGGGCTTAAGTGACTTGCCCAAGGTCACACAGCTAGTAAGTGTCAAGTGTTTGGTCTGATGTCTGATTTGAACTCAGGTCCTTCTGACTTCAGGGTCAGTGCTCTATCCACTGCACCACCTAGCTGCCCCAGGGATCTTTATGTATGGATTGGTAGCCCCATTTTCTATTTGAGTTTGACACCATTCTTGTAGGTTACCATTGTATGACAAAAATGTCTTTCCTTTCAAAGCCAACCCTGGTGTTTCAGTTGAATCTCACTTGTGTAAAAGTGTCCAAGAAACAGGTATGACAGGGACGAGTTGTCCTTCTGAGCATGCACAGTGGATTTTACTAGATGCAATCTCCCACCTGGATCAGACAACATGCACCAATATTATTTCTGGTCTGCTTAATATCTGAAGAAGAGGATTTTTTTTTGGCTTCTGAGCCATAATTAAGAATATTTATAAAAGGCTTTAACCTAAGGGTTCTTAACTTTTTTTGTGTCATGGTTCCCTTTGGCAGCCTGGTAAAGGGTTTTTAGAATAGAATATTCAATTTTTAGAACAATGTTTTAAAATACATAGATTACAAAGGAAACCAATTATGTTGAAATAAAGTATTATTTTTTTCTCATCCAAGTACATGGACACCTTGAAAGGGGGGACAAATAAGAACTAACTGTACTAACCAGATGATTTAGTCTCTCTTCTTTGCCTAAATAATTCAAGTGGAGAGGATATGCTGTAAGCCTGTGGGTGAAGATAGGCCACCCTTCCCACCCAGGGCCAATAAATTGTCAGTGAATAGTGGACTCTGTAGTTTTCTTCTTTATATTTGACCTTGTGAGGTTAGGAGAATGACCTGCTAGAGGTCTAGGACCTGGAGTTCATGTCAGATTTTACAGACAGCCAAGCCAGATGAAGAATAAAGTATTGAGCAATTTGGTTGACCTGGCATAGAAAAGAATTGAAGACAGCCAACAGAGGGGAGTGACTGTGACTCTTTATCCATCTACCATGCTGCATTAAAAAGTGAACTTATAGGGGGTAAATTCTTTGTAGCAACTACTTTAAGATTGAGCCCACTTTCCCAATGGAGTAAGGTTGTAGAGGGAAGAATGTGTCCCGGTTTGAGGGGTGGTTTTTATGTCTGTTCTTGTTATCTTCTCAGTGATAGTTACTTATATTTGTAAAATCTAGTTGATGTTAATTGGATGAATGATACCAGGGAACTAATCAGTAACAGCTAACATTTGAAAAGAAACGTTCCAGAATGAGAGGTTGAGCTGATGGCATTAGAGAAAGAAATTCCCAAACACTCAAGGATATCCCTAAAACCTTGAGGGGAGGGTGAAGCTATCCTTGATCTGAGGGACTTGACTCATCAATGAAAGTCACATTTGGGATAATGACCCCCAGTATATAAAGGCAACCTAAGGGAAAGAGGCACAAAGCTTGATCTACCCTGACCTGGCACCCTTTTGATGATAGCCCTACTTAAGCCATGAAACATCATAGAATCTTACATTTGGAGTTGGAAGAGACCTTAAAGGGCATACAGTCCAAATCCCTTATTTTATAGATAAGGAAAACAAGATGCAGGGGAGTGAAGTGACCTACCCAATGTCACTCAAGTTTAAGTGGAAGAACTAGAATTTGGACCTAGTCCTCTGACTCCAATTCTTGTCTTCTTATCTAGTATAATACTGGTATGTAAAATTAGAAATATATAAACACACATATAGGTATATTTCTATATGTACATAAAGAAGTAGATTACATATATGTCTCTCAATCCATATATATTCATCACTGTATCTGAGCAGAATAGTAGTGACTGACCAGTCCATTGATTCACTTGCTTATACTAAATTTGATTAAAGCTATTGAAATTTGCTACTCTCCAAAAAGTTAACGAGAGAGAGAGAGAGAGAGAGAGAGAAATCAAAGCAAATGCTTATCCCTGCTTTGCCTACTGATGGGTATGTATGCTGTAAGATTCTGTATACTCAGCAAGATCTTGAATATGCACTGAGTGTGGTAGGAAATAGCAGTGAGATATAAATACAAAGAAAACCTGCACACTATATTAGCTTTCTCAGGTTTATCAATATAGCATCTATATTCTATACTCTTTCTTCTGTCCTTGATCAAGGTTAAAAAATTACTTCCTTTTCTCCTAATATAGATTGAGGTGCTTCTAAAATCCTATAGCTTTAGCATATTCAAAGATCATGGAGTCTTTTGCACATAGATAATTAAGAAGTAGTACTGGAAGAGAGCAGAGAACCAGAGATTCAAGATCTAGGCCCAACTCTGCTATCTACACTAATTGGAGTAAACACTTATGGGAACATAGCATTTACAGCTGGAAAGAGCATTCCTGATCACCCATCCCAGAGGTTCTCAGAGGTTGGTCCATGGCCTCATGGGAGACATCAAGACCCTTTCAGGGGCTCTATGAGGTCAAAACTAATTTCATAATGATATAGGGTGTCCTGAAAGTCTCAGTGTAGTTAAACTTCACTAATTGTTTTGGGAAACCTTGTACTAAGACATTATTTGCTTATGAAAATCGGAAGTATGCTGGAGCCAGCTAAAACCTGCTCAAGAGAGCTGATTATAAAATTTTCAGTGTGAGCATTTATACCTTAGAAATGAACAAAATTCATATGAGGGCCTAATTGAGTCTTTTGTTGATCATCTAGACCAGGGTCAGCAAACTATAGCCTTTTGGCTACATCAGAGGGCCAAATCTAGTACCCCCTCCTCAGTATCCACCCCAATTTATGTGCAGCCCTGAGAATAATTTTTACATTTTGAAATAATGTTTTTTGTTTTATTTATTTTTATTTATTATATATATTGTATTTGACAATTAAAAAAAAAACATTCTTAGCTGCCAGCCACGTAAAAATAGGTGGGGCCATATTTGGCCTTCCTCTATAGTTTGCCCAACTCTGAGTTAGTCTTAGTAAAGTGATGTATCATATGTATCATGCTTATGTTTCTCCTTCAGCCAGTCAGCTATTAAACATTTACCAGCACACTGATGATTAAAATATTCCTCCCTTTTCCAGCTACATGCCTATGTATGGCTGGATTTTCTTCATATATTTCAACAAAAACAATATATCGCAATAGATTGAATGCAGAAGCAAATAGGAAAATTCATCTGTCTTCCATTAATTAAGACATTAAAGAGAAACGCAAGATCATGTAAACAATGCCATTTTTATCACTAATATTTTTTTGTTTTGGAAAAATAGTTTTTTCCTAAAAGATTTATGTAAATATGTAATGGGTTGATTATTATTATTTTAATTGAATTAATATGATTTTTAAAAAAATTATCTGTTTTAATTGAAAATAATAATAGACATAACCCACATAAACAAGTATTCTATAAAGTCCTGAATGATTTTTAAGAGTGTAAAGAGGTGATTGGTAAATGGTCAAAGGATGTGAACAGGCAGTTTTTAGATGAAGAAATTAAAGCTATCTATAGTCATATGAAAAAATGCTCTAAATCACTATTGAATAGAGAAATGCAAATCAAAACAACTCTGAAGTACCATATCATACCTATGAGATTGGCTAACATGATAAAACAGGAAAATGATAAATGTTGGAGAAGATGTGGGAAAATTAGAACCCTAATGCATTGCTGGTGGAGTTGTGAATTGATCCAACCATTCTGGAGAGCAATTTGGAACTATGCCCAAAGGGCTATAAAACTGTACATACCCTTTGACTCAGCAATACCACTTCTAGATCTATATCCTAAAGAGATCATAAAAGTGGGAAAACAACCCACATGTACAAAAATATTTATAGCAGCTCTTTTTGTGGTGGCAAAGAATTGGAAATTGAGGGGATACCCATCAATTGGGGAATGGCTGACCAAGTTGTAGTATATGAATGTAACAGAATACTATTGTTCCAAAAGAAATGAGGAGCAAGTGGACTTCAGAAAAACCTGGAAAGACTTGCATGAAGTGATGCTAAGTGAAGTAAGCAGAACCAGGAAAACATTATACACAGTAACAGCAACGCTGTGCAGTGACCAACTTTGATAGACTTAGCTCTTCTCAGCAATGCAAATGAGCTAAAACAATTCAAAAAGACTCATGCGGATTGAAGCATACTATTTTTCCTTTGTTTTTGTTTTTTTTTCTCATGGCTTTTCCTTTGGTTCTAATTCTTCTTTACAACATGACTAATGTGGAAATATGTTTAATATGATAGTACATGTATGGCCTGTATTAGACTGCACGCCATCTTAGAGAGGCGGGAAAAGAAGGAGGGAGAGAAAATTTAAAACTAAAAATCTTCTAAAGGTGAATGTTGAAAACTAAAAATAAATAAATATATTTTTAAAAGAATGTAAAGGGTTCCGGACACCAAAAAGTTTGAGACCTGCTGATATAGCCCATTGAGCTCATATGTCTATAAAGATAATGGAAATTGAGACTCACAGAGGCAAAGTGACTTGCCTAGAACACATAGATAACAAATGGCAGAGGCACAATTCAAATTAAGATCTTCTGATGGCAAATCAAGTTCTCTTTTATTACATTATGCTGCTTCCTATGCATTCCAGTTTGCCACTCAGAATATTTTATACTGCTACAATAGCTTTTCCTGAGTAAATAGAATATATCCCTCAATCAGCATGGGGTTAGAGTTCTTTATCTTTCAAGTGAGAGTTGTAGTAAATGATCTCTAAGGTTCTTTTAAATCTAAATTCTACAATTCTATTATTTGTCTTAGGAAAACCCCGCTGGTGTCAGGTAGACATTTTACAGTGGTGGCTGGAGCAGTGAGTTGAAGTTAATTTGGAAAGTCTCTAAAGGAGTGCCCCAGAATAGTCACAACTACCTTAGCCCAATCCACATGCAAGTGAATCGATAGACTGGCATGTTTCTATTATAATGGCTCTGATGCAGTGATGTGTGATTGGCACTCTGCTGTTTAATATTTTTTATCAAGGGTTTAGATAAAGGCATAGATAGCATGCTCATCAAATTAATAGATGGCACTAAAGTAGTAGAGAGCTAAAATGGTTGACAAAATCAGGATCCAAAAAGATTTTAAATGGCTAGTACGTTAGGCCAAATCTAACTTGATGAAATTTAATTGGACAAATTTAGATTATTACCTTTAGGTTTAAAAAAATAAACTTTGCACATATGTGATAGGGGAGGGATGGCTGGCCAGCAGTTTATCTTAAAAAGATGTGGTGAAGGAACAACTAGGTGGCACAGTGGATAGAGCACTGGCCCTGGAGTCAGGAGGATCTGAGTTCAAATCTGGCCTCAGACCCTTGACACTTACTAGCTGTGTGACTCTGGGCAAGTCACTTAACTCCATTGCCTAACCCCCCCCCCAAAAAAAGATATGGTGGTGGGGGCAGAAGCAAGATGGCAGAGTAGAGGCAGGAACTTAACAGAGCTCTCCCAAATTCCCCTTCAAGCAACTTTATAAAAACACCTCAAAATGAATTTTGGAGTGGCAAAGTCAGACAAAGGTCAGGATGAAACAATTTTACAGTCCAACAGAACTTTGGAAGTTGGCAGGAAAAATTTGTCCCACCAGGGTTGTGGTTGGGTCCACAGTATGGCCTAAGGCAAGCCTTGGAAGTGGCAGCAAAAGCAGCAGCAGCAGCTTCAGGAATTCTCAGCCCACAGACAGTAAGGGGGTCAGACAACTGGTCAGAAACATATTACAGGGGATCCTTTATTGGTGCAAGTTTCAGGACCCTGTTGCATTGTCCATATACAATTTGAAGGCCAAAAGGAGCAATAGCATTAGTGGCTGCAGGGGAACAAAGTTCCTTCCTGGGTAAATATCAGAGCATAGACAAAGATCACAGTGACCATCCCTCTCTTTAGATCATACCACCTTGGAAGCACCAAAAATTTGTGGACCCCCAAAGCTATCTCTGAAAACAGCAGTAGGAAAAACCTGAGGCTTGAGACAGTGCCCTCTCCACCCTGGGATCAGAACCCAAGTTTAGCATAATTTTAAAAGGTAAGAAAAAAACTGGAAAAATAAGCAAACAACAACAACAAAAAAAAGAATTTGAATGTAAAAAAAAGCTACTACGGTGGTAGGGAAAACCAAGATACAAGCTCAGATGACATTGTCAAAATAGCTGCAAGCAAAATCTCAAATAAAAAAATGTGATTTGCATACAAGCCCAACAAGAATTCCTGGAAAAGCTCAAAAAAGATTTTAAAAATTAAATAATAGTTAGAAGAAAAAATTGGAAAATGAGAATGATGCAAAAAAAATTATGAAAAGAGAATCAATAATTTGGTAAAAGAAGCACAAAAATACTAAAGAAAATAATACCTTATAAAGCAAAACTGACTAAATAAATCCAATGAAGAGAAGAATACCTTGCAAAGCAGAATTGGCCAAATGGAAAAAGGGGTACAAAAATTCACTTAAGAAAAGAAGTCCTTAGAAAGTAGAATTGGCTAAATGGACAAAGAGGTAGAAAAACCTCACTGAAGAAAATAATTCCTTAAAAATTAGAAATGGGCAACTGGAAAATAATGACTTCATGAGGCAATAAGAAACAATCAAATAAAGTTGAAAGAATTAAAAAATTGAAGAAAATGTGAAATGTCTCATTGAAAAAACAACAGACTAGGAAAATAGATTCAGGAGAGATATTTTAAGAATTATTGGACTACCTGAAAGCCATGATCAAAAAAAGAGCCTAGACATTATCTTTTAAGAAATTATAAAGCAAAACTGCCCTGATAGCTTGGATCCAGAGGGTAAAATATAAACTGAAAGGATCCACTAATCACCTCCTAAAAATGATCCCAAAATGAAAACTTCTAGGAATATTATAGCCAAATTGTGGTGTTTCCAGGTCAAGGAGAAAAGATTACAAGCAGCCAGAAAGAAACAATTCAAATATCAAGAAGCCAGCCAGGATAACATAAGATTTAGCAACTTACACATTAAAGGTTCAGAGGGTTTGGAATATGATATTCCAGAAGGCAAAGGAACTAGGATTACAACCAAGAATATCCTACCCAGCAAAACAGAGTACAAATTTTCAGGGGAAAACTGGCTATTTAATGAAATAGAGGATTTTCAAGCATTCCTGATGAAAAGACCAGAGCTGAATAAAAATTTGACTTTCAAATATGAGACTCAAGAGAAGTATAAAAAGGTAAACAGGAAAGACAAATCATATGGGATTGAGTAAGTTTAAACTGTTTTTATTCCTATATGGGAAAATGATACTTGTAACTCCTAAGAACTTTCTCATTAATAGAGCAGTTTGATAGAATATACAAATATACATAAGCAGAAGGCAAGGGTGTGATTTGACAATGATGGGATGATTTCCAAGAAAATAAAATGAAAGGGTGAGAAAGTGAGGTGCACTGAAAGATGAGTCAAGGGAGAGGCAAAATGGAGAAACTTATCTTACATAAAAGAGGCAATAAAGCAAGAACTTTTATAGTGGTGGGGAAGATAGTTGTGGGGGGAGGGATGTGGTGGCAGGCAGTGCTTGAACCTTACTCTCATCAGAATTGGCTTAAAGAAGGAACTACATGCACAATCAGTTGAGTATAGAAATCTATCTTAGGGTATAGGGAAGTAGGAGGGGAAGGGAATGAGAGAAGGTGAAAGGGCTGATAGAAGGGAGGATGGATTAAGGGAGGCAGTGATCAGAAGCAAAACAGACTTTTGAAGAGGAATAGGGTAAAAAGAGAGAGAAAAATAAACAGGGAAAAAAGTAGATGGAGGGAAATGCACAATAATCATAACTGAATGTGAATGAGATGAATTCACCCACAAAACAGAAGTGGATACCAGAATGGATTAACAACCAGAATGCAACAATATGTTGTTTACAAGAAACTTCCTTGAAACAGAGAGACACACATAGAGTAAAAATAAGGGCCTGGAGCAGAATCTGTTATGTTTTAGCTGAGGTAAAAAAAGGCAGAGTTAGCAATCATGATCTCTGATCAAGCAAAAGCAAAATACAGACCTAACTACAAAAGATAAGCAGGGAACCTATATTTTGCTAAAAGGTACCATAGACAATGAAGTAATATTCAACACTAAACATATGCACCAAATGACATAGCATTCAAATTCTTAAGGGAAAAGTTAAATGTGTTATAGGAGGAAATAGACATTATATTAATGATGGGCTTCAACTTTCTCCTCTCAGAACTAGATAAATCTATCTATAAAATAAACAAGGAAGAAGTCAAGGCAATGCATAATTTTAGAAAAGTTAGATATGATAGTCCTCTGGAGAAAATTGAATGGGAATAGAAAGGAGTATAAATTTTTCTCAGCTATACATAGTACCTTCACAAAATTTAACCATGTAGTGGGCTTAAAAAGCTCACAATCAAATGCAGAAAAGCAAAAATATTAAATGCATTCTTTTCCAGATCATAATGCAATAAAAGTTACATTTAATAAAGGGCTGTGGAAAATATTGATTAAAAGTTAATTGTAAACTAAATAATTTAATTCTAAGGAATGAGTGGGTCAAAGAACAAATAATACAAGCAATCAATAATTTCATTAAAGAGAATGACAACAATGAGGCAACATACCAAATTTGTGGGAAGCAGCAAAAGCAGTATTTAGGGGAAAATCTCTAGGACCAGATGAATTTGCAAGTGAGGGGCTATGCTAGAGCACAGGTAGGTTCAGCTGCTCTTCGTTCTCTAAGTTGATGTCTGCCAGTTCTCCTGGCTGTGCCAAGGTATGTGGGTGGGGAACAGGGAGCGGAGTCCTGGTTTTGGTGCTTGCCTGCTCCACCACCCTGGGCTCAGGATCTCCCACAGGTTTGCTCAGGTGGGACTTGCTGCTGGCTTGCTGGAACACCTCTCGTCCTATACTGGTCCCCTTCAATCATAGCAAGAGGGACCTTTCCCATTATTCCCCCAAGATTCCTGAGCTAAAAGACTGCTGCACCTTGTCTGGGTGCTGGCTCCACTATTCCAGGATTTTTCCTGAGGCAATAATTTCTGGGTTTTTCAAGGTCAATAAGGGAGGGTCAAAATGACTTACTGCTTACTTCAACATCTTGGCTCCTGGAAGTTTCTCTTCTTTTTTGCATTTAAAAATATTAATTCTTATATGGGATGGCTCTCTGGGAAGTGGAGTCAGAGGTATATTAAAGATAATCATGATGATTTAAAAAAACAAGAAAGCAATAAAAATTATTTTTAAAAATTATGGTAGTTTAATGGATCACAAGCAGTATCAGCCAACAGTACTGCCCAACCCTTGCCCTCCCCCACCAAAAAAAACCATAATGTAACCTTAGTTAGCACTGATAGTCAGTCAATCAGACATCTATCAAGCACTGTGCTAAGGAATAGGAATTAATTACAAGGAAAACCAAAGTTTTGCCCTCAAGGACTTTGCATTCTTTTTTTAAACAAAAACACATGGAACATTTATTTTTCTTTTTAAATTTTCTTTTTAATTTATGTAATAAAAAAGCATTTCCATAACATAGTACAATAAAGAAGATGATTGTACATGAAACTGCAAATCTACTATGCACAACTTGCTATTCCTTTGAAATAGAATACAAAATTTTACTCCTTTTTTCTTCCCTTCCCTCCCCCCCCGCCCTAGAGATGGCTACTATTAGACACAAATAGGTGTGTGTATATGTGTATGTGTATAATATTCTCACACACATCATATATATGTAAATGTAAAATTATTCTTTATATATTTCTATTTATTAGTTCTTTCTCTGGATGCAGATAGCATCTTTCTTCACATGTCTTTTATATTTAATTTGGGTACTTATAATAGACAAAATAACATTCATTCAAAGCCATCCTTAAAACAAATTGGTATTACTATATATAATGTTCTCTTGGTTCTGCCCATTTTGCTCTTCATTATTTAGTGCAAGTTTTTCCATGTTTTTATAAAATCATTGAGTTTATAATTTCTTATAGCACAGTAGCAGTCTGTCACAATCACAACTTGTTCAGCCATTCCCCAATTGTTGGGTATCCCTGTAATTTCCAGTTCTTTGCCACCACAAAGAAAGCTGGTACAAACACTATAGGTTCTTTTACTTTTTCCTTATTCATCTTTGTCAATAGACCAAGTAGTAGTAGTATTGCTGGGTCAAAGGATATGGGTAGTTTAATAACTCTTTGGGCATAATTCCAGATTGCTTTCAAAAAAGCTTGGATCATTTTACAATTCCACCAACAATGAATTAGTGTCCTGATTTTTCCACATCCTCTCCAATGTTTATCATTTTCCCCTTCTATCATTTATCCAATCTTGTCGCTGTAAATTGATATCTCAAATGATATCTCATGGTTGTTTTAATATGCATTTCTCTAATCAATAATAATTTAGAGCATTTTTGTATGACTATAAATTGTTTTGATTTCTTCATTGAAAAACTGCCTGTTCATATCCTTTTACCTTTTATCAACTGGGGAATAACTTATATTCTTACAAATTTGATAAAGACCTTTATATATTTTAGATATGAGACCTTTATCTGATAGTCTATAAAAGTTTCCCCATCAATTTTCTGCTTTCCTTCTAATTTTGACTATATTTGCTTTTTTGTAAAAAACCTTTGTAATTTAATGTAATCCAAACTATCAATTTTATACCTAACTTTGCTATCTCTTTTTTATTCATAAATTGTTCACCTGTGCATAAGTCTGATAAGTAATATATTCCGTGTTCTAATTTTCTTGTAAAATCTCTCTTTATATCTAGGTCATATATCCATTTTGACCTTATCTTGGTAAATGGTGTGAGATATTAGTCCATTCCCAGTTTCTGCCAAATTGCTTTCCAGTTTTCCCAACAACAGTTTTTTTTTTATCAAATAATGAATTCTTATTCCAAAATCTTAAGTTGTTATACTTGTCAAATACAAGGTTATGCTTATTTGATGCTGTAAATTGTGTATCTACTCTGTTCCATTGATCTATTTTTCTATTTCTTAGTTGCATTCTAATAGAGGAAGACAACACATAAAAGGATGTGGAAAAGGTAGTGCTTGGGGAGGGTGAGGTGTCGGGCACCAGGGCATAATGGGGAGGTCCATAGTATAGCCTGGTGAAAAATGAAGAGATGGTCTGGGCAAACTCCTTGAAGGTAGGTTCTGGCAGGACCCTTTAAGTCAGAAGGCAGGAACTCAAGGTTGAGGGTTCTTTTTAGATGTGAATTCCAGGGCTGAAGAGATCTTCCAGGATGAAAACATTTCTAGGCATGATAGAGAAGTCTGGAGTGAAGTTTGGTCAGAAATGAAGAAGTTGGCATCCAACACAAGGTTGCTGATAGTTCCTCTATACTCAACCATATGCAAGGAAATGTAGGGAAGAGTTTGGAGAGCTGGCATCTCTATCAAGAAGACTTGGGTTTGCAACATGCAATAGGCTGTGTGATCCCACATTAAGTCAGTTATCCTTTTAGTGCCTTAGACAGCTCTCTAAGATTATGAGCAGCAGAACAGCTACTGACTTGCATTGGTAGAGTCAGTTTACTTGCTGGGGCATTACCTACTTTAGTGAAGTGATAGGTCTGGATCAAAAAACTAAAACTCTGATCTAATCAGAACACATCTTGAATATTATGCATAGTTCTGAGTGCCAAATTTTAGTAAAATTCTGGAGAGTTTCCAGAATAGGGTGACAAGGATGGCAAACAACCTCAAGATCATGCTATATAACAAAGGGATAAAGGAACTTTGCATATTTAGATCGAAAAAAAAACTTGAAATAGACATGTTAGCTGAGTGAACCTGAATACTCCTAAAGTGTCATGTGATTCTAAGGTATGATTTGATCAGGGTCATTGTCACCTTTTCTAAGATTCCCCGAATTCATTGCACTAGACACAATGTCCTGGTGGAGTGGAATCAACCTTCCTCCCTCCTCACAGTGGTTTATATTCTTATTGCGTGGTTTTTCCCCTTAGTGCAAGTAAAGAAGGGGGCATGTTGATGAGGGAAAGAGACATAAACATTGTTTGCCTCACTAAGGTGTCAGAAATTATGCCACAGAGACTGGATTTTGGTTGTGAACTGGTCCAGGAATTCTGGAAAGCAATTTGGAACTATGCCCCCAAAGTCACTGAACAATGCATACCTTTTGACCCAAGTGATAATAGTGCTAGATATAACCCAAAGAGATCAAAGAAAGAGAAAAAAGGATCCATAGTAGGATCCCTTTTGTAGTAGCAAAAAAACCTGGAAACTAAGAAGGCTTCCACCTATTAGGAAATAGCTAAACAAATTATGGTATATGAAAATAATAAAATATTGTGCCGTAAGAAACTATGAAAAGGACAATTTCAGAGGAGCCTATATGAACTTAGGCAAAGTGAAATGAGCTGAGCATTATGACAATAACATTATGAATAAAAACAACTTTGAAGGGCTTTAGAATTTAGATCAATTCAATGACAAACTGATTCCTGAGGACCAATGATGAGATGATGGGCATAAAATGCAGAATGAAACATGCATTTTTGGGCATGGCCAGTGTGGGAATTTGTCTCATTTGACTATGCATATTTGTTTGGAGGGTTTTGTTGTTGTTGTTTTTAAGTTGTTGATAGGGGATAGGGATGGGAGTTAGGAAGAAAAGTTGAAGGAAGAGAAAATAAATAATAATCAGAATAAATAATAAAATTAAATGGGTGAAAAAAAGAAGAAATACCAGGAAGAGGCCCTAAGGATCCCTTAGTATTATTTTTATTCTTTACCTCCTTTCCTGTACTCCCTAATCCCCAAAACTCCGCAAAAGTGAAGTATCATTACACTACCCTATATAGGTGAACCCCTCTGAATTTTAATTTCCTCATTGTTAAAATGACGGACTTCCCTCCCTGCTCCAGATGCTCATGGATATTTCGCCTATATCAATTAACCATTTAACCAATTAACCATCAATTAACCATTAATTAACCAAATATTCATAAGGCAGGGTTAGGGTAGTGGTAATTTCCACACTAGGGACTCTCTGGGGCTTACCACTTATCTATATAAGCAAAGGACCAGCCCTTACCTTAGAAGCAGACTATGAGAGTTGGAGACGTTCTTAAAAGACGTAATAGTTTAGTGGAAAGAATATTAAATTTGGAGTCAGAAAATGTGGATTCAAATCCTGATTTTGCTGCGTCATTATGCGTGTGACCTTAGACAACTCATTTGAACTATCTAAGCTTAAATTTCTTCATCTTTAAAGTGAGGAGCTTAGACTAGATAAGATCACTCCCAGCTCCACGTGATAACCGTAGATTTAGTAGCATAAGAGATTTTACAAGTTACCATGTCAAATCCCCTCATTTTGCAGATGGTAAACTGAGGCCCATGGAAGAGAAATGGTTTGCCCAACATTATAGTCAGTAGTGACAGAACCTGGAATAAAATTCTATTCTCCTAAGTGCTAACCCATTTCACCCTGTTGGTGACCCTGCAGCCAAATGAAATACCTGAAACAAGTCATATCTGGGAGAATATTCTGGAACTGAAAGAAAGAAGCTTCACTGTAGTACAATCAAATCAGAACCTCTGTTACAATGATGGAAAAACAAGAGACATCTACCCCTGATCTAGAGTGTACACATTTTATCTATTTTGATCCTATCACTAACATTCTTGGTAGTTGAAAAATAGCCTAATCAGGAACTCCTGGTCAATGGAGGTCCTTACATTTGATGACTTGAAGGTATTTTAGTGCCTAGGATGAATAGTACTTCCATTTAGCAACAGACAAAAGGTCTGTGATATAAAGATGATATAAAGCTCTTACCACAGAGTAGGGGTGAGAAGGCGAGATAAAGTGCTTTCTGTCACCAACTCATGGAGGAGGGTGGTCATGAAGAAAGGAATTAAAAAAGGACTTCATTCTCCCCAGGTGCCCCTACAAACCCTTGGTTATCATTTCTCCTGTAACCAATTGTGACTCATTCTTTGATTTCTACCTTGGAAGGGACCCTGGGGAATGAGAAAGAAAAAGGCTTCTCTGGCACATTTAAATAGATCACTGTGATAGGGCTATCTTTGTGGAAGATGGGTTTTCTGGGGCTCATTCTAGTTGCCATGAATAAAAAATGCATTTGTGTTTGTTTTTTCTGGGAGTAACCATGAATGTCTGTCATTGATCAAACATATCTTTCTCCTCAGGGCTGCTCAGAGTGCAGAAATGAGGCATGAATGGCCAAAGAGTGTGAAGCTCTGCAGTTAGTGCTCCTACCATGGGCAGGATGTAAAACTTTCCTTCAGAGTATATTCTAGCTGAGGCAGTTAAAAACCTTTAGTGTTTTAAATGCCAACTCTGCCATGTTTCCACTTCGCCCCCCTCCTCCAAATTTTTATATCTCATTTACTTCAAAGGGATTATATAATGAGATGTTGCGTATCCTGACATCAGGAATATCTGTAATAGTCATCATCTGAGTGGTGATGGTGGTGTGGTGGAGTTGTGACATTTGACAGATGTGATATTTGGTGATACTAGAATGGCATAGTTCTTAACCTGGGGACTGAGATAATGTATTTTTTGTTTATTTGTTTGGATTTTTTTGCCAGGCAATTGGGGTTAAGTGATTTGCCCAGAGTCACACAGCTAGTGAGTGTCATGTGTCTGAGGTCAGATTCGAACTCAGGTCCTCCTGACTCCAGGGCCAGTGCTCTATCCACTATGTTCCTTAGCTGCTCTATGAGATAAGGTATTTTTTTTTGGTTAGGCAATGGGGTTAAGTGATTTGCCTAGGATCACATAGCTAGTAAGTGTTATGCATCTGAGGCTGGATTTGAACTCAGGTCCTCCTGAATCCAGGACCGGTGCTCAATCCACTGTGCCACCTAGCTGGCCCTGTGATAATGTATTTTTAAAAATATTTTTATTACAATTCAATATAGTTGATTTCCTTTGTAATCCTACATATTTTATGTTGTGCTTTTAAAAAACATCATTCTGAGAAATCTGTAGGCTTAACCAGACTATCAAAGGGGTCCATGACACAAAAAAAGGTTAAGAACTTCTGGTATAGTGGTCAAAGAACTAACCTTTGAGACATGAAGATTTGGGTTCAAGTCCCACTATTAATACATGCTAGTTGTGTGACCTTGGCAAATCACTTAGCAGAGTATGTGTCAAGTCTACAGTGGTAGAGAGAGTTATTTATTGGGAGCTCCCTACGCTAATGAAATCACACATCCAATGGAGGGGCAGAAAATTTTATTGGTCATAAAGGCTACTCTCAGATTCACTGATATCTCTCCAAATTCCTGGAAAAAGAGAAGAGAACTCATGATATGCTTTTCAATTTCCATGGTCATCAGTTTCCTAGTCCTGCCATTGGATTCCATTGAACTTGTATGAATTACCTGACATAAGGAAAACATAGTCAAGGACTAGATTATCCGTGTAATATAAAATGTACAACCAATCTACCAATAACGTAAGTGTTAAAAACCTTTGACTTAAAAAGCAAAAAAAAACAAAAAACAAAACCAAAAAAACAGCTTTGGCACAAGGAATTGGGATTTTTGAAACAGTGTTTTGAGGCCAAAATTTCTGTCAAAGCACTAATACTTCTTTGATCTTGCCATCTGTGAAAGTGCCACCTCACTATTTATCCCTTAAGGATGCACATAAGAATAATATTGATGACCCATGCTAATTTCACTTAGACCTGGATATGTTAAGGAAGGTGAAGCCAAACTTGAATGTCTCAGCTTCTTTCTTGCTTTTAAGATAATGTTACGCAGATCATAGAAAGTCTATATCATCTAAGCAGTTGTCATCCCTATTTATAAAATGATTCTTTAAAAAGGAGTTAAGAAAAAGTAGAAAAGTCCCTTAGCAAAATCATTAGTAAGTGGTAGGGGCTGGCTAGTTGTAAATGTCAATAGTCCTAATGAAAGCATCAGAGTAATTTGTTAAATAACAGAGTGAGCATGCCAGTCAGAAGCAGCTAGACAAGAGGGGAGCTCTGTCTAATAGAAAGCAAAAGAAATCACTTGGTTTTCTCTTTAGTGAGTCAGCCTTTGGAGGCTTAGAAGTATCAGGTCTTGTCTTGGGGCTATAGGGTAAGAGAAAAGAAATAAAGGAGTGAATTAGACACCAAGACAAGTCTTAACCAGAGGAATTATAAAAAGAAAGGGAGTATTCTTTCATTCTGAGAAAACATATGAGAGAGAGAGAGAGAGAGAGAGAAACCACAATGTCCCCAGGGAACTTGATTGAGAGAGCTGACAGCCAAGCTGACTGATCAGCTTGGCCATCTGCTCCAATATTCCTATTAGTAACAATGGAGACTTACTTGGGAGCTCTACTGCCTTTCCCCCCTCTCAACCTTTAGCAAGCAGCATTTAAATTAGGTAATGTATTTATCTGGGTCTCATTAGCTCCTAGGAGCTCCAGTGGTGCTCCAGAAGATGATAATTTACCAACTAGCATTTATATATCTGCTTCATACTTTGCAAAGTGCTTTACAAATACTTTGTCGTTTGGTCCTTAAAACAATCTTGGGAGGTAGAGGATATAATTTATCTCTATTTTTCAGATGAGGAAACTGAGGCACAGAGAGGTTAAGTGAATTGCTCAAGATCATACAGATAGTAAATGTCTGAGGCTAAATTTGAACTAAGGTCTTCCTGACTGTCCAGTGCTCCATCCACTGTGCTAAATAATATAATAATAATAATAATAATAATAATAATTTACATAGCACTTTTCAAGGTTATAAAATACTTTTCAGATGTTATTGCCCTGTGAGTTAAATGCTTTTATTATCCAAAATTTTCAGGTAAGAAACTGAGGCTGGGAGATTGGCTTAAGTGACTTTGTCTAGGGTCACACCATTAAGTATCTGAGACTGGATTTGCACTTAGGCTTTCCTGATTCCACAAGTCCAGCATTTTATCTATTATACCACCTAGTCTCATCCTCAAAAGTTTTATAGCTTGATTCTTGAGTACCACAGCCGGAATCCACCTATTGCCCCACCTCAGTGGAATAGGTTAAAAATCTCAGTGGCCCAGAAAAATAATAATGTTGCTACTGCTACTTGGTCATATGTTTTTGGTAATTGTATTTCAATACTTCACGCCAGATTGAGTTGGCTGCTTGGTATTTCATCATATCTTGAAATATGATCTCACTGTTGGTGATGGTAATTAACAATAGCCCACAGGGTTGGAGACTTTGTACTTGGAAGACTTATGCTGAGCTGACTCACAGATTTATCTTCTTCCACTGGTTTAGTAGTCAGAGTCCATGAGGGCTCATTTTCCTGTATCTACATTATCTAGAATTTTGATCTTAAAGGGAGAGTGTATTAATTTTGAACTTTTATGTAGTTGTCAACCTTGTGATCCCTGCACCTTCTGACAGAGCTTAGTCTTGTTTCAAATCCATGTGCCCTTTTATTTTTATTTTTATTTTCTGTAGCAATAGTGAAGACATAAGAAAAGGGGACCTGAAAATGGGCAGAAAGGAACAAGGAAATTAATGTGGCTGAATCAGGAAGGCTGATGTGGAATGTGAATGATAACGTATGAAACTTTGAGAGGGCAGCTTTCTGACTTTGATTTGGGTGCTCATTCCTATTTCTCTGTGTGTTTTACTTTCAGGAGGATATGGATGAGAATTTCACAATATGGGTTATGATGGGTTGTGATCTGCATCATTGGGGAAGGGGGATCCAGATTCATTTGATGAATCCATTTGAGTGAGTATTACTAGAAAAATGCCTCAGAAGCAATGAGAGACCATTAGCAAATTCAGATGTAGTCTTTTTCTATTTCATTTTCAAAGGCTCTAAAATGTTGGATTAAACTATGCTTTTTTATTCTTTTGGGAATAAAGTTTTTCCAAATGGAAATATTTACTGAACTCGAAACCTTGCTGTGAAAAATGAAGACTTGTGAAATTTAAGTATGGCTCCTTATTGGCAAGGGAACTGATGGGAAATGGGATTCTCCCAGCTTGGAAAGAGGGACTGAAGGAACATGGTTAGAGAAATTCTGATGGTTGGGGGATGGGGAGGACTAAAGGATCATTGGAGGCAGAAACCTGGAAGCTCTGTGACTTTAGAGTCTTTAGAAAGGGGAAGGCTTCCAACAAAAAGTGCCATCAGCCAGCTAACTGCATATGAAGGTCTACATTACCCCAAACGGAATATAATCATTAGCAGTTGGAGCTTTGTTAATTTCTATGGTCACTGACACACTTAAGGAATGATCTGCCTAGACAGAATTTATTGTTTCCCTGACATTCCCACTAAGACCTGGTGAACTTATCCATTTTCCATTTCTTTCTCTTCTTCTGCTTCACATATGCCAGGCAAACTGACATCAGTTACCCTCAACAGAGATTCATGCTCACTTTAAATTGTACTTATTTGATATCACAACTTCTATAATTGATTTTGTCTCCAGCTAAAGATAAATTATTTTTGTTACATTTTGAGACAATATTTGCTGTAAACAATATACAATTCTATGAGGGCAAAACACAAAAACAAAACAAAAGAAAAAAACCAACCTATTGTACTTAACCGAGAGTCCTAACTTAATTTAAACCCTAGATTTAACTAATAACCTGTACTGAAGCACTCTGTTCCTATGGGTACCCAAAGAAGGATTTCATAAGCAAACTGATAAAAGTATTATCACATCTCTTGTTGTCCTGTGAATGAACTGTACTCAGTCATATAGATCAGAGACTTCAGAGCTAAAAGAGAATTTAGAGATCATCTGATCCAACCTCCTCATTTTACAAAGTAAGATTTGTTGGGTGAAGAAGCAAATGGTATTTCTTATTTGAATCATAAATGCATCATTCACAAATTTGCCAACTGTTTTTTGTTTGTTAAGTTAGCCCAGTTACTTTAAGGTATGTATATTCTTTCTTACATATTCATAAATCCATAGGAAAGGATGCCAAATGTCTCTTTATACCCAAAGCATTAATCCCAACTACAATATAAATGACAAGAAATCCTCAAGCCTCCCTTTGAAGATTTGTAAGAACAAAAGGTTCAGTGTTCTTCAAGGCAACCTATTCCATTTTTTGTAAAGTTAACCTATGCAAATTGTTTCATCATCTAGCAGATTGTGTTTTTTTTTCTGTAAAATAAGGGGGTTGTACTACATGTTCTCTAAAATCCCTTCATGGTATAAATCTTATGGACTTAAATTTTGGGGAAGTTTGTTTTTTTTTTTTTATGTTGAGTCAAAATCTGCCTCCCTGTAACACCTAACTATTGGTCCTAGTTCTCTCCTTAGGGGCCAAACAGTACAAGTCTAATCTTTCTTCCAAAGGTTAAACTTCAAAATATTTAGACAGCCTTCATGTCCACCCTAGCCTTCTCTCCTCTTGCCTAAACATCCACATTTCTTCAACTAGTCATCTCATGTTATTTTTTGACTTATATAAAAATGCTACTCTTCCTCCCTTTCTTCAATGGCTTTTCTCTAATATGACAGCAGTACCAGATATAATAATCCAGAGAAGATTTTTACCAGGGCAATTCAGAATCAATCTCCCTGTGGCTTGTCTGAATTGAATCCTAGATCAACTTCTAGGTTTCTAGGTGAAGTAGATTTGGTTTGTTTAAGCTACAACCATAATCAATTCTATTCCTAATCTTCTTAAATATGCATGGTCAACCTCAAGAGTAGCATAGGCTCCTACAAATGATTATGCAGGAAAGTTCAAACCAGTAAGTACTCCTTGAAGGTCACATAATGGAATATAAGTTTAAATACTTTTCTTCTTCTGGCCCAAATTTGAAATCCTAATTATTCTACTTAGTATAAATGAAGAGCATACTGGGAACTGAGGAGAGCTATTAATGGCACTGCCCAGATAGTGCATCATTTTAAGACAATAAGTAAGTGGAACATAAGCCTTTTCTTATATGTCTTGGTGGAATGACTGCCTCAACAGATGCCCATGGGAACAATTTGCAATCTCAGAGATTCACCTATGGTCTGTTGCAGAAATACATGAAGATGTGGATTGAAATTCATGGAAATAAATGGCATTTTTCCACTCACACTTGGAAAGCCCTGGAGAAGGCTTGGAGCCATTTCCTAAAGAATCAAGTGAGGACTATTTTTCCCCCATGCTAGTGGAGTAAATGGCTGCCTTTCTTTCTGAGTCTGACTAGTCATCTCTGTTGCCAGCAGCATTTATTCTGGGCACCTCAGCAACTCAGGGAAATTTCCTGGGTCTTTATCTACAAAAGGTACTATAAGTATTTATATTTGTTTCTAAAGCATTTGGCAGAGTAAAATTGTGATGAAGGCAACATTTGTCTTTGGAGCCCCCAAAACTCTCAGGGCCTTTCTCTTTTTCCCTCTCCTGTGCCCTTCCTTCTATGTCTCTTTCCTTTGCAGTTTTGCTCTGAGCTGGCTGTGAAGTAATCCCTGCTAAGGAATTATCTGAAAACTTTTTAAGATGCTCTTCACCCAGGGACATTTTCATTTTCATAGGGGACTCTTCAAGACAGAAGAGCCTTCAATACCCAAAGGATCAGATACTGAAGGAAAGAATTTAGTGGTAGAATTTCAGGTATCTAGAAGGGAGAAGGAAACTTCTTGATGTCTTTGTGGACAAATAGACTTGTAGCCAGGAAACTCCCCAGAGGAGACTAAGAACAGTGGCTAAAAGGTGCAGAGGAATAGAAGAAGAAATTCTTATGAAGAAATCTTCCTAAGAATTGAAGCAGTCCCAAAGCAGAATGGGATGTCTTAGGATGTAGTGTGTTCTTTAATAGGGGAGGTCTTCAGATTGACATTGGATAATCACTTTTAGGGGATGTTAGAGGAGGAAATCCGTATTTAGGTATGAGTTGCCTTGGATTGCCCTCAAGGTTCATTACAAATCTGAGATTCTATGATTCTGTGACCTGAATTCTAGTCCCATCTTCTTTCTGCTTATGCCATTTAACTGTGCACAAGTCATTATACCTCTCTCATTCTCAGTTTCTTCATGTTTAAAAATGAGAGGAAAAATAAAGGAAAAAAAGAGCATCAATAAAACATTTTAAAAGAGAAAAAAATAAGATGAAGAGCCTTGGACTAGATGAACTTCAAGGCCCTTCTAGTTCTGAATCACTGTCATTGATGACACTGGCTTTGTGGCTGTTCCACAAACGAGACACTCAATCTCTTGGCTCCAGGCATTTTCTCTGACCGTCCTTCTTACCTGAAACACTGTCCCTCCTCTGCTTGCACTACTGACCTCTCTGAGTTCCTTTAACTCTCACCTTCTGCAGGAAGCCTGTCCCAACCTCACTTAATTCTAGGAACTTCCCTCTGTTAATTATTTCCTATTTATCCTGGATATAGCTTGCTTTGTTGTCTCCCACAATAGATTATAAGCTCCTTAAGGGCAAGGACTGTCTTTTGCCTCTTTTTATATCCCTAATGTTTTGCACAATGTCTGACACATAGTAGGCACTTAATAAATGTTTACTGATTTATTGATTAATTGTATTCCCCTGGAATAAGGGTAACTAGAGACATCATGATTTTGAGAAAAGTAGGTTTTTTTGAGAAACATGATATTATGCCTCCTCTGAATCTGTGATTCTTAGACTTCCTTGTGTACCCTTTTAGCCATAGTAAGAAGCCAGCCAGCCACCTATTCATTGTGGTGCTGGTGAAACCAGGAAAATCATTCTCTTTCTGAGTATGGTTACCTAAATTCAGAATTGAGAACTGAGCTGTAGCAATTCACTCTCCCAGGACCTCATCCTATATATGGAGCATTAAAAAAACTAAGGATGTTTCTAAGCTGAAATTTCTCCTTTTGAAAAAGAAGAGGGTGAATTTTGTCAGTGACAAGAGTAGTTAAAAATAAATAAGGTGATGATTTTATTATGCTCAATGTGGTTACTAATATTCATCCTTTTCTCTCATCCTATCCCATTTTAGTATATTCTATCCTTTCAGCTCTTAAGTCTTGTGACAGGCATTAGATAAATGATTAAATGGGCTGAGATTTATGGGAAATAGGAAAGCAACTGACCAAAAACAAAGAAATTACTTCAGGTTAAGTGTTATGCATGATGTTGACTGTGTGTCCTTTCCAGTTGCTGAATTACATTCAAGTGCATAATTTATCTCCTTGTGCTCTCCTTAGTAAGATGGGCACGGTTGTAAATCTTTTCAGGAAGAGGAAAATGCCCTTTTTGCAAAGGAACCCGCAACTTCTTGAGAAAGTGGAAGAACAACGACATTTTCTGAGAATACTTCTGCAGGGCTTGTAGAGGCATAGGTTCTAGAGTAGTGATTATTAAATGGGGATCCAGAGATCCTATGAACTTGGACAGGGGGAAAAAAATTACATCTATTTCAATGTAATTAGTTTCCTTAAGTATTTTATTTTATGCATTTTTAAATTAATTTATTTATTTTTAGTTTTCAACATTCACTTCCATAAGCTTTTGAGTTTTAAATTTTCTCCCCTTCCCTCCTCACCTCCCTCCCAAAGACAGCATGCAATCTGATATAGGCTCTACATATACATTCCTATTAAACATATCTTCACATTAGTTATGTTGTAAAGAAGAATTAGAAACAATAGGAGGAACCACAAGAAGGAAGAAACAAAACAAAACAGAAGAAAAAAGAAAGAGCAAATAGTATGCTTCGATCTGCATTCAAACTCCATAGTTCTTTCTCTGGATGTGGATAGCATTTTCCATCATCAGGCTTGGAGATGTACTGACACCTATTTGAGTCCAAAAGTTGTATTATACCACCTTGGCTACTGTATCTTGCATACCTACCCTATTGCACTGATCCAACACTCTGTTTCTTAGCCAGTATCAAGTAATTTTGATGATCACTCCTTTATATTACAATTTAAGATATGAAACATCTAGGCCACCTTCCTTAGCATTTCTTTTCATTAGTTCCCTTGATATATTCTGGATCTTTTTGTTCTTCCAAATGAATCTTGTTATTATTTTTTCTAACTCTATAAAATAATTTTTTTCTAGTTTGATTGGTATGACACTGAATAAGTAAATTAGCTTAGGTAGAATTGTCATTTTTATTATATTAGCTCTGCCTACCCATGAGCAACTGATGTTTTTCCAATTATTTAGATTTGACTTTATCTATGTGAAAAGTGTTTTGTAATTGTGTTCATATAGTTCCTGAGTTTGTTTCAATAGGTAGACTCCTAAATATTTTATAATGTCTGCAGTAAGTTTAAATGGAATTTCTCTTTCTATCTCTTGCTGTTGGGCTTTGTTGGTAATATATAGAAATGCCAATGATTTATGTGGATTTATTTTATATCCTGCAACTTTGCTAAAGTTGTTTATTATTTCAAGTAGTTTTTTACTTGATACTCTAGGATTGTCTAAGTGTATCATCATATCATCTGCAAAGAGTGATTGTTTTGTTTCTTCTTTGCCTATTCTAATACCTTCAATTTCTTTTTCTTCTTTTATTGATAAAGCTAATGTTTCTAGTACTATATTGAACAAGAGAGGTGATAATGGACATCCTTGTTTCACCCCCAATCTTATTGGAAATGTTTCTAGCTTAACCCTGTGTATATAATGCTTGCTGAAGGTTTTAGGTAGATGCTACTTATTTTAAGGAAGACTCCATTTATTCCTACACTCTCTAGTGTTTTTAATAGGAATGGGTGTTGTATTTTGTCAAAAGTTTTTTCTGCATCTATTGAGATAATCATGTGGTGTCTGTTAGTTTTGTTGTTGATATGATCAATTATGCTAATAGTTTTCCTAATATTGAACCAGCCCTGCATTCTTGGTATAAATCCTACCTGGTCATAGTGTATTATTCTTGTGATAAGTTGCTGTAATCTTTTTGATAATGTTTTATTTAAAATTTTTGCATCTATATTCATTAGGGAAATTGGTCTATAATTTTCTTTCTTTATTTTGACTCTTTCTGATTAGGTATCAGCACCATTTTTGTATCATAAAAAGATTTTGGTAAGACTCCTTCACCTATTTTCCCAAATAGTCTACATAGTGTTGCAATTAATTGTTCTTTAAATGTTTGATAGAATTTGCTTGTAAATCTGTCTGGCCCTGGAGATTTTTTCCTAGGGAGTTCATCAAAGGCTTGTTCAATTTATTTTTCTGAGATGGGGTTATTTAAGTATTTTACTTCCTCTTCTGTTAATCTGGGCAATTTATATTTTTGTAAATATGCATTCATTTCACTAAGATTGTCAAATTTATTGGCATACAGTTGGGCAAAATAGTTCCTAATTATTGTTTTAATTCCCTCTTCCTTGGTGGTTGATTCACCCTTTTCATTTTTTTTTAATAAGGCAATTGGGGTTAAGTGACTTGCCCAGGGTCACACAGCTAGTAAGTGTCAAGTGTTTGGTCTGAGTCTGGATTTGAACTCAGGTCCTCCTGACTTCAGGGCTGGTGCTCTATCCACTGTGCCACCTAGCTGCCCCCACCCTTTTCATTTTTGATACTGGTATTTTGGTTTTCTTCTTTCTTTCTTTTAATTACATTTACCAAAGATTCATCTATTTTATTGTTTTTTTTCATAAAACCAGCTCTTAGTGTTATTTATTAGTTCAATAATTTTTTAAATTTCAATTTTATTAATGTTTCCTTTTGTTTTCAGTATTTCTAATTTGGTGTTTAATTGGGAATTTTAAATTTGTTCTTTTTCTAGCTTTTTTTTTAGTTGCATGCCCAAATCATTGATCTCTTCTTTCTCTATTTTATTCATGTAAGGATTGAGAGATATAAAACATCCTCTAGGAACAATTTTTTGCTGCATTCTGTAAATTTTGGTATATTGTCTCATTATTGTCATTCTCTTGGATGATGTTATTGATTGTTTCTATGATTTGTTGCTTGACCCATTCATTCTTTAGGATTAGATTATGTAGTTTTCAATTAATTTTTAGTCTATCTTTCCATGGCCCTTTATTACATATAATTTTTATTGCATCATGATCTGAAAAGGATGCATTTAATATGTCTGCCTTTCTCCATTGGATTGTGAGGTTTTTAATGCCCTAGTACATCATCAATTTTTGTGTAGGTGCCATGCACCACTGAGAAAAAAGTATATTCCTTTACATCCTCATTCAATTTTCTCCAGAGGTCTACCATATTTAAATTTTCTAAAGCTCTATTCACCTTCTTAACTTCTTTCTTGTTTGTTTTGTGGTTAAATTTATCTGGTTCAGAGAAGGGGAGGTTGAGGTGCCCCACTAGTATGGTTTTGCTGTCCATTTCTCCCTCTAACTCCTGAACTTCTCCTATAAGAATCTGGATGCTATACCATCTGGTGCACATATGTTTAATAGTGATATTACTTCATTGTCTATAGTACCTTTTAGCAGAATGTAGTTTCCTTCCTTATCTCTTTTAATAAGATCTCTTTTTGCTTTTGCTTTATCTGAGATCAACATTGCTACCCCTGCTTTTTTTACTTCAGCTGAAGCATAATATATTCTACTCCAGCCTGTTACCTTTACCCAGTGTGTATCCTTCTGTTTCAAATGTGTTTTTTGTAAACAATATATTGTAGGATTGTGGTTTTTAATCCACTCTGCTATCTGCTTCTGTTTTATGGGAGAGTTCATCCCATTCACAGGTATGATTACTATCTGTGTCTTTCTCTCCATCCTATTCAATCCCACCCCCATTTATGCTTTTCTTTCTCCTTTTTTCCTTTTCCCTCTTCACTAGAGTTTTGCTTTTGACCACTGCCTCCTTCAATCTTCTCTCCCTTGTATCAACCCCCTTCCTTTTCTTTCCCTTTTCCATTACTACTTCTTCCTTCCCTTCCATCCCCCCTCCCTTTTCTTTCTTTCCTCTCCTACTGCTTATATGGCACATTAGATTTCTATACCTGAGCATGTTATTCCCTCCTTGAGCCAAATCTGATGAGAGTGAAGTTCACACAATATTCATCTCCCTCCCTTCTTTCCCTCTAGTGTAATATGTCTTTGTACCTCTTCATGTGATGTAATTTACCTTTTTCTGCCTCTTCCTTTCCTCTTCTCCCATTACAGTTGCTCTTCACCACTTCATTAGGTTTTTTATCATCATAAACTTAAACTTAAATCCACCCCCTCTGTCTATGTATATCCCTTCTAAATGTCATAATAAAGATACAGTTCTCAAGAGTCATAAGTAACATCTTCCCATGAAGGGATGCAAAATGTAAATAGTTCACCCTTGTTGGATAACATGTTTCCCCCCTTTCCTGTTTATCTTTTTATGCCTCTCTTGATTCTTGTATTGGAAAATCAAATTTTCCATTGAGCTCTGGTCTTTTCATCAGGAAAATCTGGAAGTCCCATTTTTCACTCCTCCCCTGAAAGATTATGCTCAGTTTTGCTAGGTAACTGATCCTTGGTTGTAATCCAAGATCCTTTGCCTTACAGAATATCATATTCTGTAATTTTAATGTAGAAGCTGCAAGGTCCTTTGTAATCCTGACTGTGGTTCCACTATATTATAATTTTTTTTTCTGGCTGCTTGCAGGGTTTTCTCCTTGACCTGATAATTCTGGAAATTGACTACAATATTCCTTGGTGTTTTCAATTTGGGATCTCTTTTAGGAGGTGATTGATGGATTCTTTCGATGACTATTTTACCCTCTGGTTGATGATCTCCTGAAAGATGCTGTCCAGGCTCTTTTTTTTTTTTCCATCATGGCTTTCAGGTAGACCAATAATTCTTAAGTTATCTCTCCTGGATCTGTTTTCCAGATCAGTTGTTTTTGCGAGGAGGTATTTTACATTTTCTTCTTTTTTATTTTCATTCTTTTGATTTTGTTTGACCGATTCTTGATGTCTCATACAGTCATTAGCTTCCAATTGCCCAATTGTAATTTTTAATGAATTGTTTTCTTCAGTTAGCTTTTGGACCTCCTTTTCCATTTGGCCAATTCTACTTTTTAAGGACTTGTTTTTTACAGTAAATTTTTGTCCTTCCTTTTCCAAGCTACTGGCTCTCTTTTGTATACCTCTCATTTCTTTTCCCAATTTTTCTTTTACCTGTTTTATTTGATTTTTAAAATCCTTCTTGATCTCTTCTAAGTTCATATTCTCTTCTGAGTTTTCAGATGTGGGTATATTGACAATGTTGTCCTCTCCTTAATTTGTGTTTTGATCTTACCCTGTCACCAAGATACTTCTCTGTGGTCATCGTTTTTCTATGTTGCTTTTTGCTCATGTTGTTTGTCTTTTTTTCTGGCTTTTAAAGTTGATCTTAGCTTCTGGGGCACAGGGGACACTCTCCCAGGCTTCTTGTGCTGGGGGCTAGGGGCCTGGTTACTGTTTTGCTGAAGTGGGGCTTGCCACTGACTTATTGGGACACCTCCCTTCCTGTACCTGGGATACCTCTCTTAAGCCACATCAGGTGGGACCTTTCTGGTTAATCCCCCTAGCCTCATGAGCTAAAAAAACTGCTGTATCTAGTCTTTCTGCTGACTCTACTATTTCGGGATTTTTCCTGGGGCAGTATTCTCTGGGTTTTTCAAGGTCAATAAGAAAGAATGAGAGTGACTTACTTACTGCTTTCTCCTCCATCTTGGCTCCTGAAATTCAAAATAGATTACTTTCAAATATTCAGTCTATAGGCTAATAGCTCCAGGAGCAGCTGCTGCTGCTGCTGATTCAGTCATTCCCAAGGCCTGTTCCTGGTTTGCTGGTACTCTGGCTGAATTGGCACATTGTGAAGCCCGTGCTAGACTATGCTTCTCTTTCACCCAGTTCTGACAGACACCTCCTGATGACCTTCTAAGTTGTCTCTGGTTTCTGTGGGTTGAGAAGACTGGAAACTGCCATTGCTGCTGGTGAACCAGGCCTGGCTTTGCTTAGGCCAGGTCAGTGCTCTGCCCTGGAAGCTCCTCTCTCAGACTGGTGCCACAGACTTTTCCTGTCAACCTTCCAGGTTGTCTTGGGCTGGAAATGCTGCCTCACTCTATCTCTTTGTGGGTTCTGCCACTCTAGAATTTGTTCAGAGTCACTTTTTAGAGGTATTTGAAGGGATTTGGGGGAGAGCTCAGGTGAGTCCCTGCTTTCTTTCTACTATCTTGGTTTAAAGTCTGATTTTTTTTTTTTTGCAAGGCGATTAGGGTTAAGTGACTTGCCCAGGGTCACACAGGTAGTAAGTGTCAAGTATCTGATCTGAGACTGGATTTAAACTCAGGTCCTCCTGACTTCAGGGCTGGTGCTCTATCCACTGTGCCACCAGCTGCCCTGAGTCTGATTTTTTTAAAATATATTTTTTAAAGCAAATATTCTGGGGCTCTCTCTCTCAAAGTCAAATTTTGACATCTGCCCCTCAGGATTCTGTGATACTCTGAAGGGTGTGTGGGGTGTTTATTTTCTGCCATTTGCTTGAGCCCCAACTGTGTTCCCCTGCTGTTGTTAGGGCCCAGTGACTTCAACCCTTACCTTTAACCACTTCACATCAATTAGCTTTTACAAAGGGATATTTACTTTGAAATTATAGCAAGAAGAAACATACAAATATTTTCCTAATACTTTGGTGACATGCTCTCCCCTATTCCTCCTCCATCTCTGGGGGACGCAGGCTCGATTTAGCTCAATTCCTACATAGAACTGATTAAATTAAGTTAAAATCCAATGGTACCATTGTTGCTAGGTGAATCATTGTCTCAGCTACCACTGGGGAGGAGTCATGAAGGTCATGCCTTATTCCTCAGGGCATTGATTCTTGGCTGTCTACAAAACCCATGCTGTACTCTAACTCCTGGACTTTCAGATTCTTGGATTCCTGGAGGCTTGGCATTTTGAAACTCAGAAGATTTGAGCATCCAGATTAGTCTCCTTCCTCTCATATGAAAGAAAAAACACCAAAGAAAGAAGAAGCCTTGTTTTTATGGGGCCATATGCCAATCTCAGAAAAGAAAAGGACCAAGGCCTCTGCCCTTACAGCATTTCCTTTCACCAGACATCATCAGTGAAAGAGTTAGTCCACAAGAAAGAGCACCACCAAGTGGGAGCAGCAGAAGAAAATAATAGCCAAAAGGGTCTTCTCTAAGCCGAAGTGCATAGGCCTTTTTTAATGCCTTTGCAGCCAATCAAAGAATTTTCTCTTAATCACATGGTTAGTCCATTGGAACCAACTGCAGAATGTCCACACATGCTCCATAGTCTTGTCAAGTCACTTCCATTCCATGTCATCATAAGTGTCCTGGAAGCAGGTGCCCCAGCATCCTCCTTATGGAGAGGCATCAGTGGAAACACTATGCACATTTTCCACTGATTACACATTTAAAAATATCATTCTGAGGAAGGATTCATGGACTTCAACAGATTGCTAAAGGGATCCATAGCCTCTCTAAAAGGTTAATAACTGTTCCAGAGCTATAAAAGACCTTAAAAATCTAGTCTAATCTTCATATCTTACAAGAGAAGAGTCTGAAATTTGGGGGGTGGGGAAAGAAATATATAAAACACAAAAGATTTATAAGTACATATAACACATATTTAAAACATGAAACAATAATACATCATCTATCATACTCTTTCAGGAGGTAAAGACAACTTTGTAGGATTTCTCAATAGATATTTCATATTCACCTCATATCTGTACAGTCCATGCAGTACACAAGTCTGAATTTCCTAATAAGTCAGGGAATTGTTTGAAGCTTCTTAGTCCTTTTAATTGCTGCACAGTTCTAGTGATTTCTCCTGGTGGTATGATATCTTTTACTCCAATAGATAGTATAGCTCATGCTCATTGGGCATCAATGAATTAATCAATAATCAAGTGTTTATTAAGAACTTGCTATGCACCAGGCACAATGCTAGATGCTAGTGAAATAAATATGAAGAATGAAACAATCTCTATTTAGAAAGAGCCTAACTCTAAAGCCTTTCAAGATGGCCCCCAGGTATCTTTCTAGCTTTGTTATACTTTTTTTTTCCATTCCTGAATTCTATGGTTTAGCTAAACTTGTTTTTTTGCTCTTCCTCACCTTGTCATTGTTGTTCAGTTGGTTGGTTGTGTCCTATTCTTTGTGACCTCATGGACCAATGCACACCAATATTGTTCATTGAGTTCTCTTGGCAAAGATATTGAAGTAGTTTGCCATTTCCTTCTAAGGCAAACAGAGGTTGAATGACTTGCCCAGATTCATACAGCTAGTAAGTTTCTAAAGCTAGATTTGAACTCAGGTCTTCCTGACTCCAAGTCCAACTGTCTATCCACTGAGCCACTCAGCTGTCTCTTGTTTCTCACATACAATATTCCATCTTCTACCTCTGTGCCTCTATTATCATCCATGCATAGAATGTACTTAACTCCTCGGCTTCATCTCTTAAAATCTCTAATTTTCCTCTAAGACTAATTTTAAATACCACTTTCTATTAACCCCTCCTGATTCTCCCTGATTCCTGACCCCTTCCCCAAGCAGCTAATGCCCTGTCTCCTAGATTGGATTTAGTTTGTATATATTTTTATATATTTATGATCATATCATATGATCAAGGAATAGTTTGGTGGTAATGAAACCACTGTATAATTTTCCTATTGCAATCTACCCCTTTTCCTTACTACTATTCAGCCCTGACCCCAGCACATTGCCCATATGCAATGCCTATGATTCTATATGTGTATTGATAAACTTCTCATGTGGCTGCTTGTTCCACTGAGCAATTTGATTTGTTTTCCAGTGTGGATAATGAAAGTGATACCAAAGCCAAAGGTGGATTTAAATGAAGAGACTTTGTAGGATTGAAATATTTGTAAATAGAAACATTTGGAGAATATAGCCATCAATAAAATATACAACTCTTGTTTGTACTCTATGAAGGACATCATTAGTATCACAGGTGAGTAAATATCTATATTTTACTTGCTTGATGTCAGTACTTTGCGAATAGAGAACAATGTTATCTCCATATTCATATTTGTCAAGGTCTTTCTTACATAATTTCAACATATGTGTATATACATTGTTTGTGAAGAACTTTCAAGGTTACTTTATATTCTATTAAGTCAAATGTTTGTTAAAGTTCAATAAATAATAGACAAAGTAGGAGCTTACCCTGTTCAGTGAGCTTGATGATGGTGAAGATATTGTCTGATGTTGAAAATTATCTGTGAAGTTCTGCTAGTCCCTTTTCATCTTTTCATCAATGATCCCTATTAATGCTTTCATGGACTACTCTCATAATGATTTTAGAGACTAAAAAGCAATCATATGAGTAGAAATCTTTTTGGTCGACCTTGATGTTGTCTATTTTTGGAGGTAGAGGAGCAACATGTTTGATCTTTTCCATCCCCATGGGCTCTTAACTCCTTTAAGGTCTTAAAATATTCATTGTCTCTAGTACAGATTTGGTTAGGTGTAGCTGTTCTTCCCAGCTCCATTTTCATAAGTGTTAGAGAAAACACAATATGTTCATAGCTTCGTTCAGGATAGATAAAATAATCAATACAATGAGATGAGGGGAGGTGCTATCAATGGTGTGGATCAGAAAAGGTCTCTTAAAGGAGGTTACACTTGAACTGAGCCTTTAAAGGAGGTAGGAGTTCCAAGAGGTAGAGGTGAGGAAGGAGAAAATTGTAGGTATGGGTTACACCTTGGACAAAGACACATAGGTAGAAATGGAAATGGAATGTCATATACAAGGAATAGCAAATAGGCCAATTGGACTGGAGCATATAGTGAAGGGGTGGGTAGGACAGAGAGAATGATTTATAATTTGCGTTGAAAGGAAGATTAAGACCAACTTAGAAATGGCTTTAAATGCCAAAAGAGTTTGTATTTCTAGAGGCAATGAGAAACTATTGAAGGTTCTTGAGCAGGAGAATGTTATAGTTAGACCAGCAGTTTAGAAATAGAATTTTTGTAGCTGTGTAGAAGGTAGATATAAGTGAAGGGAAATATTGGATGCAGGAAAAAATTAGGAAACTATTGCAATAGTCCAGATGAGAGGTTGATATAGACCTGAACTAGGGTGGTTATGATATGAGGATTGATATAAGAATTGGTGAGGAGGTAGAATAAATAAGCACAGGCCACTGATTGAGTATGGGGTGGGAGTAAAGAGGGAGAATTCAGCCTTAAGAATGATGCCTAGGATGATACGACTTCCGGGAGCCAAGATGGTGGAGTAAGCAGTAAATTGCTATACTACTCCCATATTCATCTCCAAATTATCATAAAATAACACCCCAGAACAAAGCCTGGAAAAGCGGAACCAGCAAAAAGGCAGGGTGAAACAATATTTTAGCCCAAGAAAGTTGGAAGGTCAGCAAGAAAGGTCTGTCTCACTCCATTAAAAGGAGAGTGCAGTCAAGGACCGGAAGCATCCCAGCAAGCCAGCGGCAAGCCCCAACTCAGCAAACGAGTGGGACGTTCTGAACCCCACTGTGATGGAGCAGGCAAACACCAACACCAGAACCCCCAGTGTGCCTCAGTATAGCGAGGGGAACCAACAGACTACAGCTACAAGAATCACTACATGCTTCAGTGTAGCCCCAGGCAAACAGGCAGCCTCCAGAGGACAGAACACTACATGCTTCAGTGTTGCCCTGGGGAAATGCAGAAACATCACAGCAGCCTCAGCACATACCAGACACCACCACTAGGACCCCAACTCAGCACCAGGTAAGCTGCCAGACCACTATGGCCCCCAGAAGTGCCAACCATTCCCCACCCCACCCCCTCAGTACAGCACCAAACATAAGGGACCCCATGGGTCTCAGCCACTGGCACAAGAAGCCTGAGACAGTGCCCCTTCAATCCCAGGAGCAGAGCTCAAATTTAAAAGAAAGGAAGAAGTCCCCCAACCCCCCCCCAAAAAAAGGATGAGCAAAAAAACAACAAAACAGAATCTGACCATAGAAAGTTATTATGGTGACAGGGAACACCAACATGCAAACTCAGAAGAAAACAACATTGTCAAAACACCTATGGGCAAAACCCCAAAGAAAAACTGCTCTCAAGAGAAGTGGTCTTGAGCCCAGAAAGAATTCATGAAAGAGCTCAAAAGGAGATTAAAAATTGTATAAGAGAGGTAGAAGAAAAATTGGGAAAAGAAATGAGAGTGATGCAAGAGAATGATGAAAAAAGAGTTAATAGTTTGGAAAATTGCTTAAAAAGTAGAATTTGCTAAATAGAAAAGGAGATACAAAAATCTATTGATGAAAACAACTCCTTAAAGAATGCAATTGGCCAAATGGAAAAAAAATACAAAAATTAATTGAAGGAAACACCTTAAAAATTAGAATTGGGCAAGTGGAAACTAATGACTCAATGAGACATCAAGAACCAATCAAACAAATTCAAAAGAATGAAAAAATGGAAGAAAATGTAAAATACCTCATGAGAAAAACAACTGACCTGGAAAATAGATCCAGGAGAGACAAAGTCAGAATTAATTGGATTATCTCAAAGCCGTAATCAAAAGATGGACCTGGACAGCATCTTTGAAGAAATTATCAAGAAAATCTGCCCTGATATCCTGGAACCAGAGGGCAAAATAGGCATTGAAACACATCAGGAAAGAGATCCCAAAACTCCAAGGAAAATTATAGGTAAATTTTAGAAGTATCAGGTCAAAGAAAAAATACTACAAGTGGCCAGAAAAAAACAATTCAAATACCAGGGAGTCACAATCAGTATCACACAGGACTTGGCAGCTGCAACATTAAAGGATGAGAGGTCATGGAACATGATATTCTGGAGGACAAAGGAGCTAGGACTACAACCAAGAATCACTTACCTAGTAAAATTAAGCACAATACATCACATGGTCATTCAATAAAATAGAAGGATTTTAAGCCTTCATAAGAAGAACAGAACTAAAGCAAAAATTTGACCTCCAATATCAAAACCCAAGAGAAGCATAAACAGGTAAATAGGGAAAAGAAAACTTAATGGGTTAAGTAGAGCTAAAATGTTTAGATCTCTGCACAGGAAAATGATACTTGTAATTCTTAAAAATGGTATCACTAATAATACAGCTAGATGGAATATACATAGAGTGTAAGGCTGTAAGGTGAATTTGAGGGAATGACATAAAAAATTAAGGGATGAGAAAGAAGAGTACAATAGCTGCAGAAGGAAGGGATAGATAGAATCGGGTAGATTATTTCACATGAAAAGGAGCAAAATACCTATTACAGTGGAGGATAAGATGGGAGGGTGGGAAATGAGCATCACTTGAACCTTGCTCTCATCTATGTTGGCTCAAAGAGAGAATCATATACATAATCAGTTGAATACAGAAATCTATCTTACCCAACAGGGAAATAGGAGGGGAGGAGATAAAGTAAAGGGTAGAGAGTGGGGACTGACAGAAGGGAGGGCAGATCAGGGGAGGTGGTAGACAGAAGCAAAACACTGGTGAGAAGAAAAAAGGTGAAAGGAGAGAGAAGACAGAGAGGAAGGAGAATAAGATGGAGGGAAATGCACAGGTAGTAATCACAACTGTAATGTGAATGGGATGAACTCTCATAGAAAATGGAAATAGATCTCAGAGTGGATAAAAAACTAGAATCCTAAAATATGTTGTTTACAAGAAACATACTTGAATCAGAGAGACACACAGAGTAAAGGTAAGGGGCTGGAACAGAATATATTATACTTCAGCTGAAGTAAAAAAAAAAAAAGAGTAGCAATACTGATATCAGACTAAGTAAAAGCAAAAACAGGCCTAATTAAAAGAAGTAAGGAGGGAAAGTATATCTTTCTAAAAGGTACCATAGACAACGAAGCAATATCAATACTAATCATATATGCACCAAGTGGTATAGCATCAAAATTCTTAGAGAAGTTTAGTGAATCACAGGAAGCAATAGACAGCAAAACTATACTAGTGGGGAACCTCAACTGTCCCCTCTCAGAACTCAATAAAACCAACCAAAAAATAAACAAGAAAGAAACTAAGGAGGAAAATAGAATATTGGAAAAGTTAGATATGACAGAACTTTGGAGAAAACTTAATGTGAACAGAAAGGAATATACCCTTTTCTCAGTATCACATGGCACTTACACAAAAAATGACCATGTATTAGAGCATAAAAAACTCAAGATCAAATGTAGAAAAGCAGAAATATTAAACGTATTCTTTTCAGATCATAATGCAATAAAAATTACATTCAACAAAGGGTGGTGGAAAGATAGAGTAAAAATTAATTGGAAAGTAAATAAGTTAATTCTAAAGAATAAGTGGGTCAAAGAACAAATCATAGAAAAAAATTAATAATTTCATTAAAGAGAATGACAACAATGAGACAAGATGTCAAAATTTATGAGTTGCAGCCAAAGCAGAACTTGGGGGGAAATTTATTTCTCTAAATTCTCACATCAACAAAATTGAAAAAAAGAACAGATCAATGCATTGGTTATGCAACTAAAATAATTAGAAAAAGAACAAATTAAAAACCCCCAATTGAACACCAACTGGAAATCCTGAAAATCAAAGGTAAGATTAATAAGAATGAAAGTAAAAAAAAAGAAAAAACCAAACCCCCAAACTTTTGAGCTAATAAATAAATCTAGGAGCTGGTTTTATGGAAAAACAAAACAAAACAATAATATAGATAAGTCATTGTTTAATTTGTTTAAAAAAATAAAGATGATAACCAAATATCTAGTTTCAAAAATGAAAAGGCTGAAATTGCCACCAATGAGGAGGAAACTAAAGCAATCATTAGGAAATATTTTGCCCAATTATATGCCCACAAATCTGACAATCTGAGTGAAATAGATGTATATTTATCAAAATATAAATTATCTATATTAACAGATCAGGAAAATGGAATGCATAAATAACTCCATCTTAGAAAAATAAATTGAATAAACTATTAAAGAACTCCCAAAGAAAGAATCTCCAGGACCAGATCAGTTCATGAGTGAATTCTACCCAACATTCAAAGAACAATTAATTCTAATACTATATAAACTATTTGGAAAAAATACATGAAGAAGGAATCCTACCAAACTCCTTTTATGACACAAATATGGTGCTGATACCTAAACCAGTAAGAGCTAAAACAGAGAAAGAAAATCATAGACTAATTTCCCTAGTGAATATCAGTGCAAAAATTCTGAACAAAATACTAGCAAGGCAATTACAGCAATATATCCCAAAGATTTTAAACTATGACCAGGTTAGATTTATACCAGGAATGCAGGGTTGGTTCGATATTAGGAAAACTATCAACCTAATTGGCCACATCAATAATAAAACCAACAGAAATTATGTGATTATCTCAATAGAGACTGAAAAAGTTTTTGACAAAATACAGCACCCATTCCTGTTAAAAACACTAGAAGGCATAGGAATAAAGGGAGCAGTACTTAAAATGAGAAGCAGTATCTGTCTAAGACCCTCAGCAGGCATTATCTTTAATGGAGATAAGTTAGAATCCTTCCCAATAAGATCAGGGGTGAAGCAAGGATGGCCATTATCATCACTACTATTTAATATAGTACCAGAAATGTTAGCTATAGCAAGAAAAGAAGAAAAGGAAATTGAAGGGGCAGCTAGGTGGCACAGTGGATAGAGCACCAGCCCTGGAGTCAGGAGGACCTGAGTTCAAATTCGGCCTCAGACACTTGACACTTGCTAGCTGTGTGACCCTGGGCAAGTTGCTTAACCCCATTGCCTAGCTCCACCCCCTCCAAAAAAAATTAAAGAAATTGAAAGAATTAGAATAGATGATATGTATGGTATACATATTGTATACCATATTGTATTGTATTGTATTGTAGATGATATGATGGTATATTTAGAGAACCCTAGAAAACCAACTAAAAAATTACTTGAAATAATTAACAACTTTAGCAAATTTGCAGGATATAAAACAAATCCACACAAATCATCAGCATTTCTTCATATGACCAATAGAGTTCAGCAACAAGAGACTGAAAAATTCCATTTAAAATAACGTATACAATATAAAATATTTAGGAGTCAACCTGCCAAGACAAATCCAGGAACTATATGACACAATAACAAAACACTTTTCACACAAATAAAGTCAGATCTAAGTAGGTCAAGCCAATATAATAAAAATGCCCAAATTAATTTGCTTATTCAGTGCTGTACCAATCAAACTACCAAAAAATTATTTTATGGAACTAGAAAAATAACAACAAAATTCATCTGGAAGACCAAAAGGTCAAGAATATCAAGGGAATTAATGAAAAAAATACAAAGTAAGGTGGCCTATCAATACTAGATCTCAAACTATATTATAAAGCAATAATCACCAAAACCGTCTGGTATTGGCTAAGAAGTAGAGTGGTGGATCAGTGAAAAAACATAGTAGTCAGTGACAATAATGATCAACTGATAATCCCAAAGACTCCAGCTTCTTGAATAAGATCTGATTATTTGACAAAAACTGCTGGGAAAATTGGAAAACAATAGGGCACAAACTTGGTATAGATCATCATCTCACCCTGTGTACCAAGATTAGGTTAAAAAAGGTGCATGATTTAGACATGTATGGTGACACCATAAGCAAATTAGAAGGCCAATGAATAGTCTAACTGTCAGATCTATGGGGAGGGGAAGAATTCATGACCAAATGAGAGAAAGAGAGCATTACAAAATGTAAAATAGATAATTATGATTATATTAAATTAAAAAGCTTTTTGTACAAACAAAACCAATGAAACCAAGATTAGAAGGAAAGCAGAAAGATAGGAAGCAATCTGTACAGCAAGTGTCTCTGATAAATGTCTCATTTCTGAAATATATAGAGAACTGAGTCGCAGAATATAAGCCATTCCCCAATTGATAAATTATCAAAGGATATTATCAGGCAGTTCTCAGAAGAAGAAATCAAAGTTATCTATAAGCATATGAAGAAGTGCTCTAAATTACTTTTGATTAGAGAAATGCAAATTAAAACAATTCTGAGATACCACCTCACGTCTATCAGATTGACTAATATGACAAAAAAGGAAAATGATAAATGTTGGAGAGGATGTGGGAAAATTGGAACACTGATGCACTGATGGTGGAGTTGTGAACTGATTCAGCCATTCTGGAGAGCAGTTTGGAACTATGCCCAAAGGGCAACCAAACTGTGCAAACCCATTGATCCAATAATACACTACTAAGTCTTTATCCTAAAGAGATCATAAAAAAGGGAAAAGGATCTCCATGTGCAAAAATATTTATAGCAGCCCTTTTTGTGGTGGCAAAATATTGGGAATTGAGGGGATGCTTATCAATTGGGGAATGACTGAACAAGCTGTGGTATATAAATGCAATGGAATACTATTGTGCAATAAGAAATGATGAACAAGAAATGATTTTCAGAAAAATCCTGAAAGACTTGTACAAACTGATGCAAAGGAAAATGAGCAGAACCAGGAAAACATTGTACACAATATCAGCAATATTGTTTGATTATCAATTATGAATGACTGAGCTCTTCTCAGCAACACAATAATCTGAGAAAAGTAAAAAGGACTAATGAAGGAAAATGCTATTCATATTCAGATAAAGAACTGATTGACTTTGAATGCAGGTTGAATGTATTTTTTCACTTACTTTATTTGTTCTCATGAATTATTTCCCCTTTTGATCTGTTTCTTCTTCCATAACTGTGACAAATATGGAAATATGTTTTACATGATAGCACATGTATAAACTATATCAAACTGCCTACCATTTTCAGAATAGTGGAGGGGAAGGTAAAGAGGGAGAAAAATCTGGAACTCAGAGTCTTGTAAAAATGAATGCTAAAATTGTTCTTGATATGTAATTGAAAAAAATATTATGACAAGTAAAATTAATAATAATACAAGGATCCTAGAAGGGAAAAATGACTCCTAGGTTTTGAGTTTTAGTTACTAAAAGAATAATGGTGCCTTCAACAGAAATAGAGGAGTTATGGATTTACGGGAGAAGATAACGAGTTTGCCTATTGATATTCCAACTTTCAGATGCTTATGGGCTATCTAGATAGCTGTGTATAGTTGGAATTCAGAGAAGCCATAGGACTGGATATCAAGGGAAATGAAGACTGAGTATGTGGAGTAAGTGGACCACTTGCAAGTAATGACAAGATCATTATTGCACCTCAGTCACACACAAGTATAAATATACCATGACAAGATCAATGGTATACTTATACTTGTGAGTGACTGAGGTGTAATAATGGTGTAGGCCATGAAGTCTACAGTTGAGGAAGTTGGTAAACTAGACATCATGCTGACTTGAGCATCCATCAACATGTACATTGATGTCCCAAAGCTTAAGGTTGTGTGTTGGACCAGAGTTAAAGACTGTGAGCCAGATACTAAACTCCTTGAGAAAGGAGAAGGAATGACATGAGGCTCTTCTTATATATGATTTTCTCCTCAATGGTTTCATCTGCTCCTGTGGATTTGATTTTCTCTTCTCTGATTATTCCCCATCATAATTGCCTGAACTATGACCAACAATAATCTCCAGAACTCCAGTCTTCTATTACCAAATGCAAATGCCTGCTGGACATTATCACTTCGATGTTCCATCAGCATCTGAAAGTTAACATGTCCAAAATGAAATATCATTTCTTATTACATTCCCCTCCCCACCAAAATACATATGCACAGACACACACACACACACACACACACACACACACACATACACACACAATATACACATGTACCCCCAAGCCTATAGCTACAGCCCTACCAAACTTTCCTGTTTCTGATCCAAATATCTCATGAGATACTGTTGCTTCTTACCCGTTAGGTACTTAATAATGCTAACTTTGCCACCTCTTTTATTTACCCCTCAGAGGAGAACATGTAAATTGTCTTTCCATTTAGCTGCATTTTCTTTATTTCTTCTTGTTCACTTTATAGCAAAACTGTCCATGTGGAGGTGTTGCTTTTTCTGTGTATTAACTTGTGTCATTGGACAAAGATCACATATTGAATACTAGAAGTTAAATGAAACTTCATAGATGGTTTAAAAAGTTGTGCTTAACCCCTTCTGCTTCCTTTTATGTCACTCTGCTCCTCTCTCTGCAGAAGTATAAAGGGGGCCACATAAGAATGAGAGCTAGTTTGTGTACTTTTCTGTTGCATGAATTGCTTATACCTCAAACCAATATTGCCTGGTGAATAGTTTCCTGGTAATTAGCCTCTCTGTACTTAGTCTAGTGTTCAGAAGTGTTCAGATAAGTACTAAAATGAGACTTTTTGAGCCTACTAGAGCCTATTTCCTGCAGACACATCCTTTAATAAGACACTAGAATAGGACTTTTGAGGATAGATAGATAGATAAAGCATGCTTTAAGCATATTCTACATTGTTAGTATTTTGCTAAGAGTAACCACTCTCAGGATCTTACCTTCAAATGCAGGAAGATAACACATAAAAAGGAGTCGAAAAGTAGCAATGGGAGGGCAGGAAGGTGACTGGAATGAAAGATGAGAACAATATGAAGGACAAATATTAAATATTAAATGCAGGTCACATTTAATTAGTTGGTATAAAATTCAAGGCTATTTGATACAGGCTCTTTTTATATCTCCTCTCCCTTGTTTCATATCTAATAGTGGCTATAAAACCTCCTGAATGTGCAGTGGATAGAGCACTGGCCCTGGAGTCAGGAGGACCTGAGTTCAAATCTGGTCTCAGACACATAACACTTACTAGCTGTGTGACCCTGGACAAGTCACTTAACCCCATTGCCTAGCCAAAATAAAATAAAATAAAACCTCCTGAGTGGTCTTATTGTCTCTTGATCTAAGTTTTAGCCTTATCTCCACTTGATCTTTCCATCTGAAGCATTGTAATTTTCTCTTAGTGCTTTTTATTTTTATTTTTTATTTTTTATTCTTACAATCTTGGGTCAGTGCCTTTTGACTGATATCAGGTTTTCATAGTTAGTCAATAAGCATTTATTAAATGGCCGAGTCCTGGAAGGTGGGAGAATCATAGGATTAAAGATTTAGAGCCAGAAGGGACCTTAGACGCCATTAAAGCTAATCTCATTTTTACAGATGAGGAAACCAAGGCTCAGAGTGGTTGTGACTTGCCTTGGGTTACATAATGAGTGTCCAATTCAGGATATGCACCCAGTTCTTCCTGACTCAAAGTCTAGCACTTTAACCACTATGCTTTGCTTTCCTTACATTTTCTTCTTGTTTCCTTATTATTCATTTCAACCCAAACGAGAGATACAAATGTCATCTTTCTGTGCAGTTGCATTATGGTAGCATGAGCTCATCTTTGGCATAGAAGCCATTATGTGTTTTCAGATAGGTAGTATTTGGGGAGAGTCAAAGACTACATACCTGATTCTCCAGCTCAGAGCAGTACTGAATTGTAAGGGTGTGTTTGTGGTCTCAAAGATGACACTTTATCAGAGTTGTAATACCTACCTCTTGGTACTATTCTCAACTAAAGCCCTTTAGATTATTATTATTTTTTCAACTTCAATAAATCCATTCTCAGCTTCAATCAATGTATTCCCCTTGATTTGATTCCCCTTAAATATCTGGTGGGGGGGGGAAGGGTGGGTTGAGGATGACCTCAAGTCAGTAACCATCAAGTAAAAAACATTCACAGTTTTGTTGTATAATGATTCATGGTATCTCTGCTGGAATTTTTTCCCTTTTTATGTTCTCTAGCAGGTATTATTAGAGAGCTTTATTCTTGATAGCACTTTCCAGTCCCTCCACATTGAGATTTGAAAAAAGCAGTACTCTAAAGAGATGTAATGAATGATACAAGCAATAATAAGCCCTGGAAAGCTTCTGTTTGTCCTTTATTTGGAAGCTCTCATGTGCAGAGTTAGCCCTTTAGGAAGGTTATAGATCACAAGAGGTCACCAGCAAGAAAAAATACTGAGAATAACTAGCAGGGCCAGATAGAATTTCTAGTAAAGTAATCCCTAGAGTTTAGCTAATTCCCACAAGGTCATCTCTTGTTTCTTCACATATGGATGGGGCACTGTGCCAAACAATGAGCTAATATTTCACACAGAATTCTGTAAATTCATTAATTTTGAGCAGACTTAATGTTAGTGAGGTTAAACTATTCATTATCCTGCATGCAGGGTCTTTGTAAGTTCCTCGAATTTCTACAAAAGCACTGTTGAGATCATGACCAAGTTATTTCTGTTGCATTGCTCATTTCCATTCTTCAGTGTTGATCCTCCATTCATACCTATAATTTCTCCAAGTTATTAAGACCACATGTTGCTACTTGCAGAATTAACATTTCCTTCTCTGATGTGTCGTTTCTTGAATTTTAATAGCCTCATCTTATTAATGATCGTTTACCACTGCAATAAGAATTTAACATCACTTAGTCCTTCCTAAATTTTCTGATATTTAGTGTAACGTATCATCTGATTAATTGCTAATTGTGGCTGTATTTTCAGCTTCTGAATGCACAAGTGAATATTTTCTTTCCTTCTTTGTTAAGTCTTTGCCAAAGACTTTTTGTTTCCAACTAGCTGACCATATTAGCTGTCCACTCATTCTTCATCCTCCAGAGCACAAAGCTCTCACTTGAAGGATGCTAATTTTTTTTCTTAATAATTGATTTGAGGGAGGTTGTATTCACTAACTCTATAACCTTGGGCAAGTTACTTAAACTCACCATGCCTCAGTTTTCTCATCTATAAAATGGCGATAATAAAAACTGAAGGTTTGTTGTATGGTTTAAATAAAAGAATACATTTAAAGCCCTTTGTGAAATTTAAAATATGAGGTCAAGATCTGTGATTTCACTGATGTAGAGGACTTCCTCTACCATCACCATCTGTCTGTATCTTGTGTGCAACTTTTATTCTTAGACAATTACCTAGAGCACTGAGAAGTTAAATGATTTGTGTCAGAGGCAAGACTTGAAACCAGTTTTTCCTGGCCCCAAGTCCAGCTCTCTAGTCAAAATGACATCTTACCTCTATATAAATGTTAGTTATTATTATTGTTGATTCTGAGAATGTTAGGATTAAGCTGTTTTTTAGGGATAGGCTAGGAATTGTTGATGGTGCATTAATACTCATAGATATTTCAGTAGCACCCTACTCTGACTCTGATGTTCAGGAAAAAGAAAATAACCTTCTGGGGCAGCTAGGTGGTGCAGTGGATAGAGCACTGGCCCTGGAATCAGGAGGACCTGAGTTCAAATCTGGCTTCAGACACATAATACTCACTAGCTGTGTGACCCTGGGCAAGTCACTTAGCCCCAATTGCCTCACCAAGAAAAAAAAAAGAAAATAGCTTTTTTTATGGGTCTTTTGTCTCATTGTCAGGGGCATGAAATGTTATATATTGTTAGGTACACAGGGGTCATGCTTTAATTTGCAAGATTACTTATTCCTTTTTGGATCTCTAGGTGGCACTCCTAGCTACTATGGTGTTTCTATTCAACAGGAAGGATGTCTAGAGCAAAAGTGCTATGGAAGTTCCCGTTTTCTAAGGTTCTCAGACCTTCTGTCCTTCAGCTCCCACAGTGACAACTTGCTGACTAGGAAGCATAAATTACTGTTGATTTACCGAATCAAAAATCAATTCTCAAGCTCCTATTTCTGGTAATCCTCTCTTTTCCCCTGAATTTGCTATTTTTTCCTGAGCCTTAGTCACATGTCTTTAGCATGATAGAGTTGACTTTTATTAATGTAAGACATAGTTGCATGAAATAGTTTTATTTTTGGCTTTTCATTGCTAAAAAACAGGCGAAACATAATAGCAATAAAGCAATGCATACTAAAACTGCTAACAAGTGGATATATGTCCCATACCTCTCAAAAGCTAGGTAATCCCCAGATGGAACATAAGCAGTTTTAAAACCTGGAGTTCTAGGAAATGTATAGATTATGTTTGTTTAATTTGCCATAGCTACTCCCATGGGTTTGGAGAAAGGAATGCATACAATAACAACCAGTTGCCATTCAATGATTGACTCATTCTCCCAGTTGTACCAGTCTTTAGCTGAAGACCCAGGAACTCTGAAAGAAATGCAGACCTGGGGTTTTGGCTCCCCCTCTGTATTGATATAAACTTGGGAAAAGACAAAAGCTCCCACTTCCAGTGCTTTTACTGGCTGCTGGTGGCCTGTGGTAGGCAAGTATCTTTGAGCTCTTCTCACATAAAGCAGGATGAGTGAACCTAAGGGCTGGAACCTATCTGCTGTGCAAAGCTGTGAATGGCAGCCTTGATCACTGCATCTCTCTGCTGCTGTCATTTCCTGTGACATGCTTCTCCCACTCTTCTTTCCTAAAATCAAAGTCCTACTGCTCCTCCTTATGGAGTGAGATGGATGCTACACTTGCTATATATGGTGAGACATTTGATGTTGGAATTTTACCCTTTTTTAAAATAATCCACTCAATCCCAAATTGTCTACAGGTTTTTTTGAGGTTAGTAGATCCAAGTGACAACATTCAGCATATACATTCCAGATGGTTTTGGATCTTTAAGTCAATTCAATTCAACAAATTTTTATTATATGCCTATTATGTGCCAGGCACTCTGCTAAATGCTGGGGATACAGAAACAAGAAAAAAGAAGTCTTTTCCCTCAAGGAGCTTATAGTATATTGGGAGTCACTGGGGGGGGGCACTATATACCTAGGAAATTAAGTATTTACAACTTTCTTTTATTAATGATCATTTACTATTTTCCATTTCCAGAAAGATGGTACAGGTCTAATGTTAGTAAGAGTTTGTCAGCAGCAGAATGAAATTATTAAGGGAACAATGGAAAGGTAGGGAAAAGTTAGGACATGGAAGGGATGGATCTGACATAGATAGGTATAAGGGAGTTGAGAATGATAGTGAAGGAAGGAGACTTTATCCTAGGCAGCCTATAACTTACAGCAATTCTGAGTGGAGTTAGTGGGCAGTAAATTGTCATGCCTTTTACAGTAGCAATAGTAAATTTGACTATTAATCCCTAAGAAAGAGGTAAATGGAAGAGAGAAGATGACATGTGGCTGAAGTGGGAGGGAAGCAGATGGTGAGTCATTGGTCATATCTAATCATCAAGGCAATGGTTATTAGAGTCCTGGAGCCTGGCTCGTAATAGAGGGTTGAAGCATATTTGGGGTTTTCAACCTCAGCCAAGTTAATCTCTATAATAAAACTCACTCCATTGTTAAATAACCCTATGGTTAGGAAAGGCTCAGGAAGGTCTCTGGTCTTGCATTAGTGGCCAGTGTGGAGAAGATGATCCAACAAGAGGGCGGATGGTGAATGTCTGATCCTACCTAATGGTCAAGGCAGTGGGTGATAAAGTCCTGCGTCTTATTATTCAGTCCTCAGCTAATCAACTAATTTTCTAGCAGTCATTACTGGGGGGAAGGTTTAACTTTTTGTATGGTTTCTTCTTTGAAATATATCTAATAGATGCTTTTTAGGTGACATTTTAAATCTCAGGCCATTGAAAAGAATAGCACCTATTGTTAATTGCTGAGGTTTTTGAGCATTTTCTATCAAGCTATATATATACAGTTTGCAAGTCTCAGACATTCTCATGCTTTTTCTGCATTCAAACCTGCAGGGACTCTTAAGTAAAAAGACTTGTACCTCTGCTGTGGAGTCTGATGTTGTTTTTCTTGGTCCTCAGTGTATTAAGCTCCAGCAATAAGAATTCTCTGCTTTTGAGGGAGCCAAGTCATTGATTGATGGGGAAATCAACTTACAGTTTTATCTCTGAGGTTGTGCTCTTAATGAATTATTTAATTTGGCTTCCCCCTCCCCCCTTCCTCTTATCTTACTTCACTGGAAAGAGCTGTGTAGTGTTGGTATTAAGAACTCTCTAAGAGACAAAGCAATTGATTATTCTTATTATCAAAGAAAGTACTCACATTGGAGTGTTGTAATAGGCATTGTTCTGAAATAGGTCTGTTGCTACTTTCGTGTTCTCAAGGCCAGATTTCTTGAAGCTCTCTTTGACTGTGTAATGCAGAATGAGGATAAAACATAATATAAGAGAAGAAAAGTGAAAAACAAAAGGGAAAAAGGATCTCATATGAAATCCTCACTTTCTATTCATGATGTTTATGGAAGGAAATCTTCTAAATGCACAGTGTTATGTTCTTTAGTGCTTTCACTATAGAGCATATTCATTTGATCAGATGAATTCTCATTGGGAGTACCCAGTTCTTTTCAAGGATTAGTTGGTAGAGTGCTGGACTTGGAGTCAGGAATCAGTAGGTTCAAATCCAGCCTATGAGACAATAACAGTGTGACCATAGGGCAAGTCATTAATGCCTCTGAACCTTTGTCAATTTTAAAGTAGGAATAATGATACCTATAGCACCTACCTTGTGAGGGACTCAAATATAATAATGTATATAAAATGCTGTGCAAACTTTGTTGTTGTTGATTTGTTTCATTTGTGTCTGACTCTCTGTGATCGCATTTGGGATTTTCTTGGCAAAGATACTGAAATGGTTTGCCATTTTCTTCTCCAGCTCATTTTACAGATGAGGAAACTGAGGCAAACTGGGTTAAGTGACTTGATCGGGGTCACACAGCTGGTAAGTGTTTGAAGTTGGATCTGAACTCAGGTCCTCCTGACTCCAGGGCCAATGCTCTACCCACTGCACCACCTAGCTTCCTTACAAACAAAAATGTTCATTATTGTTGTTATTATTGGTGTTGTTGCAGCTACTGCTGTTGTTAGTCAGTTGATACACATTTATTCATTGCCTACTTTGTGTCAGGCACTTTGATAAGTGTTTGGAATACAAAGAAAGGCAAGAATAGTTCTTGCCTTCAAGGCCATGCAAACAACTATGTGCAAACAAGATAAATACGGATAAAATTAAGATAATCTTAAAGGGAAAGCACTAAGATCAATGAGGATCAGGAAATAATTCTTGCAGGCAGTGGGACTTCAGCTGAGATTTGAAGAAAGCCAGGGAAAGTAGGAAGTGGATATGAAGAGGGAGAGAGTTCCAGGGATGGAAGACAGTCAATGAAACTGCTCAGAGCTGTGAAATGAATCATCTTGGGTTGAGAAACAGCAAAGAGCCATTGTCACTGGATCTCAGAGAATGCATTGTTATTGGGTTAAGTATTCATTAAGTATTGGGTTAAGATCATTTGGACCAACTATTCATCTTTGTAGCATTTTCTTCTCTCATTGAAGACATTAATTTATATTAATGTAATAAGGAGGTGCTAGGTAACTAAAGATTTTGAAAACTGTGATGGTCTCAGAGACAGTTGGATTTCTACTTTGGCTCCTTCACATGTGGAATTGGAAAGTCATTGAACTTCTCTCCATACCCCTGTTTATCATTGTGTAAGTGGTCATGTAGCCACACATCATGGTTACCATATACCTTAAATTATAGGCTTCTTATAAGCAGGGCTATCACATATTTCTTTCTTTCTTTTCTTTTCTTTTCTTTTTTTTTTTGGTTAGGCAATGGGGTTAAGTGACTTGCCCAGGGTCACATAGCTAGTAAGTGTTATGCATCTGAGGCTGGATTTGAACTCATGTCCTTCTGAATCCAGGGCCAGTGCTTTATCCACTGCGCCACCTGGCTGCCCCAAACATATTTCATTTTCTTATACTCAGTACCTAGCACAGTGCCTCACAACAAACTAGATATTCAATGAATGTTGCTTGAATTGATTGAGTGCTAGAGGAAAATGGCAGGGTTCTTTTTGAATAATAAAATTATATTTTGTAGTATAAAATTAGGGAATTTTTTAGAGTTGCAAAGTACTTTGGAGATTAGCTAATTTAAGGCCTAACAATTAGAATTTGAAACAATATTGTTTGCCTGGCATTAACTGAATCCTCATATTCAAGTTAAAACACCAGCCATCTATTTTTAGCAAGATTTAGAGTATAAATGTAATGGGTAAAAGGTTACCAGCTTTATGGATTATAATAGATAAATCAAAAGTATTGTATTTGTAAACTGAGTATTTAATTGTATAAAAGTTTACTAGACATACATTATGTTCGGTGAATATTGCTGGATTTGGGGGAAAATAAAAAGATCCAAAAGAGGATGGATGACTTCTAGTTTAAAATGGATTAGTGGAGATAAGAATGCCAATCAAATAACAGTAATGCAAAATAGAATAAGATTAGTATAGGAAGATGTATGAATGAAGTATTATTGAAATTCTAAGAAGTAGTGTTAAGTTCTAGAGAATAGGAAAATTTCATTAAGGAGGAGTTAGGTAGGAGTATATGTGAGTGTGTATGGGACAAATGATATAGATGAGGCAGCTCGGTGGTATAGTGGATAGAGTGTTGGATTTGGAGTCAGGAAGAGCTGAGTTAAAATTTAGCTTCAGTCACTAGTTGCATGATCTTGGGCAAGTCACTTCGAAATTCTCAGAGCTTCAATGTCCTCATCTATAAAATTAGGGGGTTGGTCTCAATGGCCTTTAAGGTATCAAATCCTGTTTTCCTTTTTGGAATCTCCAGGGCTTCAAAGATTACTGAGGAAATGGGAATGGGGTCTGTGGTAAGATTGCCTGACTTCTGAGATACAACAGAAAAAAAAAAAAGCATTTTTGAAGGAGAAGAATACTAGAAGGCAAAAATCATAATGTGTGGGCGAAGGTCTAGTGACCAAAGGCGAGAATAGCTAAGACAATTCTGCCAAAATGGACTTGGAAAACAAACAGACGAGATAAAACTAAAAGCAATTACAAACTATATTAAAAGACCTATGTAAGCATATCTTGACTACCTGCCCGGCCTTGAATTCGATCATCTATTTTGCCCCTGACCCTCCCATCTATACTTCTGACTCTTTGAAGCACAAAACCATGACTTAGCTACCTCCTCACTCTGAAACTTCTCTTGGTGCCTGGGACATCTTCACATCCTGGCACAAAGAAAGGCCTAGGCTGGCCTTGCTTCATTTCTTTACTACCACTTTCTCTTGTCTCTTTCTGTCACCCCTTCCTCACCCGATATTTTCAGCTCCATTTTATGTGTTGTTTTCCTGCATTAGAATGTAAGCTCCTTGAGGGCAACTCTTGTCCTTTTAAAAATTGTATTTGAATACCCAGTAGTGAGTGCAGTGCTGGTCACATAGTAAGCCTTTAATAAATTCTTGTTGCCTGTCTGCCTTTACCTCTGCCCTAGACTACCTCACATTCTTCCATCTACAATTTAACTACTATTTTCTCTGAGTTCATTCTTTCTGTTAATTATGCACATTCAGAAATGCACTATTATTTCATGTTTCATCCCACCTAGGTTATAATAAAAACAATCATAGCTGACATTTAGATAGTACTTTAATGTTTACAAAGCACCTTTCTCACAACAGTCCTGGGAGATAGATACTGTAAGTATTATAATCACCATTTTTTTTAGATAAGAAATGGAGACTCAGAAAGATTAAATTACAGCACTTCCTGTCTTATTGAAGATTTAGGAAGCCCAGGGTCATGCAGCTGCTTTGTAAAAGGAGTAGAACACAGTCTCCTGATTATAACATGAGTGCTCTTATCACTATAGATCTATTGTAAGTTCCTGGTGAACAAGCAATGCACCTTCTATCTTTCTGGTAACCCCCTCATCACCTAGCATAGTGTCATGATAGGAATTCAGTACAGACATATTGAATGAAATCAAAAGACTTTTCCATTGGAAATATTAATGACTTATAACTACATATGTGTTGTCTCCTCCATTACAATGCGAACTCTTTGAGAGTAGGGATTGTCTTACTGTCCTGTTTGTATCCGAGGTAGCTGGAACATTGTTTTGCATATAGTAAGCACTTAATAAATGCTTTATTCATCCACAATTTTCAAAGGGCTTTCATGTAATCTTAATAGATTCTCATCACTACATCTTTGAAGTAGTGAAGGCAAGCACTATTATACTAATTTTACATGTGAGGAAACTTAGACAGATAAGGGTTACAATTCACTCAATGTCACATAGATATTTTGTGATCTAGTTAAGATAAAAATCCTGGGCACCTCTTTTTTCTACTGTATCATGCTATCTTTGTAAGTCCAGTACCTCCAATCTTTAACAGGGACATATTTACAATCTACATCTCCATGCAGAGAATGAATCTGCCCCCTTAAAAATACAATGGATTCAGAATCATCCACCAAACACTCTTTATGTGTTTAATCAAAGATAATCTATCAGTCATTTTCCACATGGAATTGTGTTCCTCCACTTATGATAAAAGCAGCTCACCAAATGACAGGTTTAGGTAATTTTTCAAGATGCTCAGGTTAATAGTATTATAATGGCTTCAATCATAGTATCATAGTGGTTAGTTGCCCAGCTCTCTTTCTCTCTCTGTCTTCTTCACCCTGCTCACTAAGTACTCTCCTTTAGAGGTGGAAACCTAGAGGAGAGTTTAGCTGGGCCATGATTCAGAGATATGCTAGACAAAATCATTTCATCATTGCTCATTCTGTACTGGTATATGCTGTGAAAATGTGTGTGTGGGTAGGAGAGGTACTAGCAGTAAGACTACTATACCCAGGTATATACCAGTGTTCTTGCAAGAGAAAGAAGCTCCATAGAAAGACCACCACTCAACCTCAACTAAAAATGTCAACTTCCCCATTGACTCTCAAACTATTCCCACAGTGCACTCCTGTATTTCAAGTCCTTAGCTTCCACACTAATAATCACAAACTCACCACAGACACTATCATTCCATGCTCCCAATTTCACATAAACCAGGCTAGTTCCAACCACTACAAAGAAAACAAAGCATTTTGGCTGTTTCTTGATATCTCCAGATATCCACCGTGGAATCACAATCACCTCCTCCCCTTCCCATCACACCTGCAATGTTGAGGAGTGAGAAGAAAATCTTTCCCCATCAAAGGACAATTTTCAGCATTTTGAATTCCTCTTTCAGTCCTGTGGCATCCTAAGCTCCTTACATATAGGCTTTTAGAATTAGAAGGGACTTTATAGGTTGTCTGTCATTGTCAATAGGTTAAGCATTTATTAAGAACCTACTATGTGCCAGGTAGTGTACTGAGTACTGAAGATACAAAGAAAGGCAAAAGACAGTCCTTTCCCTTGAGGAGTTCACCATCTAATGGGGCAGGTGGCTGTTGCAATAGTCTAAGTGTGAAGTGATAGAACCTGGACCAGGATGGTGGCAACGTTAGAGGAAAGAAGGAGGCATGTTTGAGAGACTTAGCAAAGGTGAAATCAACAGACCTTGGCAATGAAATTGATATGGGAGAGAGGGAGAATGGTTAGAGATAGTAAGGTGTCTAGGATGTTATCTAGGCTGTGAGCCTGAATGATTGGGAGGATGGTGTTATCCTTTATAGGAGTAGTGAAGTTTCGAAGAGGGGAATGTTTTTTGGGGAAAGATAATGAGTTTAGTTTTAGACATGTCGAGTTTAATATGTCCACAGGATATCTAGTTCAAGATGTCCAATAGGCAGTTGGAGATTTGAGATTTGAGGTCAGCTAATAGGTTAGGTCAGAATAAGTAGTTTTGAGAACAGTCAGCATAGAGATGATAATTAAATCTATGGAAGCTGATAAGATTACCAAGTGAAATAGTATAAAATGTGAAGAGGACCCAGGACAGAGCCCCATGGAACACCTACAGCTAATGAGCATGACTTGCATGAAGAGTCCACAAAAGGGACAAAGAAGAAGTGATACAGAGAGGTAGGAGAAGAATCTAGAGATTCTTCTGGAGAAGGTCATGAAAGCCTAGAATATCAAGGAAAAACAGTTGATCCAGGGGGTCAAAAGCTTCAGAGATTTTAAGAAGGAAGAGGATAAAGCTATTAGATTTGACAATTAAGAGATCAATAGTGACATTGGAGAGAGCCATTTTAGTTGAATGATGAGGCTAGCCTATAGAGAAGAAGAGAGTGAGAGAAAGGAAGTAGAGAAAGGAAACTCTTAAGAGTTTAGCCACAAAAGAGAGGAGATAAATATGATAACTAATGGGGATGGGTGGATCAAGTGTTTTTGTTTTGTTTTTTTGAGGATGGAGACAACATGGGCATGTTTGTAAATAGTAGGGAAGCAGCCATAATACAGAGAGAGATTTTTTTTTGAGAGTGGGGATAATAGAGGAGGTAATCTGATGGAGAAAAGGGGTTGGAATGGGATCACACATACTTTGTACTGAGGTTTGCCTTGGCAAAGACAAAAGCCATCTCATTATGCAAGACAGGGGTGAAGGAAGAGATTGTGGCAAAAAGCACCTGTGTGGTGTGAGATGGAGGGGAGAGAAGAGGGAGCTCTTGGTAAATTTGCCTAAGTTTTTTTCAGGAAAATATGAGGCAATATTCTCAGTTAAGGGGGTGGGGCATGGAGGGGGAGACATGGGAAGTTTGAAGAGGGATTAAAATGTTTGGAAGAGTGGAAGTGTGGAGAGTGGGATAGTGAGTTAATCATAGTTGTGAGTATTTAAGCTAGGTAATATAAATTTTTAGCTAACCCAGTCAATGTAGTCTGTTTCATACCCCTGCTTGAACATCTTTACTGAAGAGTTCACTACCTTACAAAGCAGTCTGTTCCATTGTTGGGCATCTCTAATTATTAAGAATATATATAATATGTGTGTGTGTGTGTATATATGTATATATAATACACACATGCAGAGAGAGAGAGAGAGAGAGAGAAATGTTGAGAAATCTGTACTCTCCCCTGTACCCTCTACCTATTGGGACTCATTTTGCCGACAGGAAGAAATGAGAGTATCTCTAATCTCTCTTCTACATGACAGCCCTTCAGATATTTGAAGGCTGAAATCTTACCCCCCCCCCAAGCTGTCCTAATGTAAGTTATGTGTTTTTTTTTAAGATCAATTAGTTGTAAACTTATGGTGTTAGGAAATTTACTATTATCCAGGCTCTCTTTTGGAAAAATGCAATTTTGTTTTGAGTGATCACTTTGACACTTGACTTCTGCTCTGAAAATAGGAAGAAAATTATTAAAATGCTATTAAAAATACCACCACCCTTCAGTCACAGAATAAAGAAGCCCAACTTTAGACCTCCAAATGGATTTGAATAAAAAGGCAATGAAACAAGAAGCTTTTTGCAATCTCCAAATTAATATTTATTTTATGACTAAAATATCTTCCCTTAGAACCATTTTGTGTCTAAAGACCATCCTAATGGAAGCCAGTGGAATCATTCCTTACATAAAAAGTAAAAACAAAACAAAATACCCTTTAATAAAAATTCTTTTTTTTTGAAGCAGCAACACACACACACATACACACATATGAGAGAGAGAAAGAGAAAGAGAGAGAACCATTTAGGAAGAATTGGGATGTTTTAATCCCTTTTTTATTCTTTCTCTGATAGTATATCAAAGTCATAAGTTATACTGATTCTGCTTTTAAACAATACGTTACAAATTTTTCACTATACGATGAAAACATTAAATCAAATTAACAAATAATTATTAAATACCTACTATATGTTCCATACTCTGCTAGGAAATGTGGAGAATACTAGAGAAGTACAGTATCTAGTTTTTACCTTTTATGAATTTGAGAAATGATGACAAATATAGGTATATTCAATTTAATTTAATTCAATTCAGTAAGCATTAAGGACTTAGTCTGTGCCATTTTAAGCACAGACAAACAAACAAAAAGGAACATCTACACTCAAACAGTTAACTGAGTTTACATTCTACTGGAATGAACCAATATATATACAGATAAGGAAATGCAGAGTAATATGGGGGAGGTGGCATTTGAGTTGTCTTTTTTAAAAAGTATAGTATTTTTAATTTTTAACATTCTTTTCTTTTTAAATTTTGAGTTTCATATTCTCTCCTTCCTATACCTCCCCCACCCACTTGGAATGTAAAGAATATGATATCATTATACATGTAAAATTGTACAAAACATATTTCCATATTAACCATATTGTAAAAAAATTAAAAATGAAGAAAGTAAGAAAAGTATACTTCAATTTGCCCTCAGAGTTCATCAGGTCTCTCTCTGAAAGTGGATAGCATTTTTTTTAATCATGAATTCTTTTGAATTGTCTCAGATCATTGTGTTGGTTAAAGTAGCCAAGTCTTTCACAATTGATCATCATTACACCATTGTTGTTACTGTGCACAATGATCTCTCAGTTCTTCTCACTTCACTTTGCATCAGTTCATATTAGGTCTTGCTGTGTTTTTTTTTTTCTGAAATCACCCCCTTCATCATTCTTATAGCACAATAAATACTCCATCACAATCACATGCCACAACTTGTTAAGCCATCCTCCAATTGATGAGTATCCCTTTGATTTCCAATTCTTTGCCACCACAAAAATAGCTGCTATAAATAAATCTTTTTGTACATATAGGTCCTTTTCCTTTTTATTTGCTCTCTTTGGGATACAGACCTCATAGTGGTATGGCTGGTTCAAAAGGTATGCACAGTTTTATAGCCCTTTGGGCATAGTTCCAAATTATTCTCCAGAATGATAGGATCAGTTTACTAGTCCACCAATGGTTCATTAGTGTACTTATTTTCCCCTCCTTCCCTTCAGCATTTGTCATTTCTGAGAGATGTGAGGTGCCACCTCAGAGTTGTTTTAATTTTAATTTCTCTAATCAAAAGTGGGAGCATTTTTTCATGTGACTATAGATAACTTTGATTTCTTCTCCTGAAAATTTCCTGTTCATATCCTTTGACCATTTATCAATGGGAAAATGGATCTTATTTTTTTATATACTTGACTTAATTTATGTCTCAATTTAATCTCAATATTTTTGAGAAATGAGGACTTTATCAGAGAAACTTTCTGCAAAAATTTTTGCTATTACTTCAGGTACTATGGTACCTTTTAGTGAAATATAGTTTACCTGATTAATTCTTTTAATTAGGTCTGGTTTTGCTTTTAATTTGTCTGAGATCATGAGTGGTATCCCTGCCTTTTTTATTTCAGTTGAAGCATATTAGAGTCTGCTTCAGTCTTTTATTTTAACTCTCTGTGTGTGTTTCTGTTTCAATCATATCTCTACTAAAGAACAAACGTATTGTTGGATTCTGGTTTCTAATCTATTCTGTGATCTGCTTCCATTTTATGGGTGGGTTCATCCCATTCACATTCACAGTTATGATTACTAAGTGTTTATTTCCTTCCATCCCATTTTCTTCTGTTTCTCCTTCTCTCTCTCTCTCTCTTTTTATCCTGTTCCTCCTTAAAAGTCTATTTTGTTTATATCCACTGCCACCTTTAATTTGCCCTTCCTTTTATCATTTTCCCCTCCCCCCCTTATCCTTCCATTTCCTTAATTGGGTAAGATAGATTTCTATACACAAAGAATGTTTTTTATTCTTCCCTCTTTGAACCAGTTCCAATGAGAGTGATGTTCAAGCATTGCCTTCCACTTCCACACCATTTCCCCCTCCACTGTAAAACTCTTCCTTATGCATCTCTTTTATGTGAAAAAATTCCCCATTCTACCTCTTCCTTCCCTTTTCTCCCCATGCATCCCCACTCCTTCATTTTTGGAGATCATTTCAACAGAAAGGACTCACACCTCTATCCTGTATGTAAACTCCATTTAAACTGCCCTAATGATGATAGAATTCTTAAAAGTTACATGACTCATCTTCCCATATAGGAATGTAAACTTTAACCTTACTGAGTCCCTTATCATGTCTCTGTCATGTTTACCTTTTTATGCTTCTCTTAAATATCATCTTTGAATGTCAGATTTTCTATTCAGGCTTGGTCTTTTCATCAAGAATGTTTGAAAGTTCTCTATTTTATTAAATAGTCATTCCACCCCACCCCTGCTGAAGTTTTGCTAGGTAGTTGATTCTTGGTTGTAGTCCTGGCTGGGTTGCTGCCTCTAATCTGCGATCTTGGTTCCACCCCTTTTTAATTGATTTATTGAGTTGAGTCTTGAAGGATATAAGGGATTCCAATCAGTGCAAGTGAGGAGAGACAGCATCCCAGGTAAGAGGATCTTGTGAAAGGCACTGCCTAGGAGACAGCATGTCATGTATGGGGAATAGTAAGTAGATCAGTCTACTGGAATGTGTAAGGAGAAGCGATACAAAATCATTCTAGAAAGATTGTAAAGGGATTTAAATGTCAAAAAGAGGAGAGTTATTATTATTTTTTAAATCGTAGAGAGAATGGGTATATCCTAGAAGCAACTAAAGCTTCATGAGCAGGGAGCTGACATGTTCAGGCCTGTGCTTTGGGAATGTGGCAATAGCTTGGAGAATGTATTGGAAAAGGATGAGTGGAAGAAAAGATTCCAACTTAGAGGCTGTTGTAATAGTCCATTTGAGAATCAATGAGGACCTGTGTTCTGGACTTCGCCTAACTTAGGCAAATCCATGATAGTTTAGGATTGATATTGGAGCATAATGAGACACATGTAAATCATTAACAGTTAACAAAAAGAGATTTACTTAGCCATAGCAGGAGAATGATTTTCAACAAGGATTAGCATTAAGGATACCTTAAATTGATTCAGCCGAGCAAAGCTTCCTTACTTGAGTAACCCATCTTGATCCACCAGCCAGGCTTCAGAGCACCAGAACTCCTAGTGGCTGATTTGTATTTCTTGAGACAGTTACTCCAGATTTTGAGCCTTTGTTTCTCTAGACCAACCAAGTCTCTAGGAAGCTCTCCATATCTTTTTAGGGAAAAATTAGTCTAACTTGCAAGGGATTAGGATGGTGCTTCTACCACAACCTGATATATAAATAATGAGAATGAATTGAACTAGATTATTATTCCTTCCTATCTCTATTATTTAAATACCTGATTATGGGGTACAGAATATAAATTTTCTGGGAATCCAGAGAAGGGACAGCTAGTAAGTTGAAATGGCCAGGGAAGATTTCATGAATTTAGTATACTATTTAGTATGAATGTTAGAATTTAGTATACTCTATATTTAAGGCCTTAAACTAAAGGATTTGGATTGGTGGAAAGAAAGGGAGAATATATTCCAGGTTTAAATATGGCAGGATAATAGCATAAACAAAGATATGGAGGTTGAATGATCATGTTGTGTGGAGGAAATAATAAGGATATCAGCTGTGTGCTTTGGATGAGTAGAAGATAAGGTTGACTAAGAGCTTTAGATACCAGACTGAAGAAGGTTAGATCTGATAGGTAATGGAGAGCCATTGTCAAGCCAAGGAGTGATTTTGACCAATACTAAACAGGTAGTGATTCTCATGAGGAATGAAAGAAGGAAAAACTAGAGAAAGGGAAGCCTTTTAGAAGACTTTTACATTAAAGATTTGAACCTCAATTAAAGGGGTTGAGAGCTGAATCTTGGGTGGCAACAGTGGAAATGGAAAAAAGAAAAAGGTGGAACACTTGGAAGGAAGAATGAATAGGTCTTGGTGGGTGATTAAATAATGGGAGCAAGGATTTGGAGGAATCAAAGATGAGTGTAAATTTTCTAAACAGGATCTGGAAGGATGATGATATTGTTGACAGGTATGTGCACATTGGGAAGGGGCTCTTGTTTGGAATCAAAAATGATGAGTTGTCCTTGCCTTGACTACAAAGGCACATTAAATAAAGGCCTTAGTTGGTAGGAAATATAGGCAATGTAAATATCCTCTACTTTACAGAATTGATGTATTCCAGCTGTTGTCCAGAAAGCCAGTTTCTATAAAGCAAACACTATCTCCCATTAACACTATTTCCCATTAACACTAGGAAAAAATTATGGAAAAAAACTCAGTAGTTTGAATTTAAGGCTTTCAGGGAAGGGTATATAAAGATGTTAGAGATATGATTAGAAATTATTGTTGCACTTGGGGAAAATTGAGGTGGGGAGATTGGCTTTGTCTAACAGAAGAAGGGCAGTGGCAGAGGACAGTCTGACAGGCATAGTTATTCTGGGTATGTGGGTGGTCTGTCTTCTAGAGGGAAGGTGGCACCATGGTGATGGGGACTTGGGGGTGGTTGTGACAAGCCAAAATAGACTGGTTGAAGACTACAAGATGCCAGAATGACAGTCACAACAAGGTAGAAGTAAGTCCCCTTAGGTGTAAATGCCACGGGGAAAATCATTACTTGACCCATACTAGTTACGGCATGAGTTTGAAAGGTTTTTTCCAGTGTTGTACGGTACCTGGGAACTTTCCCTTTTTAGCAAGTTCTGTTTTCCTTGCAATACCTTCCTGATCACATCAATCTCTCTCCTCTCTTTCAGACTATAATGTTACTCCAGTAAGTATTATTGGTTAAACAGTTTTAAAACTTTGAATACTAGTATTTTTTAAGATTCACTGTAGCTAAGTTATGCATACTTTACATTGAATTTCACTCTTTTATTCACATTGTTAAGAATACAATGATCCAGGAAAATCACTTATAAGCAATGATTACAATGAAAAGCCATTTATTGTCCAGTTCATATGACTAAATTGGAGGGGCATCATGGCATAAAGGATAGAGAGCCAGCCACAGTGCCAGAAAGAACTGAGCTGGAGTCCTACCTGAGTCACATAATGATTGTATGATGCAGGACAAGTCACTTAACCTTTTCAGTGATCTTGGCAACTTTTAAGACTTTAAATTCAAGGGCAGCTAGGTGGCGCAGTGCATGGAGCTCTGGCCTTCGAGTCAGGAGGACCTGCGTTCAAATCCAGCTTCAGACACTTGACATTTACTAGGTGTGTGACCCTGGGCATTGCCTCACCAAAAAGCAAAAACCAAAAAAAAAGAAAAAGAAAAAGACTATAAATTCAAAACAAAGTGCTGTTTGACATTGATAAAGTTTCTTTATTTGGGAGTTCCCTACAACAATGAAACCATAGGTCCAGTCTTACCCCACCCCAATAAAAAATCGGGTGTCAGTTATGCGGCCTTATTTTTGTTTCAATAATGTCATGTTTACACCAAAGATTTCATATTTTTTGTGTCTATGTACTTTCTATTGGTTTATTTTAATAAAAAGTGTTCTATTTTAGAGAGAATTACAGAGTGTGTGCTAGAAAACTCAAAACTCAGTTGGACAAACTGTGAGTTATGTTCCCAATTCTGCCCCCCTGGATGATATGATCTTCTAAATAGAAGAAAAGGGCTGGAATCTGGAAGAGAAGTGCAGACAGAAGACACTGGGAGACTGAAGAGTATAGGAACATTAGGGGGAAAGAAAAGACTGGAGAGTAAGGAGCATTGAAGAGAGTGAGAGGAGAAAGGGGTCATTGGAAAAGAGAAAATTGCTTTAGAAATATCACCACCCCTATGTTTGCATTGGAGGAAAGCTACAATACCAATCCTAGTGAAAAGGCTCAGTCAATATAGTCACCCCCTGAACTTTCAATTTATAGCAGTGACACTTTCTCTAACTTTGTTATAGCTGAAAGAAGGAGTCATGTTGATAGAAAACACTATTACAGCTCTTCCTAAAAAGAAGAAAAAGATTTTAACAAATGTCTCCCTTCTCATTCATTGTCGTTCCTTTTTCTCCCCAGACTATTCTCACTCTCAGCCCACGTAGGAAATCAGAAGATAATTTCAAATTAAATTATGATGGTTAGAAGCTTAAAACACTTAAAAGGGTGTGTGAGTGGCGGGGGCGGGGGGATGCTGCTCGACAGTGATGGAAGGGAAGGCTGGGAGCTTGCCAAGCAGAATCTGCAAAGATGCTCTCTGAGCAGCAGCTTTTGTCACCAGGCAATCTCAAGGGACCCCTAAAGAGACACCCCGCTATTGCCTGGGATGGATTACATTAACTACAAAGGACAAAAGGAAACAAAGTTATGAAATGAGAATTAACACCCTGGATTAAGTGTTTGAGGTGGGGGCAGAGGGAATGGCACAGGGGGAGAATGTCTTGAAGGGAGAGGGACCATTCATTCTTTCTCTGACTTTTTCCACCGTTCCACTTTGGAGCAGGTATAAATCTTTTCCTAAAGGTTTCCTTTCCAGTTACTTTTCCTGACCTCCTCTCTTTTTTCCCAGGATGTTTCCTCTTTCCTTCCTCTCTTCCTCCTTTATACCCTTCTTTCTCTATACTTATGGCCCATTTCCTTGATTTTATCTCTTATTTTTCTCCATGAAAGTCTTAAGTGATGGTTAGGGATGTGGAGTGAAGGGAGTGATTAAATGGGATGCAGAAAATCAGAGAATTATTCTTATTTCTTTCCCACACCCTGTTTTTTAAAAAACATTATTCAGACAACTTCAGTAAGTTCTGTTCCAATTAGTCCAATTTCCCAGACTTGAAACCTTAAAAAAGTGATGACTTTTGTTTCACAGTCACTCCCCCTGCTCAATCCTACTTTTAACAAAGGAAAAAATAATTAATTAAGCCAACTGACAAAGCAATATCATTCAATGGCATATCCAAGTATGTTTCATCATCTGTCCTTCAGAACCACGATTTGTCATTGCAATTAATCTGAGTTGAGGTGCTCTTTAGTGTTTTCATTTGCATTATTGTAGTCATTGTGTCTATTGTTCTGTTTCTACTTAGTCCATGCTACATCACTTTATGTAGTTCCTTCCATGTATTTTTTTCACTGAATTCTTCACATTAATGGTTTCTTATATCATATCACAATAATGTTTTATTATGTTAATACACAATAATTTGTCTGGCCATTTGCCAATCAATGAGAATGCTTTGTTTCTAAATTTTAGCTACTGAAAAAATTCCTCTTGGAATATTTTGTTTTTGAGCCCTTTCTTTCTCTGCCATATGTGAAGCATAAATATTTCATTTTCATGGAGGAAAGTAGGAAATATTTTCTCACTAGCAGCTCCTCTCTGGATTTTAATCCCTTTCCACATTCTATTACATTCTCTTAGTGCAAACAATATGACATATAAGTAAATACAAAATATATACAGAGAAATTACATGATAGTTTCAGGGTGAAGGGAAATACTAAAGTTAGGGGAGGAAGAACATTAAAGGTCTCATTTAGTTGGTGATGCTTGAGCTGACTCTTCAAGAGAGCTAGCAATTCTGAGAGGTTGACGTGGAGATAGAATTTGTTCCAGAAGTGGAGGACAGCCTGTGCTATGGCATAGAGACAAGAAATGAATTGAGTGAAAGAATGAATGAACAAATGAATGAATGACTAAAATATCACGTGTGAGGAGTAGCAAGTATATCAGTTTGGCTTGTGAAAAGAAGTAGTATGTAATAAGTCTGGAAAAGATGGAGCCAGATTGTGAAGGACTTTAAATGCCAAACAAATTGTTTGTATTTTATCATAGAACCAAGTGAACTGGAATAGTGGTAGTGCCCTTATAAAAAAATATAGAAAATAGGGAAAAGGCAGGTTTGGGGAGGAGTTAAAAAAAAAAGAAGGGGTTTTCTATTTGGGATATGCTAACTTTGAGATACCCATGGGACATAGGTGGAAATGTCACAGATGTATTTGTACTTGTGGCCTATTCCTTATTAGATTGCAAACTCTATAAGGCAAGGATCACAGTATCTATACTTTGTATACTGTGTATAGATAAAAATGCCCAACATAATGTTCTGCACATAGTAGGTGCTTCACAAATGTTTATTGAGTGAGTAAAGATATTGCTAACATTAGAGTTTGCCACAATGCAGAGTGGCTACATATTTCTTATGGCTTCTCATAACCATGATGTCTTCAAAATATTGTTTAGTTGCCAATATTTGCCAAAATGGATTAGTATTTGTTTTAACTAAGGCAGAAGAAGATATTAGAGAGGAATGCCTAGAAAAATGAGAGAGGGGAGCAGAAGAGGGTGGGTGGGGAAAATCCCATTGCCTTTGAAATTTTTGAAAAACAGCAATGTAATAAAAGGATCTCAAGCAACACTGTACCAAATTGTACCATCTGTGAAAAGATTGTTCCTTTGAACAGAAACAGCATGTATCAGATTTATTCAAGTGACCAGTTCCTTATTTTGTTTGTGTTTGGATAGGACAGCCAAAGCCATTTTATGATGGGAAAGGGAGTGTCAAAATGTTCATTTCTTAACTCTAGTGGACTGAGAGGGGTCATGTTTCACACTTTCAGTTGGTCTCCATTGTTAAGAAGGATGAAACCCCTTTGATTTAGCAGCACCAGGGGTATTGGAACAGCCTGGCATTTCAGCTGATTTTTTTTTTGAGACAAATATGTGTGGCTGACTGAAAAACAGACCCCAAAGAGAATGCCATTGTGAGTGATATATTACCCCTTAATATCAGTCAGATCCTATGCAATGTAAACAGAGTGCAACGATTTGATGCTTTCAAGGGTTCCATTACGTGGATGTGTTTATTTAATCAGACCTAAATGATATTACATGAAGTTCTCCTTGCCCTCCTGAGGAATCTAGCTTCAACACTTTCGGCGCTGTTCAGTGCTGGAGACAGAAGAAAGTGTAACCATAGTGATGGAATGGAAATGATTTCCTTTGTTCAGAGGCTTCAATATCCAACAGACATTACAGTTTTCAAGGTCAAAAATATATTAGGATGAGATAAAAATTAAAGAAAAATGTGCTGGCTTAGCTACAAAAGCTAATTTAGTTTATGCATTATAAATTATGTTAAAATGACTAAAATGAGATTTCTCAGCAAGAACTAAATGTGTGGTTTCACAAAACTAATTTCCAAAGATGAACATGATTACTGAATTTAGCTTTAAAAGCTTTTCAGGCCATCAGAGAAAACAGCAAAGCTATCAATTATCAGACTTTAGTGGGGCCCCTGTCAGAAACATAATGGTATTTTTAGCATCCCACTCTGCATTTACTAAATTAAGAATGTCTACAAACAAATCAATTAATCAGGACATTATTTAATTAAATGAAACATGTGATCTGCCAAAGAACCTTAAGCAGACTATTAAAATCAACATCCCAATAGCCATGTATCCTGTGTGAGGGAGGTAACAACCCAGAGATTGGGATAGGGGGTGGGGAAGAAGATGAGACTGCTATTAAAAAACTGAATTTTAAAACAACAGATTTCCATCCCCAACCATGAATATCAGGCAGAACTGTTTTTTTAAAGTTTTATTTTAAAGACTATTTTCTAGGAGTGGGTCAGTTTAGCTTATCAGTCACTTCAGTCTTACTGGGTTAATGTGTATTGTTTTCCAGTGTTGATGCATGTGTGAGCATTCATTCCATTCAACTCAACACACATTTATTAAGTATCTTTTTTGTTCAAGGCATTGTGCTAGATCCTGAAAATACAAACAAAAGTGAAAATAGCCCCTGCCCTTTAGGAACCTTTGTTTTACTGCTTTTGGTTGGGCAGGGGGATCCCTATTACTTAGCATGGTGCCTGGTGCATAACAGTTGCTTAAAAAATGTTTATTGATGGACTGGACCCAGAGAGGGTCACTGCTGCTGTGAATGGTGCCCTAGACATCGAGAAGCATTTGGGAGGCTGTGATTTTTAGACTTTAGAATCTGATGCTTCCTTCATCCTGGCTCAACTCTGGGACTTTTCCTGTGAGAAGTCCTTCTTCATTCCTTCAGAGAGGCAAAGCAAGGCAACACACATTTATGAAGTTCTTCCTAGGTGCCAGGCGTGGTGCCAAGTGCTGGAGGTATGAGAGCTCATGCCTTCTTACTTCTATTGAAACTATAATGTATCGATTCCTCCCTGCCCCCATTCTTCTCCTCCTCCCCCTTTGCCTCCTTTTCTTCTTTCTTCTTTTCTCCTCTTCTCCTTTCCCATCCTTCCTCCCTTCTCCTTTTCTTAATTTCTCTTATTTTCCTCCTCCCTCCTCTAGTCTCTTCTCTTCCACTTCTTCTTTCCCTTCTCTTCCTCTTCTCTCCTCTTTACTTTTCTTCTCACTTCTCTCCTCTCCTTTTCTTCTTCTCCTTTTCCTTCATCTTCTCTTTCTTCCCATCCCTCCTCCCTCTTCTGCCTTGCCATGCCCTGTGTGTTGTAACCTGATTACCCAGACCTCCACAGAGTACTTGGTTGAACTGTGCTTAGGAAATAAGACTGACTCTCTGGTTCACCCAGTCCTTGAGTAATATATCAAAACAGAAGTAGAATATCTGATTTACAAGATTAGAAAAGAGATAAAGATCATAATTAAACACTCTTTGAAAATGTGGCCTCAATGTACCTAATTTTATAATTCCCACTTGGTAAAAGTTAAAGCCACCTCTTTTCCTTCAAGCAGCTCTGAAGAGAGTTCTGTCTCTGTTAAGTCATAGCTACAGTGAGCTGGCCATAAATTGGGTGAGGTGTGATCGAGAGAATAAGTAAGGAGATGCTGGGTGAAAGTGTTCAGTAATAGTGTTGTGATCTATTAGATAATTTTGAAATAAATCTAATCTTTTTCTCTACTTTTTCCCTTTGTCTAAAGATTGAATTGTCTTTTGCTAATTAAGATCGTCTTTTCTACATGTTTCAAGTTCAAGCAACCATAAATGAATTTACTTAGGAAGAAACTCAAGATAAAGAGAGGTAGGGATAGAGACTAGACCTGTGATTTCACTGGGGTTGGAAAGTCCCTCTACCAATTGTGGTGGTTGTTGAGTCATTTCACTCATGTGTGACTTTTTGTGATCCTATCTGGGACGTTTTTTGGGGCAAAGATGCTGGAATGATTTGTAATTTCCTTCTCCAGCTCATTTTACAGATGAGGAAACTGAGACAAAGAGGGTTAGGTGACTTTCCCAGGGTTACACAGTTATTAAGTGTCTGAGGGGCCAGATTTGAACTTAGGAACATGAGTCTTCCTGACTCCAGGCCTGGCACTCACAATACATACATATATATATATATATATATGTGTGTGTGTGTGTGTGTGTGTGTATATATACATATTCATTTTCTTTGTAACTTATAGTCTTAGATAGTTCCCTAGAACACTGAGAAGTTAATTCACTTGTCAGGGGTCACACAGTCAGTGTGTGTCTGAGTTACAACTTGAACTCTGGTCTTACTTGATTTAAGGACAGCTTTCTATCCATAAGGTGATCAGTAAAATGCTCATTTGAACTTTGTGTATATCACTGAGCTATGCTCTGAGGACATATGAAGATAAATAAAATGCAATCCTTTATAAAAGAGGCGGACAGTTTAGTAGTGAAGAATAACACATGGATGTTCTTTTTGATTTAATACCTTTGAAGTATTACCTGCTTTCGTGCTGTCCTGGGATTTCTTGAGAATGACTGGGAGAAGGGACAATCCATCAAGGTGATAGCCTCCCTATGTTAGAATGAATCCTTAAGGGACCTTCTCCCCAGATAAAATTCTCCATTGCTTTGTTATGGTTCCTAAAAAAAAAAAAAAAAAAAGGACAAATGGAAAGGATGGAAGGGAAGACAGCTTTGAGGTAATTATAACTAGGATGACATATGTTATATTTAATAAAGGAGAAAAGATGCCCTAACTCAAGTGTCCTTAACTGAGTCATTATCACTGGCAATTAACTCTTGCTTGCAGAGATATACCTGCATTTGTAGGCCTGTATTTCTGGTACTCCAGAATTTGAATGGCCCTGAGGATCTCAAAATCTGGTGATGAGAATGAGCAGAAATAGCCATGATATGTAGGAGGTGTGAAGGTTTTGCATGAGTGAATCAAGGAAGCATTCTAACCACTTCACCAGCATCCTACAAATAAAAAAGTTTGGGATGTTAGCCTGGCATATAAAGCCACATACAATCTGTCCCTAACCTACCTTTCCAGTCTAAAACGCTAAAAGAAATTAATTGACTTTTTTAAGATCACACAGCTAATATGTGTCTGAGGCAGGATTTAAACTCAAACCTTCCTGTTTTCAAGTCCAACATTCTCTTCAGTACTCAATCTAGCTGCTACAACCATCTTAGATGTTAGTGTCGAAGTAGCCAGAGCAAGAGCAGGCATTTCTATCCCATTAAGAAGAGATAAAATTCTAACCATGGTGTCAGTGAGGATATCTACATGTATCAAAAATACACGAAGTCAGAACCAGTCTCATACCTAGTTGTTAAGTTGACCAGACCACTTCTGGTTATGCCCTCTACAAATAGAAAACAAAATAAGATAATTTCATAGTAGAAGTACAAAAAAATTGACATGTGAGTTCAGAGAAAAGTAAGGTCATTTCCAGTTGAAAAGGGAGCTGGAAGTTTTCATGGAAGAAGTGGTCTTTGATATAAGCCATGAAAGACTAGCAGCGATTAAGAGGTCAGGGAGAGGAGAGGCTATTCCAGCTACTGAGGATGGCATGAGAAAAAATCATGGGGGAGAGAAATCAGTCATCTACTTAAAGAGTGATGAGTAGTTCAGTTTTATTTATTCATAGGGGAATAGTGGAAAATAAGACTAGCTAGAAAGGCATATTGGGGTCAGATTGTAAATAGCCTTAAATGTCAGCCTAAAGAGTTTGGCCTTTATTTGGTAGGTAATGGGGAACCTCTGAACATTTTTTAAAGAGTAGAGTAGTATTATTTGAGTTGTTCAGTAGGAAAATGAATCTGACAGGGATGTATATTATAAGGGGAAGGAAAGCTGTTTACAGGGCTATTGTAATACTTCAAAGGAGACACAATAAGATGCTGAAGTATTCCATTACTGGTGAGAATGGTAAAGGGAGAGAAATAATAAATGAAGACATATAAATAAATAAATAAATGTAAACAAATAAATAATGAAATTTTATATAGTTCTTTAAGGTTTATAAAATACTTTCCTTAAAAAATGCTGTGAATAATGTAAATGATATTTTCATCACATTACAGATAAAAACAAACTCAGATCACATCATTTATGATTACCTAGGTCTCCTTACTCTGAGTCCAGTCATCATCCCTCTACTCCATGTTTTTGCTCTGAGAGAGAATGCTGATATAGACTTGAAAGACTTGGTCTCTATACCTTGTCTCTCCCCACTCCAGTAAATCTTCCACTCAGCTGTCAAATGAATTTTCCTGAAGCACAGATATAACCAAGTCACCTTTCCTTGTCATTCAACTCTACTGGTTGCCTTTTGCCTATAGGATCATATATAAAATCCTCTGCTTGGCTTTTAAAATCCTCCATAAGCTGGCCCTTCCTACCTTTCCAGTCTTTTTACACCTTATACCCCTTTGCCTCCATGACCTCTGCAAACCAGTGATACTGGCCTCTGCTGTTCTTTACACATGTTAATACATCTCCCTCCTCTGGGCATTTTCACTTGTCATGCCAGGAACTGTCTCCTTCCTCATCTCTGCTTTCTAATTCCTTGGCTTTCTTCAGGTCTCAACTAAATTCTCATCTTCTGCAAGAAGTCTTTCTTATTTGTTTTAATTTTATTGCTCTCCCTCTGAGATAATCTCTAATGTATACTGTCTATATTTTGTTTGCACATAGTTGTTTGTGTATTGTTTCCCCCGATAGACTGTAAGCTTCTTGAAAGCAAGGACTGTCTTTTGCCTTTCATTGTATCACCAATGCTTGACACCATTGCTGGCATATAGAAGGCACTTAATAAATGCTTATTGACTGACTATTTGCAGAAGGGATGCCAGGGAGAAGGAAGAGTGAAAAATGACTAAGCTTTCAATTATGAGTAAGTGGGAAAATGGTGGTGCCATTAAAAGGACTAGAATAGTAGTTAAGAGGAGAAACAGGTTTGGGAGAAAAGATGAGTTGATACTGATGAAAATACAGCCCCCAATGTCTCAATTCATTGGATAAAAAACATCACTTTTTAAAAAAGAAGTTTTGCCAAAATTTAAACTTATTTCTGGTTCTCCAACTTCCTATTACTAAGGCATAGGCTAAACTTTTAATAAAATGTCAAGTTGAAAAGTGTAATTTTTTTCCTTAGTGCTAAAAAGGATGGGGAAGGGGGAAGAAAGGCTGCCATCTTCGTAATAAAATTGGCAAAAAATCTCCCATCCTATTGCTCACCCAAACTCTGACTGCTGATGTGGGTTGCTGGATATGCCAGCAGGGAAAATCAAAAACACTAGGAGGGACACAGATGGACATCAATCTTCAGCTTGGATTGATGGCATGTAAGCAAACTGCTCCACTATAATTAGGGTAATTTGTGTGCAGTGGGGATGAGGAGCACAAAACCCTTAACTATCAGTGTGGGATTCAACAGCAAAATGTGTCTAGACATGTGAAACCTTCTAGGCTGAAAAAAGTTATTGAAAAATGATTCATTTTTTTATATCCCCACCTGCTGCCTGATTCTTCTTGATATTGATTTCTTGAAAATACATTTACCCCCCACATTAAAATACTGTGTTAGCATTTAACACTTATTGAGCATCAACAATGTCCTAGGCATCACCCATAACAGCATGGGCCTTCCTTATTGATCTCAACAACCTGAACTTCCTCAAAATCATTCGTTTTTTTCTTTCCTCTCATTAACTTCAATTGATATTCAGAACCAATTAAGCATAGATGGTCTTAGAAGTAATTATTTTTATAAAAGACAGGTAATGAATTTGGAGATTTGCTGTTATAGTAAGAAAATAATATGCAACTGTTTTAATATAGGTAAAGTTATATTAAATACCTTCACAATTTGAAAAGCTTTGGTGGAATTTGAGGGATGCTTTCAAAGCAAATCTTCATTTTGGAACCTGGGATAAATGTGACTGTGAAATATAGGACTGATGTGGGAACTTCTCATGGGCAAGCAGTGAAAGGAAATTAATGATGAGTGGTCAGGTTTTCAGAATAGAAAGCCATGGTAGTAGCGGTAGTAGAGGGTCATGTTGTTGAGGGAGAAGTTGGTGAACATTTGTTCACTTTACTTTGTAGAATTTCTATTGCAATAGAAAGAGTGCTAAATTTACTCTTTTAAGTCTTGGTTTGCTCCTATTATCAGTACAATCACGGGCAAATCACTTGACCTTGGATCTGTTTCTTGTTTTCTGAGGTGACCTTGCATTTCCTTTACGTGTGTCTTGTAAATACTTATATAATACCTGGCAAGGCCATGACCCCCACTTCCACTCTCTGGGCTGGTTTTTACTTACCGTAACATTTGCCTTCAGTCTGGAAGGTCTGCAGGTGTTTTCCAGAGATAAACTACTGACATGTGGCTACAACTCAAACTTTTTGCGGGTTCTAGGGATAACCTATTGTAGGGAAGATACATTCTACTATTCGTCATTGTTAATTCCTGAGTGCCTCTCAGTGTACTACCCATCTAAACAAAATCAGTCAGTAATGATAATTAAGTTAAATCTAAAATAACTGCTTAATGTTAAGGCAGAAGTAAGAATACTCATAACATCAGTTACCTAATATCCATAAAGCAAATGAAGGAGTAATGAAAATATCACAGTCCACACAGAGTGAGGGTCAATAAACATTTTTAGGCATCCACTATTTTCCAGGCACTACACTAAATGTTGGGAATTACAAAGAAAGACACAAGACAGTCCCTGCTCTCAAGGAGCTCACAATCTAATGAGGAAAGACAACTAAAAAGAAGCTGAAAAGCAGGAATTGGGGTGGGAAGAAGGTGTCCTGCACAAGGGCAGGATAAAATCCTGCAGTTGGAGTGAGAAATTATTTAAGGAGGAGGTGTGAGTCACAGAGTTCAATTCATCTTGCAAAATGATGAGTTTCTGGAGATCATGAAACACATGAATTTATGTCACACTTTTCCACCAATATACACAGTGTCTGTAAGAGACAATAGAACACAAAAAAGGCCTGTCAGAGACACATATGATTGAAGAAACCCCTGTCTTGGCCCTTTCAGGAATAATCTTTACTACCCAAAGCCACTTCTTTGCTTGATGATTCCCATCTGGGATTCAACACTATTTTCCTGGGCAAATCCACTACTCTTCTATTCTCCAATAAAGCAGGGTCAAGCTCTTTTAACTCAAAAGAACCCCTAAAAGGGGGCTTTAAAAGTATTACATTATTATGATAAGGGATTCCCTTAAGCTAGAGAATTGTAAAATTCCTCAGATTGATTCACTGGGCAATGCAGGAAAACTCAGGACATCTTTCACTCAACACTGCTCTGTTTTATTCAGAGACCTTATAGCTTCTACTAAGCTCACCTCACAGTAAAGTTGATTCAAAACCTTTTTTTTTTTTTTTCTGTTTCTCCTTATCAACCTAGTGGAGACACTAGAAAGCAACCAAGCATTTCTGAAACATATCACATCTCTCAAACTGTAGATAGCACTGGAGGGCAATATTACAAACAACAGCAGATTTTAACTCTTTCCTAATAATCTACTGGCTTCTAGTTTCTTATTTATAGATTCATAAACTCTCAGAATCTTAGGGTTAGAAGGGACTTCAGAGGGCCACCTGGTCCAGCCTCTAACTGGGGCATATGTTCTGTCTATTGCATCCACAACAGATGCTCATCCAGTTTCCACTAGATGACCTCCAGTGATACAATACTCATAACCTCCAATTGCAACTCAATCCATTTTTGGACAGTTCATTAAGAACTAATCATCAAGAAACTTTTCTTCCTATAAAGTTAAACCTATCACTTCCCCCCTTAAAAAAACAAACTAAACAAACAAATTAAAAAAAAATCTTCCATTCATTGATACCTTGAGATTAATTCCTCTTCCACAAGACAGTCCTGCAAACACTTGAGGACAATGATCATGTTTCTTCTAAGCGTTCTCCTCCTTTATCCCCATTTCCATCAACCAGAACTCATATGGCATGGAGGTTGCTTACTCTCCATCAGGGGTTCTTAACCATTTTTGTCTGTCGTGTACTCCTTTGACAGTTTGATGAAACCTATGGCCTCTTCATAAGAATAATTTTAAATGCATAAAGTAAAATATGCATAATTACAAAGAAAAATAATTATATTGGAATGTAATTGCCAAAACGCATTTTAAAAAAAAACATAAGACCATAGGTTAAGGATTCTTGTGTCTAGATGGAGTCTAGCTAGTGAATATTCTTTCTGAAATTTTCCTGAAGAACTGAACGTAGAACTCTAGATAAGTTCTGAGAAGAGCATAATATAGGACTATGACCTTCTTCTTTCAAAACATAATATTGATGTAAATGAATCCTAATATATGTGATTTTAGTCATCACATCATGTTGTTGACTCATATTGAGTTTGCAGTCCATCAAAAACCTTAAAGTCTTTCAATGTTGACTCTATTCTAGGCACATCTCTCCTGTACCCCCATTGTACAGTTAATATCTTAAAATCAAAGCATAAGAGTATAAAATTATTTTACATTTCATCTAGCAAAATTCAGCATATCATTCTGACCTTTTGAGACTTTTTGGGTTCCTTATTCCATTGTCTGATTGTTAGCAGCCCTTCCCGATTCATTACTTTCTACTTTATGTCATCCACTATTTAAAAAATAATTTACTATGCATTTATCCAAGTCATTGATATAAAATAAAAACAACAACAAAGTTGAACAGATCACAGCCATGAATTGAACCTTGTGATCTTCCACTGAAATTCTGTCATGGTGAAACTGACCTAATCCATTAATTAACAGTCTGTGTTCTATCTTTTATTTGTACAGCTAAGTGTGCTATTAGGTATTCTACATCTTTGATCATAAAAATATGAAACATTTTGCAAAAACAAAACCAGTGAAGTTAAAATTAGAATGGAAACAGTTTCCTGGGGAAAAAATCTTTGCAGAAAGTTTTTTTTCCTGATAAATGCTTTATATCTAAGATAAAGAAGGCATTGATTCAAATTTATACGAACAAGAACGTTCTTTAATAGAGAAATGGTCAAAGGGTATTCTGAGATATAAATTCAAGCTGTCAACAATCATGTGAAAACAATGATACAAATTACTAATAACTAGAGAAATTTAAGTAAAAAAAAACTCTGATGTACTACTTGACACCCATCAGATTGGCAAAAAAAAAGAAAGACGAAAATGGGAAATGACAGATGTTGGATAGGCTGAGGTAGAATAGGCACACTAATATACTATTGGTGAAGCTGTGAATTGGTCCAGCTGTTCTTGAAAGCAATTTGGAACTGTGCCCCCAAAGTTACTAAATAGCGCTTATACTTAGATACAGCAATACCATTACTGAACATACACCCAAAAAGGTAAAAGAAATAGGAAAAGTATCCATATGGACAAAAACATTTGTAGCAGCTTGTTTTGTTCTGTTGTTGTAATTGGAGATGGTTCTTTTGTTTGATTGTTTTAGGGGATAAGAACCAGAAACTAAGGGGATATTCTTATGTTGGGGAATTACTAAACAAATTATTGTGTTCAAATGTAATGTACTATTATTGCCAAATAGAAATAATGAAAGGGACAGTTTTAGAGAAACCTGGGAAGACCAACATGAACTGATGAAAAGTGAAATGAGCAGAAACAGGAGAATGGTTTATACCAATAACACTGTAAAGGCAAAAAATTTTGAAAGACTATAGAACTAGAGACAATGCAATGACCAACTTTGAATCTAGAAGAGGAATGATGAAGCAGGCTACCTGCCTCCTGACAGATGACACACTCAAGTTGCTGAATAAGATAAATATTTTGGACACAGCAAGTGTTGGAATTTGTTTTGGTCAGTTGTGCATATTTTTACATAAAAACTGTTTTTCTTTCTTTCTTTTTTAATAGATGGAATTTAGAAGGGAAGACATAGATCATGAATATACAGTTGCCAGAAAAAGAAGAAAAAAAAGGAAAGGGGATCATTGAAGCATTTTTCAAAAAATATACAGGAGAGAACAGAAGGAAAGCCAGAAAGAATCACAGACATGTAGGACAGGTTTAAAAGTTACATATTAAATTTATTAATTATTTGAAAAGAAAGCTGTACAGAAATTTGAAGTTTCATTACGATCCTTTTTATATTCCACTGTATGTATGAAAATACTCATTTTGAGGTGGTATTTATTAACAACAGACTAAAAAATAATAAAAAAGAAAGTATATTCAGTGAGGGCAGAAAACATTTTTCTCTCTCTCTGTATGTGTGTATATATATTATATACATAATATACATTAATAAATATCTTTTCATTCTTCCATTCTTTATTCTCATTCTCTTTAAGCAAAGTGTTTTGCTACTTCCTTTATCTTTCTCTTGATTCTAAAAGAGGTAGAATGTCATCCCCATATTCCTTAGCATTTATTCTAAGCCTCAGTTTACCTTTGACTCTGGCCTTCCTGATTTAGTTCTTGTGGGATTGCACCCTTCTTTTGTATTTGACACCAGGTAGCTGTTCTTACTTCTATCTATTACAGCTATCTTTTAACTTTTTTTTTAAATTGAGCCTCTCAATTTCCTCCCTTTGCTATCTCATCAGTCTCTTTTGACATTTCTGTTTTCTTCCTCATAAAAATCACTTCTGATTTCCCTATCAAAATTCTACTTGGTTCTTTTGTGCTTCTTAGCTAGATTTTTCATTACCATATCTTGCTTTATCTTCTAAAGTTCTCAACTTCCAATGACATCACAGTGATGAGAACCCCACATGTATCATCAAATTCTTCAGTTCTTTCCCAGGTCTTCACACTCTCTATGAATCCATTCTGATTTGTTCTGGTAGATTTAATTTCAATGAATGGAGTCCCAAAGCACACTGATATGAGATTCTTTCTTCATAGGTAGATATCAATGCCCCAACCCTGAGGGAGAGGTGCAGCAGAGTTGTTGAGAACAGGAGACAGGAGAACCTCTGGTTCTTGAGGTCATTTCAGTATCTACAAGTTTCTTAAGTTCCTTAGGGTTCTGAAGTCACTTTAGTCACTTCTGGCTTCAGAAGAGAAGATGGACAATGTCAACCCCACTCCATGTTGCTGAAGGAAAAGACTTTGAGAAGAAGCCAACATGGGAGGAGCTGGCAATCTCCATTATGTCCCTGTCCCCGGATTGCTACCCTAGAGACTTTCGATGAGATCTGGGTCTCTTGGTTATACTGAGTTATCTTGCTCCCAATAGAAGAGTTCCTTCACTCTGTAGCCTGGTGTATATATACATACATCATATACATATAGACACATATATGTACATGTATGCATACATATATACACATATACATACATAATTTCTCTGATTTCTGTTTTCCTATCAAGTTGGATAAGAGTTTCTTCACTATCTACCATATGTATGTTCACTGTGAAACTGGTATTTATTGGAAAGGATGTCAAGTCTTGGGTATAAAGGTTGGAGTACTCTTTTTCCCCATTAAAGAAATAGCCATCAGAAGTTTAGCATGAATCTAAAAACCACACTCCCTTGATTAATAATCTTTAAAGAAGTAGATAGATGTAACTGTAGCCCAGGAACCACTCTATTTCAGGAGAGCAAAGTTTTTGGTTCCAGCCAAATGAAATAATATTTATGAAGCACTTAGTTCAGTGGCTGATACATAGTATGTGCTATATAAATGCTTATTAGCTTTCTCCTCCATTCCTAATATCTTACTTCCCTCCCAGGCAGAAATTTAAAGTCTGCTTTGGAGCAGGGTGGGGGGAGAAAAGGCTAGAGATGTCTGTTCTGCCTTCCTTTGAATCACACAATGGCACTTCCATGTGTCATTGTATAGGGTGTATAGGGTGGGGATAGCACCTTGTTGCACAAGAATCACCAAGGTTGGGTAAGAGACAACACCAACAGCAATACAAATAACCAACTTTAATATAGGATTTTTAAGGTTTTCAAGGCACTTAACAAATATCATATTTTATCCTCACAACAATCCTGGGAGGTAGGTGCTATTGTCATCTCCATTTTACAGATGAGGAATAGAGGCACATCTCCATTTAACCTTAAGGTTAAGTACCTTAACCTTAACAGAGGTTAAATGACTTGCTAATGTCATACAGACAGGAAGTGCTTGAGCTCAGATTTGAAATCACATTTTACTAACTCCAAGTGTAGCACTCTATCTACTGCACTAGGCTGACTTCATTTTGAAAAAAAATCTCAAGATGCTCTCAATCCTATTATCCATCCTTAGAAAGCAAGAGACACCATAGTATGATGGAAAGAGCTCTGCATTTTGAATCAGAGAAATTGAGTTTGAATCCTGGCTCTTCCAATTCCCACTTGTGTGACTTGGGTAAATCACCTAACCCTTCTGGGCCTCAGTTTCCTCATGTGTAAAATGATATAGTTCCTAGCTCTAAATCTATGATCACATGAACACATTTACAAATTTGCCATGTCTAATATGGGCAGCTAGGTGGCACAATGAATAGAATGCTGGGCTGGAGTTAGGAAAACTTGAGTTGTGTTGACCCTGGACAAGTCATTTAAACCTGTTTGCCTCAGTTTGTTGATCTGCAACCCCAAATGGGGACGTGAAGAGATGTACATGACTGAAACAACTAAACAACATCAACATAATATATATGTGATATATAGACACGTGTGTGTGTGTGTGTGTGTGTGTGTGTGTGTGTGTGTGTAAGTTGACTAAGCTTGGACCTGGACAAGAGTTGAAAAAAGATACCTCTCTTCTCTTTATTGCAGAGGGACAGGGTTATGGGTGAGGCATATTGCATATATAGTCAATGTGTTAGTTTTGCTGAACTGATATTTTTCCCTTTCTTTTAAAATTTTGTTGTAAGAGATGCCTTATTGGATAAAGGAGTGGGAAGATGGTATGGCAGATACAGTGTTGTACCTGGAGTCAGGAAGATCCAAGTTCAAATCCCTCATCAGACACTTTAACTGGTTGTATGACCCTAGGCAAGTAAGTCATTTAATTTCTCTCAGCCTCAGTTTCCTCATCTATAAAATGGTGATAAAAATACTATCTCCCAGGGTTGTTGTGAGGATTAAATGAGATAACATATGTACACAATGCTTTACAAACCTTTTTTCTGGGAGGCAAACAGGGTTTAGTGACTTATCCAAGGTCACACAGATAGTACCTGTCTGAGGCTAAACTTGAACTTAAGTCCTTCTGACTCCAGGGTGGGTGCTCTGTCCACATCACCTAGTTGTCCCTTTACAAACCTCAAAGTGCTATGCAAATGCTAGCTTTTAGCCATTGTAAATGAATGTGATAAAATGTAAATGAATATGATAAAAACACCAATAAAAGTTTTAAAAAGAAATAAATGCTTGTTCAACTGAATTTGCATCATATTTCTGTACAGTTGTTGTGCCCCCTCTGAGTATCAACTCCTTGAGGTGAGAGAGCTTGAGCAACTTGTTCAGCCTTTCTAATTCTCTGTTTCTGCATTTATACAATGAGGAATTTGAACTAATTTCTTTTTAAGGTTATACAGCTGTAGATCTATGTTCTATGACTTTAAATCATCATACAGCCACATTTATTCTGGGGATTTTAGACACAACCAGAGCACAGAACCTTTAGGAGTGGGGTTCTTTGTATGATGGCCTGTGTATCAAACTATAGTGCTTTGCAGGTAATAAGTGTTTACTAAATTATTATTAATAAATGTTTATATTATTAAATTATATTAATGAGTGTTTATTAAATCATCACTGAACCTGAGTTTCAAACAAGCTTCATATAGAATTGGACATCTCTTTTCCAAAGAATTTTCCCCTAGCTATCTCGGGACTATTAGGCCACCTCACTTGTTACCTGTTTTATTCTCATGAAGCAAGGAAGTACATTATACAAAATTAATGAAACCTCTGTATTTGACCACATGATTTATATTTATGCATAGTCTAAGGCTCATCATTCTACACTGTAGCAGCCCCTCTTCCCCCCGCAACAAACACACTGTCTAATGTAACAGACTCAAGCCCCCTGCCCCATGATCACAACATACTGCAAGGTGACAGGTGCTGTTCTATGACTCTATACTTAAAAGCACCAACTGGCTTTGTTAGTCTTCACTAGAAGCCAGGTGCTAAATGATAACACCATATCCTAATTAGGCCAGAAGAATCACTCAGCAAGGGAACATGCTACCTAGTTCTAGATTTCTGGAATACTAATGAAGTTTCATCAAGGAAATTTTATTTTTCTCCCTTCCTAGGAATTCTTGGAAATTTACAAAAATGGACTTAAGATAACTTACATTTGAGCCCCCAAAAGAAATAAAAAATAAAAGAAATGACTAAGGTAGAGGTTAGAAAATTTAAACTGAGTTTCTGACTCAATCTTTCAATTTTGGATTAGATGTTTTTGGAATGTAATAATAAATAAATATTTATGTTTATAAACTATGCAAATATGTGTAGTGCTTAGCACAGTTCCTGACACATAGTGGGTGTTTAATAAATGTTCATTGATTGATTCTGAATAACCACAGGTAACTTTTCTTGTTTAATAGCCCATCAATTAATTAATTAGTAAATAATCCATATTGTTTCTGAAATAGGAACCAGTACTAAATCATGTTCTTAAACCTATCTGAGAATATAAAGCATCTTAACCCTAAATGTTTGAGAATAGAAAACATAATTTCAGCCTTTGATGAGAACTTTCCAAGAGTCTAAACTTCTCAAGAGTCTGAACTCTCCTGAGGTGAATTGTTTATATCTCTGGTCTCAGTGAAATAGCAGTTAAGGCTTTGAAAAACTGCCAATCCCCCTTGTGAGTATGTCCCTTCAATAAAGCCTGCTTGTTTGCATAATGTTGGCCACTGTGTCTCTTTACTAGTATTCTGTATCCTTCAAACCCATTTTAGAGCAGATGTTTGCTGTCTAATACAGAAATGATTTGCCATAAAAATTTATTCAAATATGCATGTGATATAGGAAAGGGAGAAAAGAAAGAAGTTATATGTGTACTGTACTGTTTTTGTTTACCCTGGGGATGAGATTAATTTAGAAACATGAACTGGTAGGGGATTAAATGGTTCTCTGAAACATGACTTGAATTCCTGTGTGGAAATACACATAGTTCATTGCAAAAACAAAACCTACAGAGCCCAGGAAAAAAAAATGATTAGAATTAGAAAAAATGATATTACTAACAGTCTGAGGAGAAAAAGATAATGTTTAGGTTGCAATGTTAAAAATATTTTCAGCTTTGCCTACTAACATATCATTAATATTATATATGTATACACACACATATACACACACACATATGTATATGTATGTATGTATGTATGTATGTATTTAATGAAGAGAAAGGAAGTCGTGGATACCTTCCATGGTTGAAGATGGGGGAGAGTTAAGAAATTCCCCTCCAAGAAAGATGTTTTCTTCTCAAAGAATGTAAGTATTTTGAGAGCAGGGACTTTTCCATTTTTGTCTTTATAGTTCCAGTGCCTAGTACAATGCACAATCACAAATGAAGTTTAAAATGCTAATAAACCAGTGACTAAAATTCACACTAGAATATGTTGGAGGAAGAGCGGGCATGAGATCCGAGAGGGCAGTTGGGAAGTATGAAAGCAGAGATTTCTTGAAGTGGATTGTTGATAGAAGAAAGATAGGCAACCTTTACCTTCTGTGTAATTTTGAATCAGATTGGCTTTAAGAGAGACTATCTGGTTTCAGGAGACTGGGAAGAGTCTGGGTCAATCCTCTTGCCATGTATGGAAACCAGTCCAGCTGCTTTGATTTGAGTGTTTCTTGAGGGTTCTGATAGTATAATAGGAAGTTACTCTATAATCAAGGGCTTTCTTTGCTGTGGTGGAAACCCAATAGGACACCTCTGCCCCCAAATGAATCCAACCCCCAATCTTGTTAGTCATTACTTGCTTTGTTAACTTCCTACATATCTAAGTGTCAACATCTATTGGCCAAGGAGATAGGTAAGGTATGTTGTAATGGTGAGGGATGACAGATATCCTGAGTATTGTACTAGTACCCATGAGCTGTTAAAAGTGTAATTGGGGCCAACAAGTTTACTACCCCACCCCCAGTCCCTAACCCTGTTTATCTTGATCTTCAGGACACTGGCCTACTTCTTCTAGTGGGCCTTGTATATATTCAACTGAAAGTCTTGATATTTTGAGTTAATGCAGCAAAGTCTAGGGGGCCCTTGGTTCCCCAGTGGGGACTGCTGGGAGGAGCTGCATCAAAGCTGCCTCTGAGAGGATTGACTCCTGAGCCAGAGAGAAACATCTCCTTAGTAGATACCCTCCCCTCCCCCACACCCTACCTTTGGGACTCTCTTCTCTTTTAAATGTAGTTTTCCTTCTTCCTGGGAGCCCTCCCTTCCTCTGCTTATTATGGTGGCTTCAAACACATAATCTACCAAGGGGCATCTGAGCCTGGGCCTCAGACTTCAGTGGGCTTTTTCTGCCTTTTTGTTTTTCTCCTGAGCATAGGTGCCTAACAGATTCTGAGACAGATATTTTAGGCAGTGCTATCTTTCGAGCTCCTGGGCTTCTTTGTCAGTGCCTGCTACACTATGGGAAGGAGATGTCCTCTGTAGCTACTGCAGTGCTGCTTGGAGAAATTGACCACCAAAATGTGGAGAAATCCAACCTCAGGCTTGCCTGGCCAGGGGTATTTTACCTTAAGAGATCTGTTCTGACAATTTAGTGCCAATATGAAGGTAAAATGCACATTCTTCACTTTCACAAATTGTCTCCTATTTTGATGTTTTAAGTCAGGGGTGGGGAACCTATAGCCTTGAGGCCACATGTGGCCCTCTAGGTCTTCAAGTGTGGCCCTTTGACTGAATCCAAACTTCACAGAATGAATCCCCTTAATAAAAGGATTTATTCTGTAAAACTTGGACTCAGTCAAAAGGCTGCACCCAAAGACCTAGAAGGCCACATGTGGCCTCCAAGATGCAGGTTCCCCACACCTGTTTTAAGTTATGAATTTCCTGTGAAAATACATAGTAGTTATGTTACTGCTTCATGTTTAAATCTTTGTCAGGGCAGGCATGTGAATCGTCTATGTTTTAAATGGTTCGTTAGTGTGGGGAAAATGACATTGTATGTTGAAAATCTTTATACTCTCCTTTTGAATAGATAAAAGACATGAGACAAACCTAAGATTTAAGTAATTCTCTCCTGTTCTACAGAATATGAATGTATTTATTGGGGTGGAGTAGGAGGGAGAGGTGTAGGAATGTGGTAAAGATTCATAGGGACAACAGGAAAGAGACCAACCACTCTTTTCAGTCAGCATTACCAGAACTGCATGAGGTCTCTGTCCATGAACCCAGAGCTAGGGGCCTATGAGAGGAAGATGGTGAGTGCCCCACTTGCCCTGGGCCCAGCCAGCAGTGCTGTGTTGTTATAAGAGAATCAGATGAAGGTTTTGATTGCGTTAGGTAACTTCTTTATGGAGGATTTATGGAAAAATATGAACAAAAATCACATAGGTGAGAAGGCATGTATGAGTTCTGAACTTCATGGATGGAGAAAGAGTTTTTACCAATGAAATAGTCAATCAAAATATTGAATACACACACACAAGCACACACTTATTTTTTTGTATTGTATGCTCCTTCACTATACTTATATTTTTAATTTCCAATAAGCAAATCAGGTAACAATGAACATGTAAACTTGCCTTGGGAAATACTATGAAAACACAAAATGTGTGAATCAAAGTGATTTTGCTTTCCTTTCTGTTGCATAATACAATCAGCCCCAAATCCTTATTTTTGGCTACACAGGGAATGGAGTTGAATTGCTGAAAACTATATGTTCTTAGAACTCCAAAAGGAATACAAGTTAAATCTGGAAAAAATGCAGAAGTTCTTGAACAAAGAAAATGATGCCAAAAGAAGTCAACTGAGAAAAGGGCCCCAGAAATTAAAATACAAAGAAAAATAAAAAAAAGAAAAATAAAAAAACTATACTCTCAGAATTCCAAAGTTAATAGTGAATAGAAAATTCTTAGTTCATATGTTTGCTTTGATTTTATTTTTAAAACTAAAGCAAAGCAAATCTGTAAAGTGATAGGAAGATACCTAAAATGGAAAACTGTTTGTATGCAGCATTTTCAATTTTAAAAAGTAAAACTCAAAGACTAAATATGGCATTCTATGAAAAAAATCAATCAATAGTTACAATGTTTGGCTTTTCTTGGGAATACTGCATGAAAACCTGTAGATTTGTAAGGTTAATCTCTGAGATTATAAATCTTTGTAAGACTACCAGAGCTATTACCAGGGCAGGGCAAATGGGACTGTGTTCCAGGGTGTTGACATCTGCGGGGTGATGATGGCTATCATAATTCCTTCTTAAAGGAATGTCCTGTAGCCCACTGTTGCCACATTGTGTTTTTCCTCCAGTTGCTCCTTAATCTGATCCTGGACTCTCACCACTTGGGTCCTATTGTCATAGAATACCTCTCTTGAAGTCACTCTGGTGGGGAAAGGCACTATTGTTCCTCCATTTTCCTCACCCAAAACAAATTTAGTGGGAATGAGGATGAGGATAAGGATGATTGATGATGATGATGATGATGATGATGATATATGTGTGTCTGGACAGTGGACAACTAACCCTTAAAAGATAAGTGTATATCTCTTACCAGAGTATACAGGTCTCCCATTAGCTAGAGATTTTATATGTAGTGCTATCAGCCGAGATAATTCTTTTTCTAGGGATAGTATACTGTTTAGATTCATAGAATGACACCCTCTGTTGGAGCCTCAGTCTGACTTTTGATTGATTTGGAAATCCTCCCATCCTCAACTCTGACTCACTTAAATTTTCCTTTTATTATTTAGTTGTGTCCGACTCTTTGTGACAGCATTGGGGTTTCCTTGGCAAAGATTCTGGAGTGGTTACCATGTCTTTCTCCAGCTCATTTTACAGATGAAGAAACTGAAGCAAACAGAGATAAGTGACTGCAAGGTCACATAGCTAGTAAGTGTTTGAGGCTGGATTTGAACTCAGGAAGATGAGTCTTTCTAACTCTAGGCCTGGTGCTCTGCCCATTGTGCCACCTAACTGCCCTAAATTTTCCCTAGTTATAAGAATTCCTAGTAAAAGATTTGAAAGCTCTCCTGAGAAAAGTGCTTTAGGACCTCTTGATGGAGGTACTTAGATCTTTCTTTTGATAGTAAAAAGAGAATAAAAAGCTCTCTATAAATCAGGAAAGGAAAATAGGTCTTTTGGAAAGTAGAAGAGTGGACCTTGATTACACATCTTGAGAAAGTGAGCTAAAAAGGTTAGAGGGCCTAATAAAACAATTGACAAACACAAACCTAGTTGGATATATACAAAATAGAATGGGCCATGACAATCCTAGAAGACTGTTTAATACAATGTCAAAAGCTACCAATAAAAAAAAAACATAAATTTACGCCTGTCTCTAGACACTGGAAAAGCTTTTGACAGTTAATTAGAAGCTTTTATTTTTGACATTGAAAAGCATGGGCTTGCCGCAAGAATTCATTTCATGGATGGAAACATTATCTGATCACCCAAAGGCCGAAATTAAGGCTAATGTGTATAATTGGAGATCCTTTTTTCCTGACAAGGAGGCAGACTCAAGGGCTGTCCTGGTTCTCCTCTATTATTTGGCTCATCAATAGAAGCTTTGGCGGCCAAGATAAGGCAAAATGAAGGGGGGAAATTGGGGCACTTAAGCAACACAAAAATTTCATTGTGTGTAGACAATGTGGCCCAATTGTGTAATGTATTGGACTTCTAAAATCCACTCATTCTGTGAAGTCAAATGCAAGGGGCTTGATTTGGCTTTGTTGAAGAGGTCTTTTTTCTCTTATGAGAAACTTCTTTACTTTCTTTTTTTAAATTTTTTTTTATTTTTAACATGTGTTTTTAAAACTTTGGGTTACAAATTTTCTCCCTTCCTCCCTCCCCACCCACCCTCATTGAAAAGGCAAGCATCTCCATAGTTTAAAGATGTGTGGTCATGCAAAACACTTCCATAGTAGTCCTGTTGTGAAAAACTAAGTATATTTCCCTTCATCCTGTCCTTCCCCCCATTTATTCTATTCTCTCTTTTGACCCTGGCCCTCCTCAGAAGTGTTTGCTTTTGATTATCCCCTCCCTCAATCTATCCTCCCCTCTACCAATCCCCTGCTCTCTTGTCCCTTTCCCCCCTTATTTTCCTGTAGGGTAAGATAGATTTCCATACCCCATTGTGTATGTTATTCCCTCCTTAAGCCAAATCCTGTGAGAATAAGATTCACTCATTCCCTCTCACCTTCCCCCATTTTCCCTCCACCGTAAAAGCCTTTTCTTGTCTGTTTCACGTGAGATATTTTACCTCATTCTACTTCTCCCTTTCTCCTTCTCCCAGTATAATCTTCTCCTACCCCTTAATTTTATTTTCCAGATATCACCCCTTCATCTTCAACTCACCCTGTGTCCTCTATCTATCTGTACAAACATATATTTTTTCCCTCCCACTACCCTAATAATGACAAAGGACTCATGAGTTAGAAACTTCTTTACTTTCAAGCTGGAATGTATTTTTCAGGTGGTATTTTCCATGTTCCTGAAGCAAGAATAAACATACTTTCTGGTTCCAGTTTTAGGAAAGCTGCTCCTTGAGCCTGACACCTCCACGGTGCCCTGAACAAGGTTAACCAATTTCCACAAAGTAGTTTAAGTAACTTTCTATCATGCTGGAACACTGGATGCTCCCAAGATAATAGAATTAGATATAAAAGGGTCCTTGAGTACAACTTCCTTATTTTAAAATGAAGAAACTGAGACAGATTAGGTTAAGTGACTTGCCCAGGGCCACACAGCTAGTAAATATTTGAGGCTGGCTTTGAATTCAGGTCTTTTTGACTCCATGATTAGCCATCCATCTACTATGCCACATGATTTACTGCTATCTTTGTCATAATTCTATTTCCTAAATGCAGCTAGAGAGAAAACTCAGAGAAATACTCTTAGATAAATTCATTTTAGATATAGTCAAGACTGAAAAGTGTTGTAAAGTATAGAGATAGGAGAGAGTGCAGATTGGACATGCTCTAAGGACAGGAGATGGCCCTGAGAAGTTTCCCCTATTTTGTGGCTAATGATCTGTCTTGGAACCTAATGACTGTCTTGTATTTGTGCCCATAGTGGCTATAGCCATGGTAAATAGGTGAAGCACAAATACTGCTAGTCTAGTTAGAGGAGATTGGCCATCATTGCTAGAATTTGCAGAAAGCTTGAGCTTGATGATAACTCTATATTTGCCTTCACCTAACTAGGCAGGAGGAGGCACAGTAGATAGAATGCTGGGTGTGGAGTTAGAAAGACCTGAGTTCAAATATGGTCTCTGACACTTCCTACCTGTGTGACCCTGGGCAAGTCACTTAACCTCTGTTTGCCTTAGTTTCCTCAACTGTAAAGTGGAGATAATAACAGCACCTACCTCCCAGAGTTTTTGTGAGGATCAAATGTTGTAAATCACTTGGCCCATAGTAGGTGCATAAATGCTAGCTATAATTATTATTATTATCTAAAAAGGGAAGCCAAATGAGGTCTGCAGCTATGACTAGGCAGTATAAATGTAGCAGTTGGGGATCCTGGGCATATTCCTCCCATGTGCTATCCTACTTGCCCTCCCTTTGGGAACAATATCAGGGGAGTAGTGATATCTATGTCCCTGGGGTACTAATTGTATGTTTGTATCTATACTGTCTGTTTCTGGTGGAGCCAAGATGGCGGGAGTAAAAGCAATGACTTGCTTGACCTCTCCCCGAAACCCCTCCTAATACCTATAAAAAATGACTCTTAAAAAAATCTAGAGCAGTAGAACCCACAAAAAGACAGAGTGAAACAAATTCCCAGCCAAAGACAGCCTGGAAGGTCTACAAGAAAAGTCTATTGTACTGGTCTGGAAAAGGAGCGAAGTTTAGCGTGGGCTGCACAGGCAAAGATGGGAACCCACCAAACCCAGAGGAGGCCTCAGGGGACTGAATCATGGACAGCTGTGGTGGTTTCCAGACTTCTCAACCAACAAACACCAAAGACAACTTAGAAGGTCAGTGGGAAAGATTTGTCAGACCTGGGTGAGAGAGGAGCATGGTCCAGCCCTGGCAGCCCTGGGGTGGTAGCCACAGCATCAGTAGCTTCTTCCAGAGCTCTCGGCCCACAGGTGGAGGGGGCATCCAGTGGCTGATCAGGATTGCAGGGATCTCTTTGCTGGTGCTGAGGCAGGAATGTCTTGCTTTGCTTGTGCTTGGGGCATAGACCTGGGTAGTGATCCTGGGGTAAAGAGGAGTGCTGGCGTGGTGGAGTTTGTGGTGGTGGTGGAGAGAGAATGCTCCTCACAATTCCAAGGCAGAAAAGAGTGCTTGTGGTCACTCATAGACCAGAACACAGGTCAAAAAAGGAGTAAATACCTTGCCTTTAATCATACCACCTTAGAAGAATTGAAAATTTACAGGTCCCTAGAAATATCTCTGAAAACAGCTGCACAAAACCCCTGGAGCTTGGGACAATACACCCTTCACACTGGAAGCAGAGTTCTACCATAACAAAGAGTTAAAAAGTCAAATAATTGGCTGGAACATGAGCAAATAGTAGAAAAAATTTCAGACTATAGACTCTTACTTTGGTGACAAAAAAAAAAATCAAAACATACAACCAGAAGAAGACAACAAAGTCAAAGCTCCTACATCCAAAGCCTCCAAAAAAAAGATGGATTGGTCTCAGGCCATGGAAGAGCTCAGAAAGGATTTTGAAAAGCAAGTAAGAGAAGTAGAGCAAAAATTGAGGAGAGAAATGAGAGTGATGCAAGAAAATCAAGAAAAAAGAATCAATAGCTTGCAAAAGGAGACCCAAAAAATACTGAAGAAAATAACACCTTAAAAACAAACTAGGCCAAATGGCAAAAGAAGTCCAAAAAGCCAATGAGGAGAAGAACGACTTAAAAAGCCAAATGGAAAAGGAGGTCCAAAAGCTGACTGAAGAAAATAATTCCTTAAAAATTGGAATGGAGCAAATGGAAGCTAATGACCATGAGAAATCAAGAAATTATAAAATAAAACCAAAGGAATGAAAAGATGAAGACAATGTGAAGTATCTCATTGAAAAAATAACTGACCTAGGAAATAGATCCAGGAGAGATAATTTAAAAATTATTAGATTACCTGAAAACCATGATCAAAAAAGAGCCTAGACATCATCTTTCAGGAAATTATTAAGGAAAACTGCCCTGATATTCTAGAACTAGAGGGTTAAATAGAAATTAAAAGAATTCACCAATCACCTCCAGAAAGAGATCCCAAAAGGAAAACTCCTAGGAATATCATAGCTAAATTCCAGAGTTCCCAGGTCAAGGAGAAACTATTGCAAGCTGCCAGAAAGAAACTATTCAAGTATTGTGGAAACACAATCAGGATAACACAAGATTTAGCAGCTTCTACATTAAGGGATCAGAGGGCTTGGAATATGATATTCTGGAGGTCAAATTTAGGATTTGGAGCTAGAATTTAAACCAAGAATCACCTACCCAGCAAAACTGAGTATAATCCTTCAGGAGAAAAAATGCATATTCAATGAAATTGAGGACTTTCAAGCATTCTTGATGAAAAGACCTGAGCTGAATAGAAAATTTGACTTTCAAATACAAGACTCAAGAGAAGCATGAAAACATAAACAGGAAAGAGAAATCATAAGGGACTTATTAAAGTTTATGTGTTTACATTCCTACATGGAAAGATGATATTTGTAACTCATGTGACATTTCTCAATATTAGGGTAGTTAGAGGGAATACACACACACACACACACACAGAGGGCACAGGATGAGTTGAGTATGAAGGGATGATATCTAAAAAATAAAATTAAGGGGTGAGAGAGGATTGTACTGGGAGAAGTAGAAAGGAAGAGGTAGAATGAGGTAAATTATCTCACATAAAAGAGGCAAGAAAAAGCTTTTATAGTGGAGAGGAAGAGGGGGAAGGTGAGAGGGAATGAATGAATCTTACTCTCATCAGATTTGGCTTAAGGAAGGAATAACACACACACTCATTTGGGTGTGGAAATCTATCTTACTTTACAGGAAAATAGGGCAGAATGGGGATAAGAGATAATAGAAGGGAGGGCAGATTAGGGGAGGGGGTAATCAGAAACAAACACTTTTGAGGAGGGACAAGGTCAAAGGAGAGAATAGAATAAATGAGGAGCAGGATAGGATAGAGGGAAATATAGTTAATCTTTCATAACATGACTCTTATGGAAGTGTTTTGCATGACGACACATGTATAACTATACTGAATTGCTCACCTTCTCAGTGTGGGGGGGGGAGGAAGGGAGAGGATTTGGAACTCAAAGTTTTAAAAACGAATGTTAAAAATTGTTTTTACATGGAACTGGGAAATAAGATATACAGGCAAAGGGGAATAGAAATCTATAGGAAAATAGAGGGGGAAGGGGATATGAGAAGGGAGGTGGTGGTGATAGAAGAGAGGACAGATTAGGGGAAGGGGTATTCAGAATGCACACTGTCTTTGGGTGGGGGGAGGGGCAAGATGGGGAGAAAATTTGGAACTCAAAATCTTGTGGAAGTGAATGTTGAAAACTAAAAATAAATTAATTAATAAATAAAGTTGAAAAAAAATAAAAATAAATGTACTGTCTGCTTCCTGAGAGCTTGTATGTTTGTACCCGGGGGAGAGGCAGTTGTGACAAGAAACAGCCAGTGTCAGTAGATGCTAGGTCCCAGATCTCTGAGCAAGAAATACCACAGGGAAACATAAAGTCACACAAAGGAAATAAAATACAAAGATATCATGATGGCAAAGGTTGCCCCAGGGACATACCTGGTACAGTAGGTAGGGTGTTAGCCTTGTAGTCAGGGAGGCCTGAGTTCAAATGCAGCCTCTGATACTTAGCTGTGTAACCCTGGGCAAGTCATTCAACCTCTCTCAGCCTCAGTTTCCTTATCTGTATAATGGATATGTGAAGTTGTGATTATCCAGAGAAATGATATTTGTATAATACTTTGTAAAAAAGCTTAAAGAACTCTATAAATGCTTACTATTATTATATTGTTGGCCTGACTCAGGTCTGCTGCCTATGATGTTGGGAAGTTGTCTTGACTCTCCTGGAATAAGTGATTGGTCTTTTTGATATGAACAGCATCTGGTTCCTTTGATCTTGCATGTTATAGCCTTCTTTTAATTGATTCCAGTGAGGAGTAATTGGATGCATATGACTGCACTTTGTTCTACTTATATTTATGCCTGATTAAGTAATCACTGTCTTTCTCAACACCAAATATAGTAGTGTTTGTATGAGAGAATATGGCTACTCTTATCTTCCTTCTGTTTTTTTTTTTCTTCATCATATGACACACTGACTTTGATTGCCATGCCTTTGCACTGGCTGTCCCGCATGTCTGGAATTCTTTCTCTCCTCACTTTCATCCTTAGAATCTCTAACTTCCTTTAAGGCTCAATTCAAATGCTTCCTTCTACATGAAATCTTACCCGTCCCCTACTCCCTCAAGCTGCTTAGTGCCCCTGCTCCAAATTACTTATGTCTGTTTTGCATCTATTTTGTATATATCTACATCTGTACATGCTGTCTCCTTCTTAGCAGGGTCTATTTTCATTTTTGCCTATCTTTACCTAGTACATCTTATAATGCCAAGCAAATAAGAGGCATTTAATGGATTGATGCTTGCCGATTGATTGAGCTCCACGTGGTTTTATTTACCTGAGCTGTGGAAGGTTTTCAAGGGCAGGAAGAAGTCTGTCAATCAGTAAACATTTATTAAGCACCTGCTGTGTGCCAGGTAGTGTGCTAAGCTCTGGGGTTGCAAAGAAAAGCAAAAGTCAGTCCTTGCTCTCAAAGAGAGCTCACAGTCTAATGGGAGAGATAACATGTGTAGTTACTTCTTTTTACAGAGAAAGGCTTCCTGTGGGAAGTAGGATTTTAGTTGAGACTTGAAAGAAGGCAATGATGCCAGAGATGGGGATGAGCATTCCAGGCATGGGGGACAGCCAAGTGAAAGTGCCCAGAGTAGGGAGATAGAGTGTCCTGTGAGAGGAACAGCGAGGAGGCCACAACATGTGGTAGGAGGGGGAATAGTGGGAACATAAGGTATAAAAAGCCTAGAAAATACAGGTAGTGGGGGCAGATTACAAAAGGTTGTGAAAGAGAAACTGAGGATTTTATATTTTATTATAAAGGTGATAGGGAGCTACTGAAGTTTATTGAGTATGAGAGTGACATGAACAGACCTACACTTTAGGAAGATCACTCCATGCCTTTTGGTGAAAGGTTCATGTTATCTCGTGGGTGATGAGGTGAATGAATTATTTTTTGGGATACAGTGATTGTACAATGGGGGATAGTAGCATTATTCAGAAATGGAGAAAGCATATGTGTACATATGGGCAACTAGGTGGCACAACTGATAGAGTGCCTGGTATAGAGTCAGGAAAGACCTGAGTCAAAGCTTCAGATACTTGCTAGCTGTGTGACTCTGGGCAAGTCACTTAATCCTGTTTGCCTCAGTTCCACATCTGTAAAATGAGCTGGAGAAGCAAGTGGCAAACCACTCCAGTATCTTTGCTAAGAAAACCCCAAATGGGATCATGAAGAGTCAGACAGGACTGACAACAACAACAACAAAATGTGTATACAGAATCACCAAACCTCAGAGTTGGAAGGGATCTCAGACCAAGCCCAATCTATATCTGAACAAAAATCCTTTCTACAACACATTGAGAAGTGATCACCATGGTCACAGACAGTCATGCTAATTTTTTTTCTTGAAAACTTCTAGTGAGAAGAAAGCTACCACCTTACAGGAGAGTCCACTCCATTTTTTAAACTCTAATTCTTAGAAAGTTTTTCCCTAATTCAATTTCCTACTTGCAATTTTGCACATTAGTTTAACATTGGAGGCAATGAAGAAAAAGTCAATTTCCTTTTCCAAATGACAACCTCTCAAATACTTCAGTCAATCAATTAATCAATAAGCAAGCATTTCTTAAGTGCTGACCATCTGATAGCACCAGTGTTAGGATCTGGGAATACATATATAAAAGCAAGATTTAAGAAACTAGCCTTTAAGAAACTTATACATTGTGTGAATGTGTGTATGTGAACATGTGTGTATGTGCATGTGTGTGCATGTGTGCACAATGGGCCAAGACAGAGCCAATTTTTTTTATGTGTTATTCCTGATTGTACTTTGTTATAGGGAACGGTCCTATTTGGGTTGAGGGGAGCCTTTGGGAAGTTATAGTTATGTAAAAAAGAAAAGGGTATCAAAAAGTTATTTAAAATGGGGGGGGGAATTACTTAAGCACCATAGTGTGAGAACAATTAAATATATATTTTTCCCTCATCTCCTGCATAGAAATCATATCCTAATCATTTCTGTATCCCCCATAGTATCTATCACCATTTTTTTGTACACAGTAGGTATACAAAAATATGTGTTTAATAAGTGAATTAATGGATGAATGGATACATGGTCTTTCTATATGACAGCAGCTTCAAGTGATTTCTACAAGAAATAATTGATTGTTCTATTCACACTGCCCTGTTTTTGGATGGCAGAAGAAATTAGGATCAGAGCAGTTCCAGGAACCATTCTGGCAGAGTGTCAGTGGATTCAGGTTTAAAGTGCAAAATGGGCAGGTAATCCACAAAGTCATGAGGCAGATGCTTAGTTTCCTCACGGGTGTCCAACCCTCTCTTCAGCCAGTCCAATCCTGGTTTTGTAATTTTATAGTCTTTTATATTTTCCAGGAAGCCTTTGATGCCATTGGCAGTTCTGAAAGTATAAAATAAAATAGATTGCAGTATATGCACCTAATCCAACACAGTTTATTCCAGAAGTACTCAGTGGAAAAGAATTGGGCCAATACCTTTAGTGAACACCACAACCCAGAGCATTCTTATAAGTGCCAAGGCAAAGTACAATGGAAACAGCCCACAAAGTCAGTGCCCTTGAGGAGTTTCAAATCTGTAGTAGAAGTAATATCTTACTTCCTCTTCCCCACTTCAAGTTGTTTTTCCCTAAAAGATATTGAAACTGTCCTGGAAATTTAATTAGCTCAGAGGACTAAGGCTGGATTTATTGGTGTAGCTTTCTGGTCTTTTAGGTACAAAACTGCCAGAATATGAGGGGCTGGGACTGCTTCCTCAGGTCTTTCATATTAGCAGAATGACCAACTCAGGATAGATGACTAACACAGAAGAGCTATACTTAGTCTAATCAAGGTTATATCCTAGATGAACAACCTTTCCCTGCTCTCAATGTCCTTTTCCCTTCCATGCCAAAGTGAACCACCTTTTGTTAATTGTTTGATGGACAAGTGTCTTATTTTGTTCCAATTTCTGACCTGACTACCAGGGTACTGCCATGAATCAGGCCCAGTCCATGAGAAAATCTAATGAGAGGTTTTCAATAAATCTCACTTGACTTCTGGGATGTAATTAGACCACATAATTTCTTTCAAGAAGAAACCTAGGCACCAATGGATTGGTAGCTGGTCCAAAGTAATCTGCAGTTGACACTCACTGAGATACCCAGGACTTCTGATATCTTGAACTCTTAAGATTGTCATCAAAGGAAGGGCTGTCATGCCAGGATTGCTCACCTATGCTCAGGGAAAGAGAAACAAAATACAATAAAAAGGACAGAAAGACAGAGACTCGTCTTGGCCAGGACATATGCAGGTAGTAGCCATTTGTGCCAGGGTGGGGAGGTGCTATGGGGTCTGCCTGTACAGGAGCCCCTCCCTGGAAGACCCAGAGAAAGTAAGTTCCAGTTCCTAGCTCAGAATTGAGAATGGAGGCTATCTTGCTTTTTAAACTCATACGGAACCCGCTATCCTCAACAAATAAACAGGGGGTAGATTTGGCATGTTTGTCCATATCCCCAATTCCAGAAAGGTCTGTGGTCTTTTGGGGAAAATCTATTATTGCTTTTTCAGTTGCTTTCCTAGTGCCCTGTGCCAAAGAATCACAGTAGAGTCCATGTAACACAATGCCCAATGACCTCTAAAAAGCCCTATAAACAAATCTCAAACAGTTCTTTCAGCATAGTTGTTAGTCAAACCTAAAATTTTAAGGATCTGCCTGGCTTACACTCTTTCATTGTTAGGGTTACACATGTGATTGCTTTCATGGTTGGGCTATGTCTGTGGATCTGAAGACTGGTTGTCTGGCTGCATTATTATATAAAAACAGAACAAAAACAAAACATTGAAAACGATACCGTTTTTTTCTTCATTCACATACATCCACACATACACACACACACACACACACACACACACACACACACACATGTCATAGTAAGGTCAAAAAGACAAAAACCTAATTTTTCATTCCCAACTTCCTACTCTCTCAACTCTCTTCCCCTCCCCCCAGTGCCTCACTCCAGAGTTACTTCTCCCTTCCCCTCTGTTCTCTGGAATGCCTGCTCTATGATTAATGAACTTGCTGTCATCCTACCTTTTCCTTTCCCACTTTTTTCGTCTCTGGGTTTTCAATGAAACCTGACACCGTCCTGAAGACACTAAGTACCATACCTACCTGCTTTTTCCAGTGCCGATTTCAATTTTACTCACAAACACTCCTCCCCCTCATTCCTCAAGTCATTTGTCATTGTTGGGAAGTCAAACTATTTCTTGCTCCTCATTTCCACTTTTAAATTCTCTCTCTACTACTACCACCACTCTGCTCTCTGCAACCTCTCCTAGTTTGAGGCCCACACTATCCAAATTTATCATTTAATCCTTGTGGTCTTTATCTATCAACACTCTTCTTTCTCCCTGAGGATACTCTTCTTTCTTCCTCAATGATTTCAGTACCTGGATCACAGTTTTCCACTCCATCCCAACTCCTGCCCTCATGACAGGGTACTTTAACATACATTTGGCATTCCCTAAAATACCCTAGTCATCCAGTTACTCATTCTACTCAACTCCCATTATCTATTGGGGCAAAAATAATTCTCAACCCTCAATATTCAATTCCTCTCAGCTTCTCTGAAGATGAACTGAGTTCTAAAGAAATTTCTTAGTACGACATGGAGAAAGCTTAAATTACTAGACCAGGAGCCCTGAGACAACACATTTAGTGGCTCTAAAACACAGTTTATTACAATTATCTTTAAGGTACAAATCTTAAGGATACAGAGCATATTTACATTAGTCTTGTTTTAATGAATAGACACAAATGGTTTTACTCACTAATCCACCAGAAATTGGAAGAAACTGGAGAAAATAGTCATTGGCTGCCATTACTAGAAGTACCACCAGAAGCATGGTGGCCATATAGGGCTCATTTTTCTCTTCATCATTCAACCTCCTTTCAAGGAACTCATTTAATCCCAAAACTGCCCGCTATCACCAAGACTGACCCTGATTCATGCCAGTGTCTTTGTGGTATGGGTACAAAATTGGAATGAAATTATATAATGGTAATCCATCTAACACTTAACAAAAGTGGACTTTTAGAAGAAAATATTCAGAGTAGGGAAGGAATTTTATCCAGGATAAAGCATTGATTCAGCTGAACACAATTTCTCAGTGTTGTTCATACATGTGGTTTATGGTCTGAAACCTAAGGGAGGGTCCCCACTTATGTCCTGGATGTTTTGTTCCCAAGAGACTAAGAACCTACATCAATGACTGATTTTACTTTCCTGAATCAATTAAATCTTGAGGACCGATTCAATACTTGTAAAAAGAAAAACAGTAGGTTAATGTACTTAATGAAGGAAAGATACATTTAGGATATTTCTCCCACCACAATGAGGTATATCCATTTCATTTCCTGTGGGAGTTACAGTTTCCCTACAGTTTCCACCCCTTTCTAATCTCTAGGAGCAAGAAAAAGTTGTAGAAAATTTGATTCATGCAGATCAAAAATTAGGTCACAAACAGGAAGTCAACAGGGGAGGTGGCTTGTGGCTAATAAAGAAGTTCCATTGAAGAGATAAGAGTTGATGGCTCTTAGATGCTAGAGTATTAGAATCACGGCAATAAAGAGGTCTAGCCTATATCTTCATGGGCTGCAGATTCAGTTGTCTCAAAAAGGGCCTCAGAACCACTTCTGGCAACTAGTAGGCTCTTGATAAATGATTGTTGATTGACTCTCTATGTCTTTCTGTCTCTTCCTTCCCAATTGACTATAGAAATGTTTCTTTGGCAGCATGAAAGTAATACTAATTATCTGCTTACCACTAGTTTCCGTTGTAGCCCATTCATGATTATGCATCTTCTTAACCATGTCAGATCAATTTTGTTGTAAATTTTATTTGAGAATAATATTAAACTCTTCTCGTATGCTTAATTTTCACAATGTATTACTCACATAATATAGTCATCCACTTGCAACCTTAAAAATTGGAGGAAATTTTAGAGAGGACAGAAACACATGACAATATTTGAAATGAAATGGATTAGGAAGAGCCAAGATGGTAGAGTAGAGGCAGCAAATCAGCTAAATTCTCCCAAAATTCTGCTCCAAACAACTTTAAAACAACACCTCAAATAGAATTCTGGAGTGTTAGAGATAACAATAGGTCAGGGTGAGAAAATTTTCCAGCCCAAGACAGCTTAGGAAGTTGGCAAGGGAGATCTGCAACACTGGTGCAGGGATGGGTCCAGTATTCAGTGGCAACACTAGCAGCAGTTCTTGGAGGAGGCTGAGACAGTGGCAGCAGCTTTGGAAGCTCTTAGTCCATTGATGGATAAGGGGTTCAGACAGCTGATCAGAAAAAAATATTACAGGGGACCCTTTGCTGGCACTGGATGTAGGACACTGTTGCATTGTCCATAAGTGGTTCTGGGTTGAAGTTCTAGAGTGAAAAAGAGCACTAGTGCTTGGGGTTGCAGGGGAGAAAGAGACCTAGTCATACTTTCAAAACCAAGAAGAGTGATACAACTTGACAAATTAAAGGGGCAGGGGCTTTTCCTGGGTAAAGATTAGCACATAGGCCAGGAGAGCAGTGAGCACAGCTCTTTTTGGATCACACCACCTTGGAAGCACCAAAAACTTACAGATCCCCCAGAACTAGCTGTGAAAACAGTAGCACAAAAAACCTGAAACTTGAGATAGTACCAATCTTCCCCCCACAAATCACACCTCAGGAGAAGAACCCAACTTTGAAGTTCAAAGTCAAGAAATAGGCTGAAAAATTAGCAAACAATGAAAACCTGACCATAAAAAATTCCTATGGTGACAGGAACATATGAACTCAGAAAAAGATAAAGTTGTCCAAACAGCTACAAGCAAAACCACAAAGAAAACTGTGAATTAAACACAAGCACAACAAGAATACCTGGAAAGTGTAAAAAAGACTTTAAAAATCAAATAAGAAAGGTAGAGGGAAAATTAGCAAATAAGAGTAAAGAAGTGGAGGGCTTGGAATATGATATTCTGGAAGGCAAAGGAGCTAAGATTATAAACAAGAATAACCTACCCAACAAAACTGAGTGTAATCTTTCTTTTTTTATTTTTATTACTAAAACTTAAATACACAATAAGAAAAGAAAAAGAAACATATTATGAACTGAAACATTGAAACTTTAATACAAAATGAGAAAAGAAAAAAAGTCATGTGCACAGCAGAACATAAGAGAGAATTCAATATATACAGCAATATATTTCCATTTCAAGAAAGCCTATAAGATAAATAATATATGTTGTGTTGAGAGCTCTCCATCTTTTCTTTGTTATCATGTAAGTTTTCTTTTGTTTTTCGCTATGCACTTTTTGCTTTGTTCTTTCTTTCCCTCTTCTTCCTGCCCCCCCGGCTATATTTAAGTACAGATATATTTAGATATAGATATAGCTATATACATACATATATATGTATATACACATACATACATACATATATAGACAGATGTTTTCCCTAACAAATTCTACTTCTGATCTTTGTTTTTATATTTGTACATATCTCTTATTTCCTATCCCTCCTAACTCCTCTACTTTACTTCTACCTGTTACCTTGCCCTCCTTTTACTTAACCTAGCCCCCTGCCAAAGATCCCTTCCTTATCCTCCCATTCTCATATATCCAAACACACTTCTATACCCCCATTTGATCTATTCCCTCATCCTGTCCTCTAGAGATCCCTCCCTATCCCCTTAACATTTTATTTCTTTCTGAATTTAGAAGACTCATAGCATTCTAGATATATGTGTGTTGTTCCCTATTGAACCCATTCCCAATGAAAGTAGGTTTCCAGAACTAACAGCCCTTCTCCCTCATATAATTCCTCCATGTCAGTTCTTCCTCTCGCACCTCATTTGTATGAAATAAATATTCTTTTTAGCTGTTCCTAAATGGTTTTTCTTCTTCAAGTCATATCATACTCAAGTCTACAACAATCTTTCTCACAAACTACACAATAACTAATATCAATCTTAGACAAACATTTTACATTTTACATGCATAAAAAGTAAACAGTCTGTCCTTACTGAGTCTCTTATAATTAGTCTTTGGTATGTACCAAAATTTCTCTTGGCTGTTATATGTCAAATCTTCTATTAAGTTCAGGGTATTTTTTTTTAAACAAAATCCTGAAAATCTAATGTACTGTTTGTTTTTTCATTCTGGATTATGCTTAACTTTGCTGGGTATGCTATTTTTGGTCAGAACCCAGAGTGTTCCAAGACCTGTGATCTTTTAGTGTCACTGCTGCTAGGTCTTGTGCGATTCTAATTGTAGCACCACCATATTAAAATTACTTCTGTTTCTTGTTGCTCATAGTATTTTACCCTTAGTGGAAGTTTTGGAATTTAACTGTAATATTCCTGTGAGTTTCCCTCATAGGATCTCTTTCAGGTGATGATTGGTGAATTTTTTCTGTTTCTACTTTTACCTCTTGTTCTAATGCTTCAAGACAATTTTCTGTAATCATTTCTTGTATTATTGTATCAAGATTCTTTTTTTTGATCATAGCTTTCAGGTAGTCTGATTCTTCTTTTGTTTTCTCTTCTGGATCTATTCTCCAGATCAGTTGTTTTTTTATGAGATGTTTCACATTCTCTTCTATTTTTTCATTCTTTATATTTTGTTTTACTATTTGTTGATCTCTTACGACTTTGCTGGCTTCTCTTTGCCCAATTCTGATTTTCAAGGAGTAATTTTCTTCCTTAAGATTCTGGATTTCCTTTTCTAATTGGTTGACTTTCTTTTCATAATCTTCTTTTTCTTGGATTGTTCTTATTTTTTGTTAGTCTTTCCTAAATTGTATTCAATTGATTTTTAAAGTTTTGTTAAAGTTATTCTATAAATTCTTTTTGGGCAGGTGAACATTTGACATTACTCTTTGGTGTAGAAGAGGGTTTCTTTGCTTCAATGTCCTCCCCTGAAGATGAAAGCTGGTATTCTCTATTTCCATAGTAACTGTCTATGTTTGTTTCTCCTTTGCTTTTTCATTTTTTTAAATTTTATTTTTAATAGTAGTTTTTGTAATCACCTCTAGTCTTGGGGAATGGGCATGGTGCCTCTGGTCTCAGATTCTCCTTCAGTTCTCCCCTCTGGCCTGGAACCTGAACTGAGACCTCTAGCCTCTTCTAAATGCCCACAGCCAGTGGAGCCCCCACCCCACTGCTTCTGCAGTAACTGGGCATGTGCTGGTTCCCTCTTTTTTCCTCCTCCCCCCTCCCCCCACATCTCCCCAGCACAGCTGAGTGTGGTGTTCCTTATCAGCAGAGGTTCTCTTGCTCTTCCCTAGCTGGAATTCCTGACTACACTCACTGCCCTGTGGCTGGGCCAAGGCAGCCTCCCAACCCTTCAAATCTCAGAGCTTGCTGCTTGTTGTTTAAGTGGTCCCTAGCCTGGAGGTGTTTACTTTTCACAGGGACAAAACCTCATCCTGGGATTTTTCTTCACATCTTTTCCAATTGTCCCAGGAGGACCCCTATTCAACCCCTACTCTTATTTATTTTTAGCACTCTATATTCACTCTGAGATGCTGTTTCATATCAGAGCATGGAATTTTCTGATCTACTCCACCTTCTTCCCTGAATCTCTCTGAATATAATCTTTCAAGGGAAAAATGGATATTTAATGATATAGAAAATTTTCAAGAATTCCTAATGAAAACACTAGAGCTGAATAGTATTTTAGACATTCAAATATAAGACTCAAGAGAAGTATAAAAAGGTAAACATGAATGAGAATTCTTAAGGGACTTAATATGGTTAAACTGTTTATATTCCAATATGGGAAGATAATACTTGTAACTCCTAAGAATTTTAACATTAATAGGGCAGTTTGATAGAATATACATGGAAGGCAAGGGTGTGAGTTGACTATGATGGAATGATGTAAAAAAAATTAAGTGTTGAGAAAGAGTGATGCACTAGGAAAAGGGAGAAGGGAGAGGAAGAATGGGGAAAAGTATCTTACATAAAAGGGACACACAAGGAAGAGCTTTTACAGTGAAGAGGAAAACATGGAATGGTATGCAATGCTTGAACCACTCTAATTGGAATTGGTTCAAAGAGGTAATAACATACATATTCACTTGGGTATAAAAATCTATCTTACCCAATAGGATAGTAGGAGGGAAAGGGGGAAAGAAAAGGGGGGGGGTGATAGAAAGGTGGGCAGAGTAAGAGAAGCAGTGGTCAGAAGCAAAACAGACTTTTGAGGAGGAATAGATGAGAGGGGGGAGAGAGAGAGACAGAGACAGATAGGCAGACAGACAGAGAGAGAGAGAGAGAGAGAGAGAGAGAGAGAGAGAGAGAGAGAGAGAGAGAGAGAGAAGAATAAACAAGAAAAATAGGATGGAGGGAAATGCAGAGTTAGTCTTCATAACTGTGAATGTGAATCAGGTGAATTCATCCATAAATCACAAGCAGGTGGCTGAATGGATGTGAAACTAGAGTTCAACAATATACTGTTTACAAGAAACACACTTAGGGAAGCAGAGCCAAGATGGTGGAGTAAAGGCAGGGACTCACATGAGCTCTCCCCTAAACCCCTCCAAATACCTTTAAATAGCCATTCTAAATAAATTCTAGAGCAGTAGAACCCGCCAAAAGAGGAGTGAAACAATTTTCCAGCCCAAGACAACTTAGAATGTCAGTAGGAAAAGTCTGTTGCACTAGGGTGAGACAGGAGCAAAAGCCAGTGCAGACTGGGCCCCAGCAAACCAGGAGCAGACCTCAGAGCAACTGAATCAGTGTCAGTAGTGGCAGTTTCCAGACTTCTCAGCCCACAGACAGTAAGGGGTTTGGACACTGTGAGAAGGACATTTACAGGGGTCCCTTTACTGGCACCAGGTGCAAGACTGTTGCATTACCTATACTTGGATTTTGGTCGTGGTCCTGGGTCTTAGTCCCAGTACAAGGAGGAGCACTAGCACACCAGAGTTTGCTGCCCAGGGGAGCAGGGACTATGGTCACAGTTCCAGGGTTGAAAAGAGTGCTTGTGGTTGCTCACAAACTAGTGCACAGTACAGGAGAGTAGTAAACACACATCTCCCTAGATCATACCACCTTAGAAGAGCCAAAAACTTATAGGTCCCCAGAATTACCTCTGGAAAGAGTTGCACAAAAAACCTAAGGCTTGGGACAGTGCCTCTGCCACTTGGGAAGCAGAGCCCCACTTTAGCATAGAGTTAAAAGTCAAGAAATAGGCTGGGGAATGAGTGAACAACAGGAAAAAATTCTGACTATAGAAAGTTACTATGATGAAGATCAAATCACACACTCAGAAGAAGACAACAAAGTCAAAATTTCTGCATCCAAAGCCTCAAAGAAAAATATGAATTGGTTTCAGGCCATGGAACAGCTTAAAAAAGATTTTAAAAATCAAGTAATCCAGGTAGAGGAAAAATTGAGAAGAGAAATGAGAGAAAATCTAGAAAAAAGAGTTAACAGCTTGGTAAAGGAAACAAAAAAAAATTCTGAATAAAATAACATCTTAAAAAGCAGACTAGGCCAAATGGTTTAAAAAAAAGCACAAAAATACAATGAAGAAATGAATGTTTTGCAAAGCAGAATTGGCTAAATGGAAAAAGAGGCAAAAAATTCACTGAAGAGAACTCGTTAAAAAGTAAAATTGGCCAAATGGAAAAGGAGGTGCAAAAACTCACTGAAGAAAATAATTCCTTAAAAATTAGAATTGGGCAAGTGGAAGCTAATGACTTTATGAGACATCAAGAAACAATCAAACAAAATCAAAAGAATGAAAAAAATAGAAGAACATGTGAAATATCTCATTGGGAAAACAACTAATCTGGAAAATAGGTTCAGGAGAGATAATTTAAGAATTATTGGTCTACTTGAAAACCATGATCAAAAAAAAGAACCTGAACACCATCTTTCAAGAAATCATCAAGGAAAACTGCCCTGAAGTCCTAGAACCAGAGTGTAAAATAGTCATTGAAAAAATCTACTGATGACTTCCATAGATTCAAAAATGAAAATTCACAGGAATATTATAGCCAAATTCAAGACCTCCCAAATCAGGAAGAAAATACTTCAAGCAGCCAAAAAGAAACAATTCAAATATTGTGGAGTCACAGTCAGGATAACGCAAGATTTAGCAGCTTTTACATTAAAGGATCAGAGGGCTTGGAATATGATATTCCAGAGGGCAAAAGGGCTAGGATTACAACCAAGAATCATCTCCCCAGCAAAATTGAGTTAATCCTTCAGAGGAAAAATGGAAATTCAATGAAATAAAGGACTTTCAAGCATTCTGAGCTGAATAGAAAATTTGGCTTTGAAATACAAGATGCAAAAGAAGTATAAAAAGGTAAACAAGAAATAAAAAATCATAAGGGATTAAATAAGGGTAAACTGTTTGTATTCCCACATGGGAAAATGATATTTATAACTCCTAAAACTGTTCTCATTATTAGGGCAGTTAGAAGGAGTATATATAGACAGAAAGCAGAAGCGTGAGTTGAATGTGATGGTATGATAATCTAAAAAAATAAAATTAAGAGAAAGAAGAATGCACTGGGAGAAGTGGAAAAAGAGAGGTAAAATGGGATAAGTTATCTGACATAAAAGAAGCCTGAAAGAGATTTTCCAGTGGAGGAGGATATGGGGAAATTGGGAAGGCAAGTGCATGAACCTTACTGTAATCAGAATTGACTCAAAGAGGGAATAATATACACATTCATTTGGGTGGAGAAATCTATCCTACCATAAAGGAAAGTAGAAAGGGAAGGAGATAAGAGAGGGAGAGAGCTGATAGAGGGAAGGGCAGTTTTGGGGAGATAAAACTCAGAAGCAAAACACTTTTGAGAATGGATAGGGCAAAAGGAAAAAGTAGGATGAACAGTGGGAGAATAGGATGGAGGGAAATACATAGTTGGTAATCATTACTTGGAAAAAAATTTTACAGTAAGTTTCTCTGATAAAGACTTCATTTCTCAAACATAGAAAACTGAGTCAGATTTATTGAAATAAGAGCTATTCCTCAATTGATAAATGATCAAAGGATATGAACAGGCAGTTTTCAGACTAAGTAATCAAACCTATCTATAGTCATATGAAACATGCTCTATAACACTATTGATGAGAGAAATGCAAATTGAAACAACTCTGAACTACTACCTCACACATATTAGATTGGCTCATATGACAGAAAAGGAAAATTACAAATGTGGGGAAATTAAAACACTAATGTACTATTGGTGAAGTTGTATACTGATTCAACCATTCTGGAGAACAATTTGGAACTATGCCCAAAGGGCTATAAAACCATGCATACTTTTTGACCAAGCAATATCACTACTAGGTCTGTATACCAAAGAGATAAAAAACAAAAATTAAAAGGACCTATGTGTACAAAAATATTTATAACAGCTCTTTTAGTGGTGGCAAAGAATTGGAAATTGAAGGGATGTCCGACAATTGGGGAATGACTGAACAAGTTGTTGCATATGATTGTGATGGAATACTATTATGCTTTAAGAAATGATGAGCAGAATGCTCTCAGAAGAAAAAAACATGAAAAGACTTACATGAATAGATACAAAGTGAACTGAGCAGAACCAGGAGAACATTGTACACACTAAGAGCAATATTGTATGATTCTCTGCTATGATGACTTAACTATTCTCAGCAATAAGATGATCCAAGACAATTCTGTAGGACTTATGATGAAAGGTGTTGTCCATCTTCAGAGAAAGAACTGGTGGAGTCTGAATGCAGATAAAAAATACTTTTTTTTAAACATTTCTTTATTTTTCTCATTTTTTTCTGTTTTCTTTTACAGAATAACTTACATGGAAATGTAAATTTTTGGAAATGTAAATTACATGGAAATGTAACAGTTTCCACAACTACATATGTGTAACCCATGTCAAATTACTTTCCTTCTCAATGGAAGGGGAGAAGTGTAGGGAGGGAGAGAATATTCAACTCAAAATTTAAAAAAAAAAACAAATGTTAAGATTGTTTTTTACATGTAATTAGGAAAAATAAAATATTAAATAAGATTATAAAAAAAAACAAAATTAGAAAGGTGCATAGAGTAAAACCAAGGGTTTGGAGCAGAATCTATTATACTTCAGCTGAGGCAAAAAGGCAAGGATAGCAATCAGACAAAGCAAAAGCAAAAAATAGACTTAATTAAAAGAGATAAGCAGGGAAACTTCATTTTTTTATTATTTATTTTTATTTATTTTTTATATTTGTTTTATTTATTTATTTTTGCCAAAATGTACAATAGACAATGAAGTAATATCAATACTAAACATATAGGGGCCAAATGGATAGTATCCAAAGTCTTAAAGCAAAAGTTAAATGAGTTACAAAAGGGAATGGGCAGTAAAACTACTAGCAGGGTACTTCAATTTTTCCCTCTCAGAATTAGGTACATCTAACCATAAAATAAATGAGAAAGAAGTTAAGGAGATAAATAGAATTTTATAAAAGTTAGATATGAGAGAACTCATGAGAAAATTGAATGGGAGTAGAAAGGAGTATATATTTTTCGCAGGTGTACATTGCAGTTTCACAAAAACTGATCATGTATTAGGGCATAAAAATCTTACAACTGCATGCAAAAAAGCAGAAATTGCAAATGCAAATGCACCTTTTCCCAACCATAATGCAATAAAAATTACACTTAATAAAGGGCCATAGAAACAGAGAAGAAAAATTAACTGGAAACTAAATAATTTAATTCTAAAGAATGAGTAGGTCAAAGAAACAAATCATAGAAACAATCAATAACATCATTAAAGAGAATGAGAACAAGGAGACAACATACCAAAATTTGTGGGATGCAGCCAAAGCAGTACTAGGGGAAATTTTGCATCTCTAAACACTCACATCAATAAAAGAGAAAAAGCAGATCAATGAATTGGACATACAATTTTTTAAAAAAACTAGAAAAATAAATTAAATATTCCCAACACCCAAATGGAAATCCTGAAAAGCAAAATGGAAATATATTAATTGCTCATTGGTAGGCTGAGTTAATATAATAAAAATGACAATTCTACCTAAATTAATTTACTTATTCAGTGCCATACCAATCAAACTATCAAAGCATTATTTTATAGAGCTAGAAAAAATAATGACAATTCATCTGGAAGAACAAAAGGTCAAGAATGTCAAGAGCATTAATGAAAAGAAATGAAAGGGAAGGTGGCCTAGTCATACCAGATCTAAAATTGTATTATAATGCAGTAGTTATCAAAACTACTTGGTACTGGCTAAGAAATAGAGTGGTGGATTAGTAAAATAGGTTAGGTACACAAGACATAGCAGTCAATAACTATAGTAATCTACTGTTTGATAAACCCTAAAACTCCAGCTTCTGGGGTAAGAACTCGCTATTTGACAAAAACTGCTGGGAAAACTGGAAAATAGTATGGTAGAAACTAGGCATAGATCAACATCTTACACTGTATGCCAAGATAAGGTCAAAATGGGTACATGATTTAGACATAAAGGATGATACTATAAGCAAATCAGGAGAGCAAAGAATAGTTTGCCTGTCAGATCTATGGAGAAGAGAAGAATTTATGACCAAACAAGAGACAGAGAACATTTTGAAATGCACAATAGATAATTTTGATTACATTAAATTGAAAAGATTTTGTACAAAGTCATGCAACCAAGATTAGAAGGGAAGCAGAAAGCTGGGAAACAATTTTTATAGCCAGTGTCTCTGATAAGGACCTCACTTCTCAAATATATAAAGAGCTGAGTCAAACTTATAAGAATACAAGTCATTCCCTAATTGATAAATGGCCAAAGGATATGTTTCCAAAGGTGGTTTTCAGATGAAGAAATTAAAGCTATCTATAGTCACTTGAAAAAGTGCTCTAAATTGCTATTGATTAGAGAAATGCAAACTAAAACAACTCCGAGTTACTATATCATATCTATCAGACTGGCTAACATGACAAATGTTGGAGAAGATGTGGGAAAAGTTGAACACTAATACATTGTTTATGGAGTTGTGAATTGATCCACATTCTGCAGAACAATTTGGAACTATGCACAAAGGGCTATAAAACTGTGCATAGCCTTTTATATAGCAAAGCACTTCCAGGGCTGTATCCCAAAGAGATCATACAAATGGGAAAAAGACCCACATACACAAAAAAGCAGCTCTTTTTTGTGGTGGCAAAGAATTGGAAATTGAGGGGACACCCATCAATTGGGGAGTGGTTATACAAGTTGGGGTATATGAAACTAATGGAATACTATTGTTCCATAAGAAATGATGAGCAAGCAGATTTAAAAAAAAACAAACAAACCTGTGAAGACTTACATGAATTGGTACTGAGTGAAGTGAGCAGAACCAGGAGAATATTGTACACAGAAATAGCAACATTGTGCCATGACCAACTTTGCTAGATTTAGCTCTTCTCAGCAATGCAATGATCTAAGACAATTCCAAAAGACTCATGATGGAAAATTCTGTCCCCATCCAGAGAAAAACTATGGAGTCTGAATGTACATTAAAGCATACTATTTTTTTCTTTTTTTTTCTTTCTCATGATTTTTCCCTTTGGTTCTGATTCTTTTTTCACAACATGACTAATGTGGAAATATGTTTAATATGATTGTGCATGTATAGCCTATATCAGATTGCATGCCATCTTGAGGAGGGAAGAGGGGAAGTAGGGAGAAATTTTAATACTTAAAATCTTATGAAAATGAATGTTGAAAACTAAAAATAAATATATAAATAAATTTTTAAAAAAACTTTTGATTTAATAAAACTGGGAGACTGTTTTATGGAAAAAAACAATAAAATAAATAAAACATTAGTTAATTTGATTTAAAAAAAATGAAAACCAAATTACCAGTATCAAAAATGAAAAGGGTAAATGTGCCATCAATGAAGATGAAATTAAAGCAATTATTGGGAGCTATTTTGCCCAATTATATACCAATAAACTTGACAATCTATGTGAAATGGATGAATATTTACAAAAATATAAATTGCCCAGGTTAACAGAAGAAATAGAATACTTAAATAACCCTGTCTTAGGAAAAGAAACTGAACAAGCTATAAATGAGCACCTCAAGAAAAAATCTCCAGGATCAGCTAGATTCATATGTGAATTCTAACAAACATCTAAAGAACAATTAATTCTAATACTATGTAAACTATATGGAATAATATGCAAAAAAGAGTCCTAAAAAATTCCTATTATGACACAAATATGGTGCTGATACCTAGACCAGGAAGAGCAAAAACAGAGAAAGAAAACTATAGACCAATTTCTCTAATGAATATTGATGTAAAAATTTAAATAAAATATTAGCAACAAGATTATGGTAATACATCACAAAGATCATACACCATGACCCACGTTGGATTTATACCAGAAATATAGAGCTGATTCAATACTGGGAAATCTTTCAACATAATTGGCTATATCAACAACAAAACATCAAAAATCATATGGTTATCTCAATAGATGTAGAAAAAGACAAAATACAACACCCTTTCCTATTAAAACATTAGAAAGTCTAGGAATAAATTGAGCTTTCCTTAAAATGATTAGTAGCATCTATCTAAAACCATTAGCAAGCATTATCAGTAATGAGAATAAGCTGGCAGCCTTCTCTATAAGATCAGGAGTGAAAAAGGATTTCCATTATCACTGTTATTATTCAATATTGTACTAGAAATGGTAGCTATAGCAATAAGAGAAGAAAAAGTAATTGAAAGACTTTGAATATGCAATGAGGAAAGAAAACTATTGCTCTTTACAAACAGTGTGATGGTATACTTAAAATGTCCTAGAGAATCAGCTAAAAAGCTCATTGAAACAACAAACTTTAGCGAAGTTGCTGACTAGAAAATAAACCTGCATAAATCATCAGCATTTATATCACCAACAAAGTCCAGCAGAAAGAGACAGAAAGAGAAATTCCATTTAAAATAACTGCAGACAATATAAAATACTTGGGAGAGTACCTGCCAAAACAAACCTAGCAACTATTTAAACACAATTACAAAATACTTTTCACACAAAGAAAGACAGATCTAAACAACTGGAGAAATATTAATTGCTAATGGGTAGGCCAAGCCAATATAATACAATATAATAAAAATTATAATTTTACCTAAATTAATTTACTTAGTGCCATACCAGTCAAACTGCCAAAAGATCATTTTATAGAGCTAGAAAAAATAAAACACAATTCATCTAGAAGAACAAGTGTCATGAATATGAAAGGAATCAATGAACAAAAAAATGTGGAGGAATGCAGCCCATAGTCTTTATTGAAGATATCCTTTGGTTTACAATGAAGCTATCAGAATTTGTAATGAAATAACTGTTAAAGTGCTATAACAGTGGGAACACGTGAACCTCTATGTAATCACTTCAAGGTCCTAATGCTCAAGAGCTAGCACCATCTCCTGAGAAGAAAATGCAACTTTAGGAGGGCATCTATAGAAAGAAAACCAAGATCACAAAGTATAACTGAGAGACAGTGTCAACAACAAAAAAAAACCCAAACCAAAACAGAACAAACCGAAACAAAACAAAATTTTTAAAAGGATCATGACAGCATCTAGAACAGAGGAAAACAACCAGGAAGTAAAGTCATGATGCTGACTTTTGGGGAAAAGAAAATACTTTCTTGGATCCCTGTTGAAGTATCCCACCTAGGTCAGAATTATGAGTGTTGGAGACTGTTAGGGTAAAGGAGGGTAAGATTCTCTTGAATGTACATTGTCTTAGGAGTATCATTTTAAAGTTTTTTGCTGTGTAAATAAAACTTCAATTTGTGATACTTTAAGGTTTGCAAAGCACTTAACAGTTATTATCTCAATTGATTTTCACAAACAGCCTTGTAAGGTTGGTGATATTATTATCCTCATTTTATCAATGAGGAAACTGAGGCTAAGAAAATATGTGACCTGTCCAAGATAACAGTGTCAGAAGCAAGATTTGAAGTCAATTCTTCCTGACTCCAAGTCTCATACTCTCTCCAATTCACCCCCTAACTGCCTTTAAGAGAGCACCGAAAGTGTTTAAGGCTAGGAATATGGATTTGAAGATGGGATGAAATACTTAGAAGTTATGAATAAATAGGCTATCTATGGCAATTCAAGTGTTATAAAGAAGGACATGTTTTTCATGGTTGATTTTGAGTAAAACTGCTCTCTCCATGAATGCTAAGATTTTAAACCTATGCCCTTGAATTCATTGTTTAGATACATCCTAGGGGGGATAAAGTTGCTACTTAGAGGGCTAGAAAGAGTCTCAGCTAGGAATCTAGGAATCACTCAACTCAGACTTCTCTGTGGTTTGGAAACTGGAAATCTCTATCTCTGTCTCTTTTCCCTGTTCTTTCTTTCTCTCCTCTCTTTCTCTCTCCATATGTGTTTATAGATAGATAGATAGATAGATGATAGATAGATAGATAGATACATACATACATACATAAATGTAGATATAGATATAGATAGATTAAAGTTAACATAGGTCTAGCTATCTTTTGATAGCTTGATCTTCACTCATTTGAAGGCCTCAGAACTTAAGGTTACTTGTTTAGTCATTTTTCAGTCATGTCTGACTCTGTGACCCCAATTTGGGGTTTTCTTGGTAAAGATACTGGAGTGGTTTGCTATTTCCTCCTCTAGATCATTTTATAGATGAGGAAACTGAGGCAGACAGGATTGAGTGAATTACTTAAGGTCACACAGCTAGTAAGTATCTGAGGTTGGATTTGGACTCAGGCCTTTCTGATCCCAGAGCCAGCATTCTATCCACTGTGACACCTCGCTGTTATCACTGTACTTTCATGCAAAGGCATGTTTTTTGGTCTGTAGGAGGTATCTTTAAGCTGCTCATCTAGGTCCTTTCGTTCAACATTATCTAGTGATAGAGATGTATAAAGAATGTGTTACAATATTTATCTGATGGTGTGTTTTCTGCTGTAGCTTTTTTCTTAACATTTTTGTCTATTGGGAGACTGAAGGTTACTTTAATGTAGCAACATTGTAATTTGGTTTAGTTGAGTGTCATCACCTATCAACAAAAGCCAGGGGAATGCTGAATGTGTTTTGACAGCTTATGCTTGGGAACACTTGGGACTTTTATTAGTGAGGGAAGTAGACCATGATCCCAAGTTGTGTGTCTGTTGTCTTGCCAATTAAACCTGCCTGCCTGGGTTTACAATTGTATTATCCCCAAGTTGGGACATAGGGAAAGCAGTCACAATGTTCTTTCTAGGGTTTCTCTTACTCCCCCTCATGGCCCATTTATTTCCTATCATGTAACACAAATACGTATTTCCAATTTCCATATTTTCTTCTATCTCTAATGCAAGGAGAAGATGGTTTAAGTAGAGCAAGGATTTTGAATAATTTGCAGTTGCAAATATCACCTGGGTCAACTACCCCCCTCCCCCACAAGATAGTGCAGTATGATGGAGAGAGCCTTAAGAGTAAGAAGATGTGGGTTTTAGTCCTGGTCTCAAGCCTTCACTAGACATATCTCAGTTTCCTCATCTATAAGTAGAGGGGACTGGAGTAGATGACCTCAAAGATACCTTTTAGCTCTCAGGTTCTAGCCTTTCTTCATTCTTGAGCAAAAAAAAAAATAGATCTTAAATAAAAGCTTTTGTGGAAATATTGGGAGCACTTGTAGTTGAAACTGAAGGTGACATATACATTGGCAGCCCTTCATTACTCCTCCATTCCATGCCTGTTTGCTCTTTAGCCAAGATAAAAGTTACACGAAGGTAGTGGAAAGCTGCCAAACTTAGGGCATAACTGTAAGAGGGAAAGGATCAGAGCTGGCAGCTATTGAAGCTAAACTGTGTAGGCTTCCATCTTCTCCCACAGCTCTGGTTAGAGTGGAGCAGTTTAGGGAGCTGATGAGGAGGCAGTGTCAAGGAAGGAAAGCTTGGACTTAACTTTTATGTTGTTTTCATCCATTTCTACCAGTGAAGCTACTCAATTGTTTAAGTATTAAGGAAGCTCAGGAACTTTTTTAGAATATATTTGGGATTTGGGATGCAAAATAAAAATGAACTTTTTTGAAATTTGGAGAAGTCATAAGATCATCATAGGACTTAGAGCTGGAAAGGACCCAAGAGGTCTTCTAGTCCAATCCTTTGTTTCACAGTTGAGGACACTGAAGGAAGGAAGAAAAGAAATAAACATTTATTAAGCTACCTATTATGTGCCCAGGCACTGTGCTAAGCATTTTACAGAAGTTATCTCATTTGATCCTCACAATTCTAGCAGGTAGGTGCAATTATTTTCCCCACTTTATAGTTGAGGAAACTGAGGCAGACAGAAGTTAAATGAATTTGTTAGGGTCATGCATCTAATAAGTGTCTGTGTCTGAACTTGAGTCTCTAAACTTAAGGCACTATTCACCGTCACATAGCTAAAGTTAGGAGGACAATCAGAAAAGTTAAACAATTTGCCCACAGCTACTAGTTGGTGCAGTGAATACAGTCCCCTTCCTGAGTTCAAATCTAGCTTCAGATACTTATTAGCTGTGTGATCGTGGGCAAGTCACTTAACACTGTTTGCCTCAACTTCCTCATCTGTAAAATGAGCTGGAGAAGGAAGTAGCAAACTACTCTAGTACCTTTGTCAAAAAAACCCCAAATGGGGCCATGAAGAGTCAGATACAACTGAAACAACTCAGCTACAACAACAACATAGCAATAAGGAGAATCAAGGTTCAAACCCAGGACTCCTGACTTAATATTGTAGTCTTCTCCCTGCCCCAATGTCCCTTTTCCAGTTCAACATCTTCATTTCAAAGATAAAGATATAGAGGGGAAATGATTTGCCCAAATTCACTTGGGTTCTAAGAAATGGGCAAGTTTGCCTCAGGTCAGTCTTGTTAGTTTAGGTTCAGCATTAGAAGGATGAGATACTTGTAAGTCATTCAGCAGTTAGCAAAAGAAGGTTGCCTTACATAGCTAGCACAGAAAGGATATTGAATAATATGTTACAGCATTTAGTTTGTGTATACATGGTAACTCACCTTCATAGTCCGATGGGCAGGGTAAGGTGTGGTGACTTGCTTGGTTTTGGGACACATTCTGCTAAGGTTGAAGGGCATTTTTATTCCTTTAGGTTATCAGGAAGGGATGTCAATATGGTCAGAGGACCACTGGAAGCTACATTAACAGAAACTTAACTTAAGCCCCTTAGGTCAATCAACTCTTGGGGAAAGACAGCTTCTTTGCCATTTAGGGAAAGAAATAGCTTAACTCATACATAGTGGTATGCTGGAGCTGGCTTTGCACCAGCTTGAGAGAGCTGATTGTTAAATTTTCAGTGTGAGCATTCATACCAAGAAATTAGCAGACCTACAAAAAAGTTTGATTTATTGTTTGGTTTTTTATTTTGTCTTAGGAAAGTGCTAAAACAATAAAAAAAATTTAAAATAAAAAAAATTAAAAGAAAGATGAAAATCTATTTATTAGTATCAAAAATGAAAAGAGTAAATGTACCACCAATGAAGATGATATTAAAGCATTTTGGGGAGGTATTTTGCCCAATTATATGCCAACAAATCTTATAATCTAAATGAAATCTATGAATATTTATAAAAATATAAATTGCCCAGATTAACAGAAGAGAAAATAGAATGACTTAAATAAATCTATCTTAGAAAAAAATTGGGGAAAAAAAACTATAAATGAGCTCCCCAAGAAAAAATCCCCAGAACCAGTTGGATCCAAAAGTAAATTCTACAAAACATTTAAAGAATAATGAATTCCAACACTACATAAACTGTTTGGAAAAATAGGAAAGAAGGAATCCTAGTAAATTCCTTTCATGACACAAATATAGTATTGATACTTAAACCAGGAAAAGCAAAAACAGAGAAAGAAAACTATAGAGCAATTTCCCTAATGAATATTGATGCAAAAAGCTTAAATAAAATACTAGCAAGGAAATTACAGTAGTATTTCATAAAGCTCAGACTCTGTGACTGAGCTTGTTCAATATTGGGAAAACTGTCAGCATACATAACCATATCAATAACAAAAACAACAAAAATTACATGATCATCTCAATAGATACAGAAAAAGTTTTTGAAAAAATATAACACTCATTCCTATTAAAAAACACTTGAAAGCATAGGAATAAATGGAGCTTTCCTTAAAACTGATCAGTAGTGTATCTATTGCTCTGGTATCCTTAGAACATCCTAGGAAGTCAACTAAAAAATAGTTGAAATAATTAACAACTTTAGCACTGTTGAAGGATATAATACAAATTTATCATTTCTATTCATTACCAACAAACTCCAGCAGGAAAAGATAGAAAGAAAAATTCCATTTAAAATAACTGTAGACAATATAAAATACGTAGGAGTCTACCTGTCAAGACAAATTGGGAATTATATGTATCCAGGAGTTATGTGAACACAATTACAAAATATTTTTCATGCAAATAAAGACAGATCTAAACCAGGACTTCTTTAACCTTTCCCACTTATAAACCCTTTTCATTTGAGAAATTTTTATATGACCCTAGGTACATAGGTATATAAAATAGGTATACAAATCAAATATTTACTGATAATAAATCATAAAGAAATTGATTTTAAAAGAATTCTTTGGTATACATATAATTTTACCATTTATTAACAATGAAAGCAGATTTGCATACTAATGAGATGGATGCCATTGTTTATTTTTACATAAAGAATTTAATCTTGGTGGAATATTTGGTACTGCAGGACTTAGAGCATCTTCAATGTTTTTCAGAGTTGATCAATATTTTGATTTTATAATCTTCAGTGCTGGGAATGCTACTTCACATTAATACATAGTACAAAATGACAGAAGTATGTTTAGGGTCATTTCAGAAATTGTTGGAAATTCTGTCCTAATCCCAAGTCAAAATTCATTTGACAATTTTTTAGGAAACTCAAGTTTTAAATCTGTGTCACTTGACAACTCGGCAAATTCCTCTTGAACTTTTCATGGCAGATGACTGACGTTTTTTATTTCAATTGAGTATGGTTTATGAACCCAGTTTCGTTTCTCAGAATCAAAATTTGAAGGGAAGTATTTCTGAAACTGTGTCTCTAGGCACTTCAGATGATCAACTGTAACTCTTACAATTAAATCTTTGGGAAGGTTATTTTCAATTATAAAATCATCTGTAGATGTAAACATTTCTAAAGAACCATTTCCACCCTATTTTTTCATATGTTAACTTTTTTTAGTAAAACTTTCAATTTTATCTAGTAATATAAATATGTCACAAATTTTTTTCCTTGAAGTTACATGTTTAAATCATGGAGCTTTTTGAAAATATCTGACAAATAACACATTTTTGAAAGCCATAAGTCATTATGAAAAAAAATTAACAAAATCAGATTCCTGCTCAGTCAAAAATATAACAGCTTCATCTTTTAATTTCAATAATCTGTTTAAACTTCACCCTCTTGAGAGCCACCTTACTTTAGCATGTAGTAATAAGCTTTTCTAATTGGAGTTCATGTCTTTCCAAAGGTTTGAAAACAAATGACTGTTAAGGGCATGGTTTTTAATGAAATTAACAATTTTGATAGTATCACAAAGCACAACATCTAACTGGTGATGTTATTTTGGCTACTCCTGCCTCCTGATGGATCATGCACTGAGTAAAAGTGACATGTTCGTTGCCACCAGTTTTAACTTATGCTAGAAATCCAACATTCTTGCCCTGTAGTGCTCCAGCACTATTTATACAGACTACAACACAGTATTTCCATTATAGACCTTCATTTGTGAAAAATTCATCAACTTTAAGATATATATCTCCTCCTCTTGTGTGCCCTTCCAAAGGGAGATAAAACAATAATTCCTCATGTATGCTTCCTTCATAAACACATCTTACATAAAGTAACAACTGTGCCATATTAGAAATACCAATTGTTTCATCCAACTGAATTGCAAATTTTGGGCTGCCCTTAAGCCTGGTAATAAGCTGCTAGAATTGGTCATTAATTATTTCAGAAATTCTTTTGGAAACAGTATCATTCAATAAAGGAATTTTACAAATTTCATCCCTATACTTTTTTTCATGAACTATTTCTGACATTTTAATAGCAGCAGGTAAAGTGAGATCTATCACATTGGGCTTTTTAGTTTTTGCAGTTAAATAAGAAGTTTCAAAAGATGCAAGTAGATACTTTTTGTTGACAGTAACAAATTTCTCAAAACATTGTTTTTCTTTATTTGAAGATTTTAAAAGTCACTTAAAATATTTCTTTGGTTTATTGCAGTATGCTGCATACTTGGTATTAAGATGTCATTTTAGTTTGTCTGGTTTCATGCTCTCCACAGCCAAAACTTCATTACAAATTAAGCAAAGAGGTTTTCCCACAGCATCATCATTGTTAGAAGTAAATCCATATTACAAAAATGATTTAACATATTTTCTTTTTCTTGTCAATTTAGGGGTACTACAACCTGGTAGCAAAGACCACATTGTCATCAGTATTTTTACTTCTTCTGTCTAAATTTAGCCACTTATCCATAACCAAAAAAAATTTTTGTCCTAAAATATAAATAAATATTGCTAATAATTTCTCAAATAAATACTAGCTTTAGTTTATGAAATTAAATTTGTGTTTAATTTAAAAATTGATGTTCACAGTTACATACACATACAGTGGTGATGATGGAGAAATATTATTACAAGGGCTTTTGTCTTTACTTGCTACAATTAAATATTTATGTTTCTGCAATAGAAGGAGATAATAGCAATTTTTAAAATTAATAATTCTAACATAATACAATCCAAAGACATACTAATTTGATACATGTTGAAGAACAATGGTAGGAAAATATTAAAAGTCTTTATTTTCTGTAATTAAATTATTATGTTTAGGTAAGAGCAGAAAACTTTGTATGTACAAAGTGCTGCAATTCATAGTATACAATTGTCTCAAATCCTAGCCAAGGTATTTCTGGCAGCGTTTGTTGGTGTTGTGTTGCGTGACTGCATGCACAATGCAAAGTGCACTTGTTTTGTGTTCAGAATCAAGGCTGCAGTGAAGTTGCATGATGCAACACAGGCAAGTGTTGCCAGAAACACCTTGAATTCATTACATGTTTGATTTTGAATTAATTTTTGGTCATTGGGCATTCAGAAACCTTTTACTGTTGTCAAATTTTTTCATGAACCCCACATTCAGTTACATGACCCCATATGTAGACATGACCCACAGTTAAAGAAGTACTGATCTAAACAACTAGAGAAATATTAATTTCTCATTGGCAGGCCAAGCCAGTATAATAAAAAATACAATTCTACCTAAATCAATTTACTTATTTAATGCTAAGCCAATCAAAATAACCAAAATAACAAAAATTTATCTGGAAGAACAAAAGGTCAAGATTATCAAGGCAGTCAATGGAAAAAAAATATGAAGGGAGGCAATGCAGCAGTATTAGATTTAAAGCTATATTACAAAGTGGTAATCATCCAAACAATTTCATACTGGCTAAGGAATAAGAGTGGTGAATCAATAGAACAGATTAGGTACACAATGCACAGTAGTGCTTTGATTAACCCAAATATCCAAGCTTCTGGGGCAAGAATTCACTATTTGATGAAAATTGCTTGGAAAACTGAAAAGCAGTCTTATGGAAACTAAGTATGGATCTCACACTGTATCCCAATTTAAGATCAAGGTGGGTACATGATTTAGATATAAAGGATGACATCGCAAGCAAAGTAGTAGAACATGGACAATTTTACCTGTGAGATCTGTGAATAAGGGAAGAATTTATGACCAAACAAGAGATAGAGGGAATTATGGGAAGTAAAATGGATAATTTTGATTACATGGAAAGCAAAAGTTTTTGCACAAACAAAACCAATGCAGCCAAGGTTAGAAGGAAAGCAGGAAACTAGAAACAAAATTTTATAGGAAGTGTCTCTGATAAAGGCTTCAATTCTCAAATTTATAGAGAACTGAGTTAAATACATAAAAATAAGAGTCATTCCCCAATTAATAAATGGTCAAAGGATATGAACAGGTACTTTTCAGAAGAAGAAACCAAAACTCCTGGAGAACAATTTGGACTATAAAAGGACTATAGAAGAACTATAAAACTGTGCATATTCTTTGATCCAGCAATACCACTACTAGGTTTGTATCCCAAATAAATTAGAGACAAAGGAAAAGGACCTATATGTACAAAATATTTATAGCAGCTTTTTTGTGATGTCAAAGAATTGGAAATTGAGGGAATGTCCATCAATTGGGGAATGGCTGAATAAGATGTGTTATGTAATTTTGATGAAATACTATTTTGCTATAAGAAATGATGAACAGAATGGTTTCAGAAAAACTTGGGAAGACTTATACGAGTTGAGGCAGAGTGAAATGAGCAGAACTAGGAGAATACTATATACATTAACAGCAATATTATAATGATGAACAACTGTGAAAGACTTATCTACTCTGATCAAGATAATGATCCAAGACATTTCCAAAGGACCCATGATGAAAAATGACTCAGTGTAAGTGGAGAATGAAGCACTTCCCTCCCATCCCCCCTACTTTCTTTATTTTTCTTGCTTTTTTTGCAACATGACTAATATAGAAATATGGTTTTACATGATTTCACATATATAACTGATATCACATTGTTTACCTTCTCAATGGGTGGTGGAGGAATGGGATAAAGAGAAATCAGAACTCAAAATTTTTTAAATGAACATTAAAAATAAATAAAATAATGAAATAAATTATATATATGGGTATACTCACACACACTACACATCTGATAACGTGCTACAGATAGGTCCATAGACAAAGTACAGTATAAACAGTCTTATGTTTCAGGTTTCATGCATGAAGGTGAGAGGGACCAGGCTTCAAGTGTGACACTTAAAGCCTGGTACCTCTCACCTGCGTGCATGAAACATATCACTGCTCTTTGGATTTGACCTATTCCTCCAATCTGTTCTCTCAGTAGCAGAGATAGACTACCACCACATAGTTACATTCAAACTCTCTCAGAGTCCTGGTATTACATTCAATTGAGAGGAAATATATTCCTAATCAACACTCCAGCTCTTGAGATTTCATCCAATATGTTTTTCTATTTATACAACTAGCCACTCACAATACTGACTCATGGAGGTCTTAAGTATAACCATATACTTAATAATTAGACAAAAGAAATGATAAATTCTAACATTAAAATAGCTATATACATAATAAAATATATTATAAAGCACACGATTACCATTTACTTACATTTTATTTACTTTGTGTATATTTTGAATTTACTTATTTATATGAACATGCTGTTTTCTCCAGGACAGTTTAAGCTACTTGAGGGAAGGGAAGGATGATAAACATGCTTCATTTTTTACTTTATATTTGCAGCATTTAGCTCAGTGCTTGTAATAATAGCAGATGCTTTTAAAAATGCTTATTGATTTATTGATTGCCACTCAGTACTGCTCCTTTTGATGTCCCCCAAAATGGAAAATGCTCAGACCCCTCCTAACTTGTCTCAATTCAATCCAACTCCTTCTAGAACCTGCTGAGAGCAATTTTGACAGAACTAGCCGTTGGAGCTCCAAGGAAGTGTCAGGTCTCAGAACCCCAGTTATCACAGTACATATACCAGCACAAATGTGGTACTAAGTTAGTTCAACAGCACCTGGCAAGTGAAGCCCAAAACAGTCAGCAAAATGGATTGATTTTCTGCAATGTGCTTATCCACTATTTCAAGTTTTTTTTCTCCACAAAATCTCCTGGATCACTTGGAAAAACAGTTTGAGAAATAATAAGATAACTTATGTAAAGCACTTTGTAAACTGCAGGGTGCTCTATAAATGTCGGATATTTTTATTGGTATTATTCCCAGCCTCACTTTAGTCAATGCCTTTGGTTTCCTCGTCTATAAAGTCCTCTGTGTCCTTCAGTCTTTTCTGGACCCTTACACTATTAATTATCCCTACTTGGATCTTCAAGCACTCTCTCTCTCTGTCTCCCCCCAATGTCTTTTCCCTCAAAGACTACTGACATATTTTAGTCTTTTCTATTCTAAAAACAAAACAAACAAAATTGAAAAAAAAAAAGAACCTTTCTATTGAACCTTCAAGATATCTCATTTCCTCCTTTCTCTTATCAAGTACATTTCTAGAAAGACCAATCTACATTAGCTGCCTATATTGCTTTATCACTCACTCATTTCTTGCCCCTTTGGAGTCTGGATTCCATCGTCATCACTGTACTGAAAATGCTCTTTCCATAGTCATAGGGTTACAGCACCATCATCAAGAGTTTGTAGGGTCCTCAATGGCTATCTAATACAACTCCTTACTTTTCCAGATGAGGAAACTGAGGCAGAGAGAGGTTAAATGAATTACTCAAAGTCACACAGATGGTGGGATTTTTGTGAAAATCAAATGAAAATAATACATGTAAAGCATTATTCAAAACTATGAGCCTGCTAGGTGATACATTGAGTAGAGTGCTAGGTCAGTAATACCCAGATTCAAATCTGGTCTTAGATAGTCACTAGCTATATGATCCTGGGCAACTCACCCAACCTCTCTCTCTCAGTTTCCTTAATTGAAAAATGAGTCTAATAATAGTACCTACCTCCTAGGGTTATTGTGAGGATCAAATGGGATAATACTTGTAAAGCACTTAACACAGTGCCTGGCACATGATAGGCATTTAAATAAATCCTTTCTTCTTTCCTTCCTTCTTTCCTCCCTTCTTCTCTCCCTCCTTTCCTTCCTTCCTTCCTTCTTTCTGTCCCTTATTTTTTTTTTGAATTATGTGCTAAAATTAGAAACAAAAAATGGCAGATACAATCAAGAGTCTTTATGCTAGTGGTTCTTTACTAAGGGTTCTGTGAATGTGTTTAAAAATATTTTGATAGCTTTTTTAAAACAAAAATTTTGCGATCCTATGTATATTATTTTGTGCATTAAGAAAATCATTATTCTGAGAAGGACTTTACAGACTGCTAGAGGGGTCCAGGACGTAAAAAAGGTTAAGATTCTTTGCTCTCTAATGATAAACAATAGCTAGCATTTATATAGCACTTTACAGTTTGCAAAGGAAAAACTGCTTCTGTTCTACCCCAGCTAGGGTCATTTCAACTCTCAAGTTCTGTGTTTCTGTGATATCCTGAATGATCTGGAAGAAAGCAACCCTGTTACATTCTTCTACCAGTATTTTCTGTTGCTGCCAGTCTTCTGCATTTGGCCCAAGAGAGAACAAAATTTGTCTCTCTCTCTTTTCTACTCTGACTTAGGATGAACATGCATCTTGCTATGCATGCTTATCATTCTCTCACATTGTTGCCACAGAAGAGTTTGGCTGGGAAGGAAAACAACCATAATTCTTAGAGAGTTGTTTTTTCATGTCTCTCAAGCTTAGTTTGAAATTAAAAGGCAGAATACAAAAGCAATAAAAGATGGTTTGCTTATTTGGACCTTTTTTTTCTTTTTGTAAGCTGATTACAGGAGCTTCAAAAGTTAAAAGGGTTTATAAAAAAATCAGCCTTATATTGTTTGATTCCTTTAATAACAGGTGTCTAAATGACTTTTAAAAAATTTAAGTGTGATGCGACTGGGAAATAAGATATATAGACAATGGGGTATACAAATCTATCCTGCCTTACAAGAGAATAGAAGGGGAAGGGGATAAGAGAAGGAGGGGAGATAGAAGGGAGGGCAGATTAGGGGAAAGGGTTTTCAGAATCCATGATGTCCTGTGGTGGGGATAGGACAAGATGGTGAGAAAATTTGGAACTCAAAATCTTGTGGAAGTGAATGTTGAAAACTGAAAATAAATTAATTAATTAAAAATCAAATGAAAAAATTTAGTGTGAATTATGATCAAAGTGAATAATTTTGCCATTGCAGAACTGAGGATCTAAAGATTATATGACTTTTTAAAAATTTCAAATAGCTAGTAAATGGAAGAACCAGAACTATACCTTGGTTTTTAGATGCCAAATATAGTTCTTTATTTTAAAAATACATTATTTTATCTTTTAAAGTCAAAATACAATTCTATTACTGATAGGTAATAATGACTGCCACAGATAGTTGCTTTACTCTTAATGTAACTGCAGTTTCCTCCCCACCACCAGATTCTTGAGACTGATTAACATGTATCTCTTACTGGCCTTGCAAATAAATGCCACATATTTCACTGAATCTATAATCTGCTTTGATCTTAACTCTATATAAGCACGTAAGCATATAGGATCACAAATGTAGAACTGGAAGAGATCTCAGAGGTCATAAAATCTAATCCCCTTATTTTACATATGGGGAAACTGAGGCCCAGGGAGGTGACTTGCCTGGGTCACACAGGAAATAAGTATTGGGCACTGGATTTGAAGATGTAGTCAAGGAGCAATGGTGGGCAGTATTTTGGAAACCTGGAGATATGAATGATGTTCTGTGAGAAGTTTGCTGTTCTTTGGGAGAGATACTTTGAGACTAACGGTGCTATAGATAAGGTACAGGATGGAAATAAGGTGATGATATGTCTGCCACATTATCCATAACTGCCTTAGGCATGCTGTGTTTTTGCTCATTTCCATGTACAGGTTCACTGGTTTTGCTAGTTGTTACCCTTCAGAAAGGATTCCATATAAAATATAAATATGAAATATCCTTTTGTTCCTGTTTCTACACAGCCAGCCTTTTGTCCCTTTGAATGATGATTCTACCAGGCACCCGAATGAATATCTAAGCACAGATGACTAGCTCTCTTCTCCTTGGAGCCCTTCTAAGCTCAGAATCTTTGGGGAAAGCAAGTTTTGAACACACTGATTTTTGACAAAATGGGAAAGGATGGGGGAAGAGAAACATCACAATGAGTAATCCTAGCCACCCACCCTTACAGATTAAGTCCATTGTATTTTACCCATTGGTTTCTGCACTATGAAACCACTGGGCATCAAAAGTGCCCATATATTTTATTCCTATGTCTCTCTGACAGCATTTAGGAACCTGGGAACCCCAATGTCTTCAGTAAAATTTAAATTATTATAAAAAAACTCAGAGAACAGGAAAAATCTAACTTATGATTTTTCTCTGTGGCTTTTCAATTCACTTTTGAAACTGTTTTCTGAGGGAAGTATTTGAGGGAATCCTGCTGGATCCAAAAGCTAGACTTGGGTGGTGACTTTAAAGAAAATTATTTCTTTTTCATCCTCTGTGCTTCCTGGTTTCCTTCATGTTAGATCAGATTATACTTCATTTGATTTCTTATAATTGGTTTGCCCATGGAAAAGAGTCTCAGGGCAGTGTATTGTAGTAAAAAAAAAGGGGGGGGGGCACTGGCCCATGAGTCAGGGTATCTGTCTTCTAGTCCTGTTTTTCCCATTTACTAACTTGCTCTGTGACTTCTGACAGGTTACTGCCTCTCTCTGGGTCTCATTTTCCTCATCTGAAAAATAAGTGGGCTGGACCAGCTTATCTCTAAAGTTTTCTTGAGCTTTAACATTCTTATTTGAAGATTTTATTTTGAGTTGCAGTTACTTTAATGTAATTAGAACAAAAAAATGTGGCCAAAAGGTGTGTATTTGAATTAAGTGATCTGCCATGACTCATCTCTCTAAGCCCCTCAAATTCTCCTGCTTTAATGAATATGATTTGGCTATGTTTTGTAGTGCTCATCTCTATTCTCTGCTCAGGCTGGTGGATCACTTGAGTTTGAGAGTGCTGAGCTGAGTTAGGGCTAAAGCTGGTATCTACACTGCATTCTAGTACCAATATGCTAACCCCTTGTAGCAGGGGGTCAACCTAAGGCTACTTAAAAAGGGGTGGAATGTCCCAGGTCAGAAATGGAGGTCAAAGGAGAGAGAAAAAAAGACAGAGAGAGACACACAGACAGACGGAGACAAAGACAGAGACAGAAAGACAGAGACAGAGAGAAAAAGTGGGGAGGAAAGATAAGATTTGTACATCAATTTATATGTGATCATTCCCCCTTTGACAGGACAATAGAATTGTCAAAATAAACACCTATAAATATCTTTAGACCCTTCAGATAGATAAGCAGAAATTTTATATATAATATTTATATGCATATATATATATATACAATGTATATATGTGTATGTGTGTGTGTGTGTGTATACATAATCTCCTTATAGTTTTTAAGTGAGTGGCCAATAAAAGATTGGCTTTGCTGATCTAATAAGGAAAGGTTAAAATCAAACTGTAGTTAGTTTGAAGTCCAATCCTATGTTTTGCTGAATGAAATCAGAGGAGTGTGGAACTTCATTCTATTCATCACTTGTTGGTTGCTTTGGTAGATTTCAGAGCTGTCTCTGTGCCTCATATCAATGTGACCTAGAAAGAAATGAAAGCTCAGTCAGCCTAGTTCACTCTCAGAGCTATAACCTTCTCTCTGATCTCTTGTTTCCTTAAGGTTGGCCTCAATAGAAATTCTCCTCTCTGGAGCAAAGTGCATCATCTACATTTATTTTATTCTTGTTTTGTCAAAACATATTACAGCACACTGAGGTCTGACTCTAGGCTTTATCAGGAAGTAAGGGAAATTTGTTTTGGTGCTCCCAGCCCAGCTCCCAGTGTCTCTTAACTGCCTCTAGGCTGCCTAGAATTCCCCAAATCACCTGAGCCAAATCACCAGAGCTCAGGCTCTGGTTTTTTCCATTTTCTCTTAATCCTTATCAAAACCAACCTAACCTGGCTCCCATTAGTTCAAGGCCTTGGTTTTTCTTGTTAGTTTTTGTAGTTTAATCTGATAATCATCATTTACATGAAGATGTCTTTGGTTTGTGTAGAGGTGAGGAACACAAGACAGTGGCATGATACTGCAACACTTCTGACCAGAACCAGAATAAAATGTAATCAGGAAATGTTGAAAAAATAAAAATACAATAGAACATAGATAATGTTAATATTTAGTTTTCTAAGACAATATGAGGTTGTTTTGGTGGCCCCCATTTCTATTTGAATTTGACGTCGCTGGTTTATGGCTTTACCCAATCCAAGTAATGTATTTCAGTGACCTCCCAGAAAGAAAACTTTAATAAATGCTACTTCTGCAATTTACCAGGCATGTGGCATTGAATAAGCCTCTCTCACCCTACCCTCCTCTGTAGGTCCACTCACATAACTGCCACTTTACTTTAGGCCCTCATCACTGCTTCTACAAATTATTCTAACAGTCTCCTAATTGGTCTCCCTACTTCAAGTCTCTCCCCACAGAAGCAGTTGGTGGAGTGGTAGATAGAGCACCTGACCTGGAGTCAGGAAGACCTGAGTTCAAATATTGCCTCAGAAACTTCCTAGTTGTAAATCCCTAGACAAGTACTTAACTTTTGTTGGCCTCAGTTTCCTCAACTGCAAAATGGGGATAATAATAGCATTTACTCACAGAGATGTTGTGAAGATTAAATGAGATAATAGTTGTAAAAAATGACTGGCATAATGCAGGCACCCTATAAATGCTTAATCCCTTTGTCCCTCTCCAGTCCATCCTACACATTGCTTTCAAAGCAATTTTCCTTAAGAGCATATTTGACCACATGGTTTTCTTATTCAACCACTCCAATAGCTTTCTGTTGCCTCTGAGATAAAATTAAAACCCACATGTTTAGCTTTTAATACCCAATGGAAACTTTTCTCAACTTATCTTTTCAGCTTCAATGAAGGTTAATCATTCTCCTGCACTCTGTGATCCAGTCAAACTGGACTTTTCTCTGTTCCTTACACATGATACCCCATTTCCATTCTCCATACCTATGTCCTGACTGTCCTCCACACCTGGAACGCACTCTCTCCTTACCACCATTAAATAGTTTATCTTTTTCTTTAAGATAAGCTCAGGCACCATCTTCTGCATAAAACCTTTTGTGATTCCCCTAACTAGTGCCCTCTTTCAAAAACTACCATATATTTAACTAATTGTAATGTATTGTATGTTAACTTTATATTTGCTATATTATATATTCATATTTATGGGGTGTTCAGAGAGGACTAGCACCTCTGGTGTGAGGGCTTACTGAGCTTTTTTTTTTCAGGGCTGATAATTCCCCTTTGGTGTCCACCTTCACCCAACTCTTACCTGTGGCTTCAAGAAGCTGTAGCATGCACAGTGGCCACACCCCAATAAAACTGTCTGGGCAGATGGGCTAAACCCAGGTTGATGGTAACCAACAGTCCCCAAACCCATTGGTGAGTTTAGTGGGGTATCTATCCCAAGCATATGAAGACTTTCCCAGGTGGAATGAGTGGATGAGAACAATTTGTTCCAACAGCCATGAAGGCAGCTGAAGCAGGTGTTGTGGATTGCTTAGAGCTTGGTCAGACATTGAAGATGCTAAGGTCATCCACTGTATCCTGGGCCACTGCTTTCCTCTTGATTTTTGTCTTGCCACTGGACTTTGATGACTCAGGAAGAGAGAGTGAGACTGATGTCTTTGCACAGCTCTGCCTCACTTAAATCCAATTGGTCCTCTCCAAAAATGAAAAATGAACAACAATACTTACATTTATATGTACTTGATTTCTCCCCCAATAGAATGTAAGCTTATTATGACCAGGATTATTTCATTCTTTGATTACCCAGTACATAGGAAGTGCTTAATACATGCTTGCTTGATGATTGCTTAAAGTCACTTAATCTTTTTAAATCTTGTAATCATGAGATTGTTTCCATCTTAAATATCCTATGATCTGTGTTCTTAGTGAATAGTTCTGATGGTAGAAATTTCTGGTACAACAACATGCTGTGACCACTGTGGGAGAGAGAAAATAGAAAAAAAAAAATTGAATGTGGGGGATAACAATGCAGATTAAATAGAATCGACCTATGGAAGGGCCTATCAAAAAGATTTCAAGAAAAATCACTATCCTCCCAGTGAAGCTAATCTAGTTTTCAAAAATACTTTGAGTAAAATATAAGCTTATGTCTCCTCTTAGTGAGATGGATTCTCCAAACCTGACAGTAGAAATGGGAGGGATCAAATGAGTCAATATGCTTCAAGTTTTTTTTTTGTATACCTTAAATTACTATATTCATGTCAGACATCATCATCATCATCATTGTTGTCATCATCATCATCTGGGAAAATTGTACCGGCCGCGCCGTACCCTCTCCTCCTATAAGGAGCAGGCTGCCAGAGTCATACTCACTCACAAGTCTTCGGTCCTCAGATGGATAAACACACAGAGACGAGCCATTGGGAGGCGCCAACACCAGAGCTTTATTCAGAGGCCATCACAGCAAGCCATCACAGCAAGCCCAAGCAGCAAGGCCAGAGCAACAGAGCAGGAGCCAAGAGAGAGCGCGCGTGATCTGACCACGCTTGTTCCTAGGTACCTACTAGCCCCTCCTCCCCAGCCCGCTTACTAGCCAATGATTGTAGGGTCAGATACCAGAAGGGGTTGTCTGAGTTTAGCACACCAAGGGAGAGGGAGTGACGTAGGAGGCTAGGACCGGATACAGGAAGGAGGCGTCTGGGATTAGTGCATAGACAGAGTACGTGACCTAGGAAGTCAGACTCAGATACTGGGAGGAGGCGTCTGGGGTCAGTGCTACACAAAGGGACCCAGGAAGTCAGGAAGGTCATAGGAAGGAGGCGTCTGGGGTTGACGTTGCATATAGGGAGGGGACTAAGCAAAGGGAATTCGTCCTCTGCCGTCCCACTCAGGAGCACAAGCTCCGGCTACTTCCTTGCACCCAGCTTATCTCACATAGCACTGCCCACTGCTTCAGGGCTTCTCCATACCCAGCCCATCCCAGTTCACCACGACTCCGCCTACCACAGCCCCTGCCTCGACTTCCAAAAATACCCAGATCTTACCCTAATCTTGCCACAGCGCCCACCTGGCAGTTGCCAACATCAGACAGTACCTCACAGAAAATGGCTTATTTTGGGTAGCAAAACACAATGGTCTGGTTTATTGCTCAGATATTATGTCACTATGACACAGCATCTAACCCAGTGCCTCAAGGTTTGCTATTAGGAGAAGATTATTACTTGGCTCATTATGAATGTGTTAAACAGTTTTGTGAACATCCAAGAGCTTTTATTGTGTTTTAAATAAACATTTGGGGGGGAGGAGCCAAGATGGCAGAAGGAAAGCAATGACTTTCTAGAGTTCTCCCCCAAACCCCTCCAAATACCTACAAAAAACGGTTCTAAACAAATTCTAAAGGAGCAGAACCCACAAAAAAAACCAGAGTAAAACAAATTTCCAGCCCAAGGCAACCTGGATGGCTGATCAGAAAGGTATATCACGCCATGCTGGGAGAGGAGCGCAGTTTGGCATGGGCGCACAAGCCGCAGTGACCCTGGAGCAGGACTTAGAGGACTGAATCGCGGGCAGCTGTGGTGGTTTCCAGACTTCTCAACCCTTGAACGCCAAAGACAACTTAGAAGGTCAGCAGGAAAAGTCTGTGACTGCGGTGAGAGAAGCTAAGTCTCAGCCACAAGTCCCAAGTGCAGGCTGTGGCTGCCTCCTGAGCTTCCGGCTCACAGACTGAGGGGAAATGAAGTGGCTGATCAGAGGAGGATTGCAAGGATCTCTTTTCCAGGGCTGAGGCAGGAATCTCTTGCTTTGCCCATGCTTGGATCTGGGTCACAGTTCTGAGAGGCAGTCCTGGGGCGAGGAGGAGCGCTGGCATGATGGAGCTTGTTGTGGCGGTGGAGAGGAAACACCTCGCCCCTTATCATAGCACCTTGGAAGAACTGAAAATTTACAGGTCCCTAGAAGTATCTCTGAAAACAGCTGTACAAACCCCTGAAGCTTGGGACAGTACATTCTGCACATTGGAAACAGACTCTTACCTTAACAAAGAGTTTAAAATTCAAATAATTGGTTGGGATCATGAGCAAGCAGAGCAAAAGGAGTCAGACTATATTATCTTACTTTGGTGACAAAGAAGATCAAAACATACAACCAGAAGAAGAAAACAAAGTCAAAGCTCCTACATCCAAAACTTCCAAGAAAAATATGAATCAGTCCCAGGCCTTGGAAGAGCTCAAAGGGGATTTTGAGAAGCAAGTAAGAGTAGAGGAAAAACTGGGAAGAGAAATGAGAGCAATGCAAGAAAATCATGAAAAGCAAGTCAACAGCTTGCTAAAGGAGACCCAAAAAAATACTGAAGAAAATAACAGCTTAAAAAATAGCCTAACCCAAATGGCTAATGAGGTCCAAAAAGCCAATGAGGAGAATAATGCCCTAAAAAGCAAAATTAGCCAAATGGAAAAGGAAATCCAAAAGATTACTGAAGAAAATACTTCCTTAAAAATTAGAATAGAGCAATTGGAAGCTAGTGAATTTACGAGAAATTAAGACACTGTAAAACAAATCCAAAAGAATGAAAAATTAGAAAACAATGTGAAATATCTCATTGGAAAAACAACTGACCTGGAAAATAGATCCAGGAGAGAGAATTTAAAAATTATTGGACTATCTGAAAGCCATGATCAAAAAAAGAGCCTAGACATCACCTTTCAAGAAATTATTAAGGAAAACTGCCCTGATATTTTAGAACCAGAGGGCAAAATAGAAATTGAAAGAATCCACCAATCTCCTCCTGAAAGAGATCCCCAAAGGAAAACTCCTAGGAATATTGTAGCCAAATTCCAGAGTTCCCAGGTCAAGGAGAAAATATTACAAGCAGCCAGAAGGAAACAATTCAAGTATTGTGGAAACACAATCAGGATAACACAAGATTTAGCAGCTTCTACATTAAGGGACCGCAGGGCATGGAATATAATATTCTGAAGGGCAAAGGAGATAGGATTACAACCAAGAATCACCTACCCAGCAAAACTGAGTATAATTTTTCAAGGGAAGAAATGGTCATTCAGTGAAATAGAGGACTTTCAAGCATTCTTGATGAAAAGACCTGAGCTGAATAGAAGATTTGACTTTCCAATACAAGACTCAAATGGAACATGAAGAGATAAACAGGAAAGAGAAATCATGAAAGACTTATTAAGGTTGAACTGTTTACATTTCTGCACGGAAAGATGATATTTGTAACCCTTTGTCAGTGTTAGGGTAGTTGGAGGGGAAAAAATTATATGTATGTATATATATAGATATAGATAGATGGATAGATAAATAGATAGAGGGTACAGGGTGAATTGAAGATGAAGGAGTCATATCCGGAGAATAAAATTAAGAGGTGAGAGAGGATTATACTAGCAGAAGAAGAAAGGGAAAGACAGAATGGGGTAAATTATCTCACAAAAAAATCAGAAAAGGCTCTTATAGTGGAGGGAAAATGGGGGGAGGTGAGAGGGAATGAGTGAATCTTATTCTCATAGGATTTGACTTAAGGAGGGAATAACATACACACTCAATTGGGTATGGAAATCTGTCTTACCCTACAGGAAAATAGGAGGGGAAGGGGACAAGAGAGTAGGGGGATGATAGAGGGGAGGGCAGATTGGGAAAGGGAGTAATCAGAAGCAAATACTTCTGAGGAGGGACAGGGTCAAAAGAAAGAATAGAATAAATGGGGGAGGGTGGCATAGGATTAAGGGAAATAGAGTTAGTTTTCAACGCATGTCTACTATAGAAGTGTTTTGCATAGCTGCACATGTATAGCCTATATTGAGTTGCTTACCTTTTCAGTGAGGGTGGGTGGGGAGTGAGGAAGGGAGAAAATTTGGAATCCAAAGTTTTAAAAACACATATTTAAAAAAAAATGTTTTCACATGCAACTGGAAAATAAGAAGTACAGGAAATGGGGTGCAGAAATCTATCCTGCCCTACAGGAAAATAGAAGGGGAAGGGGGGGAGAGATAGCAGGGAAAGCAGACTAGGGGAAGGGGTATTCAAAATGCATGCCATCTTGGGTTGGGGGGAGGGGTGATATGGGGTGAAAATTTGGAACTCAAAATCTTGTAGAAGTAAATGTTGAAAACTAAAAATAAAAAAAATTAAAAAATAAAAAATAAATAAAAAATAAATAAATAAACATTTGACTGAAATACTGTTAAATGAATTTATTTTGAATTATAGTAGAATTTCATCATCTATCCAGGTCCCTTAGGTAATGAGTTATTTTAGATAGCTTTGATTTCCGGATAGCAGAGAGACCAATATCAGGACTTTAAATAACTATACTTATTTTGATCATATTCTTTCTCAGATGCACTCTATGCTTCCCTCAAAGATTTATCTCTTTCTCAATGACTGAAGAGCTTCCTTTTTAATATGAATTATTTTGATGCACTATAGGTATAACTATAGGTGCTGATGAGTATGGAGTAGGTCAAGGGGCCTGAGCCGGAGAGCCACTCAGTTATGTGCTGTTTTGCAAGTAGGGGCAGGTAGGCAATACAATGAATAGAATGTATCCTGGAGTCAGGAAGACTCATCTTCATGAGTTCAAATCTGGCCTCAGATATTTACTAGCTGTGTGACCCTGGGCAAATCTCTTAACCCTGTTTGTCTCAGTTTCTGTGTAATGTAAAATGAGTAATCTGTAATCATCTGTAAAATGAGCTGGAGAAGGAAATAGCAAACCACTCCAGTATCTTTGCCGAGTAAACCCCAAATGGGCTCACAAGGAGGTAGACACATCTGAAACAACTTGGAAACAGCAATTCTTGTAAATCTCTTGCTTCCTTCCCATAAATAACAATTGAAGTATATACTATTGCCTGACCTTCTAAACAGTGTAATGACACCTTTTTACAAAATTAATGATTAAAAGGCTGAAACAGTCTTTTCCCAAACAGTTCTCTCCCCCCGTCCCTGCCCAATCATCATTTTCATTGTTACCATTATTGTCCTTTGACTTGTCAATATCATTCAAAACATTGTGTATTATTTCTGCATGACTAACAAAATGAATCATCAGCTCAGTTTTGTCACCTTGCATCTCTTCTATCACATATTACCACATTTTCTATCACATATTTACCAAATTTGTACATGGACTGTGTGAAGAAGGAATCACCTTCACTGTTTTGAGAATTTATACTAGGATATTTGGGATATTGCTTATTAGAAAGCTGAAATATACTTCATCATCTATTGATATGTCACAAAAGCACCATTTTCTCTAAGTTCTAATTTTTTAAAAGAATTTAATCTATGGACACTACTATAGTTTCAAATACAAGATAGGAGAATATAATATTTTACCACATTATAATTATATACCATGATATCACATATGTATGTGTGTATATATGTGTGTATACATGTATAATGAAAATGAAAGCTTTTTATAGTACCTGCGTGATGGATCAATTTTATTGCAAGATGTCTTTAATAACATTTCAAATTCTGAATAATACTCTCACAAATGTAGTGAGATAATGAGGTGAAGAGTTACAGATGATGCAAAAAGGCGGTGAAAATATTTGTAATCATCACTCGTGCCTCTTCTGGTGAGTTCTGCAATCATCGACCAACAGATTACTTTATTATCTTCAGGTAAACCTTTAGCTCTGAAATGATCTTTCACTGATGGTATAAATAGATCATAGAACCACTTAGAAAAAAAATGTAATCCATGAATTAGTCTGCAATCTGTAAGCAGTAGATAAATATGTGACACCTTTGAAAGGTTTAGGATGACAACATTTTCAATGGATGAAAATATGTATTTTATGGGAGCTTGCAACAATGGAATACATGAGGGCCATCAAATTTCTTCTTATTCAATTTGTGTTCAGGAAGATTTGATTCCTTGGCATGTTCTGGAGTAAATATTGCTGATGGTATAAAAATATTCAGAGGATAGATTGGGCTCAGAAATGCTTTCTGTGAGTCAGTGTCTCAATTTGATATGGCAAACCATCTCTCTGAATCTGTACATGGCTCATTTGACTTCATTTGCTGTTGAAAATTTTTTGTGTTCTCAATTAGTATTGGATCAGAGTTAAAGGCCTCCTTTCTCTTCTTTTTAATGGGAACCATTCATATATTATAAATATTCTAATGGGGGGACCCTTCAGTTTTAAAAATTTTCAAATAATTTATTATAAATGACTAGGAAGTAAGGAAAATTGAGAAAAAGGTGCTTTATGGTTCATAATTTAATTCAGTTCAATAAAACTTTATTAAATATCTATTGTATCCAAAACATTGTGCTACATATTATATATGCATATGCACACATATTGCATATATTAATTATGAAATGATAGATAAAATGTAAGAACAAACAAAATTTAAAATATATAGCACACGCTACATTGCACATCACTGAGCTCAAATGGACTTATGATTTTTGCCTTCTCACTGTTGAAAAGGGGCGGGGTAAAGGTAGGAGTATGAGAGACATTTTATAACAAGGTGTAGTTAAAGAATGTACATTTTAATTTAAGACAAGTATTCCCTTCTCTCTTAATATTTCATTTTAGCCTGAAGATAAAATTATATATTAGGCCAGGATCTATGTGACTTTTGAAAAGAAAAATCTAATTTTTTCCTCTGGAAAAATTCTTTCACCTTGCCAGCATGTTCTCCATGTATATATTCAAGATGCCATTTCATTCTCATGCTCTCTACAGCTAAAACATTCAGACAAAGCAAACATATAATTCACCAATAATGACAGTTGTGAATCCCAATGATAAATATAGTGCATCATTTTCCTGGATTTGGACCTTTAAACTTTGTGTTTCCTACTACTTAGTAAAGCTTAATAAAGTCTGCTTGTACTTGTTTCAGCTGTGTCAGTAGATTTGCTTTTCCTGCTCTTCCTGTATTATCCATAATGAAACAATGCTATTTCACATAAAAAATGTTTCTATTAGTGTGTATTTTTTTACATTACAAACTTTTATAGATTATTTTCAATTCATGAGAAGTCTATTGTAATGAAATAAAACAGTTAAGTAAAACTAAGAATACAGTGACCTCATATGAAAGTGTATGTAACAATCTCGATTTGTAGCTAAGCCTCCCACTTCCCTATTAAAAAAATAAACCCACTTCCCTATTGAAAAAGTAAACAGAAGTTTATTTTGTTCCCCTTCTATCCCTCTACCCCACTGGAAAAAAAAAGAAAAGAAAAATAAATTTCTTGTAACAAATATGCATAGTTAAGTAAAACAATTTCCCTTAACATAACCACCCACACTTACAAATATCTATTTTAATGTTCTGTCACTCAGTTGTGTTTGACTCTTCATGACCCTGTGGACCATATTCACAGGGTTTTCATGGTAAAGACACTAGAGTGGTTTGCCATTTCCTTCTTCAGTGGATTAAGGCAAATAGAGGTTTAATGAGTTGCTAGGGGTTACACAACTAGTAAGTGTCTGAGGCCAGATTTGAATTCAGGTATTCCTGAGTTCAGTTATCTGTTGAGCCACCCAGCTGCCTCATATAGTTCCTTCAAAATTTGTCATTTTCCCTTTTTGTCCTCTTTGCCACTGTAATAAATGTAAGGTTTGTTTCAGAATTGTTTTAATTGATATTTCTCTAATAAGTAATCATTTGGATTATTTCTTCATATGGCTATAAACAGCCTGGGTTTCTTCTCTTAAGAATTGCCTATTTGTATTCTTAGATCACTTATCAAATGGGGAATGGTTCATATTCTTATAAATTTGAATCAGCTGCTTACATGTATTGAAAATGAAACCTATGTAAGAGAAATTAGCTGCAAAAATTGTAGTTGTTTCCCTTTTCATTTTAGTTTTGAACTTCTGGGAGTCAAAATGGTGGAATAACCAGTACACTGTCGCAACTTTCCCATATTCACCTCCAAACAACCATAAAATAGTGCCCCAAAACAAATCTAGGAACAACAAAACCAGCAATAAGATGGATGAAACAGTCTTTGAGCCCAAGAATCTTGGAAGATTGACAGGAAAGGTTTCACTTGGAGAAAAGGGGAGGGCAGTCCATGCCAGAAGCATTCCAGCAAGTCAGCACCAAGCAAACCAATGGTAGACCCTGAGGCCTAGTGAGGTGGAAAAGTCAAATGCCAATACCAGGACCACTCACATGCCTCAGAATAGCTAGGGGAATGGGCAGATCCCAGCTCTAAGAACCTCCATGTGCTTCAGTGTAGGCCAAATAGGCAACCTCAAGCCGCCAGACCTCCATGTGCATCAGTGTATCCCTGGGGAAATGTAGAAGCATGCACTAGAACCCCAGCTTAGCACCAGGTAAGCTGCTAGATCCCTACAGACTCCAAAAGTTCCAGCCACCTTGCACCCCACCCCCTTAGCACAGCACCAGACATGAGAGACCCCAAGGGCTTTAAGGCAGCATCAGTACAGCATAAGGTAAACAGTCAGGGTCTGTAGCCCCTGGCACAAGAAGCCTGAGACAGTGACACTTCAACACCAGGAGCAGAGCTCAAATTTAAAAGAAAAGAAGAAGGCAAAAAAGGATGAACAAAAAACAACATAAGAGTAATCTGACCATATAAAGTTATTATGGTGACAGGGAAGATCAAGACACAAATCCAGAAGAGGATAATAATGTCATAATAGGCAAAACCCTAAAGAAAAACAAAAAGTTGTCTCAAGCACAGAAAGAAGTCATAAAAGACCTCAAAAAGGAGATTAAAAAATCATATAAAAGAGGTAGAAGAAAAATTGGGAAAAGAATTGAGAGTGATGCAAGAGAATTATGAAAAAGGAGTTAACAGCTTGGAAAAAGAAAATAACTACTTAAAAAGTAGAATTGGCCAAAGGAAAAAAGTAGAATTGGCTGAAAGGAAAACAAAAGTTGACTAAAGAAAACAACTCTTTAAAAAATATAATTGGACAAATAGAAAAGAAAGCAAAAAAAGCTAATTGACGAAAACAACACCTTAAAAGTTGTAATTGGGCAAATGGAAGCTTATGACTCTATGAGACATCAAGAATCAATCAAACAAATTCAAAATAATGAAAAAATGGAAGAAAATGTGAAATTCCTTATGGAAAAAAAAAAAACAACTGACCTGGAAAATAGATTGAGGAGAGACAATGTCAGAATCCTTGGACAACCTGAAAGCCATAATCAAAAGGAAGACCTGGACAGCATCTTTCAAGAAATTATCAGGAAAACTGCCCTGATATCCTGGAACCAAAGGGCAAACTAGGCATTAAAAGAATCCACCAATCATCTCAGGAAAGAGATCCCAAAATAAAATCTCCAAGGAACATTATACTAAATTTCAGAACTATCAGGTGAAGGGAAAAATACTGCAAGTGGCCAGAAAGAAACAATTCAAATATCAACTATCAAATACTAAGAAAATAGAAAAAGAAGAGAGCAATAAATTGAGTATGCAACAAAAAAAAACAACTAGGAAAAGAACAAATTAGACATCCCTAACTGAGCACCAAATTGGAAATCCTGAAAATCAAAGTTGAGATTAATAAGATTGAAATTAAAAAACAAACAAACAACAATTCAACTAATAAATAAATCTAGGAGCTGGTTTTTGTTATGAAAAAACAATAAGATAGATTACCATTAGTTAATTTGCTTAAAAAAAAGAAAGAAGGAAACCAATATCCAGTATCAAAAATGAAAAGGGTGAATTCACCACAAATGAAGAAGAAATTAAAGCATTCATTAGGAAGTATTTTGCCCAATTATATGCCAATAAATCTGATAATCTGAGCAAAATCAATGAATATTTATGAAAATATAAATTACCCAGATTAATAAATCAGGAAATAGAATGCCTATTAAACCCCACCTTAGAAAAAGAAATGAAATCCCTAAGAAAAAATCCCCAGAGCCAGGTAGGTTTACAAGTGAATTCTACCAACCATTTAAAGAACAATTTATTCCAATACTATATAAACTATTTGGAAAAATAGATGAAGAAGGAGTCCTACCAAACTCCTTTTATGACACAGATATGGTGCTGATACCTCAACCAGGAAAAGCTAAAACAAAGAATGAAAATTATAGACCAATTTTCCTAATGAGTATCGATATAAAAATTTTGAACATATACCAGCAAGGTGATTACAGCAGAATATTACAAGGATTATACACTGTGACCAGGTGAGATTTATAGCAGGAATGCAGGGTTGGTTCAATATTAGGAAAATTATCAACATAATTGACCGTATCAATAACAAAACTGAAGAAATCATATGATTATCTCAATAGAAGCTGAAAAAGCTTCTGACAAAATACAACACCTATTCCTATTACAAACATGAGAGAGCATAGGAATAAAGAGAGAATTCATTAAAATGGTAAGCAGTAACTATCTAAAACCATCAGTAAGCATTATCTATAATGGGAATAAGCTAGAAGCCTTCCCAGTATGATCATGAGTGAAGCAAGGTTGCCCATTATCACCATTATTATTTAATATAGTACTAGAAATTTTAGCTATAGCAATAAGAGGAGAAAAAGAAATCAAAGGAATTAGAAAAGGCAATGATGAAACAAAACTATCACTCTCTGCAGATGATATGATGAAAAAACTAAGAGAACCCTAGAGAATCAATTGAAAAACTACTTGAAATAATTAACAACTTTGGCAAAGTTGCAGGATATAAGATAAATCCTACAGATAAATTTATACAGATAACTCATCAGCATTTCTTTATATGACCAACAAAGCCCAGATGCAAGAGACGGAAAGAGAAATTCCATTTAAATAACTGTAGAAAATATAAAATATTTGGGATTCTACCTGCCAAGGGAAACCCAGGAATGATAGGAACACAATTACAAAAAAACTTTTCACAGAAATAAAAACAGATCTAAACAACTGGAAAAATATAAATTGCTCATCGGTAGACTGAGCCAATTTAATAACGACAACTCCGCCTAAACTAATTTACTTATTCAGTGCCATACCAATCAAACTACCAAAACATTATTTTATACAGCTAGAAAAAATAACAACAAAATTCATCTGGAAGAAGATAACAAAAGGTCAAGATTATCAAGGGAATTAATGAAAAAAATACAAAAGAAGGTGGCTTAGCAATACCAGGTCTCAAACTACATTATAAAGCAGTAATCACCAAAATTATCTGGTATTGACTAAGAAATAGAGTGGTGGATCAGTGGAATAGGTTAGGTACACAAGCCACAGTTTCAATGACCATTGTAGCCTAGTGTTTGATAAACCCAAAGACCTCACCCTTTGGGATAAGAACTCACCATGTGACAAAAATCTTCTAGGAAAACTGGAAAACAATGAGACATGAAGTAGGTATAGACCAACATCTCATATTGTATATCTGATGTTGTATACCTCATATTATAAAGTCAAAATGGGTGCATGATTTAGACATAAAGGGTGACATCATAAGCAAAGTTGAAGAGCAAAGAATAGTTTATCTGTCAGATCTATGGGGAAGGGAAGAATTTGTGACCAAACAAGAGAAAGAGAGCATCACAAAATGTAAAATAGATAATTTTAATTTTATTAAAATAAAAAGGTTTTATACAAACAAAACCAGTGCAACCAATATTAGAAGGAAAGCAGAAAGCTGGGAAACAAACTTAACAGCAAGTGTCTCTGATAAAGGCCTCATTTCCCAAATATATAGAGAACTGAGTCAAATTTATAAGAATACAAGCCATTCGCCAACTGATAAATGGTCAAAGGTAATGAATAACCAGTTTTAGGTGAAGAAATCAAAGCTCTCTATAGGCATATGAAGTGCTAAATCACTTCTGATTAGAGAAATACAAATTAAAACAACTCTGAGATACCATCTTACACCTATCATATTGGCTAATATGACAGAAAAGGAAAATGATAAATGTTGGAGAAAATGTGGGAAACTTGATGAGCTAATGCACTGTTGGTGGAATTGTGAACTGACCTAATCATTCTGGAGACCAATTTAAAACTGTGCTCAAAGGGCACCCAAACTGCATAACCTTTGATCCAACAATACCACTATTAGAAATGTATCACACAGAAATCATAAAAAAGGACCTACATGTGCAAAAATATTTATAGCAGCCCTTTCTGTGGTGGTGAAGAATTGGAAATTGAGGGGATGTCCAACAACCAGGTAATGGCTGAACAATTTGTGGTATATGAATGTCATAGAATACTGTTGAGCAAGAAGAAATGATGAACAGGCAGATCTCAGAAAAACCTGGAATGACTTGTATGAACTGATGCAAAGGGAAATGAGCAGAACTAAGAAAACATTGTACACAGTATCAGCAACATTGTGTGATGATTAACTATGAATTGATTCAGCTCTTCTCAGCAACACAATGATCTAAAATAAGTATATAGAACTCACAAAGGAAAATGCTATCCACATACAGATAAAGAACTGGTGGAGTCTGAATGCAGAATAAAGTATATTTTTTTCAACTTTGTTCTTTTTTTGTGTTTTTTTTCCTCTTATCAGCTTCTTTCACCACTACGACTAATATGGAAATGTGTTTTACATGATAGCACATGTGTAACCTATATCAAATTGCCTACCATTTTCAGAAGAAGGGAAGGCAGGAGAGGGTGGGAGGGAAAAAATTTTGAAACTAAAAATCTTTTAAAAATGAATGCTAAAAATTGTCATCACATGTAATTGGGAAAATACTATTAAAATTTAGTTTTGTTAGATTTGTTTGTTAAAAATATGTAATCTAAATTATCTATTTTGTCTACTACAATCCTCTTTGTTCCTTGTTTGGTCATGAACTTTTTCCTCCTATCTATAGACTTAATATGTAATCTCCCACATGTTTCTCCAATTTGTTTATGATGTGACTTTTTATATCTAGGTCACATTCCTATTTGGATTTTATTGTTATATAGGTCTGCAGTGTGAGTTTAAATATAGTTTCTTTTGTACTGCTATTAATTTTCCTGGCAGTTTTTTTTTTTTTCAAATAGTCTGAACTTGTTTCACTAACGGCAGTTTTTGTGTTTATCAATTACTAGGCCATTAGATACATTTACTTCCATATGTTGTGGACCTAATATGTTCAGTTGGTTTTAATTGTATTGTTGAAAATTAAAAACTATTATATAAATAAATATAACATAAAAATTAAATCTATGACTTTTTTTAGTTATTTAATTTTTTTCAAACATGTTACAGTCTTTTTTTTTTGAGAAATCAGTTCATTCTACTGTACTTACCAAAATGAATTATGTTGAGAAATATACCAGATATAATGGAACTCTTATCTTACACATATACTTCAAGTTTGAGTTTATAGATTGCATACTCAAATGCAGTGTGACAGTACAACTCATCTGTCCCAGGAGCCTGTCCCCAACTACCACAAGGTGGTGGCAAATTATGCAAGCATTTTGATACAAAATATACTGGCTCAATTTTGACTTTGTTTGTTGTTTGCATATGCTTCATTAAATAATTACCATGTTACAGTTAGAGTGAATTTTCTGTGTTATTTTCAATTCTGTTGACTTTGATTTTACCTTTGTTTTATTGAAAAAGTAGATGTATTTATGTTGGAATCATATTTGAAAATATCCAATCATTTTGGCCCATCCCTGACAGCATCTGACATATCCTACAGATTGGAAAACATGTCAACAGAGGGAGTTTATGTTGCTTATAAAATGACTCTTTTGACACTCCAGGTTGTTGGGATTCCTGTGTTGCATAGACTCTACCCTATTAGGGTTTAGTTTGTTACTACACAGTGCTTTATACTGTATTCAGTGATAGGTACTCCAACCTGACAAACAATTCTGGTGAATATACCTTCAGTATAAGGGCTATTGAGGTGCAGCAAAGATGGATGTTCACACACATGGTAGAAATAAACGCCTTATGCATTCAAGGACTGTAAAACTGAAGTTCGTGTGCCTGTTTGCCAGCCTCCTTAAACTAAGATTAATACACACACATACAAACCCCCCCCGCCACACACACAGAGGAAGAAGATGCAATTCATGTTTAAAACCTATTGAAGAAGAATTTTCAGATTGCAGAGCTTTTATATCTGTTATCTCTTTGTTGCTGGCTCTCTTTTCATCTTTTAGTATCTGCTTCTCATTCTTATTCACACACCCCTCCCCTCTTCTTTCCCTTTCCTATTGATCATGTATCCCATAAGAGAAACTGAACTATCAGGAAAGAACAAATCCAGCCTGAAATGGAAATAGTACTTATCAAAGACAAATATAGATGCAGGAAAATAGTCAGGACATAAAGTGCCTCTAAATTATTATTGATTAGAGAAATGCAGATTAAAACTACCTTAAGATATCATTTTATACCTATCAGATTGGCTAAAATGATAGAAGGATAAAGTGACTAATGTTGCAGAAGATGTGGAAAAATTGGGACTCTAATTCATTGTTGACAGAATTGTGAACAGATCCAACTATTTTGGAGATCAATCTGGAATTATGCTCAAAGAATTATTAAACTACCTAAACCTTTTTACCCAGCAATACCATTACTTGGTCTATTTCCAAAGATGATTAGGGAAAAATGAAAAGAACCAATATGTTCTAAAATGTTTATTAGCAGTAGTCTTTGTGGTGGCAAAGAACTGGAAATTACAGGGATGTTCATCAATTGGGGAATGGCTGAACAACTTGTGGCATACGATTGTAATGAAGTACTACTGTGCTGTAAGAAATGATGAGCTCAGTGATTTTTAGAAAAACAAGGAAAGACATGCACAAAATAATGAAGAGCAAAATGAACAAAATCAAGGGAACATTACATACAGTGACAGCAATATTGTTATAAGAACAACTTTGAGTGAATGTTGTTTGTCTACTGTAAATACACAAATGAAATAGATGTATACAATAATTTTACATGTATGTATGTATATATGTATGTTTATATGTGTATGTATATACACACACATATTTGTGTGTATATATATATATAAATATACATACACAGGCATACACACACACACACACACACACACATATACTTATATCTGTGTAATGGTAGCCATCTCTTCAGGGCAGGTGGGGGAAGGGAGGAAAAAAAAGACAATCACATGATAATTTTGTTATATATTTGAGGGGAATAGCAAATTTTGCATAGCATATTTGCAGTTTCTTATACAATCCTCCTTTTGCTTGTGCTATGGTATGGAAAATTCCATAAATTAAAAATTAAAAAAATTAAAAAAAAATGCCATCAGTTGAAAGAAGTTGCTATTTTGCCACATAAGTATTGTACATATGTGTCTCATCATCATCATCTTTTTAAGTTTGTGCCCACTCTCCCCATGGGTCTTCAGTGTATTTGTGGGACTATGTACCCCAGACATTTCTGGAGAATTTTTTAACCAATTGTTTTTATTATGCCATTTTAATAAATACCTTTTGTTAAAAGTTAATTGATATTTACTAGTTGTTTGAAATGGGAAGCATACAAGTGGGAGCTAACAGGATATAGTATTAGAAACTTTATCTCTTAGGGCTATCCTTAGAATACTGAGGAAAAAAGTAGTCACTCACCCTTGGGGAACTCAACTTTTGAATATGAGTATGAGTTGAGAGAGTGAATGCAAAGTGGTTGCTACAGTAATAACAACTATGAAAGTAACTCTAACTTTTCTTCAAAACTAGAAAGTTTTGTGTTGGACAAGAGCCAGAATTACTGGTACAAACACTTTTTAGTATCACATGATTTACTACTATTTAAAAACTTTAGAGCTTCCTTAGATTCCAAAGACCTGGGTTCAAATCTCACATCAGGACTTAACTTGTGTGATGTTGGGCAAGTCATAACCTCCTTGGGACTTAAGTTTTCTTACCTGTAATATGAGAAATTTCAACTAGTTCTCCTCTGAGGTCCCTCTTAGCTTAGAAATATGATCCTATGACCTTGAGATCTTATTAATCACTTTGTATAAGTGGATGATATCATTATATGGTTCCTTTGAAAAACACATTAAATAGCTTCTTTATGCCATGGAATCTTTCTTCATTAATACAAAAATGTCATTTGGGGGCAGTGAGGTGGCGCAGTGGATAGAGCACTGACCCTGGAGTCAGGAGGACCTGAGTTCAAATCCAGCCTCAGACACATAATATTTCCTAGTTGTGTGACTCTGGGCAAGTCACTTAACCCCAATTGCCTCACTAAAACAAAACAAAACAAAAACAAAACAAAACAAACAAAAAAACAACAACCAAAAATGTCATTTGGACTTCCTAAGGTGAACTTCTTAATCAAGGAAAGATAGACATTGAAGACTTTAAATTTGAATTCATGGGTCATACTGAATCAATAGATGAAGGTAATACTTTAAAATACCTTGTTTTCCTCTAGACAAGACGTGTTGGATATAATACTGTTATGACGAAAACTGCATTTCAAGAGACTTATTGGCATTTTGAAACAAAGTTAAATGGGAAGAATCTATTTAAGGCAGTTAATGCCAGTGTAATATGAGTCTTAGCATGTACTTTCAGATCTATAAAATTGGAACATAACAGATTTAGGAATTAATCTCACAAAAATCCAAACCCATACAGTATTAATGAAACACAGAGCTAATTATCCTATGGCAGCTGTGAAAAGACTAACGTATTTCCTCTGCAAAAAGAAAAGAGTTTTGATTGACATTCTCAAAGCACATGGAAAAGAAGGTTAATAACTTGTGGAAGTACTTTTGGAATATGCAGACATCACTTCCCTGACATTGTTTAAACTGACAACAGACACTTTGGATCTGTTGAATGTAACTAATTTGTTTTACTGTGGACTAGATATGAAACAGCAAAGATCAAGGAGTGGAATCAAAAGACCCTCTATAGGTGAAATCCAAACGGATCAAGTCAATAATGTGTTGACAAAAAAAATAGGACAAAAGGCTGAAACATGCATTTGAAAAAATGGAAATGGAGAAGTTTATGATTACAATTCAAAATCTTAATGTCCCTTAGGAAGCCAGACATACTATTCAATGCAGGTTATACAAGGAAACAGTAGAAATTGAGTAACATATCACTTCAGACTGCAAAAATTTTACACAGGTCGAATACTTAGGAAGACATGACCTAGTAGCAAACATCAGAAACTCATTATCTTTTACGAACTAACAAATGACAACTGTCCATACTAATTACAGACTCCCAAAATATCATTGAGTATTCCATAAATAAAATCTGTTAGAACTGGAGCATCATTACAGATAGAACTATTGCCTATATTTACCCATGTATAACATTGAACCATAAAAAAAAAACAAAACATTTAAGAACATTTACGTTACATATCACTATGCCAAGTACTCAAAATGTCCAAACGATGTGCAATGAAAAGCTTTCAAAATTTAGATACTGAACAGAAGAAATTAAAATCATATGGGTAGAGTGTATCAGTTCCCTCAACTGTAAAATGGGGTTTATGATAGCACCTACCTCATAGAGTTGTTAGGAGGCTCAAATGGGATAATATTTGTAAAGTGCTAGCATAATGCCTGGCACACAGTAGGTGCTTAATTAATACTTTTTCCCTTTCTCTTCCATCCTGGATATGTCTCCACAATCCTTAGTGAAATTCTAGAAGATAAGTTTACACTTCGATGCTTTCATCCATTACATAATAGTTTACAAGATATTAAGTATAAAAGAACAAAAACAAGATAGTGGCTTATTCCCCGACTGTTTCTATCTGAACTCTATCCAAAAATATGTCTGATTTCAGAGTAATAAAAGTTATACTTATTATTTTACATGGAAATAGAGGTCTTATAATAGGTGATTACAGTCAATCAGAACTATTATTTCCAGGCTAATCAATCACAGAATGCTTCTCTTCTTTTCTCTCTTTGCACTCCTTCAGAGATTTCACAAGCTTCTATGGTTTCATTTATTATCTCATGGCAGATGACTGCCAGATTTATATGTCCAGCCGTCATTTTTCTCAATGATTTCAGTTCTTTATCATTATCTACCTATTGAATTATTCCAATTCAGTGATCTCTAGACATCTAAGGCTCAACAAGTCCCCAAAAGAACTCATCTTCCCCCACTAGACCCAACCCTCCTCCAAATTTCTCTCCATCTATTTAGGACACCACTCATCCATCTAATCATTCTTATGACTTTGGTGTCATCTTTAATTCCTTGCTGTCCCTCATGGCCAAGTTTTGTTAATTCTTCTTCCACATCAGCTGCTTTGCTCAGTTTTGACTCCAAGAACATCATACTTTCCCCAGAATAAGCTCATCACTATAAATCTCATTTTCATGGAGATTGCTTCAGCTTTGGTACTCAACCTCTCTTTAATACATTCAGTTGCCTCCCCACTCTGATTAGAAAACTGGAGGGCAAAGCAAAAAACTCCTCTCAAAGCCTCTCTTTATAGAGGGCTCAGAATTTCCAGCCTACTTCTGATTTCCCACCTGCTGCTCTACTTGGTTCAACTCTAGGAACATCATACACCAGTACCAGGTACCCTTTCTCCCTTCCCTTTGTGTATTGTCTTTCCCCAATTGTATTGTAAAGGATTATCTTTTTCTTATTGGTATCCCCAAAGTTTAGGACAGCGCCTGGGACATAGTAGGCTCTTTTAAAATTTTTTTCTTTTCTTTTTTTAATTTATTTTTAGTTTTCAACATTCACTTCCATGAGCTTTTGAGTTTTAAATTTTCTCCCCCTTTTTCCCCTTCTCCCTCCCCAACAAGGCATGCAATCTGATATAGGCTCTACATATACATTCCTATTAAACATATTTCCACATTATTCATGTTGTACAGAAGAATTAGAACCAATAAGAGGAACCACAAGAAAGAAGAAACAAAACAAAACAGAAGAAAAAAAAAGAGCAAATAGTATGCTTTGATCTACATTCAAACTCCATACTTCTTTTTCTGATTATGGATAATATTTTCCATTATGAAACTTTTGGAGATATCTTAGATCCTTGCATTGCTGAGAAGAGCAAAGTCTATCAAAGTTAGTCATCACACAATGTGACTGTTACTGTGTATAAGGTTCTCCTGGTTCTGCTCACTTCACTCAGCATCAGTCCATACAAGTCTTTCCAGGTTTTTCTGAAATCTGCTTGCTCATCATTTCTTACATCACAATAGTATTCCATTACATTCATATAGCACAACTTGTTCAGCCATTCCTCAATTGATTGGCATCACCTCAATTCCCAATTCTTTGCCACCACAGAAAGAGCTGCTATAAATATTTCTGTATATGTGGGTTCTTTTCCCATTTTTATGATCTCTTTGGGATACAGCCCTAGAAGTGCTATTGCTGGGTTTTGATACATTTTTGTATGCACATTTTTATAGCCCTTTGTATATCATTCCAAATTGCTCTCCAAAATGGTTAGATCATTTCACAACTCCACCAACAATGCATTAGTGTTCCAACTTTCCCACATCTTCAACATTTGTCATTTTCCTGTTTTGCCATGTTGTCAATGTGATAGGTGTGATGTGATACATCAAAGTTGTTTGATTTGCATTTCCCTAAGAAATAGTGATTTGGAGGCAGCTAGGCAGTGTAGTGGATAGAGCACTGACCCTGGAGTCAGGAGGACCTGAGTTCGAATCTGGCCTCAGACACTTGACACTTCCTAGCTGTGTGACCTTGGGCAAGTCACTTAATCCCATTGCCCAGCCGAAAAACAAACAAACAAAAAGGAATAGTGATTTGGAGCATTTTTTTTATATGACTATAAGTAGCTTTAATTTCTTCATCTGAAAACTGCCTATTCATATCCTTTGACCATTTCTCAATTGGGGAATGATTTGTATTCTTATAAATTTGAATTAGTTCTCTACATATTTTAGAAATAAGGCCCTTATCAGAGACACTGGTTGTAAAAATTCCCAGTTTTCTACTTCCCTCATAATTTTCATTGCATTAGCTTTGTTTGTGCAAAAACTTTTCAATTTAATGTAATAAAAATGATCCATTTTGCATTTCAAAATGTTCTCTATCTCTTGTTTGGTCATAAATTCTTCTGTTCTCCCTAAATCTGACAGGTAAACTATTGCTTGCTCTCCTAGTTGCCTATAGTATCAGCCTTCATATCTAAATTGTGTACCCATTTTGACTTTATTTTGTTATAGGATGTAAGATGTTGGTCTATGCCTAGTTTCTGCCACATGCTTTTCCTGTTTTCTCAGCAGTTTTTGTCAAATAGTGAGTTATTTTCCCAGAAGCTGGGATCTTTGGGCTTATTGAACAATATATTACTATAGTCATTGCCTACTGTGTCTTGTGTACCTAACCTATTCCACTGATCCATCATTCTATTTTTTAGCCAGTACCAAGTAGTTTTGATGATTGCTGGTATGACTAGGCCACCTTCCCTAGCATTTCTTTTCATTATTTCCCTTGATATTCTGGACCTTTTGTTTTTCCAAATGAATCTTGTTATTATTTTTTCCTAGCTCTATAAATAATTTTTGGTAGTTTGATTAGTATGGCACTGAATAAGTAAATTAATTTAGGTAGAATTGTCATTTTTATTGTATTAGCTTGGCCTACCCATGAGCAACTGATGTTTTTCCAATTATTTAGATCTGACTTTATTTGTGTGAAAAGTGTTTTGTAATTGTGTTCACATAGTCCTAGGTTTGTTTCTGTGGGTAGACTCCTAACTATTTTATGTCTACAGTAACTTTAAATGGAATTTCTCTTTCTATCTCTTACTGTTGGGCTTTGTTGGTAATATATAGGAATGTTGATGATTTATGTGGGTTTATTTTATATCCTGCAACTTTGTAAAGTTGCTTATTATTTCAAGTAGTTTTTTACTTGATTCTCTATGATTCTCTAAATATATCATAATATCACCTGCAAAGAGTGATAACATTGTTTCTTCTTTGCCTATTCTAATTCCTTCATTTTTTCCCCTCTTTTTGCTGATGCTAACATTTCTAGTACCATATTGAACAATAATGATAATAATGGACATCCTTGTTTTGCCCCTGATCTTATTGGAAATGCTTCTAGCTTATCCCCATTACATATAATGCTTGCTGAAGTTTTTAGCTAGATGCTATTTATTATTTTAAGGAAGACTCCACTTATTCCTACGTTTTCCAGTGTTTTTAACAGGAATGGGTGTTGTATTTCATCAAAAGCTTTTTTTGCATCTATTAAGATAATCATGTGGTTTCTATTAATATTGTTGTTAAGATGATCAATTATGCTGATATTTTCCCAATATTGAACCAGCTGTGCATTCTTGGTATAAATCCTACGTGGTCATAGTGTATTATTTTTGTGATAAGTTGCTGTAATCTTTTTGTTAATGTTTTATTTTTTTGCATCTATATTCATTAGGGAAATTGGTCTATAATTTTTTTTCTTTGTTTTGATTCTTCCCAGTTTATGTATCAACTCCACATTTCTATCATAAAAAAGAATTTGGTAAGACTCCTTTGCCTGTTTTCCCAAATAGTCTATATAGTATTGGAATTAAGTGTTCTTCAAATGTTTGATAGAATTCAGTTGTAAAACCATCTAGCCCTAGAATTTTTTTCCTAGGGAGTTCATTGATGGCTTGTTTAATTTCTTTTTCTGAAATGGGGTTATTTAAGTATTTGACTTCCTCTTCCATTAATCTGGGCAGTTTATATTTTTGTAAATATTCATCCATTTCATTAAGATTGTCAAATTTATTGGCATACAGTTGTGAAAAATAGTTCCTATTTATTGTTTTAATTTCCTCTTCATTGGTGGTGAATTCACTCTTTTTATTTTTAATACTGGTAATTTCGTTTTTGTCTTTCTTTTTTTAAATTAACAAAAGGTTTCTCTATTTTATTGGCTTCTTTTTTCATAAAACCAGCTCTTAGTTTTATATATTAGTTCAATGGCTTTCTTAATTTCAATTTCATTAATCTCTCCTTTGCTTTTCAGTATTTCTAATTCGGTATTTAATTGAGGATTTTTAATTTATTCTTTTTCTAGTTCTTTTTTTAGTTGCATGCTAAATTCATTGATCTTCTCTTTCTCTATTTTATTCATGTAAGCATTTGAAGTTTATAAAACTTCCCCTAAGAACTGCTTTTGTTGCATCCCATAAGTTTTGGTGTGTTGTCTCATTATTGTCATTCTCTTGAATGAAGTTATTGATTGTTTCTTTGATTTGTTATTTGACCAATTCATTCTTTAGGATTAGATTATTTAGTTTCCAATTAATTTTTAGTCTATCTTTCCATAGCCCTTTACTACATATAATTTTTATTACATCATGATCTGAGAAGGATGCATTTAATATTTCTTCCTTTCTCCATGGTTTTGTGAGGTTTTTATGCCCTAGTACATAGTCAATTTTTGTGTATGTGCCATGTACCACTGAGAAAAAAGTACATTTCTTTTTATCCCCATCCAAATTCTTCAGGGGTCTGCCATGTCTAACTTTTCTAAAATTCTATTCATCTCTTTACCTTCTTTCTTATTTATCTTGTGGTTAGATTTATCTAGTTCAGAGCGGGGCAGGCTGAGGTCCCCCACTAGTATAGTTTTGCTGTCGATTTCTTCCTGTAACTCCCTGAACTTCTCATCTAAGAATTTATATGCCATACCGTTTGGTGCATATATGTTTGGTAATGATATTACTTCATTGTCTATGGTGCCTTTTAGCAGGATGTAATTTCCTTCCTTACCTCTTTCAATAAGATCTATTTTTGCTTTTGCTTTGTCTAAAATCAGGATTGCTGCCCCTGCTTTTTTTTTTTAACTTCAGCTGAAGCATAATATATTTTACTCCAGCCTTTTACCTTTACTCTGTGTGTATCCCTCTGTTCCAAACATGTTTCTTGTAAACAACATATTTTAGGATTATGGTTTTAAATCCATTCTTCTATCTGTTTCCATTTTATGGGAGAGTTCATTCCATTCACGTTCATAGTTATGATTACTATCTGTATCTTTCCATCCTATTCACCACTACCCCACCTTGTTTATGCTTTTCTTTCTCCTTTTCTCTTTTCCCTCCTCACTAGAGTTTTGCTTTTGACCACCACCTCCCTCAGTCTGCCCTCTCTTCTATCAGCCCTCTTCCTTTTCTTTCCCTTTTCCCTTGCTACTTCTTCCCTCCATTCTATTCCCCTTTCCCATTTCTTTCCTCTTTCCCCTCCTACTGCCTATATGGCAAGTTAAATTTCTATACCTAACTGATTATGTTACTCCCTTGTTGAGCCAAATCTGATGAGAGTAAAGTTCAAATAATGCTCATCCCCCTCCCTTTTTTCCTTCTACTGTAATATGTCTTTGTGCCTTTTCATGTAGTGTAATTTACCCTTTTCTGCTTCCTCCTTTCCTCTTCTCCCATTACAGTTCCTTTTTACCACTTCATTAGGTTTTTCATCATCACATCAAAGTCAACTGAAACCCACCCCCTCTGTCTATGTATAACCCTTTTAAATGTCATAATAAAGATACAGTTCTCAAGAGTTATAAGTATCATCTTCCCATGTGGCAATGTAATTATTGAATAACTTAGTGTTGTTTTTTACCTTTCCTGTTTACCTTTTTAATTCCTCTTTTGAGTTTTGCATTTGAAGATCAAATTTTCCATTGAGCTCTGGTCTTTTCATCAGGAAAGTCTGGGAGTCCCCTATTTCATTGAAAGTCCATCTCCTCCCCTGAAGGATTATGCTCGATTTTGCTGGGTAGTTGATCCTTGTTTGTAATCAAAGTTCCTTTGTCTTATGGAATATCACATTAAAAACCCTCCAATCTTTTAATGTAGAAACTGCAAGGTCCTGCATAATCCTGACTGTGGTTCCATGATATTTGAATTGTTTCTTTTTGTTTGCTTGAAGGATTTTCTCCTTGACCTGATAATTCTGGAATTTAGCTACAATATTCCTTGGCGTTTTCAATTTGGGATCTCTTTTGGGAGGTGATTGGTGGATTCTTTTTATGACTATTTTATCCTTTGGTTCTAGGGCCTCAGGGCAGTTTTTCTTCATGATCTCCTGAATGATTCTGTCCAGGCTCATCATGGCTTTCAGGTAGACCAATATTTTTAAGTTATCTCTCCTGGATGTATTTTCCAAGTCAGTTGTTTTTCCAATGAGGAATTTTATATTTTCTTCTATTTTTCATTCTTTTGATTTTATTTTACTGATTCTTGACATCTCATAGAGTCATTAGCTTCCAATTGCCCAATTCTACTTTTTAATAAATTGTTTTCTTCAGTTAGCTTTTGTACCTCCTGTTCCATTTGGTGCATTTTACTTTTTAGGGAGTTGTTTTCTTCAGTGTACTTTTTTTTCCATTTTTTAAAATGAATTGTTCAATTTTTCTTCTACCTCCCTTATTTGACTTTTAAAATCCTTCTTGACCTCTTCCAAGAAGGCTTGTGACCAATTCATATTCCCCTCTGAGGTTTCAGATGTAGGTATATTGACAATGTTATCCTCCCCTGAATTTGTGTTTTGATCTTCCCTGTCACCAAGATATTTTTCTATGGTCATTGTTTTTCTTTGTTGCTTCTTGCTCATGTTGTTTGCCTTTTTTCTGGCTTTTATAGTTGATCTCTGCTTTTGTGGTACAGGGGGCCCTGTCCCAGGCTTCTTATGCTGAAGGCTAGGGCCTGGTTACTGGTTTGCTGAGGTAGTGTTTGCCACTGGCTTGCTTGGACTCCTCCCTTCCTGTGCTTGTCACCTTCAGCCACAGCAAGAGGGGCCTTTCCCATTAATCCCCCTAGCCTCATGAACTAAAAGACTGCTGTATCTAGTCTTTCTGCCGACTCTACTATTTCAGGATTTTTCCTGGGGCAATAGTCTCTGGATTTTTCAAAGTCAATAAGGGAGTATGATAGTGACTTACTGCTTACTCTGCCATCTTGGTCCCTGGAAGTCAAAATAAGTGACTTTCAAACATTCAGTCTGTGGGCTAACAGCTCCAGGAGCAGCTGCTGCCACAAAGGCTGCTGATTCAGTCACTCCCAAAGCCTGTTCCTTGTTTGCTCTTGAAGGGGCTATATTGCAATCCCTGTAGCCCTATGCTGTACCACACTTCTCTCTTACCCAGTTCCGACAGAGCCTTCCCTCTGACCTTCTAAGTTGTCTCTGGTGTCTGTTGGCTGAGAAGACTGGAACTCACCACTGCTGCTGGTGATTCCATCTCCCAAAGCCTGCTCAGACTTTGATTAGGCCACATCTGCTGCTGTGCCCTCTGTTCTGGACACTCCTCTCTCAGGCTGGGGCAACATACCTTTCCTGTCAACCTTCCAGGTTATCTTAGGCTTGAAATCTGCCTTGCTCTTTCTCTTTGTGGGTTCTGCCACTCTAGAATTTGTTCAGAATCACTTTTTAGAGGTATTTGAAGAGATGTGAAGGAGAGCTCAGGGGAGTCCCAGCTTTCACTCCACCATCTTGTCTCTGCCTCCTATAGTGGGCTCTTAAAAAATATTTATTGATCATTTATTGAAACCATCTCTCATATTTCTCTCCTGCTCTCTCAAGAACACTCAAGGCCCTCATCATTTCTTACCTGGACTACTGAAATTGCTCTTGTCATTCCCCTTTCTAATCATCATCCACACATCTGATAAAATAAAATACCTGTAGCATAGTTCTGTACATGTCATCTTCGTGATAACAACAACAACAACAACAACAACAACAAAACATCTTCAGTGGCTCCCTATTGCTACTTGGAATAATGAAAAAATGCCCCTGTCATTTAAAGTCCTTTATAGTCTGGCTCCAATCTATCTTTCCAGATGGATTATACATTACAGTTCCCATGTACTTAATGTTCCAGCCAAATTGGACTCCTTATTGTTCCTTGTCCATAAAGGGTTTCACAGTCTTTTCCCTGAGCCTGAAATGCATTCTTGCCACAAATAGTGCGATTTGGTATGAACAGTGCTGGTCGTAGACTCTTAATAAGTACAAACAAGTATTTGTTGAATTGAATTGTTAGGTATAATGTTCAAGTATTTGGCCCTTCTTAACTGATTGTGGCTGGGTACTTAGGAGCCATTACTTTGTTATCAAATACAGCTAGGTCCTGAATTAAAAAGAATGAAGCCTCTGAAGTAGTCACATTATTTGAATTCACACTTATATTTTTATTGGGCAGGAATTTATTTTATATAATTATAAATTTGAAAAGTCTGAATTCAAAAACATGTGACCACTTTGTGGAATTCATTATTTGCACTAATGGAGGACTAGGTGTATGTTTTGCTTTGTTTTGTTTTTTAATTTTGTTTACTTTTGGATTCAGGTCCATTCTAGACCAGAAATCTCCATTATGCCATACTCTTTTCCAGATAATTGGCACTGTCATCTGGTCTACTAATGCAAACCAAGAAACTCTAGAGTCAGACATTGCCATCTGCCTTCACCATTAGGACTTCATGATCTTTCATCTGCCCTGAAGCTGATTTTTCTTTTATATATTATGTTCCCCAATCAGTCTGTGAGCTCCTTGAGAGAACTTTTCCTATTTGTATTTCCAGGGCTTGGCACACAGTAAGCACTTAATAAATGTTTATTCATTCATTCTAAAAGCTAAGGAAAATGAAGTTCAAAGAGGTTTACTCAGGGTCACACAGGTGATCATAGCAGAGTCATGATTCAAACCCAGATGTTCTGATTCCAAGTTCAGTATTCCTCCTAAAACACTATGCTATCTCTCAATAATTAAAGGAAGCTAGGCTGTGTGTATGTGTGTGCACACACATGTATGAACACAGAATAGGAAAAAAATCCACCATATACAAGGTATTTTTTGTAAAAATTATATAACTTATAGAATAGAAAGGCCGTTATATGTGACCCAAGATATGAAGACTTTTAGCAACTCTACTAGATATCATTTTCTAAACTAAAACTTTCCCTAGATCCCTCTTCAATTCTATATGCTGCTGTACTCCTTGACAGTTCTGCCTGCCCAGGCAAAACATATGCTTCTTCTAGCCCACAATAAATTTGAGAGGAACTGCAGACTGCTCTCTCCTGGGAACAGAGAAACCTTCCCATCAGTCCTCAAATATACCACTCAAGTACTCTTGGCAGCCCCCGTTCTTGTCTTGCCAACCATTCTCTTATGCCTGCATCTCATCTCTGCCTATTTGCTTCTAACAGGCCAAGCTCACAAGTTCTATGTACTTCTTTTAGAAAACAGGAAGGCTAGGCACATCAAAAGATGAAGTGGTTTTATAGATCACCTTAAGGCAATTTCAATAATAAATTACTCCAATGCTGTGTTTCACATTCTAATTATAAACAAACCTACTTGAAAGGATGGACTCCTGACTCAGGAAGGAGTTTGGAATTATGGTGTGCTGTTAGCTTGGCATGTTTAGAAAATATAGTAGAGTTTTATTATGCAGTACACGAAATGACCGGTATAATTAAGTTGCCAAACAGTTTTCCCCCTCTCCCCTTTCTTTGTAACTCTCTCTTTTCAATTACTGCAAACTTTCTGAAAAATTCGGCTTGGTGCCTCTAATTTTCTCCATCATCTAGGTAAAAGAAGCCAGAGCAAACAGATGGTGATTTTGCTGCTCCCCTGTAGGCAAGTAGACTTGGATGCTGTTGGATTGTAAGGGAAATGGATTTTAGAGCTATTGGGGCTTGCCCTGTAAACGCCTTTTCTTCCATGGTTCAGACCAGGAGACATAAAGCTTGAACAAGTAATGATTTCAGCCCTGGGGACTGGGGGTGGGAATGGGGTGTTAATCCTGGGAGTGAAAGATAGTTTGGGAAATAACCAGATAGAGCTTCTTTGTTTTTTTTTCTTTCATTTTTTTTCACAGTGAAAATTGGTTTATCTGGCATTCTATCAACTTGAGCCCTCTATTAATCAGCACTTGTGCATAATAGAATTGATGCTCTTAATGATAACCATGTGGTACTGCAGTAACTGAAATATCTTCTGAATCATCAAAGACTAATTAAGTTATGTTCTGTATAGCTGTGAGGCTCCAATGAGATAACTTGTGGAAAGCACTTTGCAAAACTTAAGTGCTATATAAATGTCAACTAGTCACTCTCTAGTGTTGTGTATTTTATTTATTTTACTGCTCTGAAAATCAGTAGTCTGGGTATAACATTTATTAACTAAGTGACTCTGACACATTACTTAACCTTATGAGTTTCATCATCTTTCAAATGTAGATAATTATACCTATAATACTTACCTCACAGACTTTTAGTGAGCATGAAGTGGCATAAAGAATATAAAGTGTTTGGTAAAATTCAAAATGCTATACAAATGTCATGTTCTATGACAATGTATGATTTATGTAGCAATTCTCTATTAAACATGATATTGATTAATTATAATACTCTCTTATTGGATTATCCATTCAGTCTTAAATCAACAAACATTTATTAAGTACCTATGTGTACTAGTCCCTATGCTAGGCACTGGAGATTCAAAGAGAAAAAGGGGACAGTTATCATGCAAGACAATGAAAAATTTTTCTTTATGTAAAAATTCATCTCGACTCACATACAATAGCTATTTGGTCATGTGTTTAGATTTAAAGCTTCTCTTTTTTGTGTATTTCTCACATCTGAAATTAACAAATTAGAAATAGGAATTATTCTTTCTCCAAAAATTATGATCTTCTGTTTGACTTTACTATTTCTGTCATTAGCAATGTCATGTTTGAAATTCTAAGGCACCATCTTTGGGCCTCCCCTGTTACTCATCTTTGATATCTAAGTCCTTTTATTCCTAGTGACATAATATCTCCTGAATGGATCCCCTTTTTTCTATTCTCATTTCCACCACCCTTGCAAGGCTCTCACTAAACCTTCATAGATTATCACAATAACCTTTTAAATCAATCTCCTTGATTCAGGTTCTCCCCTCTTTGCAGTTGGCATTGTGCTGATTATAGCAAACTGCAGAATGCTATACAGTCTTCTCAATGAGACCCATAGTCACCTACAAGAGATCAGCCAAGTGATTCGTTAGAAATAAACTAAGTTAATGAAAGAATGAATTATCCATGTTTGGATGGATTCTTTCTCAGTCTAGGCCATCACTAAAAATCCTGGAATTTGTAATTTTGTTCCACCTCCTTTCCTCAGAAAAGATATGCAGCATATATTCCACAGCTACTTTCCCAATCTCAATTTTCACTAGTAGGTTGAGTTCCCAGAGGGTGGCTACTACATGTCCTCTCAGGGTTCTAGAGTACCCTGGAGGTGAGGGGTTAGTGTCATTGATTACTGCTCGTGAGGCCCCACCAAGGTGTTCCCTTCAGAGAACCAATTGATATAAATTAGTTAGCTAGACTTAATTAGCTTTTAGAAAGGTGTATTTACCAAGGTAGTATAGTAAGAATAACTGATACAAAACATTTCCCTTAAAATCTTTGACAAATTTAACCACCAAAACATAGAGTCCAAGAGAAAGTTGACTTAAGTTTAGAGAGCACATATGTTATACAACTCAAAGTTCCTAACTGCTACCAGTTCTTCTCTCACCTTCATGGGGTATTCATAAAGTTCCCCTTAGCTGTTGTGTTATTTTATTCTGGGCTTTCTGTAAAATCCTGAAGCTGGTTTTCTTCAAAGTCTCTAGTTTGTCTTTGGCTCCCAATGTAGACACTGCTACCAGTCACTGCTGTTTCTGGGATGCTGGTAGGATGCTGATGAGAATTCTAAAACCTCTGTCTCTCCAAAGTTCACAAGGTTGTCCTATAATCAAGATGGAAGGAGGTGACAAAATCTCTCCCATTTCTCACCCAATGATTGCTTCTTTTTCTTTACCAGTAATCATTCTGAGAGGCTTGACTCTAGAATCAGATATTTGAATCCTGAGTTTTAACTGCCTTGTTATTCTATAGATGATCCACAGGGTATTACAGGACATACACAAGTTTAATTCTTTGGATTGATTCATCACTTTATTCAATAGAGCTTTCTAGGCCTTGTTCAAACATAATTCATACCTCTGGTTGACTGACTTATTTAACAATGAGGCTTTCACCTGAGCTTTTAGGGTGGGGGGTGAGGCAGAGATTGATTGATTCACTCAGTCAATCCCCACCCTTACGGATGCAAGAAATACATTGCAATTTGTACTGGTATGGGTGGGATTGAACTGGGCTGAGAGAAATAGAGCAAGGAGGAGCAAGGGAGCTGAGGGTTCCCAGGGTTGAGTGGGAGCTCAATTGTGGCAACCAATATTATGGACTGCACATAGAAGGTTGACTCAGGAGTCAGCCTCTACTTTGAAGAAAGCAAAAAATAAAAAAAAAAAATTCATATGCTTATTGTTTTAGCGTTACTTTCCCCTCTCTAAGAAGCTGAAGAAATTTTTCTTTCTCCAACTTTCTCCAACTCTGACCTCACTCCTCATGACTGGCTACTGTCTACCATTTACTACTGATGTGTTCTTTTAGATACATTGTTTCTCTTTAGATAAAACAGCTGTTTTTAACCATGAGCTCTGTGTACTCTATATTTGTATTCTGCTGGAAGTGAGGAGAGGTTTTGAGGAAACACGCATACTAGCTAACTGAAATATAGGCAGGAACTAAGATTAGGGGAGAAATAAATCCCAGTCTCTGACAGGTATAGAAATATCTTACTTGGGGACTCAAGAGCTTTGCTATAATTTTTTATTAGTAATTAGTTTGTATTCTTAAAAATTCTCTAAACTGCTAGAAGAAAGAAACCATGTGAATCTTCTAGGCCAAGAGTGGGGAACCTGTGGCCTCAAGGCCACGTGTGGCCCTCTAGGTCTTCAAGTGAGGCCCTTGACTGAATCCAAACTTCACAGAACAAATCCCCTTAATAAAAGGATTTGTTCTGTAAAACTTGTACTCTGTCTAGGCTACTGCTTCAGACATAAGAATCAATGTTGTAGCCAGCATAGGTACCTGGAGCTAGATAATTCCTGTCCTCCCAGTATACCAGAGAGACAGAGACAGAGAGACAGACAGAGAGAGACAGAGACAAAGACAGAGAGACAGAGACAAAGACAGAGAGACAGAGACAGAGACAGGGAGAGGGAGAGAGAGAAAGGAGAGGGAAGCAAGGACAGAGTAACAGTTAAAAAAAAAATAAAAAGCTTAGATCCTGAACTAGCCCCAGTGAGAGGAGTTAGGCATGTCTAGGGGAGGAGGAAGGGTGGATTTAGTTTTGCTGCTTTTTCAGAAGGGAGGGAGAGCATAGAAAGGAGTGAACAACTAGCCGTCCAGCTTCGTCATCTATAGTGACATCTATAGGCTAGACCAAACTTACAAGATGCTGTCACAGATAGCCCAATGAGTTAGTATATTAGTACATTTATTTTGGTTAGGAACTGAAGATGGACAGGATTGGACTCAGAATTGGATAGGTGGAAAAACAGAATAGATTATATTTGTGAAACTTTGTAGTGCTATGCAATTTCAGAGATGGACAATGTGTTGATTTGTTTTTCTTTACTATAAACATTTACTATAACCATTTGTTACAAGGGAGGACGTCTATTGGGAGGCAGTGATTTAGTGGGTAGTGATAGAAATGCGAAAACAACAACATTAATGGAACTTTTTTTTGAAAAAATAAAAATAAATACAAAAGAGGACACAAAACAATTTTCCTACTACCTCATTAAATTGGTATATAGTAAAAAAACTATAAAGAATAGAAGTTTGCATTTTCTTACACAGTCCTCTTGTTCATCTTTGTGTATTGAAATGCTTATGTTTGCTGGTGATTTATAAATTCATAATGAAAAATAAAATTTAAAAACAAAAACATTATATAATGCTTTTAAGAATCCCAAGCTGGTCTTTGACACAAAAGTCCAGATATACCCATACATATACATATACATATACACATACATATACTTGTACAAGCATATATATGTACTTGTATAAGCATACATATCCATGCACACACATGAACACATACATTTATGTATGTACATGTATCTATTGTATATGCACACAATTCGCATTTATAACATTTATTTATATGTAAACATGTGCATGTAGGTACTGGAGGCTTTTATCTAGGTTTTTAATATTCATGAGTCCTGGTGCTTTAACCAGTCTATCAGGTATATTTCATTCTTGCTATATGACTGGCTCACTTCTTTTTCAGACACTTCCCGGCTGAGATCTTTAATGCCAGAGGTATCAAACATGCAATCTGAGGGACACATTGAGGCTGGCACTTTGCCAAACCAGAGTAAAATGTAATTGGAAAACAATTAACAAAACAAATCAAAATACAGTAGAACATAGATAATGCTAATATGTAGTTTTTAAAGAAATAGATTAGTGGCCGCTATTTCAATTTGAGTTTGACACCACTGCTTTATACCACTCCTTGTACTTGAGTGATTATTGGTAATATGAAGTAGCCTATATATGTATGTCATGAATTTCTACCTCATTCTTTGGATAACTCACAGTTTTTATTCTTCAGTGTTTCCAATATTCCATTATGCAAAACCTTGTATCTTTATCGAGAGAATATTGGTGCAAACATATCTATATCTATACTTATCTATATTTATACCTATGTGTGTACATACATTTTCTCTGATACAAAATTTAACCATACATGTGCATAACACAATATACATAAATAAATGCATGCAACAAATATATACATGAATATATGTTTATGTGTGATATATGCATGAACATGTATGTGTGTTTTCTGTTAGAGAAACAACATATGTACACATATGCTGAATAGGTTAATGATGGCTGCAATATGCACATACACATGCATACATATATACACATATGTATATGCATATGCAATGAATATATATAATGATAATAATTAACATGTATATAAAATTTATTATGTGCCAGACATTGTGCTAAGCACTTTATAATTATTATCCCATTTGTTCCTCACCACAACCTTGGGAGGTAGGTGCTATTATTAAGCCTATTTTATAGCTGAGGAAACTGAGGCAGACAGACTTGTGACTTGTTCAAGGTCACACAGATAGTAAGTGTCTGAAGCTGGATTCAAACTCAGGTCTTTCTGTCTTTCTGATCTTAGGTCCAGTACTTTAACTATTGTACCACCTAGCTGCCTCAAGTAATGTGCATAGCAAACATAAGTAGACTACAGCATAATACCAAGATTCACTGAAGTGTAAGAAGTGGCATGTCTCATCTACAAGGTGTCTGGAAAGGAGGTGAGCTTGTCAGGGGAAGAATGAAGTGAAACAGATAGATAGCCTGATTACAACATTTGGACTCATGTATATTAAAAAGCTAAATAGAATCCTCCAGTATATTAGGAAAATTTATCAGAGAACATGGACGAGAATCTCACAAGATGAGAAAGAATGGATTATTTGCAATCTGGACCCCTAGAAGAATCAAAGAATGGAACTATAGTTGCTTATATATTGTACTTCACTAATAAACTATAATCTCCATGAGGGCAGGGATTCCACCTAGCACAGTGTCCTATTATATCAAATGCTTAATAAATGTTTGTTGTGAATGAATTGAATAAATAAATGATGAAGCATATCACGAAGAAGCACTTGTTATACGTATTTATTTGAAAATCAAGTTATACTGAAACTCATTTTTCCAGCACCATATGAGATGGCAGTGTGGGTGATATTGATCAACCACTCAGCTAGCATTTATTAAGCACCTCATATGTGCCAGGCACTTTGTTAGGTGTTTGGATACAAAGATGGAAATGAAACCCTGCCTGTCTTTGAGAGACATGTATTTTAGGGGAAGATATGTACACATGTAAGTATACATTAAAAAGCACATACAAGATATATAAAAATAAATATAAAGTAGCTTTTGGGGAGAACATCAGATTTTGGGAGGACTTAGGTAGGTCTTTGTGTAGGAGATAAGATTTGAGCTGAATTTTGAAGGAAACTTGTAATTATAATGCTGGCAACTAGGTGGCACATTGGAAAGAGTGCTGGGCCTGGCATCAAGAAGATGCATCTTCTTGAGTTCAAATCTGGCCTCAGAAACTTCTAGATGTGTGACCCTGAGCAAGTCACTTAACCCTGTTTGCCTCAGTTTCCTTATCTATAAAATGAGCTGGAAAAGGAAATGGCAAATCACTCCAGTGTCTTTGTCAAGAAAACTCCAAATGATGTCAAAAAGAGTCAGATATAATTGAAAATGACTGAAGAACAACAAAAGTAATTATAAGAGACTGAGGTCAGGAGGAAATGAATTTCACCTATTGTGGACAGTCTGCAAAGGTACATAGAAAAGAGATATAATGTCATGTGAGGAATAGTGAGAAAGCCAATTTGGCTGGACTGAAAAGTGAATGAAGAAAAGTCACGTGTGATAATGTACAGCACTGATAACCAGGGTCTTTGGCTATCAGGCCATCATGGGTGGCAAGTCTTCTGACTTAAAAGCTAACAGTGACATGAGATGTCATATACCAGTAGGTCTTGATCAACAAGAATCTTGTTTCATAATAGTTCCTGAATGGCCACCTTTCCATGATGGAGGACTTCAATATTCAGAATGGCACCTACTTCTTATCTTCCTATGTGCTACAGATTCTTGGCTCATTTTGTTACTAGTATCTCTCCTAGAAGTTAAGGGAAATAAAAGCAAAGAAGCTCACACCTGCCAGGTTTTGCTACTTGTTAGGTGGTTGCTTTTTATTTTTTTAATGCAAGTGGAATAGGGAAATTTTTGCTTAAAATAAGGCTTTAAGATCCTAGCAATATCTCATTCATTTAGCCATCTGGTCCAGTGGCCAGAATGGGTGTTGCTTCACTCAAAGTGAGATCTTGAAAAGACTTTCTTAAAAAGGCCAAGGTCTCCCACTGCATCCTGGGTCATCTCCAGTTATCCTGATCCATACCTGGCCACTGGAACCCAGATGGTTCTGGAGGAGAAAGTGAGGCTGGTGACTTTGCACAGCCCTCCCTCCCTCAAACCAAATTAAATTGCAAGTCATGTCATCATCTCCCTGGTGTCATGGTCCTCTTTGAGAACACAAGACAAACCACACAACCACACACAATTTATTTAGTACCACCTGTGCCATCCTGAGCAACTCATGTCCTCTCTGAGCCTCAGTATACTCATCTGCAAAGTAAAGATAATAAGCACACCTACCTTACTGAGTTATTATTCAGAGAAACAGAATAGTATTATAAAGTATTGTAAAACACTTTACAAACTTTAAAGTGCCATGTTAATGTGAGCTATTGTTATTTTTCAAATGGAAAATTGAGAAATTATTATAATTGATAAATGGTACAACTATTCCCATCTCTAGAATGCATAAAAGCCCCTCAGTCCATTTTTACATGGCATTCTTCACCAGATCTGTGAAATATAAAAAGAAGCAGTCTCCCATTCTGATAATGAAAGCAGTGACAAGATGCCCAGCAGCAAATTGGGTGAAATAACTAGTAGACTGGAATTTCTGTTTTCTTCTTGTAAGAATGGGAGTAGAATATCCATCCACTTGTCCTACATTTAGGCTTCCATGTGTATTAAAATGACTTGGAATTTGTGAACTGATGTGCACCATCCCCTAGCTGGGGAGGAGTTCAAATTCAATTTTTTAAAAATGCCCTGATATTTAGTTCTGATCATTATATAGCTTTAAGACACAGTAATATGTCTCCAGCATATAGAACCTGACTCCTTGTAAAGCATTGTGGGATACTATATAAAGAACAGAATAAATTATGCAGTGGCTTAAACTTTGAATGTCCTGGCTTTGGTCACAGTCTCATTATCCATTATTAATGGAGCATTATACAGTATTAATGCTCATTTTTCAAGATCTTGACCTCTTTCTCATTTCATGTGGAGGATTGTAAAATGTATTTGCTCAAAAAACTGAGGGAGAATGTGTGTCCTTTGTAAGTTGGTAATAAATAACTGGGTCATGGATTTTCAGTTGTGTGTTTGGGAGTGAACAATAGAGTGAGGGTAGTTTGTTTAGGAGGGAGTTGTAGCCATTCCACTTCTCTCTATCTCCCAGGAATAGTATTCCCAATTCCATTAGTGCAGAACGAGAGGCCATTTGGGTAAATCTAGTCACATAAATATATTATTAGCCAGGTTTGTGAAATAGACATTATTTACTCAAGCAAATATGTAATTAGACCATTTTAAAAAACACAGATTATCTACCAAAGAGACTACAACAGTGCCTACGGAGGCATTAAAGCCTATTGGGTAAAACTGTAATTAGGCTGTTAATTAAAACAAAATCATATTATTTATTAAAAGGTGCTCTGCTGAGCTGATAAGCATTTTCTTTGCTCTTTTAAGGCATTTTAATAATTGATTACTATAAGCCCCTTGGCTACTGCTTGCCCTTCATCCACTCATTTCTGATTTGGTTCTATTTAGCTTCATAATGATCATTTTAGATGTAGATTTCCCTGCTTTATCTCTGGGTGAAAATTGAAGGATCTTACCCTGCAAGCTTTATAGTTCATGTGCTGTCATAAACCAAGATGACAGTACTAAACCATCATCTGTAGGCATACATTCTTTGAGGGTTCCCTGCCCCCAGCAATCATGTTATATAATCACTCTGGACTTCAATTTTCTCATCTTTTAAAATGAGGAAGCCTTGAGTTCTATTTATGTATGAATCTAGTGGGAATGGATCTGTGCTAATTCATCTAAACTCTCTCATCTGGTCTCCCCTGTAACCAATATCATGAACTGAAATGTATTTGTAGATCTGTAACTTGGAGCAGTTGACTAGGACTCTACTTCTTCCCACTGACATTTAGAGGTACTGATAATACTTGCATTCCTTTAGCAACCAGAAATAACCAAGAGTTATTACTTAGGTAATAAGACCAATTAGCTCAAATAGGAAAGTATCAGACGTTCTGCTTCTTCGCCCTAGTGGTCCCAACTCAAGTGAACTCCTCCCTGGCCTAGCCCTGGACTTCTTCCCTTTCCCATCATGGTGACCACTCCAGCTTTCTCTCTCTTCCAGGGTATACAACTATCATTGCTGGTCTACTGTAGCCTTTATTGCTCCCCATCTGGTGCTATTCTAGGGTCTCAGTCTTCCCCGTGAGGCAGTGTCGAAAACACCTTCCTTCCCAAACAATTAAATTTGTCTTGAAAAGTTAGATGCAAAGATAATTTCTTAATATGTATGTATTTATGTATATATCTATGTATATGTATATATATATGTATATGTATATATATATATATATATTTAAGGAAAAGGTTGCCAAATCAACCAATTTTTATGACAACTTGTATTCTTTTTCCTCTAGAAGCCCAGTCCTATAGTTGTCATTATTCTTTCTTTCCTCAAAGTTCTTTGTACTACACATATTTGTGTACATGTCCTAGCCTGTACATGGAACATAAGCTTCTTGAGGGCAAGGACTTATCCTTTTTTGTTTTTTTATCCTTAGCACCTTAGTTGCTTGCTATGTGATTAATATATAATAAGTGCCTAATAAATGTTTGTTGAATTGAATTGAACTTTAAGCCAAAGGACTTGGCAGCATTTTACATGTAATGCAAGTTATGGTAAATAATAGGAATCTCAATGTTCTATCCTGAGTGCCTTTTCTAAGTAGAAAGCAGTGGCAAGATCCCCTCTTATATGTTAGCAGATATACTGCAGCAGATGAAGTTTTATTTTTTTTTCTTGAAAGGTAAATAGTTCAGATGAAGGAAGTACATATGAGTAATATTTCTGGAATGGCTCATCTTGGAGTTCAGAAACTAGTATAGAAAGAAACCTTGGATCTGATTGGGTCAGATTGTTAAAAACTTGATTCAAGTATGTATTCTTTGAAGAAATGATGTAATGTAGTGGAAATCACCTTGGGTTTGGAATCAGAAAAAATTAGATCTCTGTTACTCATTGCCTGTGAGTGTGTTAGACCTGGAGTCCAAAGATCTGAGTTTAAGTCACTGCTCTCCTACTCATTTCTTAGGTGAACTTGGACATCACTTAATCTTTCTGGGGCTCAGTTTCTTCATCTGTAAAAAGAGGGAAATTGGATTAGATGACTCTTAGGATCCTTTCTAGCTCTAAATACTATTATATTTTCCATTGATAATTTTAAATGTTCTTTTTTGGGGGGTGGGGTGGGGAGAAGGTAACATTTATATTGTGGTTACAATGTGCCAGATATTATACTTCACAATTTTTATCTCATTTGATTCTCATTATAGCCCTGAGAGATAGGTGCTATTATTATCCATATTATACTGGTGAGGAAACTGAGGCAAATAAAGGCTAAGTGACTTGCCCAGGGTAACCCAGCTATTAAGTGTCTGAGACCAGATTTGAACTTGGGTCTTCCTGCCTCCAGGACCATGTACCACGTAGCTGTCTCCAAGGGAGATAGGTCTGGATTTCTTTGTAGGGAATTCTGGGTATTGAAATGTCTATTAATGTAGACCAGCAACTCTGCTATAAATCAAGGTCTGAAAGCTCTAAGAGATTTATCAGCTTGCTCCTTTTCACACAGTTAAAATGTGTTAAGTCCAGGGCTTTAATCTCCTGGCCTAGGGGCAGCTAGATGGCTCAGTAGATAGAATTGTGGGTTGAATCAAGAGACATCTAGGGAGGTGATAGTTCCATTTTACTCCGCCCTGTTCAGATCACATTTGAACACTATATTTTGGGAAGGACATTGATAAGCTGGAGAGCATTCTGAGAGAGGTAGCCATGATGGTGAGGGTCCTGGGGCAGGGGTGGAGAACCTGTCTTTTTATCAGAGCCCAAGTTTTACAGAACAAATCCTTTTATTAAGGGGATTTGTTCTGAGAAGTTTGGATTCAGTCAAAGGGCCACACTTGAGGACCTGGAGGGCCACATGTGACCTTGAGGCTGCAGGTTATTCACTCCTGAATTCTAGATCAAATCTGGTCTCAGACAATTACTAGCTATGTGACCCTGGGCAAGTCATTTAACCTATCTCCTTTAGTGTCCTCATCTATGAAATGTGAATGATGATAGCACCTCCCTTCCAGGGTCCTTGAAAAGGTCAAATGAGATAATAGCTGTAAAGCAATTAGCCCAGTTCCTGGCACATAGTCAGTGCTATATAAATGCTAGCTAATATTATTATTCTGACGCCACGGCTAACCCTCTATCCATTGTGCAATACTACCTCTGTAGGATTTTGAATTACTACTAATGGTTCATTTTTTCAGAAGTTACTATTTTTCAGCTCCAGGCAATGCTAATCATTTTCTTTTTTAATTTAGAGTCTTTTTATCTTCAAGTCATGAATTTAAAAAAAAAAACCTTAGAAAATGCAAAATACTGCATATTCCCCAAAGATTTAAGTTCATTTTGAATTTGACTAATAAGGCTTGCAGTGTTTGTCTAAAATTTTACTGCTTTCATGTCCTGTCTGTCTTACACAAATTGTGTAGGAGCATTTAAAGAAAAAAAAAGCCCTAAAATTAAATTAGATTTTTAGTTAAATATGTAAACAGCAGGTTTACATTTGGTTTTTAGCAGTATATATACCATTCTAATTTAATAAAATGAGAAAAATTGTAGCAGACCACAGTCTCAAAGGCTATTGAAGACTGCTATCTGATCTCTGAGGGTCTGTATGCACTAAAGAACTTTACTTCAGAGTTGATTATTTATCATCTGTCATATAGGTATATTTTTAAAAAAAAAAGTTAAGTGATCAAAATTTCCCAAGTGTTTAGTTTGGGATTAATCAGATAATGAATCATGGGGTTTGTGTTCTTTGATCATCATTCAAAATGAATGTTGGCTCAGACTACTCCTTTAATAATAAGACCCATATGAACCTTCCCTGTGGTTTTGAAAAGATAAGGATAGTAGACCCATTGGACTTTTTTCTCTGTTGAGATTTTAACAAGGACCAAAGCATATCTTCTGGAACATTGAAAATCTTGACTTCAGTGGGGTTCCAGCCAGGGCTGGAACTAGAAAATGTCAGAAACCTCATGAGCTTGGCAGTCCATTTCTAAATAAAAGACTTTGGAGTGCCCTCTAAAAAAGCAGCTCTACTTTTGGTCGTAATCCATACCTAAACTCTAAACCCACAGAAGTTCAGCAAGCATTAATCTCAGCCAATCACCGGCTTCATAAAATGCCAATTCCTTATTCAGCAAACAGTTATAAGGCATAATTGCTAGTAGAGGAAATCAATAGACCTCCATAGATCTTTAATTGCCCATTAAAAATCTTTTATCTTCCACATAAGAATTAAAAAGGGAACTTTGGATTTAAAATAGTTTTGTATTGCTACAGAGGATCTGGACCTATAGAAGGCTAGGAGAAGTCTCAAGCATCTCTAGTGATCTGAAGTGCCCTTTGGAACTTCAGATTACTAGGGAAATATTGTTTTAAGGGAACAATACAGTTAAAGTTTTTGGCCTTTCTCCGAGACTTCCACAGAGGATACCAATTAGTGATTTGATGGGTGGTTTATGTATGTTGATAGACATTGGGACCTGAGGAAATGAACTGAGACCACCAACTCATTCTAGGCAGAAATAGCTGAACCACTCATCTAGAAGAAAGCAATAATTACTTTTAACTCTTACCCAATCTAGACTAAATTTAGACCACTGTGTTGGTTCAAATTGTTATTCTGCATTGTTGTATGATTGCAAGACATGGAATACTATAGTCTTCAAAGGTTTGAAAATCAGAATTGTTCAGATGGTAATGCAAAAGTCAAAGTGATAAAAAGGTATGAGTGGGTTACAGCACATCCCAAGCAAAGAATTACAAGTTATAAGTGGAATATAGGATGTCATCAAAGAAAAGCATGAGAGAAAATAAATATGGAAGTGAGAACAAAGGATAACCAATGGAGTGTTTGTGCCTCCCCTTGTTATCTTGACTTGAGATAATTAAAAAACAAAGGGAGGAGGGAAATGCCCAGAATGCTGAGTGCTGAACTTGTGAACTTAGGAGAGGACATGGGCAAGAATAACATAGGATGGGCAGACATGGAAAGGTTGCAAATATGTTGATTGGTTAGTTGTTGTCCTTTGTGCTCAAAGAGGACCAAAATGACCTAACTACGGCAGGGCTGAGGTACAGTGTGTCTGTGGCTGATCAGATCAATATGAGCTCAGAAGGCTCTACCACAGGTCACGCACAGATAGTCCATGTGAACATTTGGCGTGCAGATGTCTCTAAATTTGTACATCTCGTGTTTCTGTCGAGCTGTTGCTATTCTGCTTTGCTCATAGAGCACAGCACCTTTTTGATGCAGGCATGCCATGCTGGGCAGCCCTGTGCCAGTGTCTCCCACGTCTCACAATCTATTCCAAAGTTCTTCAGAGAGGGTCCTTGAATCGCTTCTTCTAACCTCTGTGTGAGCACTTACCTCCTGTGAGTTCTCCATAAAATAGTCTTTTAAGCAAATACATGCTTGGCATTTGAACAATGTGGTCAACCCATGATCAGAGTTGTGCTCTCTGCAATAAAGTTTAAATGCTTTGCAGCTCAGATTGAGAAAGGACCTCCATGTCTGCTACCTTTTCTTGCCAGTTGATCTTCAGACTATTCCTAAGACAACTCCAATGGAAGTGATTCAGTTTCCTGGCATGGTGCGGGTACACTGTCCAGGTTTCACAGGTATACAACAATGAGGTCAGCACAACATTTCTGTAGACCTTCAGTTTGGTAGGCAGCCTAATATCTCTTCTCTTCCACACTTTCAGAGCCTCCCAAATGTGGAGCTAACTTTGGCAATACTTATGTCAACCTCATTATCTATGTAGACATTCCTGGAAAGTATATTGCCAAGGTAAGTGAATTTATCCATAGCATTCAAAATTTCTCCGTTTCCTGTAACTGATGGTTCCATATATGGATAGTGCATTGTTGACTAGTGGAGAATCTCTGTTTTCTTGGTGTTAATTATCAGACCAAAATTAGCATAAGTAGCAGAGAATTGATCCATACTTTCTTGCATCTCAGCCTCAGAGGCTCATAAGCATCTGCAAACAAAAAGTCACGCACCAACTTTCCCCCCACATTCATCTTTAGAGGAAATACTTACATCCATGAGATTCCAGATACAAATGAGCATAGAGTGTTGATCTAACCATAAGGTGCCCCGATCCCTGCCAGATCTCTCATATAAGACATGAGTGAAGCCTGTAATTGGTGTGATTTTTTTCAGTTTCCATATATGTGGAATAATGCATAGTATAGAGAAGTGGTATCAAACTCAAATAGAAATGGGGGAAGGGGACACAAATCAGTATATAAGTGTCCCTGTGGGCTGCATATTGATTTAGAAAACCACATATTAACATCACCTGTTTTATTATTATTTTTTATTTATTTTAATAAATGTTTGCCAATTACCTTTTATTTTGGTTTGATCACTTAATTTGGTAACTTGGTTTGGTAGCAATCTGGTTTGGTAACTTGGGAATGTAATGGGCAACATGGAGTGCAAGGCCAGCAGTTATTAAACTATTGCGCTCTCTGAGCTACTTCAGTAGGATAAAAGACCTTCTGAGCTTTTCAAAACCAATTTTACTTATTAAGTCACACTTACTAGCTGTGTGGCTTTTCTACCTCATATCATCTGTAAAATGGGGTAGTGTAATAATACTATCTTCCAGGGTTGTTGTGAGGTTAAAATGAGATTATTTGTAAAGCATGTTGCAAATTTTAAAGCATCATATAAATACTAGTTGCTATTTACTATTATTATTATATAACTATCTCACTTGCTCCTGCTTGGCAATGGAAGAAAGCAAAAAAAAAAAATTCTTTCAGATTAATGGGGGAAATGATACTGCATTTTGTATAATACCAATTATTTGATATCTAATTTTTATTGACTATTAAATATTTTTTCATGTTAATGAAGTTCATAATATAGAAGAAAGAGTGATACTGCGCAAGTTGCTTAATCACTCTGAGCCTTAGTTTTCTGAATTACAAAATGAATGATTTGGATAAAATGACCTCTAAGGTCCCATCCAGCTCTAATTCAATAACTCTATGATGAAACATCAGATCTATAAGACAAACTTTTTTTCTAGCTCTGAAAAAAAGTTCTGATATAAGTGCTTTTTGGGGGGGCCTTTCCACTTTTTCCTATTAGTCTGCCTCCCTTTTATCCTCATTGCTATCGTAATATCCATATTCTTTTCTTTTTTCCAGTCCTCTTTTAGGTAGCTATCCAACACCCCATCCTTACATTATAACTAAAGTATTAGATGTGACACCACCTAGGGCTTTCTGCAGGTTAAAGGGAACCTGAAAGTCCTGAAGAGCTTTAAGATCCAAAAAATGGTGTTAGAATAGTGGAATGGCATATCTTGAGGTTGATATGTGAAGAGCAAGGGTACCTTTTTTATGCCCTTCAAATCATTCCATGTATGTGACTATCTGATTATAAAATTAGTTCAGTTATGGTCCCCTGAAAGAAGCTTTTGTGCTACTAACCCCATTCTCAGTCCTACTCTAGGATAGGAATAGGGATTGGCCCTGTGATTTCTTTGTTTGATGTCACTCCCAGGAGAAGACATACCTTCTTCCAATGTGGACTCGCACTTTCTCTGCAATTTAAAGTCTTAGAGCTGTATAGGGCACTAAGATTTTAAGTGACTTGCTCAGAGTCACACAGCCAGTATGTATCAGAAACAAAACCTGAACTCAGGTTTTCCTGAGTCCAAGACCTGATCTCTATCTATTCCAACATGCCACCTCTTTGACTAGTAATATAACAAGCGTAATAAGAAATTGGCATATTTAATACCTGTTTAATAAGAGAATAACAGAAGGTCCAAATTATCAATGTAGATGCCTAAAAGCATTTAAAGAAGGAAGTATGACTGGACCAAGACAACATGGGTACACATATTCAGTAGAAAGGCATTGCTGTGTATGGCATTTATGGTGGGTTTACGCATATTCATATGGGTGCCAGATGGAGCATCTTTTTCCTTGCCTTCCTTTTTCCCTTCCCCCCCAGGGTCCTTGATCTTCTAGTCCCCATCAGGGCAGTAGGGCAGGAAGAGTGAACGATGTGACTGTTTACAATACTTGGATGAGTTGGTGATCATAAACTACATGCCTTCCAATGAAATGGAGGTCGAACAGGCCTTACTATCTCCCCTGCTATTGCATTCTAAAGTCCTCCAGACCTTATAATCTCTTCTGTTGTTATATCTTCCAAAACCCTGAGCACCCTCTAGTACACCCTACTGACCTATAGGCATTGCCATCTTCCCTAGTATACTACCTTTGGCTCTTTCTTGCCTTTCTACGCACTCTGAATCTAAACACTTTTATGTGTTATCTCCCCTATTTAGAGTGTTAGCTTCTTGAGAGCAGCAACTATCTCCTCATAACCCACCATTTGTCTCCCCAGTGCTTAGCACAGTGTTTTTTTGCAAATAATAAACAGACACATAAATGCTTTTTCATCCATTCATATGTATATATGTATATGTGAATAAATTGCATGGGGATAATAGTGAAGATTACCTTCATTAAATTGGTAAAGCCTTTGTAGACAAGGTGAGATTTTGAAGGACCTTTGTTCAAATCCTGTCTCAGACACTTAGTAGCTATGTGATCCTGGACAAGTCACTTAACTTGTCTGCCTCAGTTTCTTCATCTATAAAATGGGGGTGATAATAGTACCTACTCACCAGGTTTATTGGGGGATCAAATGAGAAAACAATTGCAAATGCTTAGCATAGTGTCTGGCACACAGTAAGCATTATAAAACTATTAGTTATTATTATTATTATTATTATGCAGCTAAGTGGCACAGTGGATAGAATGCTGGTCCTGGAGACATTGGAGATAACAATAACATCTACTTCCCTGGGTTATTTTGAGTATCAAATGAAATACATTTGTAAAACACTTTGCAAACCTTAAGGCATTATATAAATACTATCTATTACTATGATATATTTTGGATGTCCTAGAGGGTGGATTGTAATGGGAATCATCTTAAATCCATACAAAAGATGCTTCAGTTCTACATCAAACATTAGATCATGGACATGTAGAAAGGGGGGAGGGGGTTCATTCATTAATTTAATCAAAGATACATAGTAAAACTACGATCCAATTCTAGGTTTGAAGGGTATTTTCTATGTTTGTAAAAGCTTATATATATTTGCTACATCATGAACCTAACAATGTATAGTAAAATCTTGGTCAATTTGCTTACCCTTTCTGAACCTAGGTTCCGTTTTCTGTAAAATTGGGTAGTAGAACTTTATTGACTAACCCACAGTGCAGCATTGTTAAAATGCATTAAAAACAATAACAACAAAGCATTCCAAGTGTCCCCAAAGTCTTGATATAGCCTTGAACTTTAATAGTTTAAGGAAGGTTTTAGAAAAACCTGATAAGACTTATATGAACTGATACAAAGTGAAGTGAGCAGAACCAGGAGAACATTGTGTGCAATAACAGTCATTTTGTAAGGATGATCCACTGTGAAAACTTGGCTACTCTGATCGATACAATGATCCAATACAATTCCAAAGAATCCAAGATGAATACTGTTATCTACCACAGAGAAATAGTTGATGAACTATCAATGCAGACTGAAGTATAGTTTTTTTTTTCACTTTCTTTGTGTTTCTTGCTTTTTACCATTATTTTTGGCAACATGGCTAATATGGAAATATTTTTTGTATGACTTCACATGTAAAATTGCTAGCATATTGCTTACTTACTCAATGATTTGTGGAAAGGGTGAGAGTGATGGAGAAAATTTAGAACTAAAAGAATGAATTATTTAAAAAATACTTTAATAACTTAAAACTATGATTTTTGGGGATTAAGACTTTAAGGACACCCTGTATATATGACCTAGTATTTCTATTAATATTACTACTAATAATATTAACAAAATAGTTGTAATCCAATATCCATGATAGCTCAGGACGCTATACCACATAAGATAATCTACATAAATTAAAAGAGATTGCACATGTGTGACCAATAAAGGGTAGGAACTAGACATGAGATTTCATTGGCATAGGGAACTCCTGGGTATGGAAACTCTTTACCAATACAGATTGGCACTTGTTAAGGTTCTGTGTATCAGGGCTTCTTAAACTTTTTCTACTCATGACATGTTTTTGCCTAAGATATTTTTACATGACCCCAGGTATATAAGGATATAAAATAGTTATACAAATCAAACATTTGCTGATAATAAATCATGAAGAAATTGATTTTAAAACAATTTTGGTGTACATATAATTTTACCATTTATTAAAGATGAAAGCAAATTTGCACACTAATAAGATGGATGTGCTTATTTATTTTTACATAAAGAATTAAATCTTGGCAGGATATTTGAAACTACAGGATGTAGAGCATCTTCAACACTTTTCAGAGTTGATCGATATTTTGATTTTATAATCATCAACGCATAGAATGCTGCTTTGCATAAATACATAGTACAAAATGGCAGAAGTATGTTTAGGGCCATTGCAGAAATTGTTGGAAATTCTGTCCTAATCCCAAGCCAAAATTTATTTAATGATTTTGTATATACAGTAAAAACACTACAATTCATGACATACAATAGTCTTGAATCGGAGCCGAGGTGTTTCTGGCAGTGTTTATTGGTGTTGCCTGGTGTAACTACATGCGCAGTGCAAAGTGCATGTGTTGTATGTTCAGTACCAAGGCTTCACTGAAGCTGCGCGATGCAATATGGGCAAGTTGTGCCAGAAACACCTCAGAGTCATTATGTGTTTGATTTTGGATTAATTTTTAGTAATTGCACATCCAGAAACTTAATGTTGCCAAATTTTTTGCAATCCCCATATTCAGTTATGTGACCCCATATGGATTTGTGACCCACAGTTTCAGAAGCACTGCTCTGTACTACTGATGTCAAACCCAAATAGACACAGGACCATTAGAGCATACCTAAGTATCCCTGCAAGCTTCATATTGACTCCTAAAACTACATGTTAAAACCATAAAACCACATAGTTAGAAAACTATGTTGTTTTTTTTTAATTTACTTTGTTAAATATTTCTCACTTAAATTTTAAGTTAGTTCCTCTTGCAGCTGCATGTAACTTGGGCAGTGTATTTGACAACTCTGGCCTAGAGCTATGAGAGTTTGAGGTTAACTCACTTATCTAGAGCTGCTGAATCAGTATGACAGAAGTAGGACTTGACCCCAAATTTTCCTGACTTTGAGGTCAGTTCTCTATCATTGTGATTATCGTCATCATTATGACACCCAAATCATCCACATGCTACAGAGTCCCCATCAGGCAAGAGTTTGAGGAAAATTCTATTACTTCATTATTTTGCATTCTGTTGATTCTTAAATGGATGTTATGTTCAAATGTTATTAGATCCCAAATGTTTTTTTTTTTCTTTTTATGCTTTTGAGAGAACTTAAAACATTTCAAGACTCTGTTTCATTTCAGTAAATTTGGTCTATTATTCTGACATCCTACAAATTGAGAAGTGTTTAGATAATTAGCATTTTGGCTTATTAGATTGTTATTGTTCTCTAGATAGTCTCCCCATGATTGATTTCTAGACAATTTCCTAAACTTTGGGTTAATTTAACTATATTTGGGATTAAATAGATGAATTAGGCACTTGGGGGACAATTGTAGAAATGAATATGAAAGATGTATTATCATTGCTGTCATTGGTGTTGATTTTGATGAAATAAACATGAACAGTAAAACTTTTAAAATTTATTCCACAAAAGCTCACAGTCTTGAGTTTAGATATGCCTCAAGCTAAGAAACAAGGAATTTGAAAATTATATCTACCCTCCCTCTTTTTTCAAAACTCTGTCTGTGTCTCTCTGTCTCTATTTTTCTTTTCCCTATTCAATTCAACAAATATAAATTTCATTTGCTGCCTATATGGCACTGTGCTAGGCCCTGCAAGAGATATAAAATTCAGATTAGAAATGATCTCTGCCCTCATGGACCGAGTAAGGGTAGTCTAGTCTGACAAAAAGACACATACACATATAAAGATGGTAGATAATAATGTGTGATAAGTGCTTTACAGGTGTAAATCAACATGCTATATGAGGTCCCCAAGACAAAAGGTTCTTATTTATATAGGATCAGAAAAGGCCACATGAGGGAGGTGGTATTTTAGTTAGGTTATAAAGAATAGATAGAAAGATGAGACCACAAGGTTAGATGTAACAGAAATTTAAAATTTCATATTCAATCTTTTTTCTTGTCCATTGCATATTGACATATTTGTTGATGACTCTTAAGTTCAAAATAAGAATAAAATTTTATTTAAAAAATTTAGGTAGAAGACATTCTATGAAGAGAGAATAGTGTGTATAATTGATGATAGTAAATACCTAGCATTTATATAGCATTTTAAGGTTTGCAAAGCACTTTATAAATATTATCTTATTTTAGTGCTATTATAATCTCCATTTTACAGATAAGGAAACTGAGGCAGACAGAAGTTAAAGTGACTTGCTTAAGGTCATAGAGATAGGAAGGATCTGAGACATGATTTAAAAGGAAGTCTCCTAACTCCAAGTCTAGCACTCTGTTCGTTGTACCGCCTAGTTGCTTTCTAACAAAGGCCTCGAGGTAGCAAAGAGTAGCTTATTTTTCTGGGTCGGAGAATGATTCAGAATCACTGAAGTCATCTATCTTCTTTATTGATTATCTTCATGAAAAGATAATTTACTAACTCCACAAGAAGACAAAAACATCACACAAAATTTAAAGCCCATGAAATAATGTTGGAAAACTTAGATACTTAGGACTTCCACTTAGCAGCTCCATTGCCAACACATTCCACAATGAGTGCATGTAGGAAAAGCAATTTCACAGGCATGTGCTTCAAGGTTCAGCTATGGAGGTCCTTTGCCAGTCTCTAAATGGCAATGACTCATACCATACCCCTTATCCCACATGTGATGGCAGATATTAATTCTGCCAAGTCATGTAAAGGAAGGGGCGAACAACCGGAGGAAGGGTCACAGAAGACAGGACCAATGCTGAGACAAGGGCACGGCAGAGTCAGACAGAGGGTGAGGACTCTCCATGCCCAAGGAAAAGGAGATTCTCTTCTCCAGTTTGTTCTGGGCAGAAATTCATTTCAGATTCTCCTATAGCCCTCCTTTGAGGAAATTGAGGGCACCTAGCCTTGGGACTATTTGTGCCATAATAGAAGAGTGAGTATCCAAAGACTGAGGAGGATAACCAGAGATATGAGACTTGGAATACAAGAAAAAGGCTAAAAGACCAAAATCCAAGGGAGAAAATATAAGGAAACCTAGATGAAGAGAGATAAATCAACATATAGGCTCAGAAAGATAGAAAGAAGAGTAAAAATTCAAGGAGAGTTCAGAGTGTAATGAATTAGTACAGGTATACCTCTGACATATTGTGGGTTTGGATCCATACCTCTACAATAAAGCAAATATCTCAATAAAGTGAGTCATACAGATTTTTTTGGTTTCCCAGTGCATATAAAAGTTATGTTTATACCAAACTGTAGTCTATTAAGTGTGAAATAGTATTATGTATAAAAAATTGTACATACCTTAATTAGAATATACTTTATTGCTAAAAAAAATTCTAACCATCATCTGAGTGAACCTTGAGTGAGTTGTAATTTTTTTGCTGGCAGAAGGTTTTGCCCTGATGTTAATGGCTGCTGACTGATGAAGATGGTGGCTGCTGAAGGTTGGGGTGGCTTTTCCAGTTTCTTAAAAAAAAGATAACAATGAAGTTTGCCACATTGATTGACTTTTCCTTTCACTTGAACACTTACAGGCCATTGTAACTTATTGATTGGCTTAATTTCAATATTGTTGTCTCAGGGAAGGCCTGGGGCGGGGGGGAGAGACAGAAAGAGAAAGAGAGACAGAGAGACAGAGAGAGAGGGAGAGAGAGAGACAGAGACAGAGACAGAGACAGAGAGAGATGGGGAATGCCAAGTTGGTGGAGCAGTCAGAACACATACAACACTTGTAGATTAAGGTTGCCGTTTTATTTGGGTGCAGTTCATCATGACCCAAAACAATTGCAATAGTAACATCAAAGATCACTGATCACAGATTACCATAACTAATATAGGAATAATGAAAAAGTTTGAAATTTTTTGAGAATTACCAAAATCTGACACAGAGACATGATGTGATCACATGCTGTTGGAAAAATGACACCAATAGACTTGCTTGATGCAGGCTTGAAACAAACTTTCTATTTGTAAAAAAAAAATGCAATCATTTTGAAGTAAAATGCAATAAAACATGGTATGCTTATATTATACTATGAAGGAAAATAAACTATCCCCTATAAAAAAGCAGACTTTACAGAGATTATGGAACCAGAGTGGGAAGGGTATTTGTGGATAAAGGAAGTATGTTAAGGAAATGAATAAGAACCCTTAGGAAAATAGACCCAGACTGTTAATAGAAGCCTTATCCCATACATTGGGAAGATGACTTTTAAGGAGGCTAGGACCTGGGTGAAGCTCTTTACTTTTCTCAAGCTGAGTCTTCTGTATGCTCAAATCTACTATAATCTATTAATTTTGGGTCTTGGTCTTAACATGCCAACAAATATGAATCTGCAAAATTACTTCCCAGTTTTGCTCTACAGAGAGAGCTATTTAAAGGAGATCGTCAAATTGTAGACTTTAGGGAGATTCTTAGCTCTGTAATGAAGATATCAATATAGTATCACGTGGACTACCAAGCATATAGATCATCAGGGGAATCATTAACTCGGTGATATACAAATCAATTAATAATGACTTCTAAACATAGTACCTGGGGCAATACTTCTCCCACAACTCTCAGAGTGGATCTCCAAGGTTCAAGGTATTTTGTGAGTCTACATTCTGTAAAGTCGTAGCTTGTGTGCTTCCACCAATATATTTACCTTTGTCAGCCAAAAGACATAATTACTTCAAAACAGATATTTTGTAAAATGGCATCATAAGAAAAGTATCAATAAAGCTTTTTCCCCCAAAACCTAGGATATACTCTGATGAAAATATGTGACCTCTGTGGGAAGAACAACAACATATAGTGAAGGGTATATATGCAACAAGCATGTGTGCCCACGGCACATATTAGAAATGACCCCTTACCACCAATGCTGGGAAGTATCTGATGTCTTCCACTGAAGACATGCTGTTCCCCCGGGCCTATTCCCAACTGGTCTTCTGGTGTCTACTGGACTGGTCTCATGGTCTCTACATGGTGTTGTAGTCCCTGCCAAGCTCTGCTCCCACAGGTTGAATATATTCTGTTGAATATATTCTGTTAATTCTGTTGAATATAGCTCCATCAGATTTTATTCAGCTGGACTCATGGTTTATGCAAGAAACTTCCATGCTGTGTGCTCTCTCTAGCTTCTGGCATGGCTGAAATCCTTGGAAACATCTTCAAGGTAAAAGATAATACTTTCACCTCCTTTCAATTCATTTCCCATAGTCTTTTCTCAGCTCTTTCAGAAAAAGCAGAAACTCTTGCTTGAGACTAGCAAAGAGATTCACACTGGTGTCTTCTGTTTTGTTTCTTCAGCATCATGGTTACTGAAATGTCTAATCTCCTCAGTAGTATATTCTTAGGCCCAGGTGTCAAAATCTTTAGGATGAAGAGCAGGGCCCTCCCAAGTGACTAATGTCTTCAGTCTTAGTGGTTTCTTTGGTCTCCTCTTCTTGGTTCCAGGGCAAAGGTCCCTCTGTTAGATACCTTATTCTAGCTTATAGAGAACATTTCCTAAATCTCCCAGTTTTAACTTCTTGAGGCTGGATTTCAAGCCATATGATGGTTATTTGCTTAATAATTACCAAAAAAGCTATGAGGGTTCCCTAGTTTTTGAACTTTGTCTCTTTTGTTCTCTAGTGCAGATGTGTGAGTGAGGCTAAAAGCACAAAGACAAACTATGCCCAAGGACTAAGGCCATTGTCTCATCTACCAGCCTGACTGCATTCCTTTCCCTTTCATATATAGATGCAACCAGCCCAAAACTTCAGAAAGACTTAGATGTATGCCTTTACATCAGAACCCTTAATAATAATCCTAAAAATTTCAGGCTCATAATTATTCCCGTTTCAAGAATCACAATCAATATTTGCCTAGAAGACATTTCAACTGCTAGCCCAAGGAAAAAGAGGAGGAAAGGAAAAGAGAGAGGGAAAAAGAGAAGGGGATGGAGATGTCAGTTCTAAGGACTGAAAATAAAAGCCTATAGGATTTGCAAACTATATTTACTCATCTGTAGCTGTTAGTGGGTATGTGGGAGAGGGAACGATAGGAAAGGCACTGAAAAGCCTACGTGACTAAGCTCTTGCTCAGAGCAAATACAGGACATCAGAGGAATCTAAAAAAGAGAAAGGTCTGGTGCTCATTTTATCCACTAGGAGAGAAGTAGAGCAGAGGAGGAGCAGAGCTGTCAGATTCCTGCTCTCTTAGTGACAGGCAGTTGATGGAGATAAGGAGATAAGAATTCAGTCCAAACTCTAGCAGCCCTGCTTATAAACTGGCTGACAAACTCAATCTTGTGATTGTCTTAGCTTTACTATGTTCTGGGAAGAGGTAATGTGTATCTTCAATGAAAGCTTTAGCAGGAAGGAACTCTGACCTCCATTAAGTGAAAAGAGATCCATTTTCTTTTTTGTGCTGCATATTATTGAACAAAGAGGTACTACCTTGTCAATGTGATAGGATGCTACCCCCTCGATCTGTGATCCATTTGGTGATTGAGGCAAGGAAGGTATGGGCTTTACTACTACTCCTTCCACATTCGAACAGTCAGAAGGTATTTTCTATTAACAATGATGTTTCAAAGGAGGATAGGGGCCCAAGGATAGCATGTAAAATTCTCCCCTTGGCTTACTAATGTACATCATCATGACCACCACATCACTAAATATAGGAGAAGCTGAGAATAAGGTATTAGTAATTAATTATGATGTTACCAAAGAAATTGGGGAGCTGGGTGCACCTTGTAACACTGTTTTCCTGAACAAATAGTTGTGGGACCTGGGGATGATCCATAGGGTTTTCTTAGAAGGAATTTTCAAAGATTTAGAGCTGAAAAGAAGCCTAGAAATTATCTAATTCAAACACCTCGTTTTTGTGGATGAGGTACTGAGTCCCACAGAACTGAAGCAAAGCTCATGGTCAGGAAGGTAGGGACTAATAGAGATGAAATTCAAACCCACAGTGTTTGCATCCCAAATAAGAGTTTTTTTCCTAGTACACCAAGCTGCCTCCTCTAACTTAAGAGATGATAGTCTCTTATTGGAAATGTCATATATGGGATTGTTGGACAAGTTCATATAGGACTCCTTAGTTTCTGAGCTCCCTTTGTACTCTTAGATTCTGTGTTTCAATGATGTGGGAGAGGGGAGAGAATTTTTCTTAGTGATTGCTCTTTGGAGAATATATTAGACTGTTCTTACATTTTCACATGTATGAGGGAGGGAAAAAATTTCAGGGATGAGAAAAGTTCTAATTGGTTTTCACATGAAAGGCAATGTATTTTCGCTTTCCAGTTCCTACTATTTATTGGTCCTTTTAAATGGCATATCTGGGCTTGTTGAGCCATCTACCCTAAAATTATGTTGTGGTCTTTATTGGTGGTGACAGCCCAGATCCTAGTGGGCAGGCATCTGCCTCACCATCCCTCGTCTCCATTGGCACTAATGAACTCTCCTGGGTATCTTAGATAAATGATTGAAAATGGAATGGGGCCATGGAGATGGTACAGTTCAGGGAAGTGTTAGCTCCAGAGTGAATCTTGGTGCTGTGAATAGTTCCCTCACCTTAGGGTCAATTACACTCCTGAAGCATCTTTCTGGCAAAGATTCTTTCAGTGGGTATATGATACTGATGGATGCATTGAATCACTAGACAGGAACAGAGGGTCTAAATTGAACATGTAGCAGAACATGAGTGGTGAATGCCGTCTGTTCATTGGTGATCTGTGAGTGAGCTGCAGTCCTGGAGCTCTGACAACTGGCTGGCAGATTTCTCAATGAGTGAGAAAATTTTCCAGTTCATCTGTGGAGAGTTTAGCCCAACATTATAGCATTAGTCTACCCATCTGCAACCTGCAATTGGGACAGACAAGAGAATCATTATTACTTTGTGGATAGGAGCCACAAATCTGGAATTAGGCAGGCTGGCTCACATGTTTGGTGTTGGCAGATCCATGGTTTAGTCTATTGTTTGCAAAGTGTGTGCCATTGCCAAGGGAGTGTGAGAGTCCTGTTGCATTATGTCATCATCACACATGATGCCTTAGAGCTAATAGATGGCTTAGAATGAACTGAGAAGCCCTCGTTCTGTGAAGGAGTTGTTGATAGCACTCCCCTGCTTGTTATTTGTGAGCTACCTAATGTGCCTGAGTCGTTTCAGTCTAAAGGCTATTACTTGTTTTGGATGGCTCTGGTTTACTGCTGATATCAGTTTATGGGTTTTTATATCCATTTGCAAATCATGAATCAGAAAAGAGAACTCTAAAATGCAAAACACTTCATATGGCCATAAATCACCAATTCAATGAACACTGGTGATGTACAAAAGCAACAGTGATGGGAGCTCTATCAGCAAACTTGTATTAATATCTGATGTACTAGATTCCTTGAGGGGAAAACTACCAAAGAACTAAGAAATCATTGAATCTTTGAGTCGGAAGAGATCAGATTCAACCTCCTCACAAATATAGATGAATTGTTTGTCCTGGAGCTTATAATCAAATGTGGAAAGATATGGCCCCAGTGTAGAATCTAGCTAATTTCTGATAGACTATTTTTTATTATATTGGGAAGGGCTAATTGACCCATTTGAAGATAGGCCTATTTATCTGAAAATGGTTTAGATACTTTATGTAGCCAAAAATATTTAACTATAAACACAAGTGATAAAAGATCATGACAGTATATATAACACCATATTACAGGGCTACATAAATAATAAGCTGTTTGAGGATGAGAAGGATAAATGAATAAACGAATGAAAGAAAAATGATTTGCTAAGTGATTGCTATATACCATGCTCTGTGCTAAGCACTGAGGTTGCAACAACCCCTGACCTCAAGGAGCTTATATTCTAGTAAGAAAACCAAGATGTATAAGGGAGTGGTGGCAAGAAAACAGGAGTTTTTTGGGGGGGGGATTTGGGGAGTATCACAGAGACGGTGGGTTCATATAGAGGGTAGTCAATTGACAAAGGTAGTGAATTATGGGAATGACTGAAGTGATTGAAATCAAATGAGGGGAATTTGGAAATACTTTATGGAGGTGAATGACCCAGAACAGAATTCTGAAGGAGAAGGTATTCATGTTTTGATAAAGAGAATGCCAATTCCAGGTAAGAGGAATATTATATTTGATGGTATACAGACAGAAGTTGAAAGTGGAAGTTGGAATATTGTGAAAAAAAGGGAGATAATATGGACCCATTTATGGGAAACCTCCAGGTGCCATGATCAGGAATTAAATTGTTCTGAATAAAGGGTGGGGTTTGGTAGATCAGGAAATAGGATATTGCATTAGTTCAGATCCAAAGCGCTTAAGGCTCAGATTAAGAATGTGATTGAATTTGATTTAATTCAATTCAATGAATATTTATCAAAATTTTAATACGATGTGTAAGACATTGTACTTGCTGTACACAAAAAACAAAACAATATCTGTGATCTGGTAGCCTACATTCTATTTGGGGGAAAATATGTGCATAAATAAATGTAATACAAGACATTTTGAGTAGGAAGAGATTATTAACTGGAGAATCAAGCGGTGATATGCTGATGTATGTTTAACAACCAACTCAGATTAAAAAAAACAACTATGCATGGCACACTTTTAAATTTAATCTGTATTATTAACATAATTTCCATCATTTTATTAAGACTAGACAATAAAGAAGACAATAAATAAATCCCCAATTTGTAACATTTCCTTATTTCTGAGGTATAAATATTTACACAAAAAATTTAACAGTTGGTTCCCAGAAACTGGTTACAGCTGTCTCCAGCATACCCATGGAATCATGGAAGTGTTTCATGGAGGAAGTTCCATCTGAACTGGACCTTGAAGGAAAACAAGGATTCTGAAAGGTAGAGATAACCATTTAGTGCATTGTAGTTATGAAGAAGAGTGCATGCAAAAGCACAGAGATAGAAAATGAAGTTCAGGGAATTGGGACCTTGCATCTAGTTAATGTATTCCTTGTAAAGAAAAGTAGTAATGAAGTAAAGCTAGAAAGATTGTTAAAAAGTAGATTGCAGAGGCCGATTAAACTCTTTGCTGAAGACTATATTTTATTCTACAGACAATGATGAGTAAATGAAGGTTTTTAAACAGGGGCATGATACGGAAAGATGGAGGGAGCATTGGCAGGAAATAGAAATGAACAGGGTGACTTCTGAGAACCAAGATGGTGGAGTAAGCAGTAAATCTCTTTGGCTCTCCCATATTCACCTCCAAACAACCATAAAATAGGGCCCCAGAACAAATCCTGAAACAGTGGAACCAGTAGAAACACGGGGTGGAATGGCCAGGAAATTTGGAGAATTGGCAAGAAAGATCCATCTCACTTGGGTAAAAAGGGACCACATTCTAGGACAGCAATTATCTCAACAAGCCAGCAGCAAGCCCCACCTCAGCAAACCAGTGGGAGATCCTAAGCACCAATGTGGTGAAGGAGGCAAATGCCAACTCCAGGACTCCCCACATGTCTTAACATAGCCAGAGGAACTGGCAGACTCTAGCTTGGACAACCACCATGTGCTTCAGTGCAGCCTGGAGTGGGCAGGCAGCCCCCAGTGGCCAGCTATCCCCATGCTCCAATAAAAAGGCAAGAGTCCTCCAGCAGCAGACCTCTATGTGCTACAGTGCAGCTCCAGGCAGACAAGCATCTTCCAGGGGCCAGATCTATATGTACTTCAATGCAGCCCTGGGGAAATGCAGAAAAACCCCTCTTGGCCTCAGCACACATCAGACATCACCACTAGGACCCCAGATCAGCACCAGGTAAGCTGCTAGACCCTTACAGCATCCAGTAGTGCCAGCTACCTCCCAACCCCATCCCCTCAACACAGCATTAGACATAAGGGTCTCCTGTGGGCTTCAGGGAAACATCAGCACAGCACCAGGTAAACAGCCAGGGTCTGCAGTCACTGGCACAAGAAGCCTGAGACAGAGCCCCTTCCACCCTGGAAGCAGAGATAAAATTTATAAGAAAAGAAAAAAGAAAAAAGCCAAAAAAAAAAAAAAAGGATGAGCAAAAAACAACAGAAAAATAATCTGACAATAGAAAGTTATTATGATGACAGGGAAGATCAAGACACAAACTCTGAAGAGGATGACAATATCAAAACACCTATGGGCAACACCCCAAAGAAAAATGGGAAGTGGTCTCAAGCCCAGAAAGAGCTCATGGGGGAGCTTAAAAATCACATAAAATAGGTAGAAGAAAAATTGGGAAAATAAATGAGAATGATGCAAGAGAATTATGAAAAAAGACTCAAAAGCTTGGAAAACTGCTTAAAAAATAGAATTGGCCAAATAGAAAAGGAGACAGAAAAATCCAATGAAGAAAACAACTTCTTAAAGAGTACAACTGGCCAAATGGAAAAGAAATACAAAAACTAATTAAAGGAAACACCTTAAAAATTAGAATTGGGCAAGTGGAAACTAATGACTCAAGGAGACATCAAGAACCAATCAAACAAATTCAAAAGAATGAAAAAATGGAAGAAAATGTAAAATACCTCATGAGAAAAACAAATGACCCAGAAAAAAGATCCAGGAGAGACAATATCAGAATCATTGGATTACCTGAAAGCCTTAATCAAACAGAGGACCTGAACAGCATCTTTCAAGAAATTATCAAGGGAAACTGCCCTGATGTCTTGGAACCAGAGGGCAAAATAGGCATTGAAAGAATCCATTTATCACCTCAGGAAAGATATCCCAAAATAAAACTCCAAGGAACATTATAGCCAAATTTTAGAACTATCAGATGAAGGAAAAAATATAACAAGTGGCCAGAAAGAAACAATTCAAATATTGGGGATTCACAATAAGGGTCACACAGGACTCGGCAGCTGCAACATTAAATGATCAGAGGTCATGGAACATGATATTGCAGGGGGCAAATAAGCTAAGACTACAACCAATAATCACTTACTTGGCAAAATTAAGCATAATAAATTAAAATAAACTTTATAAATTTTTAAAAATAAATTATAAATAAAATATAAATTAAAGCATCAAGAGAAAAAAAAGGTCATTCAATGAAATAGGATTTCAAGCCTTCACAAGAAGACCAGAACTAAACCAAAAATTTGACCTCCAATATCAAGACTCAAGAGAAACATAGACAGGTAAAAAGGGAAAAGAAAACATAAGAGACTCAATAGAATTAAACTGTTTACATCCCTACATGGGAAGGTGATGCTTGTAATCTTAAAAATTGTATCACTATTAGTAAAGATAGAAGAAATATATATATATAAACAGAGGGTACAGGTATAAGGTGAATTTGAGGGAATGACAAAAAAATTAAGGAATAAGAAAGCGGAATACACTGGGTGCAGAAGGAAGGGAGAGGTAGAATGGGGCAAATTATCTTACATGAAAAGGCAAGAGAGACCTATTACAGTGGAGGGGAAGATGGGGTGGTGATGATGGGCATTGGATGGACCTTACTCTCATCAGTATTGGCTCAAAGAGGGAATAATATACACAATCGGTTGAATATAGAAATCTATCTTATCCAACAGTGAAGTAGTAGGGGAGGAGATTAATTAAGGGGGGGTAGGCACTGACAGAAGGGAGGGTAAATCAAGCGAGGTGGTGGACAGAAGCAAAACACTGGTGAGGTGAGAAAGAGTGAAAGGAGAGAGAGGTCAGATAAGAGGAAGAATAGGATAGAGGGAAATACACAGGTAGTAATTACAACTGTGAATGTGAATGGGATAAACTCTCCTAAAAAACAGAAGCAGATAGCAGAGTGGATCAAAAACCAGAATACTACAACATGTTGTTTACAAAAACATACTTGTTGCAGAGAGACATACACAGAATAAAAGTAAGGGGCTGGAGCAGAATCAATCAGGCTTCACCTGAAATATAAAAATAAAAGCGGGCATAGCAATCCTGATTTTAGACAAAGTAAAAGCAAATATAATTAAAAGAGATAAAGAAGGAAACAATGTCTTGCTAAAAAGTTTCAAGAAATCAAATTAGAAGAGCAAGGAATAGTCTACCTGTCAGATCTATGGAGAGGGAAGAATTCATACCCAAACAAGAGATAGAAAGCATTATGAATTGCAGAATAGATCATTTCGATCAGATTATTAGATAATTTTGATTGATTAATAAATACCATTAAATTGAAAACCAATTCAACCTAGATTAGAAGGAAAGCAGAAAACTGGGAAACAATCTTTACAGCAAGTATCTCTGATAAAGGTCTCATTTTTCAAATATATAGAGAACTGAGTCAAATTTATGAGAATATAAGCCATTCCCCAATTGATAAATGGTCAAAGGACATCAACAGGCAGTTTTCAGATGAAGAAATCAAAGCTATCAATAGGCATATGAAGAACTGCTCTAAATCACTTTTGATTAGAGAAATTCAAACTAAAACAACTCTGAAGTAGCACCTCGCACCTATCAAATTGGCTAATATGACAAAAAAAAGGAAAATGATGAATGTTAGAGAGGATATGGAAAAATTGGGACACATGCAGTGTTGTTGGAGTTGAGAACTGATCCAATCACTCTCAAGAGCAATTTGGAACTATGCCCAAAGGGCAACCAAACTGTGCATACCTTTGATCCAGCAGTACCATTATCAGGTCTTTACTCCAAAGAGATCATAAAAAAGAGGAAAGGACCTACTTATACAAAAAGTATTTATAGCAGCCCTATTCATGGTGGCAAAATATTGGAAATTGAGGGGATGCCCATCAATTGGGCAATGGCTGAACAAGTCATTAATGGAAAATTGTTGTGTAATAAGAAATGATGAGCAAGAAATGATTTTCAGAAAATCCTGAAAGACTTGTAAAAACTGATGCAAAGTGAAATGAGCAGAGCCAGGAAAACACTGTACACAGTATCAGCAACATCGTGTGATGATCAACTATGAATGACTCAGTTCTTCTTAGCAACACAATGATCCAAGAAAAGTACAAAGAACTCATGAAGGAAATTCCTGTCTATATCCAGATAAAGATCTTATAGACTAAATGAAGATGGAAGCATATTTTTTTCACTTACTTTATTCTTGTGCTTTTTCCCCCCTCATGATCTGTTTCTTCTTCCACAACAGTGATTAACATGGAAGTAAGTTTTACATGATTCCATATGAAACTGTATCAAACTGCCTACCATTTTCAGAAGTGGGGAGGGGATATGAAATTGTGGTAAAAATAAAGTACTATTTAAAGTAAAAAAAAAAAATCAGAAATGAACAGGGTATTTTCCTTCTCTTTTCACCACATTTGTCCCTTTCTTTCCCACCATTTGGACAACTTACCATTAGCCGGACACATAAAGTGCTTCCCTGCCACAATGCCTTGGTTCATATTATTCTTTTTGGCTAGAACATCCACATTCCACCCCTCTCCCCAAATAATTCCTAATTAACAAAAATTTATTTTCTCTGTCTCCTACCCACCCCATCAGGGAAAAAAAAAAGAGAGACCAAAACAATGACCCAGACTCTCTCCTGTAACAAATGTGTATAATTAAGCAAAACAGATTTTCCCATTGGCTGTATACAAATAAAAATATAGAGATAGATAAATTGTTTCATTTTGTACCTTAAATTTATTACCCCTCTGTCAAGAGATGGGTAACATGTTTCATCATCCATCCTCTGGAATCATGGATAGTCATTATATTGATTGTTGTTCTTATAACTTTCAAAGTTGTCATTAAAGTGTTGTTATTATATAAATTGTTCTCCTGATTCTGCTCATTTCATTTTCCATCAGTTTATAGAAGTCTGCAAATTGTTCATTTTACAATGTCAGTGTTTTGGTAAAGATTTTTTCTCCTGCTTCTGCTCACTTCACTTTGCATCACTTTCCATGTCTCTTTGAAATCATCTATTTTTGTTCATAAGGATTTTCCTATTTCTTTGGTCACTTTTGGGTACAGGTCTAGCAGTTGTTGTCACTATTATTTCTTTTGTCTAGTCATTTCCTGACTGTAGTAAACTATTTCCTCTATCATTATGCCTCTTTACCAATACTGTGCTCTGTTAGTGCAGTCTCTCTGTCTCTCTGTCTGTCTCTGTCTGTCTCTGTCTGTCTCTATTTCTGACTCTGTCTCTGCCTATCTCTGTCCTCCTCCCTCCTCTTACTCACCTCCTTACCCCTAATTTGAAACCTAGTTCAGTTGCTTTCCTGGCTTTCTAGAAGTAGTAAACCTTATGAACTGAACAGATTCAGTCTGACATATACAGCATAATACATATATTTGCCTTGTTCTACTGTACTCTTCAGCTATGATTTTAGTTCTGTATGTAGCTCAGCTTTCTACATCTTAGCTGATTGGTGTAACTGACCTCACCTGGGATGCTTAGTATCTCCTTCTTCATTAATTATCACCAGAAGTAGTGAAAATTTCAACGGAAATTGAATTAAATTGATTACAATCTTTCAAGCGCTTCCATCCAATTTCTGATCATCCATCTCAAAGAGCTTTGTTATTACATGTACAGGTCACTAATGGCTTTATTACCTCCCCCCTCACAATTCCTATAAGTTTTGGGGCATTTTCTAATTTTTCTGTGAAAAGAAAAACACAGAGAAATTGCCACTGTTGAGGTGTGAGCCTTGGGCTCTCTGGATTCCAAGACACTAAAGAGACTGCGTACTACTAGACAAAATAACTTACAGAACAAATATGTTTTCCTTAATAAAGCAGCCTGTACCTAGGTTCACACAAATGAACCAACAGATGTAGTATATTAGAGCATTTGCTTAGTAATGCCTGGCAAATAACTGTAACTTAAGCACTCAGCCAAGATTTGTAATGTCTTAGAGCTGTAACTTTTATACTCCTTCAAGAGTAACAGCAGTAGATTCTCTCAACAATTTTCAGCACTTGGCTCAGTCATCCAAAAGCTGAAGTAGGTCAAAGATAGAATACTTTTTGTTCCCAAGGACTAGGGTTTAAAATAGTATGCCAAGATTCCTGTAGACCAAAGAAATCTGCCTGTGTTTTTTCTGATTTCTGTGAAGAAAGAGCCAGTCTTAGGAAAAAAAGAAAAACAACAACAACAACAACAACAACAACAACAACAACACTCCATTGGTCTCTCCTTGAGGTGAGAGATTGTTTTTCATTTTGTCTTTGCATCCTCAGTGCCTAGCACGGTGCCTTCTATGTACAAGGTACTTAAGAAGTGTCTGTGAATTTAGTTATACTTGAAGAATGAACCTATTAACTAATTGCTAGGAAAGTTAAGGACTGTTTCCATAGACGAATGTAAATTATTTTTAAAAAATTATCCTAGGCTTAGAGTGCTTCCTCTAGTCTCCAGTCAACCTTAGCTTTTCTTAAGACTGAGCTCAAATCTATCCTTCAGTTGGAGGCCTTTCCCAGGCTTTCTAACTACTAATACTTTCTACTCTGAGATTACCTTCTAACTGCTCTTTATATTTCCTGGATGAATCTAGCTATGTATGAGTTGTCTTCTCTATTAGAATGCCCTGCTTGAGGGCAGGGACTGCTCTTTCTCTTTGTATGCCTCTCACTTAGCACAGTGTACTAAGTGCTTACTACATATGGAATGTAAACTACTTGGGAGTAGAGACTTTTATTTTTTTGTACTTGTGTTCCCAGTGCCTATTACATAGTAGGTGATTAATAAATGCTTATTGATTGACTAATCTAGAGCCATGATTTCCAACCTGATATGAAGACTCCTGGATGGGACAGGGCACACAATTACTGTAAGGAGTTCTTTAGCTTTAAACATCAAATGTCATAATTTATTTAGACTATAGATTTTATTTAGACCATAGGAAACATGAAGTGTGAATATAACTACTATTATTTGGGTCCATGATATTATTATAAAATGGATGTTATTTTTTAAAAGATTAGGAACTAATCTAAAGTTTGAATGTCCTTCTAGAAATTCACCAGAAAATGACCTGTTACACTATCTTTTTCTCTCTATTTCCATGAAAATGTAAAAATGAAAAGATTTCTTTTAATCGAAAAGATTTCAATCTCAAAAATTGAAAAGGTCAGCAAACTTTCTTTTAAACTAGAGTGACACAAATTATTTTTAGTTTATTTCCATTTAATTCAATTCAACAAACATTTTAAACTGCCTACTATGCACAAGACACTGTGCTAAGAGCTGAGGATATAAAGGCCAAAACAACAATAACAATAACAAAATCCTTGTCCTCAAATAGTATACCTTCTTTTGAAGAGAACACAATATGTACACATATAATCATAGCTTCAATAACCTTTTCTTCAGAGAATTTGGCTACATTTAATGTTTAAGAAAGAAACAATATAATCTTCTGGAATGATAGTTAAAGGTCATCTACAGAGAGTTAATTGTTATGGACTGGAGAGACTATGAGGGGGTATGGGGTGGGGTAGGTAGTGCGGTGGATAGAGCATTGGGCCTAGAGTCAGGAAAACCTGAGTTCAAATCCAGCCTTAGACACTTACTAGCATTATGACCCTGGGCAAGTTACTTAACCCTGTTTGCCTCAGTTTCCTTATCTGTAAAATGAGCTGAAGAGGGAAATGACAAACCATTCCAGTATCTTTACCAAGAAAACCCTCAAAGGAGTCATGAAGAGTCAGACATGACTGAAAAATGACTAAATGGGGGCAGCTAGGTGGTTCAGTGGATACAGTTCCAGCCTTGGAGTCAGGAGGACCTGAGTTCAAATGTGGCCTCAGACACTTGGCACTTACCAGCTGTATGACCCTGGGCAAGTCACTTAACCCCAATTGTCTCACCAAAAAAAAAAAAAAGACTAAATGACAACTAAAACACAGAGAGAAAGATGAACTTAATCTCTTCCTGAAAAGACTGAGTAAGTTAACTGCCATGGAGAAAGAATCTGTAAAAACCTGTGAGAATTAACTGTCATCACTGAGAGACTCTGAAGAGATGGGTTGAGAAAACGACTTTCGTTCATAATCTGTTGGAAAGATATTCTGTGGAGAATTTCTGAGGGAACTAAAACTTTTATACTGAGAGAACGGCAGGAGATAGCAGTTAGAGGGTTTGCTAGAGGTGACTCTGGTTATCACCTTTCTCACAGATGATTATATATGTGCATTTTCTGCTACTGTTAAACTACATAGCCAATCAATCAGCAAGCATTTATTAAGCATTTGCTGTGTGCCAGGTGCTGTGCTAAGCCCTGAGGTTACAAAGAAAAAGAAAAAAGAATCTCTTCTCCCAAAAAGCTCACAATCTTATGAAGAAGACAACCTTTACATAATTAGATATGTATAAGATAAACAAAATAAATACAAAATAACCATGGTAATTGCAGAACGTGATTCTTGAGCTGAATCCAGAAAGAAGTCAAGGATTCTGAAAGGCAGAAGAAAGGAGGGAAAGCATTACTCTTTCTCTCATACTGTTTTCAAAAGTAATCAAGGAGTACGTTCTGATTAATTAACAAAAATTCTCCTTAGCTAAAAATTATCTGTAGGCTCCCGCTCTGGTTTTAAAAACCAGAAAAAATTATTTTCCCATAAACTTCATTTTCTTTCTCAATCTCAAACCTAGAGCTGAAAGGCTAAAACAAACATAAGTGTTAATAGATCCTACCATCCTCACTAGTCCTGAATCTATCTAGGAGAGGAAGGTACAGGGGACAACCAGTGCAGAGTAATGGGGAAAGGAGATGTGTGAGGAACATTAAATAGGTGGTCATAAGACCATAGAGTATGTGGAATGGAATACTTCGTGAGAAGACTGGAAAAATAGAAATAGATCAGGTTGTGCAGAGTTTTAAATGCCAAATAAGGGTTTATGTTTGATTTTAGAGGCAATGGGAATTTATTGAGTGTATCTGTGTGGGGGGTGTGGGGAGACATGGTCACATCTGCAATTGAGGAAAATCATTTTCATTGCTAAGTGGACAATAGATTGGATAAGAGAGAAACTTGAAGCAAGGAAACCAATTAAGAAGCTATTCCAACAGTTCAGGAAAGAGGCGATGAGGGTTTGAATTAGGGTAGTGGCTAAGTAACTTGAGAAGGGGATATATATATACATATATATATATATATATATATATATATATATATATATATCCATATATGTATTAGAGATGCTATGACAACATGTCAGAAAGTTAAAAATTTGGCAACCAATTTGTCATTTTGGGTGAGCTAGATTAAGGAATTAAGGATGATACCAAGATTTCAAACCTGAGACTGGAAAGATCATGTTGCCTTCAACAGGGACAGGGAGGGAGACAGATGGGCTTTGTTATAAAGATAAGAATTCTATTTTGGATGTGTTTAGTTTTGAAGTAGCTTTAGAAAATAAAATTGAATTGTCCAATAGGCAATTGTTGATGAGGGACAGGAAGTTGGGAGAAAAGGCAAGATATATAGATTTAAGAGTTATATGCATAAGGGTGGTAATAGCATGAGAACTGATGAGATCACCAGAAATTATAAAAATAAAAGAGGAGAGTGCCCAGGATACCATTTTGGATTACCCCATAATTAGTGGGAGTGGCATAGATGAAGATCCAAAAAAGGAATCTGACACAGAGTGCTCAGACAATGAGGGGGAAAATCAAGTGAGAGCACTATCATGAAAAGTTCAGATATGACAGAGTATCAGAAGGAGAAGGTTGTCAAAACTGTCAAATCCTTTCAGGGAGGTCAAGAAGGATGAGGGTTGAGAAAAGTCATTACATTCAATAATTAAGACATCGTTGGTAACTTTGGATAGGGTAATTTCAGTTAAATACTATGATCAGAAGCCAAAGACATAAAAAAGGGAAAAGAACTTATTTGTGCAAAAATATTTATAGCAGCTCTTTTCGTGGTGGCTAGGAATTAGAAATCAAGAGGATGCCCATCAATTGGGCAATGGCTAAACAAGCTGTGGTATGTGATTGTGATGGAATGTTATTGTGCTATGAGAAATGACAAGCAGGATGATTTCAAAAAACCTGGAAAGGCATGAAGTGATGCAAAGTGAAGTGAGCAGAAGCAGGAAAATGTTGTACACCACCATAGTATTATTGTATGATGAACTGTGAATGACTTAGCTAGTGTCAGCAATGCAATGATCCAAGACAATCCCAACGAATTCTTGATGAAGCGTGCTATCTGCTTCCAGAGGAAGAACTAATACTGTCTGAATATGGACTGAAACATGCAATTTTTCACTTTCTTTCTTTCTCTCCTTCATTCTTTTTTTATTTGTCTTCTTGTATAAAATGACTAATGTGGAAATGTTTTACATGATTGAACATGTATAAGCTATATTGAATTGCTTACCATCCCAGGGAAGAGGGAGGGGAGGGAAGGATAGAATTTGGAACTCAAAACGTAAAAAATGTTAAAAATGTTTTAACATGTAATTGGGAAAAAAATAAAATATTATATTAAAAAAGCGAAATATCAAGGGTTGAGAACTGAATGAGAGGAGGGAAACTGTAGGCACTAAATGAAAAATGCTTTTTCAATGAGCTTAGTAGTAGAAAGAAGGGATTGATCTATCTTTCTATCTTTCTACCTATCTATCCACCAGTGGGGATGGTAGAGTCTAATGAATAACACTGATGTATGTCTACATCTATGAGATTAAAGTTTGATATTGAGAGAAAATAAAACTTATGGGAAAAAATCTTCTGGTTTTTATAAACAAAGGTGAGAGTTTAGAAATTATTTTTAACAAGGGAGAGTTTACATTTTTGTAAATTAATCAGAACATACTCCTAGATTATTTTTGAAACCAGTATAAGAGAATTAATAAATTATTGGGTAAAATACCAGATTGAGGAGTAGAAAGTTGGTATATTTGCACCTCAGAGCACTTGAGGTATGTTGGTTTCCTTTTGCAAAACACACCACACACTCATCCACAGAATCGCCATAAATGAGGAGTAACAAAGTCCATGCTACCCATGAATAAAAATATACAGAGTTATACAAAATAACATCAAGGGTGAGAGAGAACTACTGTTGTTATTTGTCCTTTCTTCTCGAAGAGGACAATGACCTCAGGAACATGATGCCATGACTTGCAAGTGAGTTGGATTTAAGTGAGGGAGGGCTGTGTAAAATCTCCAGCCTCACTTTCTCTCCTAGAGCCATCTGGGTTCAGGACAACTGGAGATGGCCCTGGACGCAGTAGGAGATGTTGGCATTTTTTAAGCTAAGGTCTTTCCCAGGTGTCAGTTCAATTGAGGCAATGCCCATTCAATGATTTCGGCTATGTAAAAAATAAGGCAAAGAATGGCCTCTTTTACCTAGTTTCAAAAAAAAAAATCAATCTGGGAGAAGAAGACCCTCAGGGTTTCTGGCCAAAATAGAAACAATTGCTATTTACATTCACTCTAAGCCAATCAGGGCCTAGACAATGACCAAGTAAGGCTTGGCCTGGGACCTAACAACTAATAACTGAGAGGAACAGGAAATGGTCATGTAAGAGATGCCATCTGATTTGAAAGAAGCTCGGGGCAAGATGGCAGAGTAAAAGCAGTGACTTGCTTGAGCTCTCCCCCAAACCCCTCCAAATACCTATAAAAAATGGTTCTAAACAAATTCTAAAGCAGCAGAACCCACAAAAAGACAGAGTGAAACAAATTTCCAGCCAAAGACAGCCTGGATGGTTGATCAGAAAGGTATATTGCGCTGAGTAGGGAGAGGAGCACAGTTCAAGGTAGGCACGAAGGCCATAGTGACCCTGGAGCAGGCCTCTGAGGACTGAATCGCGGGCAGCTGTGGAGGCTTCTAGACTTCTCAACCCACGAACGCCAAAGACAACTTAGAAGGTCAGTGGGAAAAGTCTGTTTCTGCAGTGCTGAAAGAGAAGTACAGTGGGGCTCTAGCCCCATTCCCAGAGCATGGCCCCAGGGTAGCAGCTGCCTCCTGAGCTTCTGGCCCACAGACTGAGGGGTAATCGAGTGGCTAATCAGAGGGGGATTGCAGGAATCTCTCTGCTGGTGCAGGATTCTCTTGGCTTGCCATGCTTGGATCCAGGTCACAGTTCTGGGTGGAAGTCCTGGGGCGAGGAGGAGCACTGGCGTGGTGGAGCTTGTAGTGACTGTGGAGAGGAATCCCTCCTCACAGTTCCAAGACAGAGAAGAGTATTCATAGACCAGACCACAGGCCAGGAAAGGAGTAAACACCTCACCCTTGATCATAGCACCTTGGAAGAACTGAAAATTTACAGGTCCCTAGAAGTATCCCTGAAAGAAGCTAGGGATTCTATGAGGTGCAAATGAGGAAGCATTGCACTCCAGAGATGGTAGACCATCTGTACAAAATTGTGGGAATGGAAACTTCAATGTGTTTTATAGTGAATAGCTTATAGGTCAATTTGATAGAAATGGAGAGTGCATTGAGGGGTGATGATTTGAAGCCAGGAAAGATAGGTTGCAATCATATTGTGAAGGTTTTTAAGAAGGGTAAGCTAAGGATTCGTTTGATCATAGAGGCAATAGGGAGCCACTGAAGAGTTTTTGAGTAGGGCAATGAAATAGACAGATCTGTGTTTAGAAGTATCAGTTTGTCAGCTGTGTGTTGACTAGAGCTAAGGTGCTGAACATATGGCTTGTGGGCTGAACACTCTTGACTGTTGTCCAAACCAGATTAAAATGTAATTGGTGAATATTTAACAAAATAAATAAAACAAAACAAAACATTTTAAAAATAAATAAAAATACAATAAAACATAGATAATATTGTATTTTAAAACTAAGTCAATATGTAGCCCACAGGGATCCTTATATATGGATTAGTGGCCTTTGTTTCAGTTTGAGTTTGAGACCACTAGACAAAAGAAAAGAGAAATTGGAAGCAGGGGAATATTTAGAAGACTATTGCAGTAGTTTGTGTGAGAGGGTATGAGGCATATGTTAAGTTCTGTGAGTGGAAAGAAGGGGAAGGTTTTGAGAGATGTCATGGAGATAGAATTGGCAAGAATTGGCAACCGAGCAGCTATAAGATGTGAGAGAGAGGGAAGAGTCACTAGGGAAGCTTTTGCTAAGCTTAATTAAGTGTGTGAAATTCCTTCTTAAAATTCAAACACACTTCTCTTTTATTGGTGTTAGAACCACCAATATCTTGAAAATGAAGTATCATCAGTGCCTGGGATGAATTGGTGGGAGTGAAATTCAGAAAATCCACTGACAAACATCAATGTTGAATCCTCAAAAAAAAAAAAAAAAGGACAAAAAAAAAACACCTTGCCTGAGAAAGGTTAACTCAAAAGGTACAGTAGAGGGACAGGGTAGTGGGCAAGGGCTTGGTAAGACTGCTAAGCTGGCTGCACAACACAGGAGAATCCAGCTCCCCTAGCCAAGTATTCGTATAATTGGCAACTACTTTGCTCTGAATTGAGCATACTTTTTTTCATCAGACAAAGGCAACCCAACGTCAATGTGCCATCTGCTCCTTGTCCTCAGGAATGACACTTATTCAGTTCTTACCTTTAGAACCTGCTTCTCTTGATGAGATAAACAATATGTTTGTGGCACCAGAAATACTATGTGGCTTAGCAGAGAAATGATGTTTCATGAAGTGCCATCCTGTGCAGCCATCTGCAGAGAATCATACTTGACCATCCTTGGCAACTGTTCTACTAATCCCAGGGTTAGCATTTCATCCAGGAAGAACTGTCAATCTTTATCAGGTGAAGGAAAAACATCCTTTGCTTCAGAAACCTACCCTTTATCCTGATGAAGCAAAAGCCATCTATTATGGAATAGCTTGCAGATGAAGGTCAGGTTTTCTTGTGATTGTATCTTTCCATGGAAATCTATTCCAATTTATACTGGCTGTTTTATCAGATGCATCAAGTGTGTGTGTGTGTGTGTGTGTGTGTGTGTGTATGTGTGTGTGTGTGTGTGTGTACACAAGCAATGATTCATCTTGCTTCCTTTTTCCCAATTTATTCCAGGATAAAATTAGATTGAAAGGTTGTGGAGGGGGAAGGGAACATAAATAACAATGGAGAAAGGAACTATACTTGGATTAAATAATAGCCTCTCTTTAGGGAAGAAATATAATTAATTAATAATAATAGTAATGGCTAACATTTATATAGCATTTACTATTTGCCAGGTAAATAGTGCTGAGCACTTTACAATTATTAGGTCATTTGATCCTCACACCAATCCTGGGAGGTAGATGCTATTATTATTCCCATTTTTACTGACGAGGAAACCAAGGCAAACTTGGTTAAGTTAGTTTTCCCAGGGTCACACAGCTAGTACATGTGTGAGGCTAGATTTGAACTCAGATCTTTCTGACCCCAGGCTGGATGCTCTATCCACTCTGCCACCAACCTGCCTAAAAGAAAGAGTGTCACGAGATAAGATGAAGAAATTAGATACAGATTGTTAGGCTATGGTGCCACTTACCAGATGTCAAGACTTTTTCTTTAAACCATTATCTCACTGGTTTATCAACATTCAGGACTTTAGTTAGTAATGGAAAAGATGGCCTTGAATAAAATTAGTGAAAGGGAACATCAGATAGAGACCTCACTTCAGAACTTATATTGCAATAACTTTTCCCTTTGATAAGATCTTGGTTTTATAATTTTCATTGATTCTTGTAAAACTAGTTGAAGGCAGAATCTTCATTTTCGTTCCAAGACCAGTTTGGGTGACATCTTCTATACGAGGTCTTTTCTGATTCCTCTAGTTCTTAGCACTGGCAACCCTCTTGAAATTATCTTTCATAATTTTGTGTATACTTTGTCTTTACTTGAATATTGTAACCTCCTTTTTCTCCCCCTCCCCAACCTGAATGTAAACTCTTATGTCCTACTCCCCACCCCAAGCATATTGCTTTGTACATAATAAGCACTTAATAAATATTTATTGAATTAGTTAGGTGAAATAGGCTTTAAAAACAAGTATTTACTAAGCACTATGCTAAGCACTTTATAAATATTATTGCATTTGACCTTTGAGGGGGTGGGGTAAGGAGAATATCTCAATTAACAAATCTTATTTTGAGAGAGAAGACAATAAATTCATGTCTTTATAGTGATTATTTTTCATTTATGTTTTCATGTCATTTCATCTCTATTTGTTGTTTTTTTTTAACCACATTGTGACTTTCTTGTGGTAGTTGGTTATCTCTTTATAACTGTCCATAGTACATGACACTCTGTTCTCTACACACTAAATACCTAAATGTGAAAAAGATAATGATGAATGTAGAACCCAATAATGAATAGAAATAGTCTCAATGCTCTTTACTAGCATTTAACATCATATGGAAGGCTATCATTTGAAACTATCTCTATGGAAGAGCAAAAGGAACAAACAAATAAAAATGAAAGGGAACATCTGGGTTTTTTGTTTGTTTGATTTGTTTTGTTTTTTAAGAGGAAGTGAGAGAGGAAAAGCTTAGCAGTAAGAATGTGCTCTAACTGTGAATAACCAAACTCAAGGGAAAGGTTTTGACAAATACAATAGGCTGTGCTGCTGAGAACTCAGTTTGTGTAGCAAATGGATTCAGTAATTGAAATTTTTGGTTTTTTACTTCCCTTTGGGAAAGTATGGATAAGAGTTAATTAATATAGTAAAATTGTCTAGGGCCCACAAGTTATTTCACATTATAGATACCCAGATTATACTCTTTTTTCTCATTTGTACCATGTGCATTTCAGAGACCCTTCTTGACACATACTTGAGACCATTCCTTAATGGGACAAGTCCATTAGGGGCTGCCCTCAATGGAATGGTCCATGGGACAAATTTTAATGGGATCAACCATGTCATGGATGACCTATATGCTTATTCATGTGATCTCAGACTGGCTGGTGCCCAGGAACTATTTGTCGAAGGGTATCATCAAAAAGAAACAGGAGATGGACTTGAGTCTCTAGCATTTTTTTTTTGTTTACTTCCTCAGATTAAATTCTGTTGAACATATATTTTAAAATTAACTAGCACTGATGTAAAGTACTGTGGTGGGTGCAGATTTAGACCTTTTGTATGAGTCAGATCTTTCTAGAGAGTGTGAAGATAAAAACAACAAATTTTTTTACTCCATTTTATAAGTTTGGAACCAAGAATATTTATTTAAAGGATAATCACATTAATCCAGATCATCACTAGTGCAGGATCTTGTTCTCACCAGTACCCCAAGATCTATGGAATCACTCATACTTGGGTCTGATCCCAAGAGGAGGACTGACCCCCAATAGGTCAGTTGTCTTTTAGCTCATTCTCCTCTTCCCCTGAGTTAATCCATGATCTCTAAAATAAAGCAGAATTATGGTTTATAGGCTTTTCCTAAAGTGGCCAAAGGCTCCCCAATTCTCATGTAGGCCAATATGAGTATTAAGCATGGAGTAGCCTTTATTTGACCCACTACAGCAAAGGTAAAAGATGCAAAGTGCTCACATGCACTCATGAACAAAAACAAAAGGCACTCAAATAGCCAATTACACTTATTAGACTTCCTTTAGAAGGTAAAGACACTTTGAGGGACTTCTGAACAAATATTTCTTATTCTCAGACCTTCTTAGGTGTGTAATGGGGAATTGACATATGTGCAGACACTATCAATTTGCTAAGATGATGTCCTCCATGTTAAAGGCACTAGGGATCTATATCCAGGAGAGTATTATTGGATATCATATATTTACCTACCCCATGGTTGAAAAAAGCCTTTTTTCATTGGCTACATAGCCACAATTGTCTGGGTCTTTAAAAACAGTCAGACTTAACAAGGGCAGGACCCTTTGGCAGCATTCACGTCTAAGGGAGAAGGCTACCACTTCACTCATGACATATAGCAAGGGAAGAGGGTTATAGAAACTGCAGAGGCAACCACTATGTCATATGGATAGAGTGCTGGGACTGAATTCAAGAAGATCTGAGTTCAAATCCAGATTCAGAAACTGGGGCAAGTCACTTAACCTTTATCTGTTTCAGTTTTCTTAACTGTAAAATGGGGATGTTGTGAGGATCAATAATTCAAAGGACTTAGCATAGTGCCTAGCACATAGTAGGTAGTTAATACATGCATATTCTATTCCATCCCTCCCCCCCATCTATCTACACACACACACACACACACACACACACACACACACACACACATTTTCTCCCTCTCCCCATGTGGTCTCCAAGAAACAAGCTTGGGTCTTAGACTTTTTAATTCCTGTGCCAGATGCCCCCCATCATAGGTTCTAGAACCATAGATTTGGAGCTGAAGGGGACTTTCAAGATTATTTAGTCCAACATCCTCCTTTTACAGATGAAGAAACTGATGTCCAAATAAAATAAATAGTTTGCTCAAGGTAACACAGATAAACAGTATCATAAGTGGTAGATCTGCTGTTCAAACTCATTTTCCTGTTAATCAAAGTTTTCTTTCACTGTTTGAACAGTGCTGTTCATGAGAACAGATTCCCAACATCTGAAAAAGTTGTTTTTTTTTCTTAATTTATTTATTTAATAGAAGAGAACAAGCTGGAAAGGGTGTGGATCTTTCTCATTCAGATTCCGGAAGGTTCCCGCACACAATCAATGGATCACTGCTTTTTTTGTGGCAGAGGGGCTTGTGTAGCCTAATGAAATTCTGAGCTATGTTTTGCAGAGTTACTCAAGATGGACAGGTCATAGTGGAGAGTTTGGACAAAAGGTGATCCACTGGAGAAGGAAATGGCAAACCATTCCAGTAGCTTTGCTCCAAAACAGAGTCACTAAGAGTCAAACATGACTGAATGACTGAACAACAGCACCAACAACAACCTGCACATGAAATACTGGCACACAGTTAAACAATTTTGCTTAGAGGGCAATTTGTGATCAAGGTTGACTGAGATGGTTATCAGTAAATGGAAACATTTAGTAAAATTTGAGTGAAACTAAGACACAAAGAAAACTCAAAGCACAAACCCAAAACAAGACCTGGGTGTGAGGACACAAAACATAAACATTTTAGGTGGATCTAGAACTTGAGGGAATCCAAACTTCCTACAACATGGATTTAGGCCTTTAGCTACAGGGCTGGCAGGGATTCTCTTCTTTGTGTAATAGGCATTTCATTAGGGAAATATCCCTCTAGGAGGCTGATCCCAACTGGAGAACTCAGGAGACTCCATAATTCTTGGAATTTCTTGAGCTTGAGAACTTTAATCTCTGACCTATGTTTAAGCAAGGAAACAGAAAATCAGAAAGAGGAAACCTCAAATTGGAGGTTCAGGAATTTTTCTCTCAAGCTAACCTGGACCAATGCAGGATACTTGATATGTACTTCTGTAAATTACCATTTTCTTGTCCTAGGTTGTAAGAACTCCTTCATCCATCAGTACTTTCCCCTCCGCGTTGGTGCATTCCAATCTTTAAGTCTAAGGGAAAAGAATTATGAAAAAAGGAAATATAAGTGAGCTGTCTCAAAGCTTGGTTGAGGGAGCCTTCTATAGGAATACATCCTTCTAAGCCTCAGTAAAATGACAGTGCACAAGTCTATCTCCATGAAAAGTGCCCTTCACAAACCTGAATTGAAGTTCTCACCCTATAATTTCATCAAGTTGATTGCCACAGTTAGGGGGAAAAAAATCTCATCAAAATGACCAGGGACTCCCCTGATCAACTCCTTGTTATATCCTGATAACCGTAAGTTCAACCACAAACTCATTTGGAATAGAAAATTGAGATGAGACCTTGCTCCAACTCTACTTATTTATTCCATCTTTGCTTTTCTGTTCCAGTTAAGTTTTTTCATCTAGCATCAAGATTATAGACAGTGATACCAATTCAATTTCTCCTCATAATTTATAGAAGGATGCCACAGTGAGCAAACTGACACCTCCTCAAAGAAGAATGATAATTTAAAAAAAAATGTGAACAATCAAATCAAAGTTTGTCTTTAACTAGGAAAAAAGATCTTAGACAATGACCATGAAACAGCCGTAGGGGTAATATCTCCATGATGTTAAGCCTCTAGATAGAAATTTGAAAGTGAAAGCAGGTTACTTTTGTACTTTCCTTACTTTTCATGCTCCCTTAAATGGATAAAAATTTAGATTACTCTAGGGTAAAATCTAGGTGACTTCTGGGAAATCTTTATACTTTGGGAAAGTTATAGCATTATAGGGATCTTTCTAATGGTACTTAGAGCACTTAATTCAAATCCTTGAAGTAGTCTAATGGTTAATTTTAAACCGACAAACTAGGAAGTACATATTCATATATATTAGCTCAAAAGGATTAAGTACTATTAAGTACCTTGAAGTAGTCTAATGGTTAATTTTAAACCAACAAACTAGGAAGTACATATTCATATATATTAGCTCAAAAGGATTAAGTACTATATTAATAAGGCTATAATGGGTATTGATTACTTCTGTAGAAACCAATTAGCTTCATTATATTCCAAGGCCTATAAAATCCTACTTAGGAACTTTCTAAACACACACACACACACACACACACACACACACACGTGTATATACACACATCTGTGTATATACATATATGCATGTATATACGTACTATATACATATACATACAGTATAAGTATATATACACAATATAAATATATACACACATGTATATACATATATAAATATATAAACATATACATATGCATACATATATATACACACACACACACACACACACACACACACACACATATATATATACTGCTTTCCATAATGGAAACTAGAGAGAGATTCAATATGGATAATAAAAACCAAGTAAACATCTATCAAGCATTTGTTATGTACCAGAAATTATGCTAGGCAATACAAAGACAAAATTTTCAAAAAAAATCTTTACCCAGTTATATATAAAAACTATTTTTAACATTTAAAAAAAAATTTGAGTTCCAAATTCTCTCCCTGTCTCCTCTCTCCCCTCATTGAGAAGGCAAGAAATTTTATATAAGTTATACATGTACCATCATACAAAACATATTTCTATGTTAGTAATGTGAAAGAAAACACAGACCAAGAAAAAAAAACACAAGAAAAATAAAGTAAAAAAAAAAGCATATTTTAATTTCCATTTAGACTCCATCAGTTTTTTCTCTGGAGATGGATAGCTTTTTCATCATAAGTCTTTTGGAATTGTCTTAGATCATCATATTGCTGAGAATAGTCATTCATAACTGATCATTGTACAATATTGCTGTTACTGTGCACACTGTTCTCCTGGTTCTGCTCAGTTCACTTTGCATTGGTTCAGGTAAGTCTTTCTAGGTTTTTTGGATGACATCCTGTTCATTGTTTCTTATAATAGTACAATAGTATTCCATCATGATCATATGCCATGACTTGGTCAGCCAATTCCCAATAGATGGGTATCCTCTCAATTTTCAATTTTTGCCACCACTAAAGGACCTGCTATAAATATTTTTCCACATAGATCCTTTTCCTTTTTTCTTTTGTATCTCTTTGGAATACAAACCTATTATTGGTATTGCTGGGTAAAAGGATATGGATGGTTTTATAGCCCTTTGGGCATAGTTACAAATTGATCTACAGAATGATTGAATCAGTTCACAACTTCACCTATAGTGCATTAGTGTCTCAATTTCCCCACATCCCCTCCAAAATTTGTCATTTTCTTTTTCTGTCATATTAGCCAATCTAATAGGTGTGAGAAGGTACCTCAGAGTTGTTTTAATCTGCATTTCTCTAATCAAAAGTGATTTAGAGGAATTTTTCATATGACTTAAGATAGCTTTGATTACTTAGTCTGAAAATTCCCTGCTCATATCCTTTGACCACTTACGAATTGTGGAATGGCTCTTAATTTTTTTTTTTAATATGACTTAGTTTGCTATATATTTGAGAAATGAAGCCTTTATCAGAGAAACTTACTTCAATTTTTTTTCACAGATATGATTACTAACTGTATTTCCCTCCATCCTATTTTAACCCTATTAATCTTGCTTCCTTTTCTCCTTTCACCCTGTCCATCCTCAAAAGTATTTTGCTTCTGACTACTGCCTCTCCCAGTCTACCCTCCCTCCTATCACCTCTTCTCTCATTTATCCCCTTGCACTCCTACTTTCCTGTAGGGTAAGATAGAATTCTACACCCAACTGAATGTGTAAGTCACTCCCTCTTTGAACCAATTCTGATGAGAATAAGGTTAAATGCTATCCTCCACCTCTCCCACCCTCCCCTCCACTGTAAAAGCTTTTTTGTGCCTCTTTTATATGAGACAATTTCTATCTTTCTCTTCCCTTTCTCCCAGTGCATCCGTCTTTCTCATTCTTTAATTCATTCTTTTAGAGATCATTACATCATATTTAACTCATACCAGTGCCCTCTGTCTATGTATATTCCTTCTAACTGTTCTAATAATGAGAATTTCTTAGGAGTTACAACTGTAGGAATGTAAATATTTTAACCTTACTGAATTCTTTATGACTTCTCTTTCCTGTTCATCTTTTTATACTTCTCTTGAGTCTTGTATTTGAAAGTGAAATTTTCTATTCAGCTCTGGTCTTTTTCATCAAGAATGCTTGAAAATCCTCTTTCATTGAATATCCATTATTTTCACCTGAAGCATTATATTCAGTTTTTCTGAGTAGGTGATACTTGCCCTCCGGAATATCATATTTTAAGTCCTCTGATTCTTTATTGTAGAAGCAGCTAAATCTAATGTTATCCTGATTGTGGGTCCATGAATTGTTTTTTTTTTTTTTTTCAGGCTGCTTAAAATATTTTCTCCTTGACCCGGGAACTTTGGAATCTGGGTATAATATTCCTGGGAGTTTTCATTTTGAGATCTCTTTTAGGAGGTGATTGGTAAAGTCTTTTAATTTCTATTTTACTTTCTGATTCTAGAATATCAGGGCTGTTTTCCTTTATAATTTTTTGAAAGGTGATGTCTCAGCTCTTTTTTTGATCATGGCTTTCGGGTAGTTCAATGTTTCTTCAATTATCTCTCCTCGATCTATTTACTAGGTTAGTTGTTTTCTCAATGAGACATTTCATGTTTTGTTCAATTTTTTCTTTCTTTTGATTTTGTTTTATTGATTCTTGATGTCCCATGATATCATTAGATTTCATTTGTCCAATTCTAATTTTTAAAGAATGATTTTCCTCAGTGATCATTTGTACATTTTTTTCTATTTGGCCAATTCTGCTTTTTAATGAGTTCCTATCTTCAGCAAATTTTTGTACTTCTTTTTCCATTAATTCTGCTTTTTAAGGTATTCTCTTCATTTGATTTTGTATTTCTTTTACCATTTGGCCTATTTTTTTTTAGGTATTATTTTGTTCAGTATTTTTTTTGTGTGCCTCCTTGACCAAGCTGTTAACTCTTTTTTCATGATTTTCTTTCATCACTGTCATTTCTTTTCTCAATTTTTCCTCTACCTCTCTTATTTAATATTTAATATCCTTTTTGAGCTCTTTCAGGAATTCTTTTTCACCCTGAGACTAATTCACACTTTTTTGAGGCTTTGGATGTAGCAGTTTTGACTTTGTTGTCTTCTTCTGAGTTTGTTTTGATCTTCCCTATCACTATGGTAACTTTCTGTAGTCAGGATCTTTTTTTTATTGTTGCTGTTTGCTTATATTTCTTGACTTTTAGCTTTAATTAAAGTTTGGCTCTGCTTCTGGGATGGAGGGGACACTGTCCCAAGCTTCAGGTTTTTTGTGTAGCTGTTTTCAGGGCTAGTTCTGAGGGGTTTAATCTTTTAGTTCTTCCAAGGTATGGTGTGTTTACTACTCCCTGGTCTGCTCTCTGGTCTGTGGGCAACCACAAGCACTTTTTTTCTGCCATGGAATGTGACCAAGGTCCCCACTGTCCTGTGGCCACGAGCTCTGGTGTGCTAGCACTTCTCCTTGCACTGTGACTGTGACTCATTACTGGGAGCCAGATCCATATATAGGCAATACAATTGAGTCCTGTCCTCAATGCCAGCAAAGGGATCACTGTAATCTCCTTCTGACCAGTTATCTGACCCCCTCACTCTGTGGGCTGAGAGTTCCAGAAGCAGCCACTGTGCCAGTGATTCAGTTTCCCCCAAAGCCTGATTTTCTGGAGTGCAGCCTCTGCTCACACAGCATGCACTGGATTGCATTCTACTCTCACCCTGGTGCAATAGATCTTTTCTGTTGACCTTCTAAGTTGTCTTCAGCTGGAAAATTGCTTTACCCTGTTCTTTTGTTCTGCTGCTCCAGAATTTGTTTTCAGGAATTATTTAAAGTTGTTTGGAAGGGAATTTTGGAGAACTCAAGGAAGTCCCTGCCTTTTCTTTGCCATCTTGGCTCCACATTGGACAAATTAAAAAAAAAGTCCCTGCCTTTAAGGAGCTTATAATTTAATGGAGAAGATAATATATAAATATAAAAGAAAGTATAAAACAAATGGAGCAGAAATGAAGTAATCTTGGAAGGGAAGGCAGTATATCCTCTGGGGTATAGGGCAATAAAAAGTTCATGTAGAATGTGGCCTATGAAAAAATTTTTTAAAACATCTATTATTTTATTTTTAATTAAATTTTATTTTTCTAATCAATGAGCATTTATTTTCTCTTGATCCTCTCCATAGCCCCCTCAGCCTGTAAGGGAGAAAAAAAAGAAAAAAAAACAACAAAATCCTCATAACAAATATGTAAAGTTAAGCAAAACAAATTCCCACATTGGCTATGCCCAACAATGTGCATCTCATTCTGTTTACTTTGTCTATCACCTCTTGGTCAGGGAATGTCCAGCATTCTTTATCATGATTTATTTCAAATCATGATTGTTCATTGTGCTGGTCAGAGTTCATAAGTCTTCCAAAGTTGCTGTTGTTTTAAAAATATAATGTTGTTGTTACTGTATAAATTGTTTTCTTGGTCCAGCTCATTTCAGTCTATACCAGTTCATACAAATCTTCCCAAGTTTTTCTGAAACTGTCTCTATCATCTCTCTTAGCACAGAAAGATTTTGTTATCTTCCTATAATATAATTTGTTCAACCATTCACCAATTGTTAGACACCCCTTTAGTTTCCAGTTCTTTGCCACCTATAAAAAGAACCCTCTGTAAAGCAATTTGGAACTATGTCCAAAAAGTTATTAAACTATGTGTACTCTTTGACTTAATGATATCCTTCTAGGCTTGTATCCCCAAAGAGATATTTTTAAAAGAGAGAAAAAGGCCCCACAAACTGGGTCTTAAAGGAAGTCAAATATATCAAGGAGCAGAGGTGAAGAAGGAGAATATTTACTCATAGGGGATTGCCAGCGTAGAGGCATGGGGCAGACATATAGTATATGTCAGTATGACTAAATCATAAAGTGTGTGGAGGGGAGGAATGTATAAGAAGCCTGGAAAAATAGAAAGAAAAAAAACCTGTGAAAAACTTTAAACACTAAAGAGAAGAGGGGTTTTTTTTTTATCCTAGAGATACTAGAGAGCGACTGGATTTTATTGAGTAGGAAAGGGGTGCCATTGTCAGACCTTTGCTTTAGGAAAATCACTTTTTTTCAAATTGTGGAGGATGGAATGACGTGTTGTGAGAATTGAGTCAGAGACCAATTAAAAAGCTATTACAAAAGTCCAGGCAAAAGGTTATGAAGGCTTAAGATAGGCTGGTGGCTATGTGAATAGAGGGAAGAGGATAGAATCAAGAGATGTTGGGGAGGGAGAAATGACAAGAATTGGCAACTGGTTGGATTATGTAGGGTGAGTGAGAGTGAGAAGTAGAGGGTGACATCAAGATTGTGAGCCTTGGTGATTGGGAGGATGGTGATGCCCTTGACAGTAATAGGGAAATTCAGAGAGATGGGTGGGTTTTGGGGAAAAACAAATAAGTTTTCTTAGAAAGTTTGGGTTTGAGATGTCCAAGAGACTATTTCAGAAGAGGGACTAGGTCTATATTTATCGATCTAGGAATCATCTACATAGAGATCATAATTGGAGAGCGGTATAAGAGATGAGAAGAGTAAGACAATACATTTTTATAATCCTTAAAAGAGAGCAGAGGGCTAGAGTGTGTATGTAGAAATGCTTTCATTTCCTACCAAATGATAGCGTATAAAAAGAAAAGAGGAGAGAACTCAGAGCAGAACCTTGGTTTACACCCATATTTGATGGATGTGACAATTCAGTAAAGGAGAGTGAAGAGTAGTTAGACAGCTAGGAGAGGATCCAAGAGAAGAACTGATAAACAGAAATGTGTATAGAATGATTTTGCATACACATACATATATACATACACATACACACATATATGTGTCTAATGGTGGCCATCTTTATGTTGGGGGCAGAAAGAAAAAAAGAAATTTACATGATAACTTTATTATATATTTAAAATGAATAGCAAGTTGTACATAATAGATTTGCAATTTCATGTATAATCATCTTTTTTTATTTCCTAAATTAAAAATAAAATAAATAAAAATTTTAAAAAGGGAAAGGGTATCCAAAAGGAGAGAGTGGTCACAGTATCATATCCTACAGAGAGATAGAGAGGAATGTGGTCTGAGAAAAGGAAGAAAGAAAGAAAAGAGAAAGAGAAACAAAAAAAGGAAGAAAAGAAAGAAAGAAGGAAAGAAAAACTCCAAACATATGTTCTACCAATCATGAATCAGTTGTGTCATTTTTGTATATTAAGGAGAACTTGAAAAAAAATAGAATTTAGAGACTATACCAACAATATCCCAATGTAAATAACCTCCCTCAATGTGAAATATGGCACCATCTTCTGTGCTACCTCTGACCACTGAAAGCCTGTAGTAGAAATTGCTTGATAGTATTTTACTTTGTGTGTGAAATGGTTTATGATTTTTGTGGTTTCTGTAACTATATTTCTGTATATTATGTACAATTCTGAATAGTTTTACTTGATAATGAATACATGGAAATCATAAGTGGGTTCAGAAAAGGAGAGAAAAGATTTGTTTTTGTTTTTAGTAAAACAGAGTGTATGTATATTGACCAAACTTGTCTCATGAGAAAATGTGCCTCCTTCCTCTTTTGCAGAAGGTGGAGGGCAACAGATGTGTAACAGCCCTTCAGGTATTGTCAGACTTGGTTGATATGTTGCTGAATTTTTTTCCTCTTTTTTTAAATGATAAAGAATGTGGTTCTTTGCATAGGGGAAGGGAGAAAGACATATTTGAAAATAAAGTTGATGTAAAAATTTTATCAATAAGATTTCAAAAATTAGCAGAAATGGAAATAACCAAAATTAAATTCACAGAATCACAAATCACAGAACTGGAAAGAAGCCTCAAGGCCTTCTAGTCTTGTTCCTATTCCTCTCAAAGAATATCCTATATAATTTTTCCTTACAAATGTCTCTCTAGTCAGTGCTTTAAGACCTTCAGTAAGGTGGGAATCAGACTTGTTCTGGAGACAGCTCAAATCTACTCTTGAGAGTTGAATGTTTAATTTATGTGTGAGCATTTACAAATACAAACACTACAAATGGGGGCTTTATTGTTTTGTTAGTTGTCTAAACTTAAGAAAGTGATAATGTAAATAATGCAGATTAAATTTGAAAGTGTGTTGGATTTACATTCCATCTCCTTCCTCTGGCTCTCCCTCTCCTCCCCCCCAAGCCAGTTGTTAAACATTTACCTGCACATCTCTGGGGAGAACCCACTATTTCCTGGGGGTAGTTAATTCCACTTTTGGATATCTTTAATTTCTAAATTATTTTTTGTTATATTAAACCTAAATTTCCCTTTTCTAAATCAATCTACTCCCATTCCATCCAATCCAATTCAACTTAATCTGATTACTTCAACCTACCCAATACACATTTAAGTGTTTAATGTACACAAAGACATTATTCTGAGTGAAATGAAAGCCAACATAGCAAGATTATCAACAGATAGATATACACATAAGGAAAATATAAGATAGAATGTGATAAGGGTAAAGGAGGGGACTAGACAGTGCACTATAAGAAATGAGAAGAATATGACAATACAAATTTTATAATCCCTGTGAGAGAGCAGAGGGCTACAGTGTTATGTAGAAATGCTTTCAGAAAGCTTTAGAAGTAGGAGGCGAAAGAAATCAATAAGCATAATATCGGAGAAAAATCATCAGCTAAGAAAGAAAAGCAGAAAAATAAGGATGTCTACTGAGGGCAGTTCACATGGCTTAATTGATAATCCCTTGAATAAGCATAGTAGCTTGTCATGGGAAGAAATTAAGAATAAGAAAGAATATTAGGAATGTGTCATGTATGTATATAAGATACTTGGCACTAATTTCCTTTTACAAAAAGTTACTGTGCTTATATAGTTCTCAGGCTGAAAATTTGGGGAATTTTAGATATGTTGAGGCCCCTGTATAGAAAACAACATTTGTGAATAGATTATCCTAAGGGCAGAATGGCTTGACTCAGTCTAAAAATACTTGAAATAATAATAATAATAATAATAATAACGATGATGATGATGACGATAATGATAATAATGAATTTGAAATCAGTGAGTTCAAAAACAATGAAATTCATTTGGAAAATGTTTTTATTGAGTTAAAAGTGGATATTATTAATAATACCAATAAAGTTAATAGAAAAATATTGAACCAAAACAGTGATTGCTTTATTAATTGTATTTGGATTAACTTCTTAACTCAATAAAAATGTTGCCTTTATTAATTGTAGTGCTTTTAAAGACCTGAATCCGTTTTTCCTCTGTCACTAGGGATATTTCTGCATATGGATTTTTACACATGCCTAAAAAAAAGAAAAGAAAAGAAAAAAAAGGAGCCCACCTTCCCTAAAAGGGCACCATTTAATGATTTGGGGGAAGTTGGAATTGTTGAAAACATAAATGTGAGGTTTTCTCTGTTACAAAGAAGTAACAGAAGCTGTGGGATTGTTGTTGTGGAAACTCAGATGTTATTCAGTAGCCAGGAAGGTCTGATTTTCAAAAGGGAAGGTGACCTTTGAATACTTAGGCCAGTAGTTGGCAAAAGCAAGGAAATATCTCTGAAGCATGGCTAAGGTAAAAACAGACTTCGGGATTTGTGACTTTCAAAGGGGAGCCAGAAAGGAAAAGATGAGGGTAGCAAATGCCCAATGCAAGAGGTAGAAGACAATCAAAAGATATTAGGAATAGAAAGACAAAATAGAAGGGAAGAATAAAGGAGGATATATTGGACTAAACCATCGTGAGTCTGGAGAGCAATACAGGAAACCCTTGTTAAAAAGATTAAGCATAGAATATCAAGGGCAGAGAAAGAAAAGACACTGAGAATTTCAAGGTGGGAGGGGTAGGTCTAGGGACAATCATCATTTTATAGCAGGATGAAGTCTTCACGATTTTATTTTGAAGCCTGGATGATGAACCTGGAGCCTTCTAAGGAAGGAATGAAGGGAGGTAGAATTTCCTAAAGGTCAAAGCTAAAAGAGTTTACTACACATTTAGGGATATTAGTTTCATGTGAAAGCCAGGTGGATCTGTGATAAAGGTTTTCTTCCCTGTCCCTTAGATATCAAGTGATGGGAAACATGTTCTTTCTATTTAACTTTGCTTTCAGGATGTCATAAGTCTCTTAACTTATTCAGCTTTAACTTTCTCTTTGATATCTTTATATGTGGTTTGATACATCTTGTCTGGGGGAGACCAAGATATTTGTAGATATCACTTTTATCCATTGGTTCAAATGTAACCTCTGGATTATAGCTTAAAGTAATCAGTCTTTATTTTTTTTTAAGGTGTATGTTATGAATTTTACCCTTATGCATTCCAAATAACCTTTTGATACCTCTGGAGAAAGATTGTAGGTAAAGGAGATATTTAATATGTCTTCTGTGGAGCCATATAACAATATTATCCATGTAAATTAAATGATAAATAATATTTTTTGGTTTGAAACCATCTGTTAAACCAAAGAGCTGTAAGAAAAGCTGTTTGGTACTATTTAAGTGTGATATTAATGGATTTAAAGTTAGAAAGATAAGGGATTCAAACCATCTTGGTAAAAAATGCTACTATATATATTTTTTTCCTTGACATTATTATGTTGGTGGTGTTTTAAATACAGAACATTTTCTCACATGGATACCAAATACTTCAATGTTTTCCCTCTGGCTGGGCCTTTTTTGTATATTTTCGATATGTGAATAAAGCATGAGTACAGAACTGTAGCAAAAATTTTGTAATCATCAGAAAAGAGCTTTGGGCATATTGTTTGGTGGTTAAAAAACAATATTTTACACTCCTGTAAATTTTTGGCACATCCTTTTTCTTTTACAACTGTTATTCTTATTATTAATATTAGTATTACCATTACTTTTTATTATCATTTCTTAGGGAAATTTAAGCAATGCAATGGATTATCAACATGAGGAGGCAGAGAGAAAGCCTTTACATCTACAAAACACTTGATTATCCTACTAAGTAGATAGACATGATATCTGAAGTAACAAAATTTAGAGAATAACTTCATTTGGAGACTATTATGTTGGGCTCTCACTGACCTATTGGTCAACAATAGGTCCCCTAGTTGGTCATTGACCCTGATGGTTCAGAGTGAATATAAATAGCAATTGTTTCTGTTTTGTCCAGAAACCCTGAGGGTCTTCCCCTCCCAGAATGATTTTTTTTTCTGACTAGATAGAAGAGGCCATTTTCTGCTTCATTTCTTACCTAGCCTTAATCACTGAATAAGTGTTACCTCAGTCAAACTGAGACCTATTAAAAACCTTAGCTTAAAAAAGCCAAGGTCTCCTACTGTATCCAGGGCCATCTCTAATCATCCTGATCCATATCTTGCTACTGGACTCAGATGGCTCTGGAGGAGAAAATGAGGCTGGTGACTTTACATAGCCCTCCCTCACTTAAATTCAATTCACTTGCTTGTTATGGTATCACCTCCTAGATGTCATGGTTCTCTTCTAGAATGAAAAACAAACAATGTAAAAAAGTTTCTTGAAGGACATTACTGATAATGATATTGAATTAACTCCCCTTAATCTTGGTCAGACCCCACCTAACCTTACTGGGAATTTAATTAAGGTGGGGAAGCCCATTGTGTCCTACTCAGGTGTGGGTGGGGATAAATTCTTTGATTAGATTTCCCAAAAGGGGGGGGGGAGATCTGCTGTAGTGATAGTGTCTTTGTCCAAGAGTGATCAGATATAACTCTCTTAGACTCTCATTGTAATGTTTATTCTCTCATTAATTATTAACAAATCAAAATTTATTGCCACCCTCTCTAACACCCACTTTTCTAAGGGCATATAAGAGTGAACCTGATGAGGTCTAGAGGTTAGGGGTCCTGGAATCCCAAAATCACAACGTGCGGGTCCTGCCCGAAAGAATTTGACCCAAGCCTTCTTTCAGCCAAAAACATGATTTATTGAAGATTCACCATATTAGCTAGACTCTTGAGGAATCTGGGCATCTGTGGGCTATTGGCTGGATTGTGAAAATCTATACCGTGGCTAGATTTTAAGAATCTGAGCATCTTAATGGAGATGAGATGGACCTTATATACGGAAAGCCTGTGGAAGGGATCTAGGAGTTGCCAAGTAGTTTGGGGTGATGGAAGGAGGGACCTAAGGAGAACTGGATGGGAGTGGCCAGTGAGCTGGGGTGGACAGAACTCCTGGGGCCTGGACAATGGAGCCTTCCTAGGATTAAATGTAGGAAATGGCCAAGGGCCATAGGGAGGTAAGACAATGGAGGAGAGATTGGGTGTAGCCACAATGAAAGACAAAGACTATGGGAGGGATCTAGGAGTGGCCAAGTAGTCTATGTGGTAACAGAACTCCAGGGGTGGCCAAGGGAGAATGGAGCCTAGATAGGATTAAGGGTGGGAAGTGGCCTGGGGCCATAGGGAGGCATGGAATTATAGCCTCAAGAGAATGCCAGAGATTTGGCCACGTGGGAAAGTCCAAGGTTTTTCCTTTTTGGGGTCTAGATCCTATCCTCATCAAACCTATAACCATGAGGGTCTTTGGCATTCCAGAGTGCCACTGACCTCTTTATTAAAATGCTAGCATTATTAACAAAATGTTTAATTACTCAGAAATTATGTCTCTCAAACCTCTCAAATATCACAAGTACTTTTCCACACTTAAAATTACTTTGCTTTTATTACTGTAAATATTATATTCTACCAGCAGAATGTAAGCTCCTTAAGGCCAGGAACAAATTTATTTTTATTTCTGCATTATAAGTGCCTATCATACTCTTTTTTTTTTTTGGTGAGGCAATTGGGGTAGGGTCACACAGCTAGTGAGTATCATGTGTCTGAGGCCAGATTTGAACACAGACCCTCCTGACTACATACAGGACCAGCGCTCTATCCACTGTGCCATATCATAGACTCTTATACATAGTGTGATAGGTGCTTAATAATTATCTGTTGAATTGAATGTTCTATATTTAATCCAATTATGCAGCAGGAATTGATTATATTGTATTGTGTGAGGGAAGAATACAAGATCCACTAAAGGCTTTTGGTCAGGGAAATGAGATATATGTTGGGAAGATTATTTGGCAACTATGCTTTCATTGGAGAGGGTGAGAGACTGGAATTAGGGAGACTATTTAGAGGAGAATCAGAGCCTGAAATAATATGGTGATGAGAGTGGAGGTAGGATCAATAAGACTAGATTAATGAGGTCAGAGGAAGGAGAAAGTCCAAGATGATTTGGATTTTGAGTTCGAACAGAAATAAGAAAGTAATGGAGCAGGGAAGACTTAAGAAGCAAGTTTGGGATATCCTCTCTAGACAGTATTGTTGACTCATCTCCACAAGACTTTCTCTACCACCCTATTCCTCTTCCTTCCCCTCCCTCCACCATGTCCTTGTCTCCCTCATCTCCCTTTTATGTGTCCCTTTCTTCTGTTAGAATGCAAGCTCCTGGAGGGTAAGGATTGTATTTCTTTCTGCTTCTATATGTATTCCCAGCATTTAGCACAAAGCTTGGCACATAGTAATGACTCAATAATGCTTGTTGACTTCACTGACTGCCTTGATACACTGAGTCTGAGATGCTGGTGGGATATTTAAGTGGAACCATTCAGTAATAAGTTGAAGATATAGCATTGGAATTTAAGAAAAACAATGGTGCTGATAGATTTAGAGCCATCTGCAAAAACATAATAATTGAAACCATGAAGGTGAATGGGATTATTACTAATAATTGCTGACAATTACATAGCACTTCAAAATCTTTAAATGTTTTATGTAGGTTGTGTCATTAGAGTCTCATAATAGCATTATAGGTGCTATTACTCAAATTTTAAGTGAAGAAAACTGAGGCTCAGAGAGTTTAAGTGACTCAGTGTTTACAAAGCTAATAAGTGTTAAAGGCAGGATTTCAAATCAGGTCTTTCCTGATTTGGGGTCTAGCACTGTCTTTGCTACACTGCAGAGGGGAAGAGAATATGCATTTATTAAGCACCTACTATGTGTCCATTATCTCATTTGATTTTCACAACAACCTTGCAGAGTAACTGCTCTTATTACTATTATTTTGCAGTTGAAGAAACTGAGGCTGACAGAGGTTTAATGACTTGCTAAGGGAAACATAACTAGTAAGTGTCTGAGGCTATATTTGAACTCAGAATTTCCTAATTCCAGTGTGCCATCACCAGCTGTCTCTTAAGACAAGCATATACTAAGGCGAAGCCAAGATGGTGGAATAAAGGCAGGGAATTGCCTGAACTCTCCTCCAAACCCCTCCAAATACCTTTAAAAATGTCTCTAAACAGATTCTAGAGCAGCAGAACCCACAAAAAGACAGAGTGAAACAAATTTCCAGCCCAAGACAACTTGGAAGGTTGGCAGGAAATGTCTGTTGCACCAGACAGTCAGCAGAGGCCATGGCAGCACAGCCTTGTCCCCAACAAATCAGCATCAGGCTATGGGAGTGACTGAATTAGCAGCCATAGCAGCAGCAACTGCTTCCAAAGCTCTCACCCCACAGATAGCAGGGGATCAAAAAACTGGTCAGAAGAAGATTACAGGAATCTTTTTGCTAGCACGAGGCAAGACTCTATTGCTTTGCCCAAATGTGGATTTGGGTCCTGGGTGGCAGTCCCAGGGCAAGGAGGAGCACTAGCATAGCAGAGCTTGCAGCCACAGTGGAGGGGGGGACATTCCTCACAGTTCCAGGGCAGAAAAGAGTGCTTGTGTTCTCTCACAGACCAGAGCACAGGCCAGGAGATTAGTTAGATCATACCACCTTGGAAGAACTGAAAACTTACGGATTCCTAGAAGTGTCTCTGACAATAGCTACATAAACCCCCTGAAACTTGAGATGATGTGCTCTCTACCCTGTGAGCAGAGCCACACTTTAGCAAATATTTAAAGTCAACCAATAAGCTGGGAAAATGAGCAAAAAAAAAAAACCCAAAACAACAAAACAAAACAAAACAGAAACAAAACTCTTGACTATTGAAAGTTGTTGTGGTGACAAGAAAGATCAAAATACTCAGAAGAACACAACAAAGTCCAAGTTCCTACATCCAAAGCCTTTAAGAAAAATATGAATTGGTCTCAGGCCATGGAAGAACTCAAAAAGGATTTTGAAAATCAAGCAGGTGAGGTAGAGAAAAAATTAAGAAGAGAAATGAGAGCGATGCAAGGAAATCATGAAAAATGAGTCAACAGTTTGGTAGAGGAGATCCCCCCAAAATACTGAAGAAAATAACACCTTAAAAAACAGATTAGGCAAAATGGTAACAGAGGTCCAAATAACCAATGAGGAAAAGAATGTCTTAAAAACCAGAATTGGCCAAATGGAAAAGGGGTCCAAAAGCTCACTGAAGAAAATAATTCCTTGAAAATTAGATTGGAGCAAATGGAAATTAATGACCTTATGAGAAATCAAGAAATGGTAAAACAAAACAAAAAGAATGGAAAAAAAGAGAAGACAATGTGAATTATCTCATTGGAAAACAACAGACCTGGAAAATAAATCCAGCAGAGATAATTTAAAAATCATTGGACTACCTGAAAGCTATGATCAAAAAAGAACTTGGACATCATCTTTCAAGAAATTATCAAGGAAAACTATCCTGGTATTCTAGAATCAGAAGATAAAATAGAAATTGAAAGAATCTACTCATCACCTCCTGACTGAGATCCCAAAATGAAAACTGTCAGCAATATTATAGCCAAATTCCAGAGTTTCCAGGTAAGAAGAAAATATTGCAAGCATCCAGAAAGAAACAATTCAAGTATTGTGGAGTCACAATCAGACTAACACAAGATTTTGTAGCTTCTACATTAGAGAATCAGAGGGCTTGGGATATGATTCAGGAGGGCAAAGGAGTTACAACCAAGAATCACCTACCCAGCAAAACTGAGTATAATTTTTCAGGGGAAAAATGGATATTCAATGAAGTAGATTTCAAGCATTCTTGATGGAAAGACCAAAGCTGAGGAGAAAAGTTGACTTCTAACACAAGACTCAAGAGAAGTATTAAAAGGTAAACAGAAAGGCAAATCATAAGGGATTTAATACATTTAAACTGTTTACATCCCTACATGGGAAGATGATATTTGTAACTGATAAGACCTTTCTAATTATTAGGGTAGTTAGAAGAAGCATATATAGACAGAGGGCACAGGTATGAGTTGAGTATGAAGGGATGATATCTAAAAAATAAAATTAAAGGGTGAGAGAGGAATGTACTGGCAGAAAGAGAAAGGGAGAGGTAGAATGAGGTAAATTGTCTCACATAAAAGAAGCAAGAAAAAGCTTTTACATTGGAGGGGAACAGGGGGTAGATAAGGGGGGGTGAGTGAACCTTACTCTTATCAGAATTGGCTCAAAGAAGGAATAACATACACATTCAATAGGATATAGAAATCTATCTTACTTACCCTACTGGAAAGTAGAAGGGGAAGTGGATAAAAGAAGGGGGTGATAGAAGGGAGGGCAAACTGGGGGAGGGGGTAGTCAGAAGCAAAACACTTTTGAGAAGGGACCGGGTGAAAGGAGAGAGAGAATAGAATAAATGGGGGGGGGCAAAATAGAATGGAGGGAAACATAGTTAGCAATAGTAACTGTGACAAAAATTTTGAAGCAAGTTTCTCTGATAAAGGCCTCATTTCTCTAACATATAGATAACTGAGTCAAATTTATAAAAATAAAAGCCATTTTCCAACTGATGAATGATCAAAAGTTATAATCAATTTTCAGATGACGTTATCAAAGCTATATGAAAAAATACTCTTACTATTGATTAAAACAATTCTGAAGTACTATCTCATACCTATTAGATTGGTTAATAGGACAGAAAAGATAAATGACAGATGTTAGTGGGGATTGGGAAAAATGAGACATTAATTCACTGTTTGTGGACTTGTGTGAACTGATTCAACCATTCTGTAGAGCAATTTGGAACTATGCCCAAAGGGCTATAAAACCATGAATAGCTTTTGACCTAACAATACCACTACTTGGTCTGCATCCCAAAAGAGATAAAAAACAAAAAGGAAAAGGACCTATATATGTACAAAACTATTTATAGCAGCTATTTTCTGAGGGTAAAGAAATAAAAGTTGATGGGATGCCCATCAATTGGGGAATGGTTGAACAAGTTGTGGTATGTAATTGTGATAGAACACTATTGTATTATAAGAAATGCTCTCAGAAAAACCTGGAAAGACTTGCATGAGTTGATGCAAAGTGAAACGTACTGTGTACAGCTATGAACGACTTAGCTATTCTCAGCAATAGAATGATGCAAGACAACTCTGAAGGACTTATGATGAAAAATGCTATCCGTCCCCAGAGAAAGAACTGTTCATGTTAGAATACAAATTAAAGCATACTTTTTTAAACTTTATTTTTGGGGGTTTTTTTCTTGTCTATGTTTTCTTTCACAACATTACTATTATGGAAGTGTTTTGCATGACTATACAGGTATAACCTATATGGAATTGCTTGTTTTCTCGATGGGGGTGGGGGTGAAGAGGGAGGAAGGCATAGAATTTGGAACTTAGAGAATTTGGAAAAAAATTTAAAAATAAATGTTAAAAATTGTTTTTACATGTAACTGGGGAAAAATAAAATACTAAATAAAAGCTAAAAAAATTACATTAAAAAAATAGACAAGCATTTACTGAGAGAAGAAAAATAGATCAAAAAGACATAATGTTTAAGGGGATATTCGTAACAAAGACATTTCAGAAGAATAATGAATCAGTGAAGGTGATTGGGAACTGAATTGACTATATAGGTAGAATGACATCCAGGAAAGAAAAGGAAGTCAAAGGAAAAGAGAATATCTAGAAGGAGGGATTGATAATAATGTAAAATGCTTCATAAATGTCAGGAACATGTGGATTGAGAAAAGGCAATTGGATTTGGCAATTAGGAGGTCACTGGTAAAGTTAAGGAGCACGGTTTTTGTAGAATAGTAGAGACAGAATCTATTTGCAAGAGAATGAAGAGTGGCTGTGAGTTTGTTGTTGTTGTTGTTGTTGTTGCTGTTGTGGTCCTATCATTTCAATCATGTCTGACACTTTGTGATCCTATTTGGGGTTTTCTTGGCAAAGATACTGGAGTGGTTTGCCATTTCCTTGTCCAGTTCATTTTACAGATGAATTTAGACAGCAACTTTTAGAAGTTTAACATTGAGGGAGAAGACAGACATAGGATGATAGTTTGAAGGGATGAGAATCAGGGAAAGGATTTTTTTTTTTTAATTTAAGGGAGACTGTCACATGTTTGTAGTTAGTGCAGAAAGAACCATCAAAGATGGGGAAATTGAAAAAGAGAGAGCAAAAAAGGAAATGAAAGTGATGGAGCCTGGTCTTGCAGTTGACTGAGTGGGATATGAGGATAAAGAGATCAAATGGAGAAGTTAGCTTTGGCAAGGAAGAGAGTAACTTTGTTCTCTGAGACTAGAGAAAAGATAGAAAAAGTGGTTAAAAGCATTGGAGGGGTTTTGAGAAGTGAAAGATACAACTAAGGGGAGCTGTGGAAGATGATAATAATTATTATTAAGAACTCACATTTAAACTGTGCTTTGAAATTTGAAAAATATTTTACATACATAATCTCATTTGGCCCAAACACCAACCTACATTTTACCTATACAAAAACTGAAACTAATAGAGTTTGAAACTTTTGCCCAGGGTCCTCCAGCAAGCAACTATCTGAAGTATGGTTTGAATTCAAGTCTTCCTGATGAAAAGTCAAATCTTCATCAACTCCATCACATTGCCTCTAGACAGATATGAGCTTTTACAGAGAGAAGTGGTGGTACTTTGTTTGTTTGTTTATATAAAAACTTAAAAAAGAAATAAAGGACAGATAACAGGAAAATGCATTCAATAGCAAACACTTCCAATACTCAGGATCCAGACCAGATTCCCTCTAAACTCCCAAAGATGGGAGTTTTGAGTCCAGCCCAGCCTGAACCCTTCTGCCACGGGAATCTTCTGCAAGGGAAGCAGGAAATGGTGAGTCAATGACTTGCACAAATGGGCTGTGTCTTGTCTGAAGAATCATCGTGTTTTGCTTATTTATGGGAGCTTAGGAAGGAGGAAAATAAAAATGGACCAGAAAGACTTCAAGATTTTACAGATGTAATTTTAGGCACAGAAAAGGCAAGGTCCCAAAGGCATTTGGAGTTTGGAGTTACAGGGCCAAGGCCCTTTTCCTTAGGCAAGTCACTTAAACTTTCTGGACCTCAATTATCCCATCTTTAAAATGAGGAAATTGTACTAGACCTCTAAGGTGCTTCCCTGCTTCAAATGTATGATCATATGATTCTTACGGAACACCTGCTCTCAGGATTGATATGATTAGTCATATACACCTGAGTATGAATCTTTATATCCTAAATCTTTCTGTAATGGTAGAAAATGGTAGAAAATAATAATAATAGTTAACCATTATACAGTATTTTGTAATCTACAAAATTAATCAAGTACATCATATCTTTCAATCCTCACAAAACCATTCAAGGATTATCAAGTTTTCTAAGTAATACAAGTATAATTACATATTAGCCCTCAGCAAATTGAAGTGAAAAGTGGTAATAGACTTGCTCAAAGTCATGCAGCCAGGGTGAAAGACTTACCCTTTATTAAAGAAATTACAAGTACCAAATAAGTAAGGGGGTGGAGACAGGGGAGGGGAGGGAGTGGTGCTTTTGTTTCAGACTGGACATGTTCCCAGAATCCTTTTGACCAGAGGTGATATAATCTCAGATAATTAAGAGGTTTGAAACTCTTAATGCTATATCCAATGGGGTCTTTTCCCTCTGTATCAAGAGCAGAAACAAACCGTTCCCTGGGGCACTTGGGTGCAGGAGAAAATTATAATCCTTCCATACATCCTCTCATATGATACCTTACTGATATATATAAGAATAATCAATCTTCACACTTCTCCCCTACCAATTTCACTATACAGAGCAGAATAGTATCCACAATTTAGAGCCCATTTATGTTTATCTCTTGACCCCACTGACAGGATAAGTGTTTAAGGTTAGGCTGAAAAAGAAGGCAGTGTTCAGTGAAGTGATGAAGATATTCAGGGCAGAGACTGTCAGGGAAGCTCTTTCAGAGGATTTAAACTAATGTCCCTTTACTGTTTTTCCTTCTGGCAGAAGGTGGCCACCTCTCCATAGGTGAGAAATGAGGAATATTGATACCTAGGGAAGGATGAAATTTCATAGCAGATTGTCATGGTTTTCAATTGCATTTTGGATACTTGGAAACCTTGGAAACTATCAGTGCCCATATGGACATCCAATGGGACACGAGGACCTATCTAGTGTAGGCATCTTTTTTTTTTTAATTTTTTTAGTTTTAGTTTTCAACATTCACTTCTACAAGATTTTGTGTTCCAAATTTTCTCCCCATTTCTCTCCTCCCATGACCCCAAGATGGCCTGAATTCTGATTACCACTTCCTTCAATCTGCCCTCCCTTCTATCACCCCCTCCCTCTTCTCTTATCTCTTTCCCCTTTCTATTTTCCTATAGGGTAAGATAGATTTCTATGCCCCATTGCCTGTTTATCATATTTCCCAGTTACATGTAAAAACAATTTTTAACATTTATTTTTAAAACTTTTGAGTTCCAAATTCTCTCCCTTCCTTCCTCTCCCCCCCAATTGATGAAGCAAGCAATTCCATATAGGTTATACATGTATAGTCATGCAAAATGCTTCCATAACAGTCATGTTGTGAAAGACTATATTTCCTTCCATCCTATCCTGCCCCCCATTTATTCTATTCTCTTCTTTGACCCCCTCCCTCCTCAAAAGTGTTAGTGTTTCCTTCTAATTACCCCTTCCCCCAATCACCTAATCACCTTATGTCACCTCCCCCTATCCTCTATCCTTTATCCCTTTTTCCCCTACTTTCGTGTAGGGTAAGATAGATTTTCATACCCAATTGAGTGTGTATGATATTTCCTCCTTAAGTCAAATCTGATGAGAGTAAAGGTTACTTGTTCCCTCTCACCTCCCTCCTCCCCTCACTGTAAAAGTTTTTTCTTGCCTCTTTTATGTGAGATAACATCCCATTCTACCTCTCCCTTTCTCCTTCTCCTAGTACATTCCTCTTAGTTTTAGTTTTTAGGTATCATCCCTTCATATTCAACTCACATTGTGCTCTCTATGTATATATATTCCCTCCAACTAACCTAATAATGAGAAAGGTCTCATGAATTACAAATATCATCTTTCCATGTAGGCATGTAAACAGTTCAGCTTCAATAAAGTCTCTTATGATTTCTCTTTCCTGTTCACCTTTTCATGCTTCTTTTGAGTCTTGTTTTTGAGAGTCAATTTTTCTATTTAGCTCTGGCTTTTTCTCAAGAAATTCCTCTATGTTAAATTCCTCTATGTCATTGAATATTAATTTTCCTGCCACATTGATTACATTCAGTTTTGCTGGGTAGGTGATTCTTGGTTTTAATCTTAGCTCCTTTGACCTCCTAAATATCATATTCCAAGCCCCCTCATCCTTTAAGGTAGAAGCTGCTAAATCATGTGTTATCCTGATTGTGGTTCCACAATACTTGAATGGTTTCTTTCCAGCTGTTTGCAATATTTTCTCCTTGATTTGGAAACTTTGGAATTTGGCTACAATATTCCTAGGAGTTTTCCTTTGGAGATCTCTTTCAGGAGGTAATTGGTGGATTCTTTCCATTTCTATTTTATCTTCTGGTTCTAGAACATCAGGGCAGTTTTCCTTGATAATTTCTTGAAAGATGATGTCTAGGCTCTTTTTTGATCTTGCCTTTTAGGTAGTCCAATAATTTTTAAATTCTCTCAATTTTCCAGGTCAGTTGTTTTTCCAATGAGATATTTCACTTTGTCTTCTATTTTTTCATTCTTTTGGTTTTGTTTTATCATTTCTTGATTTCTCATAGTGTCATTAGCTTCCATTTCCTCCATTCTAATTTTTAAGGAATTATTTTCTTCAGTGAGCTTTTGGACTGTCTTTTCCATTTTGTCAATTCTGCTTTTTAAGGCATTCTTCTCCTCATTGGCTTTTTGGACCTCTTTTGCCCTTTGATCTAGTCTATTTTTCAGGGTATTATTTTCCTCAGTATTTTTGAAGTCTCCTTTAGCAAGCTTTTTCATGATTTTCTTGCATCACTCTAATTTCTCTTCCTAATTTTTCCTCTACCTTGCTCTACCTATTCATTTTTTACAGATATTTGAAGGGGTTTGTGGGGACCAAAGTGAGTCCCTGCTTTTACTCTACCATCTTGGCTCTTCCCCTAGTGTGGATATCTTGCCATTTGCCCTAACACTGCATGAATACACTGCCCTTCTCCCTTCATCCTCCCTTCCTCTCACACACTTTCCATCTCATATGCTGGGAATAGCAACCATAATATCATTTACTAGTTGAAAGGGTATGACAATCTAAGACCCCCATGACTTCACTCAAATTCTCTCTGTCTGCTACTTCTCAGCAAAAATCCCTTCCCAGACCACATATATAGGGAGTCCCAAAAGTCTCAGTGCAATTTTAAGCCATTAGAATGCACTTAAAAGTGCACCAAAACTTTTGAGACAAATTGTATTGTATCCACTTATTAGAACATAGCTCTTTGAAGCTAGGGGTTGTTTTACATTTCTATTTGTATCCTTAGCTCTTGACATAGCATCAGTCTGAAAATAAACATTTATTAAGCACCTACTATGTGCTAAGCAGCATGCTAAGTGCCAGGAATACAAAAAGAGGCAAAAGATACTACCTGTTCTCAAGGAGCTCATAATCTAATGAATGCCTGACATATAGTAGGCACTTAATAAATGCTTATTAATTGATTATTATCATAGTAGTGATAATGGCTGACATTTAAAGAGCACCTCATTTTTTAAAAAAATATTTATTATTTTTATTTTTAAACATGCATTTAAAATTAATTATCACTTCTACTACCTTAAGAAATAAAAAAGTAAAAATTTTAAAAATGCATAAAAAAGTCCTCCAAATAAAGCCCTCAATATACAACCACATCAAAACAAATTCATACATTGGACATTTCTGAAAATGTCTCAGTTCTGCATTTTAAGTTTATTATATCTCTGTCAGGAAGCATATTCTGTTTCATCTTTTTGATGCTTTCTTTACACATAGTGAGTGCTTAATGGGCAACTAGGTGGTACAGTGTAGATAGAGCACCGGGCCTGGAGTCAGGAAGACTTATCTTCTGGTCTCAAATCTTTTCTCAGATACTTCCTACCTGTGTGACTCTGGGCAAGTCACTTAACCCTGTTTGCCTCAGTTCCTCATTTGTAAAATGAGCTACAGATGGAAATGGCAAATCACACTAGTATCTTTGCTAAGAAAACCCCAAATGGGGCCACAAAGAGTTGGACATGACTGAAAAACAACTTTATAACAACTGTGCTATTTAGTAATTGCTTCATTCATTCATTCATTCATTCATTCATCTTCAGTCCTGTAGATTCATAGTTTATCAGCTGCTTAAACTTCTAAAGTCTCTCCAAGTTGTTTTTCTCCATATTTTTGCTATTACTGGATAAATGGTTCTTTGAGGTTTTCAAAGCAATATTAGCACATTATCTAAATTCAGCCTCATAACAATCCTATGAGGTAATTATTTCATGTATCAATATTTTGTAGATGAAAATTTTATAGATTTTATAGATGAGAAAAAGGAAGCCCAGAGAGGTTAAATTAATCAATAAATCAACAAGCTTTTATTGAAATTCACAATTGTTAGGCACTCTGCTAGGTGATGGGGTTACAAGTACAAGGATACAGTAAAATTGCCTTAAGCAAACAGCCTCTTAGGAGCTCCAGTCTATCCCGCTTCTTTTCTGCTATCTCAAACTGCTTACTTATGGCTCCTACATTACTTAGGTCAATGATATGTATTCACTTAGCGTGATTTTTTCCTCTGTTTAGAAAGTCTAAGGTAGAGGAGGAAATAATGAAATATTAAATCAATTAAATCTTTTGTTTTACCCATGAATCTCCAGCTGGGTCAAAATCCTAACATAAAACACCTCTCTCCCAGCTTTCTTATTACAACCTTTTTGGTTCCCTAATTTCAAAATAATAAAATATATAAAAGTCAGGAGCTGCTATGGTAGATCATGTTTTATTCTGTTAATATTCAGTACCAATTAAACAGAATCAACAGACTTCAAAGAAGAGAAATAAACTTTGGAATGAGTACTCATTCTTTCTGGGACAGGAAGAAGAGATAAGAAAGAGAGAGGGATGAGTGTTCCATGATTTTTGTTCTCAGAGTCTTCTAGTGTGCCTTGTCCATGATTATTCATCTAGGAGAAGTAATGTGGTACAATGGACAGTTCTGCCTGTTAAGTAAGTAATACCTATACTATGTGAATGTCAGATATCATTATTAATAGTGATTGAGAGGTGGGTTTTGAACTAAGGTCTTCTTGACTCCAGGGCCAACACTCTATCTGTTATATCTTTATCTGTCTATCTATCTATCTATCTACCTACCTATCTGTCTGTCTGTCTGTCTGTCTATCTGTCTGTATATCTATCTATCCCATATCCTCCTGGGAATGCTTTTGTATTGTTGAGATGGGGAATCTTCTAGGGATATCCTAGTTTAGGCTCCTAAGCTCTGGAGCAGGCTACTCATAGTTCCCCAAGATAGATTATAAATCCTTTTATATTGTGAGCAATCAGATTAATAAGTAATGGTGAAGTGAAAGGAAGATTTAGATAGAGGCATCTAGGTGAGTAGAGCCCTAGGCCAAGTAAGGCATAAGTTTAAATCCAACCTCAGATACCCGGTGATCCTTAGCAAGTCACTTAACCTCTATTTACTTCTGTTCTCTTAATTGTAAAATTAAGATAATAACAATATCTAACTCTCAGACTTGTTATGATAATCAGATGAAATGATATTGTAAAGTGGCTAACAGAGTGCCTGGCACAAAGAAGACAATACATAAATGATTATTCCCTTCTTTTTCCCAATAGTTGTTATGGTAGCCATGGAGTTAAAATGGCTAAGGGCTGTAGTAAACCCAGTAGGCTTGGACAAAAACCAACTTAGGCCCAAAGATATAAAATCTTATGGTATAGCTTTAGGAAAGTTATGAGGGCAACTTGTCTATTCCTTCCCCAATTCTTGTCTTGCAGAGAATGTGATAATATTTTAAGTATTAATTGCCAGGTATTTGGCCTGTAAAAGGGAGAGCTTCTTTGAGAAGCATTGGGGATAGATAGTAAGAGTGAGCCTGGTAAAGCAGAGAGTGTGTTGAATTGGAAGTCAGAGAACCTGGATTTGAATCCCAGCTCTGCCACTTACTAATAAAAGCTGGTCTTTAAGTAATGCTTTGTAAGCATATTTCCATGGAGCAGTAACCAATTGCCATGTTTTAAATAATTACAACTTCAAATAGTATGAATTGGAATATGGGGGCCACTTCAGAGGATTTTTTACTCACCCTAATTGGGACCTGGCTGTACATAATTTTATTCTCATGACAATCCTGGGATGTAGGTGCTATTATTATTCCCATTTTACACTTGAGGACACTGAGGCTAACAAAGGTAGAGTGATTTGCCCAAGGTAACAGTGCCTGAGGTTGGATTTGAACTCAGGTCTTCTTAATTCCAGGCCTAACAATCTACCCACTTTATTATCTAGCTACTTATTCTAGCTATGTGATGTTGGGCAAATCATTTATCCTCTTTGGGCCTCATTTTCCTGATCTGTCAAATGAGAAGTTTGTACCAGATGGCCTCTAAGGTCTTAAGGATCCTTATAAGAGAATAAAGCTATTGCTAGGTGATAAAGGGTAGTATCAAGATCAAATTCCATTCAGTTTACAAGAGATAGTTAAGGGGAGGTATTTGAAAGGTGCAGCAGCAGTAGGAAGATTTACCAGAGGAGTACAACAGGGCAGATAGAAGAGGAAGCAACCAGGCTGGTGCAGTAGAGAAGCAAAGTCCTAGGCCAGGGACCTTTATGTGAAAGAGACTCCAATGACAGGTATGTAATTGTGCCATGCTCTGACTCTACGGAATCCTTTGGCTGAGATAGCTAGTTTGCCTGTGGGAAATGTTTCCCACCCAAACAGATTTTAGAACTATTCTTCTGTTGTAACAGTAGTGCAAATAGATGAGTGCTATAAGCATAAAACAAACATGCAATTTGAGTTTGAGATAATTGCTCAAGGAAATTGTTCTAGTATTATAAGTGATGTTTGCTTTTGTTTTGGTTTCATTTGTGTCAAGTGTAAGTAAAATAGTCAAGGGACAACAAGCCTTCAGTGTTACAGTTTTTGATTACTGCCAAAAACTACCTTGAATAGATCCCACCATGCAAATAGCACAGCAAGAGCCCTACTTTGGACAAGATGTAGTTGTTGTTTAGTTGTTTAAGTTGTGTCCAACTCTTCTTCACTCCATTTGGGTTTGTGGGTTTTTTGTTTTTTGTTTTTTTTTTTGGCATAGATAATGGATTGGTTTGACATTTCCTTCTCCAGCCAATCTTACAGGTGAGGAAACTGAGGCAAACGGGGTTAAGTGAGTTTCCCAGAGTCACACAGATTGTAAGTATCTGAGCCCAGATTTGCACTCAGGAAGATGAGTCTTCCTGACTCCAAGTCCTGTGCTCTATCCACTGTGCCACCTAGGTGTCCCAGGCTTTGCTCCAATCCAATTTGGATCACTTGAGATACTTCAGCAGGTGGAATGCCCAAAGTTTGGCACCTAGTCTGCAATAATAATTAGTTGAAATAGGAAGCTACCGGATAATGGACCGAGAGGAGCTCTTCATTACATGCCCCTTCCTTTTCTTTCCCTTTGGCAGAATTCTCATGCTGGTGTCTGAGAGTGTGTGTTTCCTCAATAGGGATTAGTTCATTCTCAATTGGAACTTTTTGATTTATGTGAATAATCAAAATCACCTGACAGCAAGTGATATGGGCAATATTTCCCAAGTTTCCATGAAACTTAATGGAGATAGTCTGAAATGTCTCAGCATGACAGCAAAATTAAATCTGAGACAGATCAAGGATCCCATCCAAGCTAGCAATGTTACAGTATTGAAAAGCTCCTAGTGAGGAAACACTCTTTATCAGAAACTTTCTTCCAACTTACTGCTTTAGAGTTTGTTGTTGTTGTTGTTGTTGTTGTTATTTAATCATTTCTATCATGTCCAATTCTTCCTGACCCCATTTGGAGTTTTCTTGGTAAAGATATTGGAATGGTTTGTCATTTCCTTCTTCAGTTCATTTTACAGATGAGGAAAATGAGGCAAATAGAGTTAAGTGACCTGCCCAGGGTCACATAGCTATAAGTGTCTGAGCCCAAATTTGAACTCAGGTCTTCCTGACTCTAGGCCCAGTCCTGTCTCCACTGCACCCCCTAGCTGCCAACTGCTTTAGAGCAGGAGTTCTTAACCTTTTTTGTGTCGTAGACAACTTTGGCAGTCTGGTGAAGCATAAGGACTCCCCAAAAGAACATTTTTAAATGCATAAAGCAAAATGATACATAGGATTACAAAGGAAACCAATTATATTGAAATAGTTGTCAAATTATTAAAAAAAAGTTCATAGTCTCTAGGTTAAGAGCCACTCCTTTAGGCACTTTTCTAGGGTGCACTGAGAAGATAAGTGACCTATCTAGGTTAGCAAAGCCACTATTTATCAGAATTAGAAACCAGGTCTTTCTAGCCCCAAGGGATGTTCTCTATGTATAACTCAATGTTGTTTCTTTAACTGACTGCTTGACTATGTTAATTCATTGCAATTTACAACACATTTATCAAGTGCCTACTATGTACATTGTTCTAGGTGCTAAAGAAACACAAATTTTATGGAATTCTTTCTTTCATAGAACCTATAGTCCAGCACATTATGATACTTAGACAAAAACAAACAAACAAACAAACAAAAAAGCAAAAATAAAAACACTGAGCAACTGTCTCTAAATTCAGTTCTTGTTCAATAATAGTTGGAGGAGATGTCATTTGAGTTAAACTTTAACTTAAAGTGAGGGCTTTATACTTAAAATGTGGGTAGAAAATGTTGGTGGAATGAAGGTGGGAGAAGTACATTTGAGGCACGAGTGAGAGTGCCTTCGGGGAAATAAAGGAGGGGAGAGTATGGGAAAGAAGAATAGTTTAATTTCACTACAGCATAATACATACAAATAAAATGCATAAGAAATAACTGGTCATAATAATAATAATAGCTAGAATTTATGTAGTGCTTTAATGTTTACAAAGTAATTTATAAATATTATCTCATTTTATCCTCACAACAACTCTGGGAGGTAGGTACTATTATTATCTCCAATTTACAGATGAGGAAACTGAGGCAGATAGTGGTTGAGTGACTTGCCCAGAGTCACACAGCTAGGAAGTGTCTGAGGCCATGTTTAAATTCAGGTATTCCTGACTCCAGCTTTAACTCTATTCACTGGCATATCTAGCTCCATCCTTGGATTATTTTGAGAGCTTTTTAAAACAAGCTCTTTATCTTAGATAGTTTAGAAATATTGTTTTGAATAACTTGAGATAATAGGATCATAGATTTAGAGTTAGAAAGGACATAAAAGTTCATCTAGTCCAAACTTCTCATTTGATGGTAAAGAAAAAACCAAATGACTCAGAGAAGTTAAAGGCACGCAGAGGAAGGGGGAAGGGAAGGGAATACACATTTACTTAATGCCTACTATGTGCCAAGCACTATGCTAAGTGGTTTTTTGTTTATAAATATTAATTCATTGAGTCTCACAACAACCCTGGGATGTAGGTGCTATTATTATCCTCATTTCACAATTGAGGAAACTGAGAGAGAGGTTAAATAACTGCTTGTCCAGGGTCACACAGCTACTAAGTAACTAAGGCTGGATTTGAACTCAGATCTTTCTGACACCAAACTTAATGCTCTGTCCACTGTGCCACTAGTTGCCTCAAATGCACCACACAGGTAGCAAGTGGTCAAGCAAGAATTTGAAATGAACTTCATTGACTCTCAATTCAACATGTTTTCCTCTCCACCATACTGTCCCTCCATATACCTTATAATTTTGTGATGCTTCTATTCTTTCTATTTCTTTTCAGATATGACATATATTTTGATACCCACAAGCTCTAATGTGACTCTGATTTTAGCAGGTCAGCATTTCCTTTGGAAGACTTTAAATAGAACATTTCAATTTTCTTTTTAACCAGTTCTCCAGAAGCAGATTTTGGCTTATCCTAAGAGAGAACTTTTTTTTTTTTTTAAATAAAGCATCTATCTAACAGTGGAATGCTATCTCAACCACTGGAGAAGTTCAGGTGTTTATACAGAGGGTAAATGAGCATCTGTGAGGGATGACAGAAAAAAATCCGTAAATTAGGTTGGAATCTAGTTCTTTCTGTTCAGAGATGGAACTAGTGAAGGACATATGGGATTTTGTCCAAGGGAGTTCAACATGAGGGTATTCTGGATTAGGCTTGACTCAAACTGGTCTGGTGGCTCAGGTTAGGATTAGAATGAAATGAGACACTAATTGATCATTTACACTTTAACAAAAATAAATTTGCTTAATAGTATTGTGTAAAGAATATCAAGAAGAATATTTCATTCATTTGGTTGGACAGAGCTTCTCTATCACTACAATTGCCATGATGGCTTGTCTGGGACAACAGCATGCCTTGAGCCTGAGTAACCACCAACTCCTCTATTAAGTCTTGAGGAGAATTTAGGGAAAAGTAGCCTAACTTTTGTGAAATAGATGTTTCTCCTACCATTCTCTCTCTCTCTCTCTCTCTCTCTCTCTCTCTCTCTCTCTCTCTCTGTGACATACTTCCTTCCTGTAGTGTCTGCCATCCATGAACTTTAACTTGTTCTCCTACAGAAGCAAGGTATCACCACCCCAGGTGCCTGTCACCATGGTGTTCCTTTCTCTTGCTCCAGTCCTTATGGCAAGGAGGGCTAGAACTCTTTAAAGGATGGGAGATGCTTCCAACATGCCCCAGCTATGCCAATGTTTGGATTGTCTTTTTCTTTGACATTTCATGTCTTCTTCCACCTTTCTGCTGAATGAATTTGCCCTGGGCATGGTTTCGTCTAGGTAAATCTCTACTTACAAATATATGAACTTACAACATTGTGCATTGCATCAGATGTCTATGTTAAAAAAAATTCATATATCAAAACACCATAAATAATTCAAGGTAGATAGCAGAAAAGGATCAAACTGAGCACTAGAGTTGTGAATATTCACTTAGAATTATTAAGATTTGCTTTGTACTTAAAAAAAGTCTAGGCTACACTAATTACTGTTTAGGTCTAATCTGTATAGGGAATAATTTACTTATTTGAAAGCTGATTAGAGTAATGTTATTATGATAATAATAGAGCCCTTCTAAGGATTGACTTTTTAAAGCAATAACAGAAAACCCAAAGACAAAGCCCATACAGAGTGCTATATACATAGGCTAAAGGCTGTAGTGTGAAATTGTGTCTAACAGTGGACAAGTTGTAGATGACAAACTAATCCAGAGGGGATTTGCAGATGAAGCTATTTCTGTTCTACCATGGTCTTGTTTTCTTTTCAGGAAATGTGAAGACCCAAAAGCTTTATTGTGCATTAGTAAGGACAGTTCAAGGTCTCCTCTTATTGCGGTTTTTAAGAGAGGTTAGGAAAGAGATTGCATGAAGGAAAATCAGACTTTATCATCAAGTTTTAGCACCTGGGAAACACAGTACAAAACATGCCCTTAAATTGACTTTGTAATTCATGGTATGATAACAATATAAGAAGTGGTGTCTGGTTTTCAATTGTTTTCAGTCTTTTCTGACTCTTTGTAACCTCATTTGGGGTTTTCTTGGCAAAGATGCTGGAGTAGTTTGCCATTTTCTTCTTCAAATGTAAGAAGTAATTAAGCCAAATTCAATCAGGTAGAATAGGGATAGTTTAAGATGCAAGATCTTCTAGGGAGAAAAAATCTCAATATACTACCACTCTCCATATGGGGAATGACCCAAGAATATTACCATTTACCTTTATTGAGAGAGATCCTGGGACATTGGCCTCATAGAAGCTCTAGGTAATTGCTTCATGAAGGGTCAGAGAGAGCCCCCGGATTGTCAGCTTTCATAGAAGCAGACACCAAGACACTTTGGGGCTGTTGCTGGGAAGAGCAGTAGTATGGAGGAGCAGTCTACATCTGGACTAGAGAGATGCTCTCTTGGGTTGTGGCTGCTAGAGACAGAAAGCATTTGTGGTAGCTTGCTATTTTAAATAATTATTCTTCCGAACTAGATGTTAAGCTCAGTTGCATCTAAGTTGCTGATGAAGTGCAAGAGTTATGAAAATGTAAATGTAATAAATTTTAAAATCACAATCTTTAAAAATAATAATCTAAAATTCCTGCCTACTCTAAATTTTAGTGACACTGGGCAACATCCTTGTCATCATGCTACTTTAGCTGTGGCCTTGAGGAGAATAGACTTACTTATCCTAAGCTTCCTTTCTTCCAAATTTGTATTCTATCCACCTCTCTCCCAATATCAGTCTTTCATATATGTCTCCTAAGCTGTGACCAAGAGCTTCCAGGACCCTCAGGCATTTAGTCTCACAGCAAATAGGGATGGAGTAGCCTAAATCCAAGAAGAATTCCCAATATTGTACTTTCTGTATTCAAAAGGTTTGTGGCCTATAAGAGGGATGTGGAGAGTTGGGGAAATTCTACTTCGGGTAGTCTGACTAATGCACAAACGAGGATAGGGACTAAATGTGTCATTTCATTGGTATGGAGACATCCTAGGTGAAGAAATTCCCCATATCAATGCAGGTCTGCCCCTTTTCTGTGATTCATTGTCTTAGAGAATTACCCATTGAAAATACAGAAAAATCTTTTTTTTTTGAATTTAGGTTTATATCTATTAGAAACTGTACTCGATCTTTGTGTGTGTGATGTGGGTTGGATGAGAGATAACTGGCAGTTAGTACAAAGGGCAAGGGATCCTTTCACTTGTTTGATACACATTTTTGTAATATTATTTATTCTAAATAATTATATCTATCTGTGTTGCTATATTGTATCCAATCAAATTGTAAACTCTTTGAGGATAGGAAATACATCTCTTCTAAACTTTGTATCTCCCTTCTATAAAATCCAAACTTTTCTGCTTGTCTTTCATGTCCCTATCATCTGGATTCAATTTATTTGTTTCTCATTACTCCTCAACCACATATCCATGTGTATTTGTATTTCCTTCCCCCCCCCCCCATTTCAGAGTTGGAAAGGACATCAGAAGTATCTAGTCTAACCCTACTTGACCAAAGATCTCCTCTATCATTATTGCTTATAATTGATCATCCAGCCTCTGCCTAAGGAGCTTTAAAGAATCCATCTCATCCTGAAATAGCCCATTCAGATTTTGGACAGCTCTAAAAGTTAGGAAATTTAATGTACAGCCTTATTCTTCTACTATTCATTCTTCAATCTAAATTCCTTTTTTTCTAGTCCTACAAAATAACAGATGTACTTTAATGGTTCATATTTTTCTGTTTTTCTAAGGATACTATTATTAATAATCTCACTAAATTCCTACTCTCATACCTGAGTTGCAGGAATGGAGCACAAACTATGAAAGGTTTTGAATGTATATGTGGTGATGGACTCATCTAAGACTTGTGAAGATGGGTCATATTTAATAGAATGATACAAATGAGATCTATGCCAATAAGGGTTGGTTGGATTGGATGACTTCTGAGTCCAAGTGGGAATTAACAGTTCTTCAAGGAGACATTCAGGATAAATAAGAAATCAGAGCTATCTACAACCATATTAAAACATGTTACAAATCACTAAGGATTAGGGAAATGCAAATTAAAGCATCTACAAGGTTCTGTCCATTAGCCAAGTTAACACAAAAAGTAAAATGACAATAGCTTGAGGAACTGCAAAAAAACAAGTGCTCTGGTACATCGGTGGTGGAACTGTGAATTGGTCCAAGTTCTCTGGAAAACAATTGGGAACTATACACCTAAAATTGTTAACCTGTGCACACCCTTTGACCCACTGGAACCACTACTAGGCCTATACTCCAAAGAGATCAAAAAAAGAAGAAAAGGACCAATATATGCAGAAAATGTTTATATCACCTTTTATGTGGTAGAAAAGAACTCAAAACTAAGACAAACAACATGTCTTTGTAAGTATAAAGACCCAAGATACATCTAAAAACAAATGTGAGTAAGAATTTCATGATGACATTAAGGTTTTGAACCAATGTCTTAGAGAATGGTGGTACCCACCACAGAAATGGGTAATTTCAGAAAAATGGTGGACAAGAAAGGGGTGAAAAAGGGAAAGAAATGAGTTCTGTTTTGTGTATTTCAAGTTTGAGACAGTTGAGGGACATTTATACTGAAATGTCTAATAGGCATCTGGTGATGCAGGACTGAAGCTCAGGGGAGAGATTGAAGTGTGACTGATGGCCAGATCAGCAGTGAATCACTTCCTGTTAAGATATAACAAATTTCTTTTTTCCCCCTTATTGAATAAAGTAATCATGTTCTGTATCAACTAAAAATCTTTGATCTCTTATTTCTGAACTATAATTTCCAACAATTTTTGCCATTCTCATTTATATGTATCTTTGTACTGAAGTCATTGAAAATATTAATTTAATTTGGAGGAATTTATCAAATTCTTTTCCATTTTCCATTTCACCTCCTCATACATTCTAAATTTTAGTTAAACAGGTTTATTTGTGATTTCTTGTCCATTATATTTCACACCCTAACTTCATGTCTATGCACATAACTTCTCCCATGCCTGGTGTAGTACAGGCTCATTTTTAGCTGCTACATCTCAGAATTCTAGGGGGAGTCCTGAGGAGATTGGGGGTGTAATTTCTAATACTGTAATTCATGCAACACTACACCTGGTTGGGATGAGGCAAAGATAAAGATAGGTACTAATGGATAACTTTAAGCTCATGAAAAAGACTCAGTGAGGTTAGTTTATAACTCTATAGGAAATTTCAGACTGAACATCTCCATTTCAACATCTTGCTTTAAATAGGAAAGTCATCTTAGGTAATTCTTGATAAAACATTTTAGCATTATTTTGAATTATATGAGTTTAAAACCAGGAGCAATATATCTTTCTAGGAATAGGGGTGTGTGTGTGTGTGTGTGTGTGTGTGAAAGAAGCCACAATCTTTGATGTTTAGTTTTGGTTAAAAAAAAGAAATAATGACTATTAATATGTGACTTCATCTTCTATATTTTCATTTTGCTTAGGAAAATCTTAGCTAAAGTTAAAATTAGCAACAAATAGACATCAACTCCTTAAATAAAGGCAACTTCCTTGAATTGCTTGCAAGTCATTGGTAATGTGCTACAGCCTACACATACCTAATGTGTGCCCTTTGAATCAGCTGAAGTATTAATTCTTCAAAGATCATGTCTTTTGGTTTGAAGTCTTACTGTGTGATCTTGACAATATTAGTATTAAAAAAGTGAGTTTTAATTGGCAACAAGTGACTTCAAATCATTAAAGTACTACCTATTATCCCAAATGAAGGTGATCATGATAGATAGTCTCCTTGTGTTTAGTAAATTATGAGGTGAGGTTCTGTTGTGAGGGACATAAGAGAGGATAGTGTTGGAAGCCCAAAAAGAGAAGAAATGATTCATAACAGCCTCTATAGGAACTTTGATAGAGTCAGTTAAGGAAGAACAAAAGAATTGCTCTATAGTAATGAGGCCCAGTTGATATTAGATGATGTAAATTTATATGGATTCCGTTGTCATAACTATGCTATTTTATTATACACATTAAGAGTACATGGGTAGAAGCAAAGAAGATGGATGGTGGGGGTAACCCAGGTCAGGTTCAATAAATCTTTTTTTTTTTTTTTTGCATTTTCTTTTTTTTATTATTAATTTATTTTGATTTATCAACAATCACTTCCACATGCTTTTGAGTTTAAAATTTTTCTCCCCCTTCCTTCCCACCACCCTCCCCATGACAGTGCACAATCTGATATAGGCTATACATATATATTCCTATTAAATATATTTTCACATTAGTGATGTTGTAAGTAAAAATTAGAACCAATAGAAGGAACCACCAGGAAAAGGAAACAAAACTCAACAGAAGAGAAAAAAAAATAACAAATGGTATGCTTAGATCTGCATTCAAATTCCATAGTTCTTTCTTTGGATGTGGAAAGCATTGTCCAACATGAGGACTTTGGAGATGTCTTAGATTCTTGTATTGCTGGGAAGGGTTAAGTTTATCAATATTAGTCATCGCACAACGTGGCTATCATTGTGTACAATGTTCTCTTGGTTCTGCTCACTTCACTCAGCATCAGACCATACAAGTCTTTCAGGTTTTTCTGAAGTCAGCCTCTTCATTATTTCTTATAGCACAATAGTATTCCATTACATTCATATACCACAACTTGTTCAGCCATTCCCCAATTGATGGGCACCCTCTCAATTTCCAATTCTTTGCCACCACAAAAAGAGCCGCTATGAATATTTTTGTACATGTGGGTCCTTTTCCCATTTGTATGATCTCTTTGGGATATAGCCCTAGAAGTGCTATTACTGGGTCAGAAGATATGCGTATTTTTGTAGCCCTTTGGGCATATTTCCAAATTGCTCTCCAAAATGGTTGGATCATTTCACAACTCCACCAACAATGCATTAGTGTCCCAATTTTCCCACATCTTCTCCAACATTTATCATTTTTCTGTTGTGTCATGTTGGCCAATCTGATAGGTATGATGTGGTACCTCAGAGGTGTTTTGATTTGCATTTCTCTAATCAAATGATTTAGAGCATTTTTTCATATGACTATAGATGGCTTTAAATTCTTCATCTGAGAACTGCCTGCTCATATCCTTTGACCCTTTATCAATTGGGGAATGACTTGTATTATAAATTTGGCCTAATTCTCTGTATATTTTAGAAATGAGGCCCTTATCAGAGAGACTGGTTGTAAAAATTCTTTCCCCATTTTTTACCTTCCTTCTAATCTTAGTTGCATTGGCTTTGTTGTGCAAACTTTTCAATTTAATGTAATCAAAGTTATCCATTTTGCTTTTTGTCATATTCTCTGTCTTCTGTTTGGTCATGAATTCTTCTGTTCTCCATAATTCTGATAGGTAAACTATTCCTTGCTCTCCCAGTTAGCTTATGGTATCAGCCTTTATATCTAAATCATGAACCCATTTTGATTTTATTTTGGTATATGGTGTGAGATTTTGGTCTATGCCTAGTTTCTGCCATACTCTTTTCCAGTTTTCCCAGCAGTTTTTTCCAAAGAGTGGGTTCTTATCCCAGAAGTTGGGGTCTTTGAGTTTATCAAATAATAGATTACTATAGTCATTGACTACTGTGTCTTGCATACTTAACCTATTTCACTTATCCACCACTCTATTTCTTAGCCAGTACCAAGCAGTTTTGATGATTGCTGCTTTATAATACAATTTAAGACCTGCAATGGCTAGGCCACCTTCCCCTGCACTTCTTTTCATTAGTTCCCTTGATATTCTGGACCTTTTGTTCTTTGAGATGAATCTTTTTATTATATTTTCTAACTTTATAAATTTTTTTTTGGTAGTTTGATTGGTATGGCACTGAAAATAAGTAAATTAGCTTAGGTAGAATTGTCATTTTTATTATATTAGCTTGGCCTACCCATTAGCAACTGATGTTTTTCCAATTATTTAGATCTGACTTTATTTGTGTGAAAAGTGTTTTGTAATTGTATTCATATAGTTCCCGTGTTTGTTTCATGAGGTAGACTCCTAAATATTTTATAATGTCTACAGTAAGTTTAAATGGAATTTCTTTATCTCTTGCTATTGGGTTTTGTTGGTAATATATAGAAATGGTGATGATTTATGTGGGTTTATTTTATAACCTGCAACTTTGCCAAAGTTGTTTACTATTTCAAGTAGTTTTTTTTTACTTGATTTTCTAGGATTCTCTAAGTATATCATCATGTCATCTGCAAAGAGTGATAGCTTTGTTTCTTCTTTGCCTAATACCTTCAATTTCTTTTTCTTCTCTTATTGCTAAAGCTAATGTTTCCAGTACATTGAACACCAGTGGTGATAGCAGACATCCTTGTTTCACCCCTGATCTTATTGGAAATGCTTCTAGCTTGTCCCCATTACATATAATGATTTCTGTAGGTTTTAGGTGGAAGCTATTTATTATTTTAAGGAAGATTCCATTTATACCTATGTTCTCTAGTGTTTTTAATAGGAATGGGTGTTGCATTTTTGTCAAAAGCTTTTTCTGCATCTGTTGAGATGATCATGTGGTTTCTGTTAGTTATGGTGTTGATATGATCAATTATGCTGATATTTTTCCTAAAATTGAACCAGCCCTGCATTCCTGATTTAAATCCTACCTGGTCATAGTGTGTTATTCTTGTAATAAGTTGCTGTAATGTATTTGCTAATATTTTGTTGAAAATTTTATGTCCATATTCATTAGAGAAATTGGTCTGTAATATTCTTTCTCTGTTTTGACTCTTCCTGGTTTAGATATCAGCACCATATTTGTATCATAAAAAGAATTTGGTAAGACTCCTTCTTCACCTATTTTCCCAAATATTCTATATAGTATTGGAATTAATTGTTCTTTAAATGTTTGATAGAATTCACATGTAAATCCATCTGGCCCTGGAGATTTTTTCTTAAGGAGTTCAGAAATGTTCAATTTCTTTTTCTAAGATGGGGTTATTTAAGTATTTTACTTCCTCTTCTGTTAATCTTGGCAATTTATATTTTTGTAAATGTGTATCCATTTCACTAAGATTGTCAAATTTGTTGCCATACAGTTGGGCAAAATAGTTCCTAATTATTGCTTTAATTTCCTTTTCCTTGGTGATAGATTCACCTTTTTCATTCTTGATACTAGTAATTTGGTTTTCTTCTTTCTTTTTTAAATTAAATTAAACAAAGGTTTATCTATTTTATTGGTTTTTTTTCATAAAACCAGCTCTTAGTTTTATTTATTAGTTCAATAGTTTTCTTAATTTCAATTTTCTTAATTTTTCCTTTGGTTTTCAATATTTCTAATTTGGTGTTTAATTGAGGATTTTTAATTTGTTCTTTTTCTAGTTTTTTTAGTTGCATGCCCAATTCATTGATTTCCTCTTTTTCTATTTTATCTATGTAAGCATTTAGAGATATAAAACTTCCCCTAAGAACTACTTTCACTGAATTCCATAAGTTTTGGTATGTTGTCTCATTATTGTCATTCTCTTGAATGAAATTATATTAATTGTTTCTATGATTTGTTGTTTGACCCAATCATTTTTTAGGATTAGGTTATTTAGTTTCCAATTATTTTTTAGTCTATTTTTCCATGGCCCTTTATTACATATAATTTTTATTGCATCATGATCTGAAAAGAATGCATGTAATATTTCTGCCTTTCTGCATTGGATTGTGGGGTTTTTGATACCCTAGTACATGGTCAGTTTTTGTGTATGTGCCATGTACCACTGAGAAAAAAGTAAATTCCTTTCTATCCCCATTCAGTTTTCTCCAGAGGTCTATCATCCATAACTTTTCTAATGTTCTATTCACCTCCTTAACTTCTTTCTTGTTTATTTTGTGGTTAGATTTATCTAGTTCAGAGAGGGGGAGGTTGAGGTCCCCCACTAGTATAGTTTTGCTGTCTATTTCTTCCTGTAACTCCCTTAATCTCTCTTCTAAGAATTTGGATGCTGTACCATTTGGTGCTTGTATGTTTAGTAATGATATTGCTTCATTGTCTATGGTGCCTTTTAGCGGGATGGAGTTTTCTTCCTTATCTCTTTTTGATAAGGTCTATTTTAGCTTTTGCTTTGTCTGAGATCGGGATCACTACTCCTGCTTTTTTTACTTCACCTGAAGCATAATATACTCTGCTTCAGCCTTTTACCTTTGCCCTGTGTGTGTCACTCTTTTTCAAATGTGTTTCCTGTAAACAACATATTGTAGGATTATGGGTTTTAATCCATTCTGCTATCTGCTTCTGTTTTATAGGAGAGTTCATCCCATTCACATTCACAGTTAGGATTACTATCTGTGTCTTTCTCTCCATCCTCCCCCCCCATTTATGCTTTTCTTTCTCTTTTCTCCTTTTCCCTCCTTACTAGTGTTTTGCTTTTGACCACCACCTCCCTCAGTACCTACTCCCTTCTATTAGCCATTTCCCTTTTCTTCTCCTTTCCCCTTACTGCTTCTTATGTCCCTTCTATCACTCTCCCTTTTCTTTCCCCTTTTCCCTCCTACTGCCTATAGGGAAAGTTAGATTTCTAAACCTAACTGATTATGTTATTCCCTTCTTGAGCCAAATCTGATGAGAGTAAGGTTCAAACAATGCTCATCCCCCTCCCTTCTTTTCTTCTGCTGTAATAGGTTTTTGTGTCTTTTCCTGTAATGTAATTTACCCTTGTCTGCCTCCTCCTTTCTCAGTACATTTTCTTAGATCAGACTTATCCACTTACTTGGATCCATTTAGCCCACTTGATTAGTTTTTTTTTTTATCATTACATCAAAGTCAACTTATGTCTACCCCCTTTATGTATACTCCATTAACAAGGTGTAATAACAATACAGTTCTCAAGAGTTGCAAGTGTCATCTTCCCTTGTAGGGATGTAAACATTTTGCCCTTATTAACATCATATTGTATCTTTCCATCCCATTTACCTTTTTATGTTTCTCTTGAGTCTTGTACTTGAAGATCAAATTTTCTGTTGAGCTCTGGTCTTTTTATCAGGAAGGTTTGGAAGTCCCCTATTTCATTGAATATCCATCTCTTTCCCTGAAAGATCATGCTCATTTTCACTGGGTAGTTGATCCTTGATTGTAATCCACGCTCTTTTGCCTTACAGAATATCATGTTCCATGCCCTGTGGTCTTTTAATGTAGAAGCTGCAAGGTCTTGTGTAATACTGACTGTGGTTCCATGATATTTTAATTGTTTCTTTCTAGCTGCTTGCAGTATTTTCTCTTTGACCTGGTAATTTTGGAATTTGTCTACTATATTCCTTGGTGTTTTCAATTTGGGATCTCTCTCAGGAGGTGATAGGTGGATTCTTTCTATAGCTATTTTACCTTCTGGTTCTAGGATTTCAGGGCAGTTTTCCTTTATGATTTCCTGAAAGATACTATCCAGGCTCTTTTCTTCATAGTGATTTTCAGGTAGACCAATAATTTTTAAATTGTCTCTCCTGGATCGATTTTTCAGGTCAGTTGTTTTACCAATGAGGTATGTTACGTTTTCATCCATTTTTTTCATTCTTTTGTTTCTGTTTGACTGATTCTTGCTCTCTCATAGAGTCATTAGCTTCCATTTGCCCAATTCTAATTTTTAACAAATTGTTTTCTTCTATTAGATTTTGTACCTCCTTCTCCAATTGGCCAATTGTATTTTTAAGGGATTTGTTTTCTTCAGTATATATTTTTTTTCAGTTGGCCAATTGTATTTTTTAGGGACTTGTTTTCTTCAGTGTACTTTTTTTCCAGTTGACCAATTGTATTTTTTAACAACTCTTCTACCTCTCTCATTTGACTTTTAAAATCCTTCTTGAGTTCTTCTAAGAAGGCTTCTTTTTGGGCTTCAGACCAGTTCATATTCCCTTCTGAGGTTGCAGATGTGGGTTTATTGACAGTGTTGTCCTCTTCAGAATTTCTGCCTTGAGCTTCACTCTTCTCATAATATGAATCTATGGCACGTTTCTTTTTACTCATGGTGTTTCTTTATTCCCTGACCTTTCAAAAGATTGAGCTCTCCTGCTGGCAAGCAAAGGGCACTGATCCAAGCTTCTTTTTGTTGGGAGCCCAGCTCTTCATCACTGGCTTTTGTTTTGGGGCTTCTGATGTTGGCAACTGGAGGCTGTAGGGTTCTGGCAATTTACCTCGTGTTGGGCTGGAATCAGCAAGGCTGGAACTTTCAGGCAACTCTTGGTTGCCTGCTTTTCCTTTCCTTTAGCTTTCTTCAGCTTCTTTCAGATGGATGTTGCAGGGTGTTTATCTGCCTGGGGTCCTTTGTAGTGCTGCTTCCCTTATTTTTGCTGAGGCACTGGGAGAGCTGGTTGCTGTAGAATGCTGAGGCACCTGGTGGTTTTCTGAGCTGGTTTCCACTGGTTCCCCTGCCCTCACTAAGTCACTCAGAGGTCCAGGTGTTGGTGTTTGCCTATTCCACCACCTGGGTTTCAGGATTTCCTACTGGTGTGCTAAAGTGGGGCTTTTGGCTAGCTGGCTGGGATGCCTCCCATTCTGTATTGCTCCCCTTTCCCCAGGTCAAGAGGGACCTTTCCCGTTAATCCCTCAAGCTACCTGAGCTACTGCACTGCTGCTTCCCAATTTTCTTCTGGTTCAGCTATTCTAGGGTTTTTCCTGGGGCAATATTTTCTGGGCTTTCAGAGGTTGATAGGGGAGGGTGAGAGTGACTACCTTTTTACTCTGCCATCTTGGCTCCCAGAAGTGGAACAGGTTCAATAAATCTTGAGAGGTGATAAGGCAAGGGGAAAATGGATTTGAAAATTGAGGACAGTGTTCAGTTGAACTGGTTAGCTATTGGATAACAACTGGAAAAGGAGAAAAGTAAAGTCAGAGCAGGGACGATGTTCTTAGAGAATAGGAGAGGTATAGTGATTGGAGGCAAGTTAAAGACTGATGGAAAGAAAGGTAGTGTATTATTGTCAGACAGAGGAATTTTAGAGTTCTGTTTCATGGAGGTAGAATACTTTCCCGTAAGGTTGAGATCAAGGGTATGAACAACTCTGCACATGGCAATTCATTATACACACACACACTCACACATGTGTGAGTGTGTGTGTGTGTGTGTGTGTGTGTGTGTGTATTTGCAAGTTGGACAGCAGGTAACTTTTAAAGTTAGAACCTTCATGGTTTTGAAAATTATCCCCTTAAAATGATCTGAAAGAACAATTGGAATACTGTACCACTGGAATGTAGTTTTCTACTAAGGAGTATGCTAAAGTTACCCTGAGGAAGGAAGTTTTTAAAACATGCTACAGGTTGTATAGTTTTGAAAAAGATTTAGATAAGTTCATGAATTACAGATTCATAACAAATTATTAGTAAATTACATGAAATCAGGGAGCAGACTTCTAGCTTTTTTTTTGAAGAGAATAACATTGAGTATAAATACCATATACCTTTCAACAAAAAAGCCCTTAGTGTCATTATTGGACAGAAATTTAGGGTCAATGGATGATGAACATAATCCAATATGGATATTTTTATGATCTGCATATTTTCCTGAATTCTTGATGTGGTTAATCAATTCCTACTGATTTCAAGGGTATGTGTTTGTGTGTGTTTGTGTGTGTGTGTGTGTGTATGTGTGTGTGTGTATGTGTGTGTGTGTGTACTGTACAGAAGTATTGTAGTGCAGTGGAACAAGTTCTGGATGTGGAGTCAGGGTACTTGGATTCAGATACTTCCTCTGCCTCTTACTACCTGAGTGATGGTAAGCCATTTTATCTATCAGGGCCTCAGATTCTTCATTTTGAAAAGTGAGGCAAATATACCAGATGACTTCAAAGTTTTCTTTCATCTTTAAATCTGTGATCCTGAGATGTGTCTATGCCATTAGATCTACCATAAGTTTTAGAAAGAAATTTATTTCTATAGTGAAATATCAATTGATAAGCATTTATTAAATGCATACTATATGCCCAACACAGGAGATACAAATATAAAATGAGACAAATCTCAAGATGCTTGCCTTCTCATTGGGGATGGGGAGTAGACATTCAGCATGTTCACAGATAAGTAAATAAAGGACATCTGTAAACCAACACAAAGTCATTGGAAGAATCAGATAGGTCTCTTGAAGGAGGTGGCATTCCTTTTGACCCTTGATGTTGTCTAGTGGTGCTCTAGGGTGGAGTTAAGAAGGGAGTGATCTATGCAAAGGCATGGATCTTGGTCTACAAGATAGAATGTCCTATATGAGAAACAATTAATCAGTCAATCAATCACCATTTATTAAGCACCAATTTTTGCCCAGCACTGTGTCATGTGCTGAGGATATGAAGATGGAGATGAAAATAGTCACTAAGTCACTAAACTCAAAGAACTAACAATCTTGTTGGGGGAGACTTGTATATATAGGTGATTTGCTGGAGGGTGGGTGAAAAGTGAATCAGAAAAGACTTCAGGTAGAAAGTGAGGCTTGAACTAAGCCTTGAAAGAAACTAATGATTTTAAGTTATGTAGTTGAAGAGGAAGTTCACTCTAGGCATGGGGGACAGTCAGCAGAGGCACAGAAGTAGAAGATTAGTACTATGAATGAAGAACAGCAGAAAAAGTCTGGTTTTGTTAGACTACAGTGATTGTGGAGGGAAGTAATGTGTGATGAGACTGGAAAGGTTTGCTGGATTGAGAACATGAAGGGCTTTAAGTGTCAAAAAGAAGGGTTAATATTTGATACTAAAAGTTATAGAGAGCAACAGGAAAAAAAATATTGAATAGGGCAGTAACATGATCAGAACTGTGCTGTAAAAAATTACTTTGGCAGCTGTGTGGAGGATGAATTAGTGGTGATGAGAGCCTGAACCTGAATGGTGGCTGGGTAAATGAAAACAAGGGAATTGAAGCAAAAGATGTTATGGAGGTAGAAATAACAAGTTTAGGTAGTGGATTGGCTATATGGAATGAATGAAAGTGAGAAGTCAAGGATGATATGGAAGTTTTGAGACTACTTGGCTATAAAGATGGTGGTGCCCTTGACAGAAATAGTCCAAAAGTTCAGAAGAAGGAAAAGTTTGATGGGAAAATATTCAATTTTGGTCACATTGGTTTTGAAAAATCCATGGGATATAGAATTCAAAATGTGCAGAAGACAGTGATGTAGGACTGTAGCAAAACTCAGATCAAAGACTAAGGCTAAAAATATGTCTACAGATTAAAAATAATTAAATCCCTTTTGAAGACATCTAAAGAGAGAATATATAGAGAAAAGAACCCAGGACAGAGACCCATAGTGAGGGGATGTGCTTAGAATTATGATTCATCAAAAGAAAAAAAATCATATAAAGGAACAGTGAGACATGTAGGATAGGAGGAGAACCAAGAGATATCAGTGTCACAAAAACCTAGAGAGGAAGAGAAGGTGGTCAAAATGTTAGGTGCTACAAAAAGGTCAAAGATGATAATTGAGAAAAATCTCTTATATTTTGGCAATTAAGAGGATATTGATAGGGCAGCTAAGTGGTGCAGTGGATAGAGCACCAACCCTGAAGTCAGGAGGACCTGAGTTCAAATCTGGCCTTAGACCAAACACTTGACACATACTAGCTGTGTGACCCTGGGCAGGTCACTTAACCCCAATTGCCTTAAAAAAAAAAAGAAAGAAAGAAATAGAGGTTATTGATGATTTTGGAAAGGATGATTTCAGTTGATTTGATCAAGGTCTGAAATAAAACTATACAAACAGTTTCAGTGAGGGTGAGAGAAGAGAAAGTGAAGGCAATGACTGTACAGAGCTTTTTCAGAGTTTGGAAAAGAAAGGAAGGAGAGATAAGGCTAGTTTGGAGCAGAGGATGTGAGAAGGGCAATAATGTATAAGCAACCTAGAAAGAAGGGCTTGAGCTCTATTATGAAAAGTTTCAAATTACTAACAGAAGAATTTATCTTATAAACAATAAGGAGCAAGTCAGGATTCTTGAGCACCTGAATACATTGTGGGGCATGTGCCATGCCATGGACTAGAACTTGCTATTTCAAGTTTGAAAGCAATCCTCTCTGGGTTTGATATTAAGCTACTTCTAGTCTTTGCTGTTGTTACATATTCACAGACTTCATATTTTTCCCTTTTGTTTTCCTTTAATTTCAAGAGCGTATTATCTACATGGCATTTATATTCACTGTATGAGAACAAAAATTGATGGATCAATCATGTGACAAGAACAAGGGACAACCAATGGAAAACCTGAATGAACTTCTTGTATCTACACAGTGTGAAAAGAAAATAAGGAAGGACCCTATCTTGTAGAGTGGACACCCTCCAATGAATTTATGGGAGAATATGGGCAATAGTCCTACAAGATTGACAGACATGAATTAGTTGTGAGCTGTATGCTTAGAGGGAATACCCACATTGATAAAATCACAGAGTCATTGGAGTGTTATCATATGATCTAAGTCTTTGCCTTATTTTGACTAGTTTAAGCATGCTATTGATTTGAAACATGGGGATTGTGAAGTAGTGTTGCCCACATAGGTCTGATATCAGTATGGTTCACATACCAAGATCACCAACAAGACACCTCTGTTTATTACTTGCTGTCATTCTTCCTTCCTCCCCATTTCACTTGGTATAAGCATACATATATGGCTAGAGATGTTCTAAAAATGCAGAAAGGTAAGGATTATTTTTTATTAGATTCCTATTGCCTTGCTATTTAATTTTCTTCCATTCTGTTGAGCTTAAGATTTCCAGACAGCTCTGGCTCTAGAGGTGAAAAAAGCTATCCTATTGCCTTACTTTGTCTTTTATGATGCATGGTAAAATAATCATTAAATAATCATTTGAGTATCCAAGGAATACAGCAAGATTTGAGCCAAAACTAATTGCTCTGGAGTCTAAAAGCACTGAAAAATACTCTTCTCCGTGCCCCCCCCCAATTAAAGCTTAAGCTAGTACATTATTTTTAAACTGATCATCTCCCTGGAAAAATCAGCACCTAGAAACTATGCCTCTTTTGCTTGCTGAGACAAAGTTAGTTTAGCTTTCCTTCTTTGTTCTTTTGAGTTGCAGACGGTATTTTGGCTTGCATTAGTTGTGCTCAATATTTGAGTGATAAGGATTAATCAATAAATCAACAAACATTTACCAAGTGCTTACTATGTGCCAGGTACTCTGGAAAAAAAGGCATAAATGAATCAATCCCTGCCTTCAAGTATTATACATTCTATAAGATAAGTGTACAGATGTGTGCAAGCAGGGAATTTTATTTATTTTAATATGAATATCTAGTTAATACTCAATCATAAAGCACATTATTTTGTTAATCAAATTGAATAACTGAACCTTTTCTTTTTCTAATTAATAACTGAAGTTTACTTAAAATACAAACAAAAACATAAGGTGAAAAAATCTCTCTCTCTCTCTCTCTGTCTCTTTCTGTCTCTCTCTGTCTCTCAGAGATATTAAGGTGTTCCTGGCCATATTCAACACAACTTGCACACACAATCATGAATAAGTTGGGTGTTAAGGGGAGACACTCAGCATTGGTCATGAGCTTTACCACCCTCAGTGGTAAGGATGGAACCTCTTTGGATTAATCTCCCAACACATGGGGAGAAGCAATGGTGAATGTCAGTTTCAATTCTGGTAGCTATATTTATGATATTTGCCTTATAGTAGTCAGCCTTAATTTTAAAATGTCTTCAGAAGAAAAGGCCAACTGGCAGATAAAAGAGAGAAATGTTATAAGACATTTGTAACTATAGGATAAGGTAGTAGATAGGAACACAGCTGCTGTTGGGATTCCTAATTACCTTGTGACCCTGAATGCCAGCATTCTTTTGGAGGAGAAAGAAATACCTTCCCATGTTTCACGTGAACAACAAGGAATTTGACAACCCTATTTTCTGATTTGCTGAGCTGACTCTATTGTGCTTCTTTTCTGGAAGATATTCAACAACTTGACTCTTTTGTGGATTTCAAGCCTAGATTGAAGACTTTAAAAAATGTATTTTGCCTTTTCACTGGTTATTGTATTTTATGTACAGTGCTCTGGGACCTTGTGTGAAGGGCGCTATACAAGTATAAGGATTGGATTGGCTGAATAATTTTTTTTTTAACCTCATCAGGCTGTTAATCCTGCATGCCTGTGGTGATAAACCCCCAAAATCCCAGATAATCCTATATAGTATTCAGACTGAGTTGGCAACAGCTATAAATACATATCAAACTGTCAAATACCATTATCATTTAGACAACTCTGCATCCTTCCAAATTACATTAAAATAACCGAGTTAATTTCTTTTATTTCATTTTCCCCTCCTTCTCTCCCTTCTCACTTTTCCCACTTTTCTCTTTTTTTCCCACTTTCTTCTCATTCATCTCCCCTTCTCTTCCCTCTGTCCCCTTCCCTCTCCCTGCTCCATTCAGCTGTTTATTTCTTTTCTCATTGGTTCTTCTTTTAGTGCTTCCACCCCACTCTAGACTCCATTCCTCTCAGTTTCTTCTTTTTCTCCTTCTGCATTCTTTCGACTCTAAGTCTCTGTATTTGTCCATTTTTTAATGGCAGCTACTATTAGTTTTTACTTTTTTTTTTCCTCTTCTAACTCCCATACCTAACAGTACACTGTGACTATGTTAGGTGGTAAAGAGAAATTCATTTATAATATTCCTCACTATTCTGCTATGCAACCTTTTTTATTCCAGATTTGCTTCCATATGACCTAGAGGCATAATGAGTGCTTGAAATTCCATAGATAAGCAAATATTTCTTGGCAGTTTTCAAAAGGAAAGATCCCCACTGCCAAAAGGCTTCTGTTCACTACACAAAACAAATGTTGTTACTATTCCAATTCCAAAAAAGCATCTTAAATACATCCTTTCACCAGAAGTAGATCCAGCCTTCAAGTCTAATTAGATGTAAAGAAAATCTTTTTTTTAATACAATTTAGACTTGGCTAATAACCAGAGATAAATAATAGTTTATGCCTGCTGAGTTCTAGGCAACACTCTCCGGAATAAGTACAGAGCAAAGTCTATGAAAAGCCATTGTTTGCTCTATTCATTTTCATTACACCCCCTATCCTGTCTTCTTTCACTTAATAAAAATTCTCCCCATCACTCCCCTTCCCAACACACACATACAAAATTTGGTAGTATGACTTTTAAGTTGGATTAAGATTTGGCCAACCTTGGATAAGAGGGAGGTGGGGGTAGCCAAAAGACAATGATAGAACAAAGATAGAAAGAGGAGGAAGAGCTCCACTAAAGTCTTCCTTAAGGTAAGGAGATGGCCATAGCTGGTCAAAGGCATTGCATAAATTCTAGTCTTATCAGATTGGATGTAGTTCTAGCTATGGGCTATATGTTTGAAGATAATTCTAGCTAAGTTTGGAGAGGCTTATTCCTCAAATGTTGAACCTCAGGTGAACTTATTGGCCAGCAATGCCTCTTAAGGTTTTGGGATCTGTATCAATGGAGGGAACACCCAGAAATAAAGGGTCATATAGAATAGCTTATACTAAATGGACAAAAAGGATCCTCAATGATTTTTACTCTTCCACATCCCATGTTTTCCATATCTTTTTTCTGTACTCAGAATAAAGCTTTTTAGTATTTGGCATACTGTTTATTCTCACTGCTTACTTTAGTTTAAGCTTTTGTTTAATTCACAAGGAACACATTGTCTTTGCTCCAAATCATATCAAATATTTTCCCCTTTAAATCTGCTCATGTCTGGTATTTTCTTGTATTAAATTATATTTAGGGAATGTATGGCAATTGAGAACAGCCAAAGCAAATATTCAAATTGATGAGGTTGGGATCTAGACCCCAAAAAGGAAAAACCCTAGACTTTCCCAGAAGGCCAAATCTCTGGAGTTTGCCCGATGCTATAATCTCATCAACTGGCCTTTCTTTGTGACTACACCCAATCTCTCAGTTCTGTTACCCTTAACCTAGTTTAGCCCTCCCTAGGGCCCCTGGCCATTTCCCACACTTAATCCTAGCTAGGCTCCATTCTCCAGGTTCCAGAAGTGCTGTTCACCCCAGTTTACTGGCCACTCCCATTCAGATCTTCCTTAGACTCCTCCTCCAGTCACCCCAAACTACTTGGCCACTCCTAGATCCCTCTCACAGTCTTTCTGTATATAAGGTCCATCTTGTCTGCATTAAGATGCTCAGATTCCTAAAATCTAGCCACTGCTCTGATTCTTAAAATCTAAACAATACCTCACAGACTCTCAGATTCCTCAAGAGTCTGGCTAATATGGTGGATCTTTAATAAACCTTATCTCTGACTGAAAGAAGACGTGGGTCAAATTCTTCTGGGCAAGACCTGTGTGTCATGATCTCAGGGTTCCAGCACCCCTAATCTGTAGACCTCATCAAAATGGTGTAGTCTATATGCCACAACACACTGATTAAGGGTCACAGGAGTTGAGTTCTAGTCTTGTATCCTTTGCAATATAGCAGGGACCTTGGGTAAATTACTTAACTACTTTGTGTCTCAATTTTCCTATTTAGGAAATTGTTGTTGCTGTTTGTCTTTTGTTCTTGAACAGGACCATGACATCAGGGAGATGATGCTATGACATGCATGTGAGTTGGATTTAAGTGAGGGAGGACTATGCAAAGTCACTAGTCTCACTTTCTCTTCTGGAGCCCTCTGGGTCCAGTGGCTAAATATAGATCAGGACAACTGGAGATAGCCTAGGATTCAATGGAAGGCCTTGGCTTTTTTAAGCTAAGGTCTTTAACAGGTCTCAGGTTGATGGAGGCAATACCTGTTCAGTGATTAAGGCTTAATAGGAAAAGAGGCAGAGAATGACTTTTTACCTAGTCAAAAAAATTATCTATCTGGGAGGGGAAGACTCTCAGGGTTTCTGGCCGAAACAAAAACAATTGTTATTTACATTCATTCTGAACCAATCATGGACCAAACAAGGACCAAGTAGGTCTTAGCCTGGGACCTATTGTTGGCCAATTGATGAGAGCCAGAATGGTTGGGGGTTAAGCTTGGTCTTTAAGAAAAAAAAAACTAACAAACAAAGGAGGAAATCAAAAGGCTCAGAGATTAAAATTTATATCTCCTGTGGGTAGAGGACCTGCAGGTAAGGGTATGATACCCTATGTGGACAGAAAGAAGGAAGGGAAAGAGAGAGAGAGAGAGAAAGAGAGAGAGAAAGAAAGAAAGAGAGGAAGAGAGAAAGAAGGAAAGAGAGGAAGAAAGTTGGGCTCTGTTGCATTTGACAAGTGCAGGTTGGGTGACACAGCAGGGAGACCAAAAGTGCCCAGAAAAATGCCATAGTTATCAAACATCTGACTTGTTAAACAGAAAGAAATGAATGTCAAAGACAGTGCTGGTTAGCATACAAATTCATTTGTAAAATCTTATGAAGAAAGATGATCATGAGAAGTATCTTCTTTTTTTTGAAAATTTGATTTTATTAAAATCTGACCTTAGACAACTGCTAGCTCTGTGACTGAGGGAAAGTAATGTAATTACAACCTTCCTCAGCTTCCTCATCTGTAACATGGAGATAATAATAGTACCTATCTACCAAGTTTGTTGTAAGGATAAAATGAAATGATAGTTTAAAGTCCTTTGAAAACTTTAAGTTACTATATAAATGCTAGCTAAAAATTCAATGAACAAAAATCTATTTTCTCTCCCTCTTTCCTTCCTGTTTCCTAGTGAGAAAAAAAGAAAAACAAAATCCATGTGACAAATATGCATAGTGTAACAAATTTTTGCACTGGTCATGCTCAAAAAACATTTGTCTCACATATATCCTGAGTCCTTCACTTCTCAGCCAGGAGGTGCGAAGCATATTCATCATAGGTCCTCTGAAATCATGATTAGTTATTACTTTGACCAGAGTTCTTAAGTATCTCAAGCTTTTGTCTTTATTGTATGAATTGTTCTCCTAGTTCTGTTCACTTCAAAATACATTAATTTATACAAATCTTACAAGATTTCTTAGAAGCTGTCTCCTTCCTTAAGTCTTAAAGCATAATAGTGTTCCATTACATTCATATACCATAATCTATTCAGCCATTTCCAAGTTGATGGAAACTTTCTTAGTTTCTAGTTCTTTGTTACCACAAAAAAGTGTTTATAAATATTTTTGTACATATGGTTCTTTCTCCTCCTTCATTGATCTCTTTGTGTTATAGGCTTAGTAGTGGTATTGTTAGGTCAGAGTGCACAGTTTAATAACTTTTTTTTAATAAAACAGCAGAAGGGCTGGACCAATTCACAGTTTTACCAATAATGTGTTAATGTGCTCATTTTCCTGTAGCCCTTGACAGTTGAAATTTAGCTTTTTTTGGTCAATTTCACAAAATATGATGAGTATGAAATGGGAACTCTATTGATAAAGGGTCAGAGGATATTAACAGGCAGTCTTTTGATGAAGGATATAGTCATCTGAAAAAAAATGCTCTAAAACACTATAGATCAGAGAAATGAAAATTAAAACAACTTTGAGGTATCATCACACACTTATCAGATTGTCTAAAATGATAGAAGGGGAAAATGACAAATGTTGGAAGGGATATGGAAAAATTGGGACACTAAGTCACTGTTGGTGGAATCATGAACTGATTCAACAATTTTGGAGAGCAGTCTGGAATTATGCCTGAAGAGTTATAAAACTATTCATACCCATTGACTCAGCAATACCGCTATTAGGTCTGTTTCCCAAGGAGATTAAGGAAAATGAAAAAGAATGTAGATGTTATAAAATATTTATAGCAGCTCTCTTTTTGGTGGCAAAGAACCAGAAATTGAGGGGATGTCCATCAATTCAGGAATGGTTAAACAAATTATGGTATATGATTCTGATGGAATACTGCTTGTGCTATAAGAAATAATGAGCTGGTTGATTTTAGAAAAACATGGAAAAAACTTGCATGAAATAATGAAGAGTAAAATGAGCAGAATCAAGAGAAGTTGTACACAGTAACAGTAATATTGTTCTAAGAACAGCTTTGAATGACTAAGTCATTTTGAGTAATATGAAAACTCAAATCAACTACAAAGGACCTATGAAGGAAGGTGCTATTCACCTCCAGAGAAAGAACTGATAAATGGAAGTATGTATTGTATTATTGTGTTTTGTGTGTGTGTGTGTGTGTGTGTGTGTGTGTGTGTGTGTATTTGTATCTAATGGTAGCCTTTTCTAGGGCATGTTGATGTGGGAGGGAGGAAAAAAATTTAATAGTGCACAGCAGAGAAAACTTAGAAGAAAACCTAGAAGGGAGCACAGAAAAATAGGGCAGCTTTGGAAGTAATGTGTAGTATTTATTACATAGTTGTTTTCAGGAAAAGTAAACAGTGTGAAATGGAAATTCATGGTTTTATATTGAATCCTCTTTTTATGTTGTGCTGTGTATATGGGAATTTTTTTGTCTTTTTGTACTTAAGTTCAAAATGAATAATTTTTTAAAAAAATACTTGAAAGAGGGAAAATACTAAACATGTGGAAAATAAAGGACCTTATTTTTAGTAAAAAAAAAAGTTTCCTAGGATAATATCAATAACTACTGACCTAAAAATCTGCTCTACCATCTACACAAAATCTTAGCAGGAATCATCTATCTATGAATCAAGAACATAATCAATGAGGGGATTAGTAGGGAAGCAAGTTCTTACAAGCAACACTCAAAAATGAACCAAATCTTTACCATTTTGCAATTAACCAAAAATATGAACATAAACCGTCACTGTGTTTATTGTTTGTTGATTATTAAAAAATATTGGATTCAGAAGAACAAAATTGTGCCTCATGGACTCTTTTACAACAAGCTGCCCATCGATCAAAATCATTAGTTTCCTTAGAAGAGATAAAAACAGAAATCAACCTCTGACATTCTGGTAATAAAAATGAGGCAAGACATAAAACAGTAAGATATTTGTTTGTCAAAGATTTCTGACCTGAGGGAGGAGAAGTCTAGATACAAAATGTATTCCCTTTAGATGGTGAGTTTTTTCAGGTATTCCATTTTGTAGAAGATTTTGGGCTGATTACATTCTGCCTTGCCAAGCCTTCTGCTATCTATAATTTCTCAATTTCCACATAGGAAATACTAAGTGGATGAAGAATGTCTCTTGCCCAGATTTCAGCTTACATTTGGACCAACAGTCTATTGGGATTGTCTAAAAATAAGTGTATTTTGGACAAATAGTATTAATAGGAAACAATTGGGTCCAGAGTTGACTAGGAAGAGGAACTGCGGGCTATACTGTTTTCAAGAAATTGCCAAGCTCTTTTATTGACACTAAGCTTCCCTCACAAGTAGACACCTATCTTTTCAGTACTAATATTTTAACAGCATCATTACATGGCAATGAGACATGTAATGCCTCTGACTCTGAAGATTGAATCAGATAGATATCTAGAGTGTCCCAATGGCAACAATGCAATGTTGGAATAAAATGAAAAAGGCTTATGGAATTTTTGGGGAGGATATAAGTTAGACAGAATGGAAGGGCATGCATGACTTGCAATCCTTACCAAATCTGATGCATCATAGATCTGTGTATTTGAGAATTATGATCCTATTCTCATGTAAACTTGGATTTTGGGTGCCTAAATAAATCTTCTCTTTTGTTAAAAGTATAATCTCCTCAATGGATTTATCTATTTTAATTGCAAATTTTAAGGGGAAAATTTCCCTTTATAAGGCCCTCTCCATAACCCTAACATACAAACAGATTTGAACAGTGCTTACAACAGTGAAACAGTTTATTAAAGTGAAATTAATTGGCACAACAATATCCTCCTTACCCATTTTCCCAACTTTTTATGCCATCACATCTTGTATATTTTATAACCAAATGATAGAATCATACCATTAGAAAGTAGAAATTCATTTAACTATCCTTCATTCCTTTCTTTCTAGCCCTTTCCCATATTCTTCTAGTTTTCGTCTCTTTTAATGTATTAGAAGATGACAAATCAATTATGTGAAATAAGTTAGAATCACATTTCAAAAGACATCAACATCAGTATAATGAAAAGAACCCTGCAATTGGAACCAGATTACCTATTAGTATCATGGCTCTGCCATTTACTATCTATAGAATCTTGGGAAAGTATTGTGTGTACAAATAATTAGATCTCATTTGGAAAGTTCTGCAATGCCTGTATATTATGCAATCAATATTGTCTTTAGCTGAAAGCATCTTGATTTCCTTAGTTTTTACAATAATCCCTCTTTTTTTTTTGGCTGTGCTCTATATCTGCTTCATTACAGTGGCAGGTAACTTTAACTTTGCTTGACATTAATAATCAATGTTACAAAAGTTATTTTTCTTATTTCATTTTCCTAATTATCTTGTATGTTTTTAACATATGCATGTTAACAACAAGACATCTTATTTGTGGATATACTTGAAGGTATCATTTTCTCCTAACAAATTAAATGCTATCTCTATCTCTAGCCATTCATTTTTCTCTTTCTGTTTCTCTCTTTCTTTGTTGCTCTCTGGAACACTATGCTCTTTGCATGCTTATACTGTGTATGTATGCGTGTATATAAAATATGCAATACATATATGCAAGCATATATACATACATAATCTGCATGTATATACACATTGTGTATATGGACTCACTTGAATAGTGATTTTTCACTAAATATTTATATTATTTACATATATGTCATATGTTAGTTTAGTTTACTTAGTCAAGGCATGTTTACATATATTTACATATATACTCATATAAATGCTGCATAGTCAATATATTTCTTTCATGTCAATCATATGATAGTAAACATGTAATTGGCTATGAAAATCTGTTCTTTTTCCTTTTCATATTTTTCATACAAGGATGTTCTATACATATGCAAAGATGGGAAAGTAACTATATGTTTTGTTAGTTATTTACATTCTCTCAATGACCTTGTTTTATTTTTTTTTATTCTTTGCTAATAAAGTTTATGAATCTTTCCAAGCATTTGATAAGCCTACATTCTTTCAAATACCTTGAGAATCAACATCTCAATGTACTCAAAATATTGTCACTACCAGTGAGACACTTCTCTTTATACTGTCTGTTCTGTCTAGTACAGCTGCTCTTCCTCCATTGGCCTCCTAATTCCTCATATAGAACATCATGCAATGTGATAGTAGAGTCTAAATATGGTACTCTGCTGTGATTAATGAGAAAAATATTTTATTATAGATGTTTTGACAGCTATTTTTCATTTTTCTTCTGTTCATCATCCTTCAGTTTCAACATGAAGTTTGTCCCAAGATAATCTGATATGCTTGGGTTTCACGCCAAGTTTTCTGTAAACTTCTTTCATTCTATTGCTTCTTACTGTTTATGAAGGGATATTGCTCATAATCTTCTGGTATACATCTTTGTAAGATTCTATACTTTATTGTAACCAGGCATTGCCACTGGCAATATATCTCATCTTGACATTTTTGAGGTGGTTTCTAGGCTTTTTTGTTCTCATTGTGGCAACAGATTTTTATTATTTAAACTACTTTAATAAATAGTGGATACCTCTGCTATTGTACTTTACCCATTTCTTATTTTTTAACTTCAGGAACTTTTGAAATAGGTCTGGTTGGAATTGTTTTGATTTCATGATATATCTTTTCATTTTTGTTCTTTCTTATATTTTTAGAACTTTAAAAGGAGGCAAACTACCCAGAAAGCCTTGGACACTGGTCTTGAGGAAGACTTTAGACTAAAAGTAGACTTGTGGGTAAGAGCAGTGGATGCCAAGCCAAGCAATGAATAAAGAGCAGAAAAGCAGAGACTTTGATCTTGACATGGTTGAAGATGAAACCATGAAAGTGTCCCAGCTACAGTTTATTTTCTAATCCCTGCTTTTTGGGTTGAACTTACTGTATTAGGCACTGAAGCTCCCAAATGACAGGGATAAGCCTTGGGAAACCAAAGACAGAGATCCAGAACTGGTCAGCAATCATCTGAAATACAGGAAGGAGGCTCTAGGTGCAACTTCTTGGAGACTTCTCCCCTTTGTTTCCCTGAAAGACTGAGATCTCTCTTATCTGCTCTTTTATCTATTTTATTTGCCTTGTTTACTTCCTTGTTTTACCCATGCCCCAAGGTAGAACTAGGTGGAGGTGAAGTCAGTGGTGCTTTTATGCCTCCCCTCCATTCCAATTGAAATGTTAAGACTATGGTTGCTTTTAAAAAATCTATTTCTCTAAATGAAGTATTATTTTTAAGTGCTTTTCTGCATGTCTGTGACAATGTATTAAAATCCAAGTGCCTGTTCAAATCTATGCCAATTCTGTTTACTTCAGTTGTTATGGTGATATTGGGAACTAAGGAAGACACACATGGGAAAGGAGTATATTTAAAGTATTGAAGTTTTGGAAAAATAATTTGGATTTTTGTCAGTGAAAAGTAAATGGGATTTGAACTTCATATTAAATTGTTTTAGGGGCCACATTGATTTTAAGGACCTTCTGGCATGAAAAGGGGCTAGAAAAGGTGCCCTAAAAATTGTCTGATTAACCCAACCCTATCCTGCTTACTGTGGCGGCAGGGATCCCACCCTGTGGTCAAAATACAAAAAAGATGTACAAAATTTTTTGTGAAGATGATTCCACTCACCACTGGTACATGAAATGTGTGCATACTCCTGAACAACATAAAATCCATTAGATATGAAAGATGAACAGCTCTAGTTGTGAGAAAAGGCAGCAGCTAGGTACTCCATCCAAATAGCAAGCCTGAGTGAAGTGATACAAGAATTCTTTTAATGTCTTTCTGAAGAACTTTTGAATTGGTTGTAAGGCACAGGATTGCTCAGCGTGGCATGCCTGCACGATAGCAAGAATTGTGCTCTAGGAGCAAAGCAGAATCACTGTAGCACAAAGGAAATGTGACATGTGCAGATCTAGAGATTGACCTGTGGTAGAGCCTTCTAATATCATATTGATCTGATCAGCCACAGCTGAAGACACTGTACCTTGATTCCAAAATTGTGTTGTCATTGGCCCTCTTTGAGTAGGAAGGATGAACAACAACAAATTGAGAGTAAGTTATATTTAAAGGAGAAAGAAAATAATATTTAGGTCCAGGTACCTTCTGACATATGAGATGATAAAAAGCCCTGGGCTGCAAGTTGGCAAGGTGTGGTTAAGTTTACTTTCACTTTCAAATCTCCTTCTGCCATTCTTGGAATGCTAGTATTTGAAAAACCAAAGAGGGAAGTGAAAGAAACCCTTGCTACCCAAATAAAGAAAGGAGAATATATTTTACAAGCAGAATGCTCAGTCCCTCCATGGATAGTGGCTGCTCAGAAATATATAACTCCCTAGCACTGCCAGCTGCTTACGTGTCCAGTTTGCTATTTTTTATATTTATTTCAGCAATTTGATGGTGTAACTGAACAAAGACAGCCAATTTAGAATTTACTTCCATACTTAGAGTCAATCATTCCTATGTATTAAAATATGTAGTTGTTGTTAAGTCTTTTTTTCAGTCATGTTGAACTCCCTATGACCCAGTTTTGGGGTTTTCTTGGCAGAGATACTGGAGTGATTTGCCTTTTCCTTCTTCAGATCATTTTTACAGATGAAGACCTGAGGCAAACAGGGTTACATGACTTGCTCAAGATCCCATAGCTAGTAAGTGAGTGAAGCCAGATTTGAACTCAAGAAGATGAATCTTCCTGACTTGAGGCCTGGCACTCTATCCATTGGTGCCACGTACCTGCCATTCTGTGATATTTTTGCTGCTTATTATGATTGGCATCTCTTAACTCCTTTTGAAGAAAATATTGATGATATTTAGGGGTAAGGTTTCAATATAGATTATACTTCTTTGACTTTTATTGTTCCTTTCTCCTAAATCATGTTTTCCAACACATTTTTCTTTGTTCTCCCCATTGTCATTTTTATAGGGAAGTCTCTAAATTGACCTCATTTTCCACAACAGATGTTGGTGTATAGAGTCCAGTATATTCCATAGTGTCTTTGACATATAGCTTACCGTTGGGGTAAATAGTCCAGTTTTCTTCATAGTGTTTTTGGTAGATAGAGTGCATAGTGGTCTTCATAGTGGTCTTTCTGCAAATTCTATCATGAGTGCTGTAATACTAGATGATCAAGTTTCCTATGAAATAATTCTGTTTCATGGATTACTAAGGGCAAGGAATTAAACTCCAGGTGGCCAACCTACTAGTAATGATGAATTTATGCCAACACAGCTACAGACTGGCCTTGGGAGAGTATGCAGAATCTGTTATATGTAATCTGTTTCCAGAACCATACTTGTTTCCTTTTTTAAATAGAAAATGACAGAGTTTGAACTATGCTGACATAACCTTTAAAGGTTATTCTCTTAAGAGAATAGAAATTTGGTATATTTAATATACTCATCATCATTTTTCTTTTCTCTGTTACTATGAATACCCCCAAATCTGAGTTTTGGCTTGGTAGAACCTGAGCTTTTTAAGGAACTGACTCTTGGAGGGTGGGAGAGGACAAAGTACATAGAGAACAAAACTGTCAGAATTATACATAAAGCTCATTAATTCAGGAAACTTACCATTGGGTTATTGGAGTTACAGAAAAAGTTCTTTTGATTTCGGGAATTCAGTATGTTGCTATGTTTAAAGGCCTCAAATTACCTCTATTTGTGTCTATGTCAATATATTTACACTGAAGATATAAATGAAGGAATGTAGACTTGCAAATTTTTCTGAAAGTGTCAAGTAGGGCAGAGTGGCTCAGACCATAGAGAATTAAATTCAACTATCATTTATTTAAGTGCCTATCTCTATATACCACTGTATTAGGTCTTGAGAGGCATCTAAGGGAAAAGAGGAGTCATTGTCATTGCCTTCAAGGATCTTGCAATCTACTCTTATGGTCTATGTAGTTTATAAACATGAAAGGTAACAATATGAAAATAATTCCATAACAGAAAAGAAATCAACACTTTTTTTCCAGCTGGTACCCATTCTAGCAAGCTATTTATGTGTACTGTCAAATTTTTAAAAAGTCAGACATATGCTGTTGCTTTGTATGTTTTGACCTGAGACTGAAACTAAGCATGAGGAAATGAGTTATGCATGACTCAAAAATTTGGACATATATTCTTCTTCCTCTTAATATTGTTTCATGTTGTTTTGTTCATTCCCTTCTCTATAACCAATTCTAGTCACATAGTGAATTAGTGATGATTCAGACTAGCCTCTTTATCTGTTTAGGCCTAGAGCATTATATAAGTGCTCAACTAAATTGAACTTGGAAGGAGCTCACTTGGGGACTATCATAGGGTTCCTCTATTTACCCTACTCAATATTTTAATCAATGACCTGGATGAATATGTAGAAGGGATGCTTATAGAATTTTCAGATAACATAAAGCTGGGAGGTCTAGTTAAGATGCTAGATAATGGAATTAAGATTAAAATTATCTTGACAGACTAGAAGTCTATCCTCAAATAAAAATGATGAAACTATTCAGGGACAAAAGCAAAACCATATCTTTAGATTAAAAAAAAAAGCCAAATACATAAATACAGAATAGGAAAGACAACTCAGCAGAAGTTGTCTTTTGTGAAAAAAAAAAAACAGAAATATTGGTTTTAACTAATAAAAGTTTCCATTATGAATCAACAATGCTACTTGAACTAAAAATCTAATGTAGCCTTAAACTACGTTTATGGAAGTCTAGTGTCTATCCTTTTTTTTACATTAATAATTAATAAACTATAGAAAGTTCCATGTAGGTGACTGGAAGGATGGTAGTTCCCTTTACAGAAATAAAGTTAGGAAGAGGAGTAGAACCTGGGGAAGAGATAGTGAATTTTGTTTTGAACATGTTGAGTTGAGATGCCTATGGAACTTTTAAGTCAAGATGTCCAACAGGCATTTGGGGATTGATATGGGATGGGAGACTAGAAGAGAGGAGGAATGGATAGATTTGGGAGTCATTTTGACAGAGATGATAACTGAATCATAAGACTTGATGACCATGAAGACAGAGAATAGAGACAGTAGAGAATATGGGCCTAGAAAAACAATCTTCAGGAATAAAATTTGAAATGTAAATGAGTGAAATGGAAAAAAATAATTTAATGAAATTGGATCATAAATATATGAATGAATTAAAAGAGTAATCTAATTCAGTTGGAAAAATACAAGAAAGATTGAAGGAACAATTAGGAAAACTGCCAAATGACATGGAAAATATCAATTTAAATGAAATTAAAAAGCCAGATGAACTGAAGTTGAATAATGATCAATACATGATAAAAATAAAATTGAAGAACAAATTTAATATATATTAGAAGAAAAAATACAGAAATGTAGGCTACAGTATGATGTAGTAGAAAGTATGTTGAATTTAGAGTCAAGGTAACTGGATACAAATCATGACTCTGCCATTTAGTATCTATATGACTTTGAATGAATGAATGAAAGATTATTTTTATGTACTTACTAGTAAATTCAGTACTACACAGAGGGAATATGAATATATAATTGAGACAGTCTCTGCCCTGAAGGAACTTCCACTAGAGTCTTTTTAAAGTTCTTCTATGAATTTTTTTTTAGGCCAGTGACTATTTGACATTACTCTGTGGGGGGTAGACAATGCTTTTTTTTTTAACTTCAGTATCCTCCTCCAAAGAAAATCCTAATCTTTTCTATTCCCATAATAACTTTCTATAGTTGGGTTCTTTCTCCTTTGCCTGATATTTTTTTTTTTTGTAACAGCTTATTATGGTAATCATCTCTAGTGATGAGGAAGACTACACATACACTCACACGTATATACCAATATATGTATAAACACATTTATTTATTTATTCATTCATTTATTTATTACTGTGGCTAGGGAAGACAGTTTTATTTTGGATAGTCATAGGGATGGTGAATGTAGCCAGCTGAGGTAGAAGGCCAGAAGGCAAGATATCTAAAGCAGATGGTTTATGAAGCATGATCTAGGGCTAGTTAGATATAGTGGGTTAGGTGAGTTTATACTTTGTTCACTCACCAATCCAGATAGCTCAGCCCTGGACAGAGTTCCAAAGATGAGTGGATTAACTTTCTTCCAACCTCTGGAAAAGGTCTCAGAAGGTTTGGTCCAAGGATGCTATTCCAGATGTGTGTGGGGGTATGGATGGTTAGAGTCAGGGCAGATGAAGCTGTCTTATATGGAATACCAGAAAAATGAGACTTTATGCAAATACTTAACCTCTCTATGCTTCAACTTTCTAAAAAAAAAATATAAATAAAGATTACAAATTAAAGATCAGGAAGAAATTGAATAGAAAATAAATGAATAGTTGAAGTGAAAAAACAAGAAGCAGCTTTTCAAAAGGATCAATAAAATGGGCAAATCATTAGCAAACAATAAAAAGGAGATAAAACATAAATTTGCAAATTTGTCAATGAAAAGGTGAGATCACAACAAAAAAAATTAAGAATGTTATTAGGAAATTCAAAACACAGCTATAGTGTAAGAAGTTAAAGAATAGGAATGAATTCTGCAAAAATGGTGAAGTGGGTCAGAAAATTCCAAGTTCTTCAGATTCTGCCACAAATGAGATAAAATAGCATCTCAGGACAAATGTACAGCAGTAAAGTAGATGAGTTGGGGCAGAACAGTGGTCCTCCTGGGATAACTGGAGAAGATCCAAAGAAAAATCCCAGGATGAGATTTGGTTCTTGTGGAATGTAAATGCTAGTTCCTCTGAAATAGCAAAAGGTGAGCCCTGGGGCTAGGTGGGTTAGGAGGTAAACTTGGTCCCAGCCACAGGAAATTTTACCTCCAAAATAGTGTGGGGAGTCAGGCATCTGAGTGGGGGAAGATTGAGGGAACCTCTTCTGATAAAGAACACCAGGCCAAGCTGTGCTGCTGAGACACAGCCCTGGGTGAGAAGGGACCAGCACAGGCCTGGTGAGTATAGAAGCAATGGAGTGAGGATGCTGCTGCCTGTGGGCACTTAACAGGAAGATGGAGTTCTTGGTTTTGGTTCTGGGCCAGAGGGGAGAATGGAAGGAGGATTTGAGGTCAGAGGCACCATCTTTCATACCCTAGGACTAGAGTGATTACTATAATAAGCTGTTACAAAAAAAAAAAATAGCAGGTGAAGGAGAAAGAACCCAACTATAGAATGTTATTATGGAAATAGAGACTAGGGTTTGTCTTTAGAGGAGGATAGTGAAATTTTAAAAAAATTGCCTTTCCTACCCCGCAAAAAGTAACGTCAAATGGTCACTTGCCTGAAAAGAATTCATAGATGAACTTAAAACAGAGTTCAGAAATCAAATGAGATTGAAGAAAAATTTAAAAAAGATAAGAACAATTCAAGAAAAACAAAATTATGAAAAGAAGGTCAACCAATTAGAAAAGGAGATCCAGAATCTTAATGAAGAAAATGACTCCTTGAAAATTAGAATTGGGCAAGAGGAATCCAGTGAAATTATATGAGACCAAGAAATAATAAAACAAAATATAAAGAATAAAAAAATGGAGAATGTGAAACATCTCATAAGAAAAACAACTGGTCTGGAGAACAGATCAAGAAAAGAAAACATAAGAATAATTGACTTTCTGAAAGCTACTATCAAAAAAAAAGAATCTTGATACAGTAATACAAGAAATAATTAAAGAAAATTGTCTTGAAGCATTAGAAGAAGAGGAGAAAGTAGAAATATAAAAAATCCACTGATCATCACCTGAAAGAAATCCTTGGAGGAAAACCTACAGGAATATCATAGTCAAATTCTGAAATGTCCAGCTGAAGGAGAAAATATTATGAGAAACAAGAAAAAAAAACAATTCAAATATGGCAGAGCCACAGTTAGAGTCATGCAAGAGCTAGCAGAGGTGACACTGAAAGACCACAGGTCTTGGAACACTATATATCAAAGAGCAAAAGAACCAGGGTTGTGGCTGAAAATATCATACTCAGAAAAGTTAAGCATAATCCTGAACAAAAAAAAAAGGATATTCAATAAATTGCAGGACTTTCAGGATTTTATTGCAAAAAAAACTGAACTTAATAAAGAATTTGACATACAAGACCCAAGAGAAATATAAGGTTCACCTCAAAGATTAATTACAAGGGATTCAATAAAAATAGACTGGTTACTTTTAATATGAGGAAATGTAAACTGTGTGTTTAAGATTGTTATTAGTAATTGGGTAATTCAAAACAAAGATTGGGATAGATCTGAGTATGATGTGATTCTAAATAGTAAAACTGTTTAGGAAAAGGTAAAAAGAGTAATTATACAAATGATATGCAGGAGGAAGAACTGACCCAGAGGAATTAGATGGGGGAAGAGGGCTGGTAGTTCTGGAACCCAGCTCTCATTAGGAATGGGTCAAAGAGGGAACAATTCATATATATCCAGAAGAGTATAAAAGTCTTCTAAATTCAGAAAGAAATAAAAGTCTAAGAGAATAGGGAAAAGGGAGAGGATAAAAGAGGGATTTTTAGAGGCAACCCTACTCTTATCAGACCTTGGCTAAAGAAAGAATGATATATACATTTAGAAGGGACTAAAAGTCTTCTAAATTTATAAATAAATAAGATGTAAGGAAATGGGATAAGGAGTATAGAAAAGTGTCTAGATTAAAAGGAATGGGATAAAAAGGGAATAATATATATATTTGGAAGGTTATAAAAGTCTTCTAAATTCAAATAGAAACCAAGAGGATAAGGGGAAAAGATGGGGTGAATAGTATAAGGCAAGGATCTTCGGAGGAGGGATAGGTTGAGTAATAGGAGAGCAAGGTAGTGGGTAGGAGTAAAGAAGAGGAGTCAGGAAGGATAAGAAATAAGAGATACACACAAACATAAAATAAATATCAGGAGTAGAATTTATTAGGGAAAAAAAGCAGGGGTAGTAATCATGATCTCAGACAAAGTTAAATCCAAAATAGATTTAATCAAAAGAGAAAAATAGAGAAGGTACATAGAGAAACTACTCTATATGTCAGCCATATTGATCAATTTTGTTTTAAACTATTTAAATTAATTAGATAGTATAAGGTTGGAATATTACTGTGCTATAGGAAATGGTAAGTTGGTGGACTAGAAAAATATGGAAAGACTTGCACTTAAGAAGGAAGATGTTATACACCCTCAAAGAAACAAAGGACAAATAAGTAAAGTACAGTCTTACATAGGTGCATATGAATGTATATGTCTATATATGAGTAAGATTATAGCTATCTAAATATATATACATATGTGTATGTATATGTGTATATATGTATGTATATATGTATGTGTATATTTATATTTGTATCTATCTATATCTATGCTTAATTGTAGCCTTCTTGGGGGGGGTGGGAAGGGGAAAAAAAGTACAAAATAAGAAGTGCACAGCAGAGAACAAAAAAAAACTCACGAAGAAGCAAAGAAAAGATGGACATCTCTGAACACAATGTGTAGCATATAGGCCTTCTTGAAATGGAAATTATTGCTGCATATTTTGAATCTTCTCTTGCATTCTACTGTGCACATAGCAATGCTTTCTTTTTCTTTTTTTAATGTGTATTTAAGTTTAAAATAATTTAATTAAAAATAAGTAAATAAGAAGTTAAAGATCAAAGAACTGTCCTATAAGGAAAAAAACACTTACCTCCACAAATATTATGAAGATTCTTTCAAAACATCCAAAAAATTAATTACTACATTATATAAGCTATTTACAAAGAAATAGAAATTGAATACCACACAATATCTTTTATGAAGCAAATTTAGTATTGATAATAAAACTTAGTAAAGACAACAATAAAAAAGAAAATTATAGACAATTTCCCCTGATGAACATATATAGAAAAATACTACATAATATATTAACTGAGAAAGGACAACACTTTAAAAAAAATGTTCATCATGACCAAACAAACTTGAACTGGATAGGCAAGGCTGATTCAACATTAGAAAAATCAATATAATACTCTCTTTCTGTGTGTCTGTCTGTGTGTGTGTGTCTCTCTGTCTTTCTCTCTCCCTGTGAACACACACACACACACATGATTTCATAGGTATGTGGAGTTTTTGATGAGGAGCTTTCTCTACCAATGAGATGTGATTTCCTCTTAAATTGATAATCTTCTAGAGTTTCCTGGGAGCACTGAGACTTGTCAGAGTCCCACAGACCATGTGTCAGAGGTGGGACTTAAACACAGGTCTTGCTACCTTTGAAGCCAGTTCTCTATCCACTAGATCATTCTACTTGTCATTATACAATATGTAAATATTCAAATGCCTAAACATATGTTTATATCAATACAAGGAGAAAAACCCTTTGATTAAAAAAATAGCACTTTTTTGGATAAAAATAATAAGAATAGAAAAAAATGAATTTTTCCTTACCATGGTCAGAAGTATCTATATTTAACAAAAAGTCAACATAATGTGAAGAGGAAATATCAGAAGCACTCCTACTAAAATGTGGTACAACACAAAGTTGTCTACTTTCAAAATCTATTAAAATTGTACTATATTTCTGTATTATTGTCAATGTCTTCCTGTCCACTGACTGCTGTTCTACTACTTACAAGCATATGCATGTCTCTCCTATTCTCTAAAAAAATCTTCATTCGCTTCATCTATCTTGATGAGCTATCTTCTCATATCTATCTTCCCTTTTGTGGCCAAATCCCTTGAGAAGGCTGCCTTCAAGAGGTGCCTCCACTTCCTTTCATTCTATTCTCTTTTAAACTCTCTACAATCTGGTTTCTGACCTTATCATTCAAGAGAAACAGCTCTCTCCAAAGTTACTAAGAATCTCTTAATTTGTCAAATCTAATGGCCTTTTCTCAGTCCTCATTCTTTATGACCTCTCTGCACCTTCTGACACTGTTAGTCCCAATCTTCTCCTTGATTCTCCTTTCTTTGGTACACCACTCTCCTCATTCTCTACTCTACTGGGGAAGAGTGGAAGACAACTACAAGTGGGTTCAGTACTAATGAAACAGCTGGGCCAAAGCTGTAAGGAAGCTCAGATGAAAATACATCTGGTGACAAAAGGAATATCTGATGCTGTGAAGATCAATATTGCATAGGAACCTGAAATGTAAAATCTATGAACCAAGGTAAGCTAGATGTGGTAAAAAAGGAGATAGAAAGATTAAACATCAATATCTTGGGTGTTAGTGAATTTAAATGGATGGGAATGGGTGAATTTAATTCAGGTAATCACTACATATACTCCTGTGGGCAAGAATCCTTTGGAAGAAATGGAGTAGCCCTCATAGTCAATAAAAGGATGAGAAAGCAAGTGCTGGGGTATAGCCTCAAAAATGACCAAATGGTATCTGTTCAGTTCTAAGACAAACCATTCAACATTGCAGTAATACAAGTCTTTGCTTCCAATCACTGATGCCAAAGAGGCCAAAGTTGATAAGTTCAATGAAGACCTACAACAGCTTCTAGAAATAACACCCCCAAAAGATGTCACAGTCACAATAGATGATTGGAATGCTAAAGTAGGAAATCAAAAGATAATTGGAATAACAGGTAAGTTTGGCCTTAGAGTATAAAATGAAGCAGGGCAGAGATTAATAGAGTTTTATCAAGGTCACTCACTAGTCATAACATACACTCTTTTTCAACAACCCAAAATATGATTCTACATATGGACGTTACCAGGTAGTCAATATAGAAACCAGATTGATTATATCATTCACAGCTAAAGATGGAGAAGCTCTATATAGTCAGTTAAAACAAAACCTGGAGCTTCTTTTTGCAAAATTCAGACTTAAGTTGAAAAAACTAGAGAAAACCATCAGACTATATAGGTAGGACCTAAATGACATTTCTTATGAATATGAAGTGAAGGTGAAGATGTGTGAAAGTGAAGATGAAGTGAAGATTTAAGGGATTAGATCTGGTAGATAGAGTACCTGAAGAAGTATGGACAGAGGTTTGCAATATTATACAAGAGGCAGCAACAAAAACATTCCAAAGAAAAAGAAGAGAAAGAAAGCAAAATGGCTCTCTGATGAGGCTTCACAAATAACTGAAGGAAGGTGAAAGGTAAAAGAGAAAAGGAAATATACCCAACTGAATGAAGAATTCCAGAGAATAGCAAAGGGAGATAAGAAGATTTCCTTAAATAAGTAATGTAAAGAAATAGAAGAAAATGGGAGCAGCTAGGTGGTGCAGTGGATAGAGCACCAGCCTGAAGTCAGGACAACTTGAGTTAAAATCTGGCCTCTGACTCATAACACGTAACTAGCTGTGTGACTCTGGGCAAGTCACTTAACCCCAATTGCCTCACCAAAAAATAAAATAAAATAAAATAAAATAAAATAAAATAAAATAAAATAAAATAAAATAAAATAAAATAAAAATAAGAAATAGAAGAAAACAATAGAATGGGAAAGACAAGAGATGTCTTCAAGAAAATTAGATCTATCAAGGGAAAGTTTCATGTAAAAATGGGTATGATAAAAGAAGAAAATGTTAGGGATTTAATAGAAGCAGGAAAGATTAAGAAGAGGTGGCAAAAATACACAAAGAACTATTAAAAAAAAGATCTTAGCATCACCAATAACTACAATAGTGTGGTTACTGATCAAGGGCCAGTTATCCTGGAGAATGAAGTCAAATGGGCCTTAGAAAGCATTATTAATAATAAGGCTAGTGGAGGTGATGGAATTCCAGCTCAGCTATTTAAAACCCTAAAAGATGATGCTGTTAAAGTGTTGTATTCAATATGTGAGTGGAGGAGGAGTCCCACCTCCACTTAGTTGGAAAACACAACAGTGGCCACTGGACTGGAAAAGATCAATTTATGTCCCAATCTTAAAGAAGGGTAATGCCAAGGAATGTTCATATTAGTGAACAACTGTGCTCATTTTACATACCAGAAAGGTCATGCTTAAGATTCTGCAAGTAAGACTTCAGCAATGTGTGAACTGAGAATTACCAGAAGAGCAAGCTGGATTTTGAAGAGGCAGAACTAGAGATCAAACTGCAAACATTTGTTGAATTATGGAGAAATCAAGGGAGTTTCAGAAAAAAAATTCCACTTCTGCTGTGCAGATCACAACAAAATGTGGTAAGTCCTCAAGAAATGGGAGTATCATATCATTTTACTTGTCTCCTGAGGAACCTGTATGTGGATCAAGAAGCAACAGTTAAAATCATACATGGAACAACTAATTGCTTTAAGATTGGAAAAGGAGTATAACAAGTATGATATTGTCATCTTATTTGTCTAACATATTCAGAGTGCATCATGTGAAATGCCAGGTTGGATGAATCAAAAGCTGTAATTAAAGTTACTGAAAGAAATATCAAAAATCTCAGATATGCAGATGATACCACTCTGATGGCAGAAAGTGAAGAGGAATAGACTCTTGATGAGGGTGAAAGAGGAGAGTGTAAAAGCTGGACTGCAGCTTGAAAAAAATGAAGATCTTGGCAACTGGTTCAATCACTTCCTGGCAAATAGAGGGAGAAGAAATTAAAGCAATGTCAGATTTTCATTCTTGGGCTCAAAGATCACTGCAGATGGTCACTGTAGCCATGAAATTAAAAGACATTTCCTCCTTGGAAGAAAAGTTATGGCAAATCTGGACAGCATACTAAAAAGACATCACCTTGCCAGCAAAGGTTCATGTCTTCATAGTCATGGTTTTTTCCAGTAGCAATGTATGGTTGTAAGAATTGGACTATAAGGAAAGCTGAGTGCTGCACAATCACCACTTTCAAATTGTGGTGCTGGAGAAGACTTGAGAATCCCTTAAATAACAAGGAGGTCAAATCAGTCAACATTTAAAGAAATTAGTTCAGGCTATTCCCTGGGAGGTCAATCTGAAGCTTAAATACTTTGGCCATATAATGAGAAGAAAAGACTCTCTGGAAATGACCCTGATGTTGGGAAAGATTGAAGACAAAAGGAAGAGGGCCAGAAGAGGGTGAGATGCATAATTAGTATCATGGAAACAATGAACATGAGCTTGGACAGACTTTGGAAGAAAGTGGAGGATAGAAAGACCTGGTGTGCTTTGGTCCATGGGATCAGGACACAACCAAACAACTGAATAATAAAATGCTGATGATTTTCAATTCTACACATTTAGTGATAAATTCTCTGCTGATCTCCAGGCATGTAACTTCAACTGCCTATTAGACATCTTGAATTGGTTATCTCATAGATGTCTTAAACTTCAACATGTCAAAACTGAGCTCTATTTTTTCTCTCTAACCTTGCCCTCTTTCTAACTTTCCTATTATTGTTTTACGTACCACCATACTCCCAGTTACCCAAGCTTACAACCTTGGTGTTATCCTCAACTCCTCACTCTCTCATCTTCCCCCACCTCTTCCATCTTTCCCTATCTAATCTATTGCCAAAATTTGTTGATTTTACTTTTGTAACATCTCTTGAATATATTTCCTTTTCTCCTCTGACACTGATCACCCTGGTGCAGACCTTCATTACTTGATGTTCGAACTGATTGCAATAGCCTCCTGGGATGTCTCCCTACCTCAAATTTCTCCTCACTGCAGTCCCACCTCCACTCAACTGTCAAACTGATCTTTTAAAGGGAAAATTGGACCATGTTCCCTTCCCCCCACACCCATATTCAAACAATTCCAGTGACTTCCTATTGCCCCTAGGATCAAATATAAATCCTGTTTGGCTTTTAAAGCCATTCATAAGCCAGTCCTTTCCGACCTTACCTGTTCTTGTTTTTTTTTTTTTTTATAATTCAGTCCCCTCCCATACTCTGTAATTCAATGAGTCAGGCTGCCTTGTTCCACCTTGAACAAGATACTCTATCTTCTGAATCTGAGCATCTTCACTGGCTATCTACCATGCTTAAAATTCTCTCTCACTTCACCTCTGGCTCCTGGCCTCTCTGTTGTACATAATGGTTTGCATGTTACCTCCCCCATTAGACTGTGAGGCCCTTGAGAACAGGAATTGTCTTTTCCTTTTTTTTTGTATCCTCAGCACTTAGCACAGTGCCTGAAACATAGATGACACTTAATAATGCTCATTGACTGACACATTCATCAAGGTTACTAAATACAAAGTTAACTCAAAAAAATTTGCCTTCTTATTTACTATTAATAAAGATCAAGAAAGTGTAAAAAAAAAGAAACTCTATTGAGAAAACAAGAAGAATCAAAATATTTTGGAATTAATTTAATTGGAAATATACACAACTTATATAAATTTAATTGATGGTAACCAAGAAAAGAGAAGACATAAATAATGGGAAAGATATTTGAAGTGTGTGAATGGGTCAAGGTTTTTTTATTCGTTTGTTCTGTTTGTTTTGTTTTTTGGTCTGACACTATAATTTTACTGGTACAAGGAATTTTTGGTATATTAAGTTCTCCAATAAGATAAAAAGGTAATTTATCTATAATTTATAGTCTCAGTCCTGGCAAATGACTTGCCATGGTGGTCATGCAGTTGTGTAAGAGGCAAGACTTGAACCCAGTTCTTTTTCACTAAAACACCAATCCTTTATGCACCACTTTAAGTGTGGATTAATATAATAAAAGGACATAATTTCTAAAATTAAGCTACATATTTCATTTAGTACTTATCAAATAACCAAGGAATTTCTTAATCAAATTGTATAAATTTATAATAAAATTTCTAAGGAAAAATGAATGGGAAGGAAGAGGTGATAGAATTGATCTAGAATGCCTAGACTTATTTCAAAGTGATTAGAAAAAAAATCAATTAGGTATTCAGAAAAAAATCAGAGAAATAGATAAAAGGAAAAGAAAAGCTATATGAATGTCTAAAAAACTAGATACCAAAGATTCAAGTTTGATAAACCTGTACTCCAATACTCCAATGGATTTATAATCTTGTCCATTTAGGTATTTTATCCAGTGATGCAAATTGTAACCCATTAATGCCTGTATATTTTCTGCCACTTTTGTCCTTGTTTTCTCATAATTCACCAGATGGAGTACATCCAATTAGTGGTGTCCTTCCTTAAAGGATTCTAGCTCCCTCAAAGCAATCTAGCCCCCCTTTCCTCATCCTGTTCAATTCTGGGCCCAGCACAATGATCATTTTCAGTGCCTATGTCAGATCTCTGAGCTGATAGATCAATTCTATGTTGCTTATCCAACTGTATATGATAAGCTGGACAATAGGCATTACTCATCCACTTCTTTTTTCCTAAATGGATAGTTAAGCCAAACATTTTAGACTTATTCTTAATCTAATTTAGGAGCTTCTGAAGTATTCCAGGGCTTGATACAATCAATACAATGTTATGCATAAATAGAAACAACTGGAGATAAGGTTTGTTACCTAACAAATATACTTTGGAAAATTTCTTAGCAATTGTGTAGGAAAAGGGTGCAAAACCACATCTCCTACCATATTCTTTAGAGAATTCCTGCTAGATGCTAAACAGACCTTTCAAAAAAAAAGAACTTTATAAATATTTCAATTGTGAAAGGGAAATGACTTTTCTTTTTTGAAAGTAGAAGAAATCATTAAGGACAATGGTTGTATTTGATTGAATTAAAATTTTAAAAAGTTCCATAAAACAACAACAAAAAGAAAGAGATCAAAAGAAAAATAAATGTGTATAAAACATAAACATATGAACTGATAAAAATCTGATATCTAAACTATATATGAAACTCTCACAATTTTACAAAGGTAACATCCAGCCCAAAATGTCTATAAGCAGTTTTAAAAATAGAAAATTGCTAATAATTTCTTATAAAATGCTCAGCATCATTATAATAATCAAAGAGATTAAAATTAAAACATTAAGGTACCACTTAATCCTATTAAATTGGCGAAAAAATTATTAAATGCAAGAAAACTCAATGCTGGGAGGATCTTGGGAAAGCAGTTATGTTTGTTTATTGTTGATATAATTGTAAAGATGCAAAATGTTTTTTGCAGAACAATATGGCTATATGAAGTAAAAATCATGAATATAATCTTTTCATTTGACAGAATAATTCTCTTTTTGGGGAGTATAACCTGAAACTGTTATTAGAAAACCCGAAAAGTTAACTTTTTTATGGATTTCTTAGCAGTATTTGAAATCACAAAAAAACAAACAAACAAACAAACCAAAAACGTGGAAGCAATCTTAATGCCCAATGAGGAAACAGTGATTAAATGAAGAAAAAAAACCACCTCTAGTACATTAATTCTATCCAATACAAGCATGTGGAATATAAGAAAAGATGGAAAGATCTTCCTGAAATAGTACAGAGTGGAAAATAGAACTAGACATTAGAGAATACACTCAAACCATTTAAGATGAAAAATGAATGAAAACAAATAGACAAAAATCATTATGAAAGCATAGAAAGAATTAATAAAAAGTTTTATGACATTTTATAGATTGAATTTCATTTATTTATATATTTGTGAAGCAACTTTACCTGATTATATTAATGTGAAAATACTTTTAATAAATCATGGAAAAAATGAATGCTGTCATATTTTTTTCCTCCTGAGCATAACCTTTCAAGATATTGATTTTTGAAAAAATTGTGTGAACCTTTGTTTATATAGAAATTTGAATACTATTTCTTATATTCAAATTGGGAAAACTAACTAATGATACAACTCACATATATACATATATAATGCTTTAAGGTTTATGAAATAATTCCTCTACAAACTTGTGAGATAGGTGTTGTAAATATCATAATTCATTTTATGGCTGAGAAAGATGAGGCTCAGAGAGGTTAAGAAGCTAATCTAATAGTATAAATAAGATGATTATATCAAGAGAAAATTTTTCTTTAATGTGAATAGTATAACAAATAGATTGATATTTCCTCTGTCATAATATTGACCTCAGCTTAACATAGAGTATTGTTGAGAGAGCTATTTCACCAAAAAGTTGACTATCAAGTGATGAACCACAATAAATATAGCAACCATGGAGGTTAAGTACTAAGCATAGATGGGGTGGGATCTTCTTTGCTAAAAGAAGTACGCATATTTAAGAAACCATCAGAGAGAGGTCATGAAACAATTCAGTTTGAAGGATTTTAGTTTTTGTTCTTTTCCTTTTTTTCCTTTTCCTTATCTAACATTTATTTCTTTTCTTTCCTGATCTTTCCATTTCTTCCTCTTTCCTTGGTTCCACTCATTTCCTCAAACTTTTCTAAGAACTCATTTGACTCCTCTTTTCAGTTTTCTTTTCTACTACTGCCTGATTTCCTCCCTTCATTTGTTGTAGGTGACCCATTGATTCTCACATGCAGGTTTAAACTGTAGAAGGTTAAATGGGGGATCCCACTACCCTCTCTAAAGTAGCCAATTACATGTTGGCAAAGTTCTATTAGGGACTTTTTTTTCTGAAATTGAACCTAATTTTTTTTTTACTCAGTAGAGCTTGTGGTGTGAGCATTACCTGGGAAGGGTGGAAAGATTAATTTTTTTTCCTTAGAGAATCTTGGTGCTATGTCTAGAAATAGTGAAAAGAAAGAAACAAGTTGAATTGGGGTATTAAGAGAGAAGTGAGGGGCTTGTATCTGTTGCCTAGAGATTTTTAAAGATCTCTCATATAGAATAATAATTAAATTTATTCTGCATTACTTCAAGGTTAGAAGATATTGGGAGTTCATTTTTCATTAAATACAAGGGAGATGTTTCTAATAATTGAGGTTTGAGTTTCAACATGGGATAGAGTACTTCATTTGAAGTCTGGAAAGACCTAGGCTTGAATTTTGTTTGGACACATCATAGGAAAGTTACCTCACTTCTCATATCCTTGGTTTCTTCATCTTTGTATAGCTCCCCATCTAAGCTTAAGATTCCTCTCCCCAGTTTGAACTTTAAATATGAGTTTCTTGGAGCATTACCACCCCAGTTTCAAGAATCTGCATGCCTTTGCTCAAGAGTTTTCACTAGTGTATTTACTAGTACTTTAGTCAGTTAGAGAATACAATTAGTTCAAGGCAAAAGAATTTGATGAAGTAGCCATGTAACATAGTACTACATTTCTCCTATAAACCTGGGGAATATTCTCCCACAAATGTACACAGAGAAAATGGGAAGGAAAAATATTCTTGGAGTTCTCAAGTGGAAAGACACATAGATAGAGGAAAAAAAGGCTCATGTAAACAGAAGCAAAGAGAAACACATGCCTCCAATGGTGTAGGGTAATAAGGACACTGATGTCTTCAAACTTTTCCCAATAATATTGTCTCTAAGTCTCCATAGGATTCTACTTCACTGATTGGATGTAGTCAACAATGACTCTAGCTTTGGTGTCTTCTGAAGTCAGTCAGTAAACATTTATTATGGCCTTCAGGGGGCAGAACCAAGATGGCGGAGTAAAATCTGTGACTTGCTTGAGATCTCCCCCAAACCCATCCAAACACCTGTAAAAAATGTCTCTAAACAAATTCTAAAGCAGCAGAACCCACAAAAAGACAGAATGAAACAAATTTCCAGCCCAAGACAACCTGGATGGTTGATCAGAAAGGTATATCACCAGATGGGAAGAGGAAGGCAGTTTGGTGTATGCGTACAGGCGAAACAGGCCTCAGCAAACCTGGAGCAGGCCTCAGAGGACTGAATCATTGACAGCTGTGGTGGTTTCTAGACTTCTCAACCCACGAACGCCAAAGACAACTTAGAAGGTCAGTAGGAGAAGTCTGTGACTGTGGTGAGAGAGAAACTCAGTCCCAGCCCCAGTCCCTGCACATGGCCCCGGGGCTGAGGCTGCTTCCAGAGCTTCCTGCCCACAGACTGAGGGGGAATAAGAGTGGCTGATCAGAGAGGGATTGCAGGTATCTCTTTGCTGGTGCTAAGGCAGGATTCACTTGCTTTGCCCTCGCTTGGATCTAGATCACAGTTCTGGGTGATGGTCCTGGGGTAAGGAGGAGTGCTGGCTTGGTGGCACTTGTAGTGGTGGTGGAGAGGAAATCCTCCTCACAGTTCCAATGCAGAAAAGAATGCTTGTGGTCACTCATAGACCAGAGCATAGGCCAGGAAAGGAGTAAACACCTCGTTCCTTATCATACCACTGTGGAAGAACTGAAAATTTACAGGTCCCTAGAAGTAGCTCTGAAAACAGCTGCACAAAACCCCCAAAGCTTGGGACAGTGCATTTTCCACACTGGAAGCAGACCCCTACCTTAACAAAGAGTTTAAAACTCAAGTAATTGACTGGGATCATGAGCAAACTGCGCAAAAAAAAGTCAGACCATAGAATCTTTCTTTGGTGGCAAAGAAGATCAAAACATATGACTAGAAGAAGACAACAAAGTCAAAACTCCTACATCCAAAGCCTCCAAGAAAAATATGAATTGGTCCCAAGCCATGGAGAGAAAGAGTCTAGAATGATACTTATGTTACAAGTCTGAGGTACTGGGAGGATGGTGGTGCCCTGGATTGTAATAGGGAAGGCAGGAAAGTGGGAAGGTTTAGGGAAGGAAGATATTGAGTTGTGTTTCAGACATGTTTAGTTTAAGATGTCTGCTAGACATCCAGTTTGAGATGTCTGAAAGTCAGTTAGAGATATGATGTTGGAACTCAGTAGAAAAGTTGGGACAGAATAGGTTAATTCGAGAATTATCAGCATAAAGAGGACTATTAAATCCATGGGAGCTGATGAGATCACCAAATAAAGTAGTATAAATGGAAAAAAGGGCCCAGAAAAGAGTTCTATGGGACACCTACAGGTAGAGGGCTTGATCTTGATGAGGATCCAGCAAAAGATACTAAGGAATGGTCATATAGATAGAAGGACCAAGATAGAGTGGTGTCTGAAAAACCTAGAGAGAAGAAAATATCAAGAAAGAAAGGGTGATCAATGTTGTCCAAAGCTGTTGAGTGGTCAAAGTAAATAAAGACTGAAAAATGGACAATGGATTTGGTGAATAAAGAATCACTGGTAACTTTGGAGAGAGTAGTTTCAATAAAATGATGACATTGGAAACTGGATTATAAGGGGTTAAGAAGAGAGTGAGAGGAAGGAAAGGAGAAGTACCCATTATAGATTGTATTTATAAGGAGTTTAGCCATAAAGGAAAGAAGAGATGGGACAATAGCTATCAGAGATGGATGATCAAGTGAGGGTTTTTTGAGGATGAGGGAGACAAGGAGATGTTTGTAGGTAGTAGGGAATCAGCCAGTAGAAAGGTAAAGATGGAAAATAAATGATAGCTATGGAGCAGAGTGAAAGGAACTAACTTAAACTCTCCCAAATTCCCTTTCAAACAACTTTAAAATAATGCCTCAAATTGAATTCTGGCATGGCAGAACCAACAAAAGGTTGAGGTGAAACAATTTTCCAGACCAAAAAAACTTAAAAGGTCAGCAGGAAAGGTTTTTCTCACTGGGATGGTGATTAGCCCTTAAGTACAGTACAAGTAACAGAGATTGCACTTGGTGTGGGGGCAGGGGGAGTGGCTGCATCAATGAGGAAGCAGTTTGGGGAGCTGTCAGCACACAGATAGCAAGAGGGTAGGACAAATGGTCAGAAATAGATTATGGGGGACCTTTCGTTGGCACTGTGTGCAAGACCCTGTTCCATTATGCATACACAATTCTGGGGCAAGGTCCCAGAGCAAAAAAGAACACTAACACACTGGCACTTGTGGTCACAAGGGAGCAGGAGCCCTGATCACAGTTCTAGGACAGACAGGAGTGCTAGTAGTCACTCTCTGGAGAGTGGGAGAGTCCTGGTCTCAGGTCCAGGGTGGAAAAGAGTACTATTTCTTGTGACTATGGGGGAGAGAGGGGAGAACTGCATTTACAGGGCCAGAGGGAGCAAGAGTGCTTGCAACCCAGGAATAGAGGAGTGCTTGCTGAGGTGCATGCCAAAGCACAGGCTAGGAGAGTAATGACTATATCCCTTCTTAGATCACCCCACCTTGGAAGAAGTGAAAATATTCACACCCCAAGAACTATCTCTAAAAACATTAGAATGAAAACCTAAAAAGCTTAGGACAGTGTCCCATGCCCTTCAGGATAAGAGATGAACTTAAACATAAAGTTAAAAGTCAAGAAATAGGCTGGAAAAATGAGCAAACAACAGCAAAAAGAACCCAATCATAGAAAGTTACAATGGAGACAAGGAAGATGAAGAAACAAACCAAGAAGAAAATAAAATCAAAGCAGCTATATGCAAAGCCTCAAAGAAAAATGTGAATTGGACACAAACCAAAAAGAAATTCTGGAAGAGCTCTAAAATGATTTTAAAAATCAAGTAAGAGAGGTAGAGGAAAATTGGGAAAAGAAATGGGATGGCAGAAAATTATGAAAAAAGTCAACAGCTTAGTAAAAGAAGCACAAAAAATAAACTGAAGAAAATAATGTCTTAAGAAACAGAAAACGGTACAAAAATTCACCGAAGAAGAGAACTCCTTAAAAAGTAGAATTGGCCAACTGGAAAAGGAGGTATAAAATCTCATGGAATTGGGCAAGTGGCAGCTAATAACTTCATGAGACATTAAGAAACAATATTAAAATAATCAAAAGAAAGAAAAAAATAGAAGAAAGTGTAAAACATGTCATTGGGAAAACAACTGACCTGGAGAATAGATCAAAGAGAGATAACTTAAGAATATTTGGCCTACCTGAAAGCCATGATCAAAAAAAGAGCCTAGACATCATATTTCAAAAAATTACATAGGAAAACTGCCCTGATATCCTCAAATCATAGAGTAAAATAGAAATTGAAAGAATCCATGAATCACCTCCTGAAAGAGATCCCAAAATGAAAACTCCCAAGAATATTAGGTTAGGAAATAATAGGAAAATTCCCAGATCAAGGAGAATGCATTGCAAGCATCCAAAAAGTCAAGAAATAGTCTGGAAAAAGCATCCAAAAAGAAAGAATTCAAATATTATGGAGTTACAGTCAGTGTAACACAAAATCTTCTAGCTTCTACATTAAAGGATCAGAGGATTTGTAATATGATATTCTAGAAGGCAATGAACTTAGAATTACAACCAAGATTCATCTACCTCTCCAAAAAACAAACAAACAAACAAAAAAACCCCAAAACAAAGTATAATCCTTTCAGGGGAAAATGGATATTTAATAAAATAGAGGAGTTTTAAGCATTCCTGGTGAAAAGACCACAGTTCAGAAGAAAATTTTACTTTCAAATGCAAAATTCAAGAGAAACATAAAAAAAATGGGAAAGAGAAATCATAAGGGAGTCAATAAGGTCAAACTATTTATATTCTTATATAGAAAGATGACACTTATAACTACTATGAACCTTATCATTATTTGGGCAATTAGAAGGAGTATACCTAGACAGAGGGCACTGGAATGAGGTGGTCATGATGGGATGATTTAAAAAAAAAAATCTAAAGAGTGAGAAAGAAGGATGCACTGGAAGAAGAAGGAAGGGAGTAGAAGAAAGGGGAAAATTATCTCACATAAAAGAAGTGTAGAAGGAAGAGTTTTAACAATGAAGAAGATGGGTGGAGTAACAGGCAATGCTTGAACCTTGTTCTCACTGGAATTGCCTGAAAGTGGGAACAACATATACACTCAGTTGAGTGTAGCAATTTATCTTACACTACAGGAAAGTAAGAATGGAAGTGGGAGAGGGAGCTGATAGAAGGGAGGGTGGATTAAGGGAGGCAAAAATCAGAAGTAAAACAGACTTTTGGGGAGGAAGAGAGTATAAAAAAAGGGAGAGAGAAGGACAGAAAAAGGGAAAAATAGGATGGAGGAAAGGCATAGTTAATTATCATAACTGTGAATATGAATGGGATGAACTCATCCATAAAACAGAATCAGATAGCTGAATGGATTAAAACCAGAATCCAAAAATATGTTGTTTACAAGAAACATGTTTGAAATAGGGAGACATACACAAAGTAAAAATAAAGGGTTGAAGCACAATCTATTATGTTTTAGCTCAAGCAAAAAAAAAACAAACCCAGGTTAAGCAATCATGATCTCAGTCTCAGACAAGTCAAAAGCAAAAATAGATCTAAATAAAAGAGGTAAACAAGGAAATTACATTTTTCTAAAAGGTATCATAGACAAGGAAGTAATTTCAATACTGAATATATATCCTTCAAATGCTATATTATGCATATTCTTAAAGGAAAAGTTAAATGAGTTACAGGAGTAAAGTAAAAAGATATTAGTTGAGGTCCTCAACTTTCCCCTCTTAGAACTAGATAAGTTAAACAAAAAATAAATGAGAAATAATTTAAGAAGATGAACAGATGTTTAGAAAAGTTAGATATAGACTTTTGGAAAAAAATGAATCGGAATAGGATTATAACTTTTCCCCAGTAGTACATGGCATCTTCACAAAAATTTACCATGTATTAGGGCATAAAAACCTCATGATCAAATTCAGAAAAGCAGAAATATTTAATATATCCTTTTCATATCATAATGCAATAAACAATATGTTCAATAAGGGGCTAGGGAGACATAGATTAAAAATTCATTGGAAATTAAGTAACCAAATCTTAAAAGGGTCAAAGACCAAATTATAGAAACAATCAATGATATCATTAAAGAGAATGAAAATGATGAAAAAATATACCAAAATTTATGGAATACAGTGAAAGCAGTATTCAAGAATCTCTAAATACTTATGTCAGTAAAATAGAGAAAGAGTAGATCAATGAATTAGACATGCAAGGAAAAAAAACTAGGAAAAAATTTAAAAATCCCAATTAAATGCCAAATTGGAAAACCTGAAAATCAAAGGAGAGATGAATAAAATTGATAGCAAGAAAACTATTGAATTAATAAATAAAACTAGGAGCTTTTCTTTTGTGAAACACATAAAGTTAACCCAAAACAAAATTACTAGTCCCTAAGATGGAAAGGGTGAATTCAACACCAATGAAGGTAAAATTAGAGAAATTGTAAGGAGCTATTTTGCCCAATTATACACCAATAAATCTTACAACCCAAGCAAAATGGATACATATTTACAAAAATGTAAATTGCTCAGATTAACAAAAGAGGAAATATAATACTGAAATAATCCTATGTTAGAAAAAGAAATTGAACAAGTCATTAATGAGCCCACAAAGAAAAAAATCCCTAAGAATAGATGGATTCATAAGTGAATTCAATGAAACATTTAAAAAACAACCAGTTCCAATACTATGTAAACTATTTGGAAAACCAAGCAAAGAAGAACTTTTTGCCAAATTTCTTCTATGATACAATTATGACACAGATACCTAAAGCAGGAAGAACAAAAACAGAGAAAGAAAACTTTAGACCCATTCATGTAATTAGTACTGATGCAAAGATTTTAAATAAATACTATTAAGGAGACTACAGCAATCTATCACAAAAACCATATATTATGATCAAGTGGGATTTATACCAGGAATAAAGGCTAGTTCAATGTAAGAAAAACTTTTAGCATAATTGAACATAGCAATAACAAAAGCAACAAAATTGAATGACTATCTCAGTACATGCAGAAAAAAATTGATGATGTAAAACACTCATTCCTATTAAAAACACTGGAAAGCATAGGAATAATTGGAACTTCCCCCCCATTAAAAGTATTTTATTTTATTTTTTCAATTACGTGTAAAGGTAAATTTCAACATTCAGTTTTTTTTTTCTTTTTGGTGAGGCAATCAGGGTTAAGTGACTTGCCCAGGGTCACACAGCTAGTAAGTATCAAGTATCTTGAGGCTGGATTTGTACTCAGGTCCTCCTGACTTCAAGGACAGAGCTGCACCACCTAGCTGCTCATCAACAAGTTCCAAATTGCTCTCCAGAGTGATTGAATCAGTTCACAATTCTACCAACAATGCATTACTGTTCAAATTTTCCCACATCTTCAATATTTATCATTTGACTTTTCTATCATGTTAGCCCATCTGATAGGTTAGGTAGAACAGTTTGGAACTATGCCCAAAGGGCTATAAAAATGTGCATTCCCTTTGACCCAGCAATAACACTTTTAGGGCTATACCCCAAAGAGATCATACAAATGGGAAAAGGATCCACATGTGCAAAAATATTCATAGCAGTTCTTTTTGTGGTGGCAAAGAAATGGAAGTCGAGGGGATGCCCATCAATTGGGGAATGGATGAACAAGTTGTTTTACATGGTATACATACATACATACATACATACATACATACATATATGTATATATATATATATATCTGTTTGTATGTATGTATATGATGCTAGATGTTGGTTTATGCCTAGTTTCTGACATATTGTTTTCCAGTTTTCCCAGCAGTTATTGTTAAATAGTGAGTTCTTATCCCAGAAGCCAGTCTTTGGGTTTGTGAAACAGTAGATTATTACAGTCATTTATTACTCTGTCTTATGTACCTAACCTGTCCTACTGATCCACCACTCTATTTCTTAGACAGTACCAAATAATTTTGATGATTGATGCTTTACAGCAGCACATATAATTTTATATCTGGTATGGCTAGGCCACCTTCCCTTGCATTTTTTTTTCAGTAATTCCCTTGATATTCTTGACCTTTTGTTCTTCCAGATGAATTTTGTTACTATTTTTTAGCTCTATAAAATAATTTTTAATAGTGTGCTAGGTATGACATTGAATAAGTGAATTAATTTAGGAAGAACTGTCTTTTTATTATATTGATTGTCTTTTATTATATTGGCTCAACCTACCTAGAAGCAACTGATATTTTCCCAATTATTTAGATCTGACTTTATTTATGTGAGAAGTGCTTTGTAATTATGTTCATATCATTGCTGGGCTTGTCTTGACAGGTAGATTCAAAAATATTTTATGTTGTCTGCTGTTATTTTAAATTGAATTTCTTTTTCTAACTCACTCCTGGGCTTTGTTGGTAATATATAGAAATGCTGATGATTTACGTGGGTTAATTTTCTAACTTACAACTTTACTAAAGTTCTTAATTATTTCATTTAGTTTTTTAGTTGGTTCCCTAGGATTCTTTAAGTATACCATCATATCATCTGAAAAGAATGATAGTTTTATTACCTCGTTGCCTATTCTAATTCTTTCAATTTCTTTTTCTTCTCTTACTGCTAAAGCTAACATTTCTAGTACAATACTGAATAACAGTGGTGATAATTAACATCCTTGTTTCACGACTAATCTTATTGGAAATGCTTCTTGCTTATCCGCATTATATATAATGCTGGCTGATGGTTTTGGATAGAGGCTAAGGAAGACTACATTTATTGCTATGCTATCTAATGTTTTTAATAGGAATAGGTGTTGTATTTTGTCAAAAGCTTTTTCTGCATCAACTGAGATAATATGATTTCTGTTATTTTTGTTTTTGATATGGTCAATTATGCTGATAGCTTTTTGAATATTCCTGGTATAAATCCCACTTGGTCATAGTATATTATCCTCATGATAAATTGCTGTAGTCTCTTTGCTAATATTTAATTAAATTTTTGCATCAGTATTCATTAGGGAAATTGGTCTATAATTTTCTTTCTGTGTTTTGGCTCTTCCTGGCTTAGGTATCAGCACCATATTTGTGTCATTAAAAAATGGTAGGACTCCTTCACCTATTTTTCCAAATAGGTTATATAGCATTAGGATTAATTATTCTTTAAATGTTAGGTAGGATTCACTTGTAAATCCATCTGACCTTGGAGATTTTTTCTTAGGAAGTTCATTGATAACTTGTTCAATTTCTTTTTTGAAAATGGGTTTAGTTAAGTATTTTATTTCCTCTCTGTTATTCTGGGCAATTTGTATTTTTGCAAATATTCATCTATTTCATTTAGATTGTCAGATTTATTAGCATACAGTTGGGTAAAACAGCTCCTAATTATTGCTTTAGTTACCTCTGCTTTGGTGGTGAAGTCATCTTTTTCATTTTTGATACTGGTAATTTGATTTTCTTCTTTCTTTCTTTTTTTAAATCAAATTATCCAAAAATTTATCTATTTTTTCATAAAACCAGTTCTTAGATTTATTTACTAGTTCAATAGTTTTTGAATTTTCATTTTTATCTGTCTTTTGATTTTTAGAATTTCTAATTGGGGGTATTTAATTCATTCTTTTTCTAGCTTTTTTAGTTTCATGTCCAATTAATTGATCTCCTATCTTTCTATTTTATTCACAAAAACATTTAGAAATTTAATATTTCCCTAAGAACTACTTTGGCTGCATACCACAAGTTTTAGTATGTTATATCATTATTGTCATTCTCTTTGATGAAATTATTTATTGTTTCTGTGATATGTTGTTGACCCACTCATTCTTAAGGATAAGATTATTTAATTTCCAATTAATTTTTAGTCTATCTTTCCATGGTCCTTTATTCTATATAATTTTTATTGCGTTTTGAACTGAAAAGTATGTATTTAATATTTCTACCTTGATGTATTTGATTGTGAGGTTTTTATACCCTTATACATGGTCAATTTTTGTGTAGGTGCCAAGTACCACTGAGAAAAAAGTATATTCCTTTCTATCCCCATTCATTTTTCTCCTGTGATCTATCATATCTAACTTTTCTAAAATTCCATTCATCTCCTTAACTTCTTTCTTGTTCATTTTGTGGTTAGATTTATCTAGTTTTGAGAGGGGGAGGTTGAGGACCCCCAGTTGTATAGTTTTGCTCTCTATTTCTTCCTATAATTCACTTAACTTCTCTAAGAATTTGGATGCTATACCACTTAATGCATATATATTTAGTATTGATATTATTTCACTGTCTATGATACCTTTTAACAAGATGTAATTTATTTCCTTACCTCTTTTAATTAGATCTATTTTTGCTTTTGCTTTGTCTGAGATCAGGATTTTTATTCCTGCTACTTTTTCTTCAGCTGAAGCATAAAACATTTTGCTCCAGCCTTTTACCTTTACTCTTTCTGTATGTCTCTGCTTCAAATGTGTTTCTTGTTAGAAATATATTGTAAGATTCTAGATCTTAATGCACTCTGCTATCTGCTTCCATTTTATGGGGGAGTTCACCCAATTCACATTCACAGCTATTATTACCATGTGATTCCCTCCATTCTGTATTCCCCCTGCTTATACTTTTCTCTCTCCTTTCCCCCTTTCCCTCCTCACAAGTGTTTTGCTTCTGACCATCTCCTCCCTCAATCTATCTTCCCTTCTATCTTTCTCCTTCTTTTTCTTTCCCCATTCTCCTTCCTATTCTTCCTTCCTTTCTATCCATCCACCCTCCCTTTTTCTTTCTTACTTCCCCTTTTAATTCCCTATAGGGTAAGATAAATTTTTATAACCAACTGAGTGTATGTTATTCCTTTTTTGAACCAAATCTGATGAGAGTAAGGTTCAAACAATGTTCACCCCTCTCCCTTCTTTCCTTCATCTCTAATAAGTCTTTTCTGCCTCTTCATGTGATATAATTTATCATATTCTGCCTCCTCCTTCCTTCTTCTCCCAGTACAATCCTTTTTCACCCCTTAGTTGTTTTTATATCATCACATCAAAGTCAATTTATCCCCATGCTGTCTATCCATGTTTACTCCTTCTCACTGCCCTAATAGAAATATAGCTCTCTGGAGCTGTATCATCTTCCTGTGTAGGGAGGTGAACAGTTTAACCTTATTGAATAGCATGTTGTTTTTCTTTCTTTCCTATTTACCTTTTTATGCTTCTCTTTAGTCTTGTATTTGAAGACTGAATTTTCTATTCAGCTCTGGTCTTTTCATTAGGAAAGTTTGAAAGTCCCCTATTTCACTGAATGTCTATCTTTTTTCCCTGAAAGATTATCCTCAATTTTGCTGAGTAGTTGCTTCATCATTGTCATCCAAGCTCCTTTTCTGCTAGAATATCATAGTCCAAACCATCTTATCCTTTAGTGTAGAAGCTCCTAAGTCCCATGTAATCTTGACTCTGGCTCCTTGATACTTTAATTATTTCTTTTTGGCTTCTTGCAGTATTTTCTCCTTGACCTACTAATTCTGGATTTTAGCTACAAAATTCCTTGGAGTTTTTGTTTTGGGCCCTCTTTTAGGACCTGGTTGGTGGATTCTTTCAATGACTATTTTACCCCCTGGTTCTAGAATATCAGTACAGTTTTCCTTGATAATTTCTTGAAAGATACTGTCCAGGCTCTTTTATTTGATTATGACTTTCAGGTAGTCCAATAATGCTTAAATTATCTCTCCTGTATCTATTTTCCTGATCAGTTGTTTTTTCCAATAAAGTATTTTACATTTTCTTCTTTTTTTCCATTCTTTTGATTTTGTTGGACTGATTCTTGATATCTCATAGAGTCATTAACTTCCATTTGCCCAATTCTAATTTTTAAGGAATTATTTTATTCAGGTAGCTTTTGTATCTCCTTTCTCATTTGGCCAATTCTACTTTTTAAGGAGTTGTTCCCTTCAGTGGATTTTCCCCCCACTTGGTCAAATACACACACACACACACACACACACACACACACACACAATTAATTTATTCTTAGTTTTTAACTTTCACTTCCACAAGATTTTGTGTTGCACATTTTCTCCCCATTTCTCTCCTCCCCCACCCCAAGCTGGCTTTCATTCTGATTACCTTTTCTTTCAATTTTCCCTACCTTCTATCATCCCCCACCCCCCATTTCTTAACCCTTTCCACTTCTATTTTCCTGTAGGGCAGGGTAGATTTCTATACTTCTTTGTTTGTATATCTTATTTCCTAGTTTCATGTAAAAATTTTTCTAACATTCATTTTTAAAACTTTGATATCCAAATTTTCTCCCTTCCACCCTCTCCACCCACTCACATTAAGAAGGCAAGCAATTTGATTTGGGTTATACATGTGTAGTCATGCAAAACACTTCCATAATAGTCATATTGTGAAAGACTATATTTCTCTCCATCCTGTCCTACCCCCTGTTTATTCTATTCTCTTCTTTGACCTTGTCCCTTCTCAGAAGTATTTGCTTATGATTACCTTCTCCACCAATTTGCCCTCACTTCTATCATCCTCCCCGCCCCCTTATCGCCTCCTGCCGAGTTTTCCTGTAGGGTAAGATAGATTTCCATACCCAAATTAATGTGTACGTTATTCCCTCCTTAAGCCAAATCTGATGAGAGTAAGGTTCACTCATTCCGTCTCACCTCCCCCTTCTTCTCCTGCACTGTAAAAGCTTTTTCTTGCCACTTTTATGAGAGATAATTTACCCCATTCTACCTCTCCCTTTCTTCTTCTCCCAGTACAATCCTTTATCATCCCTTAATTTTAGTTTTTAGATATTACACCTTCATATTCAGCTCACTCTCTGCCCTTTACCTATATGTGTGTGCATGTACATATGTGTATATGTATATGTGTGTGTGTATATATTCCCTCCAAGTACCCTAACATTGAGAAAAGTGTCATGAGTTACAAATATCATCTTTCCATAAACAGTTCAATTTTAATAAGTCCCTTATGATTTCTCTTTCCTGTTTACCTTCTCATGCTTCTCTTGAATCTTGTATTTGAAAGTCAAAATTTCCATTCAGCTCTAGTCTTTTCATCAAGAATGCTTAAAAGTCCTTTATTTCACTGAATGTCCATCTTTTCCCCTGAAGGATTATACTCAGTTTTGTTTGGTAGGTGATTCTTGGTTTTAATCCTAGCTGTCCCTTGACCTCCGGAATATTATATTCCAAGCTCTGCGGTGTCTTAATGTAAAAGCTGCTAAATCTTGTGTTATCCTGATTGTGTTTCCATAATACTTGAATTGTTTCTTTCTGGCTGCTTGCAATATTTTCTCATTGACCTGGGAACTCTGGGATTTGGCTATAATATTCCTAGGAGTTTTCCTTTGGGGATCTCTTTCATGGATGATTATGGATTCTTTCCATTTCTATTTTACCATCTGGTTCTAGACTATCAGGGCAGTTTTCCTTGATAATTTTTTGAAAGATGATGTATGTCTAGGTTCTTTTTTTGACTATGGCTTTCAGATAGTCCAATAATTTTTAAATTCTCTCTCCTGGATCTAGGTCAGTTGTTTTTTCGATGTGATATTTCACATTGTCTTCTATTTTTTCATTCTTTTTGTTTTGTTTTATAATTTCTTCATTTCTCATAGTGTCATTAGCTTCCATTTGCTCCATTCTAATTTTTAAGGAATTATTTTCTTCTGTGAGCTTTTGGACTTCCTTTTCCACTTAGCCAATCCTGTTATTTCAAGGCATTCCTCTCCTTATTGGCTTTTTGGACCTCTTTTGCCATTTGGGTTAGTCTACTTTTTAAGATGTTATTTTCTTCAGTATTTTTTTGGGTGTCCTTTAGCAAGCTGTTGACTTGTTTTTCATAATTTTCTTGCATCACTCTCACTTCTCTTCCCAATTTTTCCTCTACTTCTCTTATTTGATTTTCAAAATCCTTTTTGAGCTCTTCCATGGCCTGGGACCAATTCATATTTTTCTTGGAGGCTTTGGATGTAGGAGCTTTGACTTTGTTGTCTTCTTCTGGTTGTATGTTTTGATCTTTGTCACCAAGGAAGATTTTATAGTCTGAGTTTTTTCTGCTGTTTGTTCATGTTCCTATCCAATTACTTGACTTTTAAAATCTTTGTTAAGGTAGGATTCTACTTCCAGTGTGGAGGGTGTATTGTCACTAAGCTTTATGGGTTTTGTGCACCTGTTTTCAGAGATATTTCTAGGGACCTGTAAATTTTCAGTTCTTCCAAGGTGGTATGATCAAAGGCAAGGTGTTTATTCCTTTCTTGGCCTGTGCTGTGGTCTATGAGTGACCACAAGCATTCTTTTCCGCGTTGGAACTGTGAGCAGGATTCCCTCTCCACTGCTGCCACAAGCTTTTCCACCCTAGCACTCCTCCTCGCCCCAGGACCTGACCTCGCAGGTCAGGACTGTGACCTAGATCCAAGCCCATGCAAAGCAAATGCCCCTCTGATTAGCCACTGAATCTTCCCACCAACTGTAGGCTGAGTGCTCTGGAAGCAGCTGCCACCCTGGGGCTGTGCCAGGGCTGGGGCTGGACCACACTCTTCACAGACCTGACCTAATGACCTTCTAAGTTGTCTTTAGCATTTGTGTGTTGAGAAGTCTGGAAACCAACACAGCTGCTAGTGATTCAGTCCTCTCAGTCCTGCTCCATGTTTACTGATGCCCCATCTTTGTCTTCATGGCCTACACTGAACTGTACTCGTCTCTCAGCCTGGTGTAACAGACCTTTCCCATCAACCATCCAGGTTATCTTAGGATGGAAATTTGTTTCACTCTGTCCTTTTGTGGGTTCTGCTGCTTTAGAAAATGTTTAGAGCCATTTTTACAGGTATTTGAGGGGTCTGGGGGAGAGCTCAAGCACTGCTTTTACTCCACCAATTATGTTTTTTATGGAATTATTTTCTTCATTCAATTTTTTGTCCTTCCTGTTCAAAGCTGTTCACTCTCTCTTGCATATATCTCATTTCTTTTCCCATTTTTTCTTCTACCTCTCTTATTTGATATTTAAAATCCTTTTTTCTTTTTTTTGGCTAGGTAATGGGGTTAAGTGACTTGCCCAAGGTCACACAGCTAGTAAGTGTTATGTGTCTGAGGTCAGATTTGAACTCAGGTCCTCCTGAATCCAGGGCCAGTACTCTATCCACTGCGCCACCTGGCTGCCCCTTAAAATCCTTTTTGAGGGGGTGGAGCCAAGATGGTGGAAGGAAAGCAGTGACTGTATTGAGCTCTCTCCCAAAGCCCTCCAAATACCTAAAAAAATGGCTCTAAACAAATTCTAAAGCAGCAGAACACACAAAAAGACAGAGTGAAACAAATTTCCAGCCAAAGTCAGCCTGGATAGTGGATCAGAAAGGTATATCGCACCAGGTGGGGAGAGGAGCACAGTTTGGTGTGGGCACGCAGGCTGCAGAGACCCTAGAGCAGGCCTCACAGGACTGAATCGCAGGCAGCTGTGGCAGTTTCCAGACTTCTCAACCCAGGAACGCCAAAGACAACTTAGAATGTCAGTGGGAAAAGTCTGTGACTGTGGTGAGAGAAGGAGCTGGGTCTCAGCCGGGGGTCCCGAGTGCGCCCCGAGTCCAGACTGTTTCCTGAGCTTCCATCCCACAGACTGAGGGGGATTCGAGTGACTGATCAGAGGGGGATTGCAAGGATCTTTTGCCAGTGCTGAGGCAGGAATCTCTTGCTTTACCCGTGCTTGGATCTGGGTCACAGTTCTGAGGGGTGGTCCTGGGGTGAGGAGGAGCGCTGATGTGGTGGAGCTTGTTGTGGTGATGGAGAGAAAACACCTCACCCCTTATCATACCACCTTGGAAGAACTGAAAATTTTCAGGTCCCTAGAAGTATCTCTGAAAACAGCTGTACAAACCCCCAAAGCTTGGGACAGTACACTCTTCACATTGGAAGCAGACTTTTACCTTAACAAAGAGTTTAAAACTCAACTAATTGGCCAGGATCATGAGTAAGCAGAGCAAAAAGAGTCAGACTGTATTACCTTACTTTGGTGACAAAGAAGATCAAAACGTACAACCAGAAGAAGACAACAAAGCCAAAGCTCCTACATCCAAAGCCTCCAAGCCTCCTGATATGAATCAGTCCCAGGCCTTGGAAGAGCTCAAAAGGGATTTTGAGAAGCAAGTAAGAGAAGTAGAGGAAAAACTGAGAGTGATGCAACAAAATCATGAAAAACAAGTTAACAGCTTGCTAAAGGAGACCCAAAAAAAATACTGAAGAAAATAACACCTTAAAAAATAGCCTAACCCAAATGGCAAAAGAGGTCCAAAAAGCCAATGAGGAGAAGAATGCCCTAAAAAGCAAAATTGGCCAAATGGAAAAGGAAGTCCAAAAGCTTACTGAAGAGGAAACCTCCTTAAAAAAGTAAAATAGAACAATTGGAAGGTAGTGACTTTATGAGAAATCAAGACACTGTAAAACAATTCAAGTATTGTGGAAACACAATCAGGATAACACAAGATTTAGCTGTTTCTACATTAAGGGACTGCAGGGCATGGAATATAATATTCAGGAGAGCAAAGGAGATAGGTTTACAACCAAGAATCACCTACCCAGCAAAACTGAGTATAATCCTGTAGGGAAAAGAATGGTCATTCAGTGAAATAGAGGACTTCTAAGCATTCTTGATGAAAAGACCAGAGTTGAACAGAAAATTTGATTTTCAAATACAAAACTTGAGTGGACATGAAGAGGTAAACAGGAAAGAGAAAATTATAAGAGACTTATTAAGGTTGAACTGTTTACATTCCTGCATGGAAAGATGATATTTGTAACTTATGAGACCTTTGTCAGTATTAGGGTAGTTGGAGGGGAAAAAAATTATAAGTACATATGTATACATATAGATAGATAGATAGAGGGCACAGGGTGAGTTGAAAATGAACGGGTCATATCTAGAGAATAAAATTAAGGGGTGAGTGAGGAATATACTAGGAGAAGGAGAAAGGGAGAAGTAGAATGGGGTAAAATATCCCACAAAGAAAATAAAACAGAAAAGAAAAGAAAAGGCTCTTACAGTGGAGGGGAAACAGGGGAAGGTGAGAGGGAATGAGTGAATCTTATTCTCATAGGATTTGACTTAAGGAGGGAATAACATACACATTCAATTGGGTATGGAAATCTGTCTTACCCTACAGGAAAATAGGAGGGGAAGGGGACAAGAAAGTAGGGGAATGATAGAGAGGAGGGCAGATTGGGGAAGGGAGTAATCAGAAGCAAATACTTCTGAGGAGGGACAGGGTCAAAAGAAAGAATAGAATAAATGGGTGGGCGGGACAGGATTAAGGGTAATAGAGTTAGTTTTTCACAGCATGTTTACTATGGAAGTGTTTTGCATAACTGCACATATATAACCTATATTTAATTGCTTCCCTTATCAATGATGGTGGGTGGGGAGGGAGGAAGGGAGAAAATTTGGAACCCAAAGTTTTAAAAACACATGTTTAAAAAAAATGTTTTCACATGCAACTGGGAAATAAGAAATACAGGAAATGGGGTACAGAAATCCATCCTGCCCTACAGGAAAATTAAAGGGGAAGGGGATAAGAGAAGGGGGGGGGAGATAGAAGGGAAGGCAGACTAGGGGAAGGGGTATTTAGAATACATGCCATCTTGGGGTGGGGGGAGGGGTGAGATGGAGTGAAAATTTGGAACTCAAAATCTTGTGGAACTAAATGTTGAAAACAAAAATAAATAAATAAAAATTACCATTAAAAAAATCCTTTTTGATCTCTTTGAGAAAGTCTTTTTTGGCTGGAGACCAGTTCATATTCCCCTTTGAGGTTTCTCATGTAGGCAGATATTGTTGTCCTTTTCTGAGTTTATGTAGTGATCTTCCCTACATCAGTAGAATAGATTAAATACACAATGCATAGTAGTAAATGATCATAGTAATCTAGTGTTTGATAAATAGGAGGATCTAAGCTTTTGGGAAAAGAATTCACTATTTGACAAAAATTTTTGGGAAAATGTGAAAGTAGTTTGGCATAAACGAGGTATAGACCAACATCTTACACCATATACTAGGATAAGGTCCAAATTGGTATATGATTTAGACATAAAGGCTTATATAATAAGCAAATTGAGAGAGTATGAAACAGTTTATCTGTGTGATCTATGGATAAGGAAAGAATTTATGAATGAAAAAGAGATAGAAAAGATCACAGAATGTAAAGTGGATAATTTTGATTATTAAATTAAAGAACTTTTGCACAAAGAAAACCAAGGCAGCCAAGATTAGAAGGAAAGCTGAAAACTGGAGGAAAAACATTTTTACAACAAATTTCTCAGATAAAGGACTTGTTTCTTAAATATGTACAGAACTGAGTCGAATTTGTAAGAATATGAATCATTCTTCAATTGATAAATCATCAAAGGATATGAAGATGCAGTTTTCTAAAGAAGAAATCAAACCTATCTATAATTATATAAAAATGCTCTAAATCAATATTGATTAGAGATATGTAAATTAAAACAATGTTGAGGTATCACCTCATGCCTGTAAGATCAGCTAATATGATAGAAAAGGAAAATGACACAGATGGTGGAGGGGATATTTAAAAATTGAGACACTAATGTACTCTTCATGAAATTCAAATGGATCCAACCAATTTGGAGCACAATTTGGAACTGTGCCTAAACGACTATAAAACTATGTATACCCATTGACCTATATCCCAAAGAGATAAAAGAAAATGGAAGAGGACCTGTATATTCAAAAAATATTTATAGCATCTCTTTTATGGATGACATGAATTGGAAATTGAAAGGAAGCCCATTAATTGGAGAATGACTGAACAAGTTATAGTATGTAATTGTGATGGCATACTCTTTTGTTATAAGAAAGGATGAGCAGGATAATTTCAGAAAAACCTGGGACAACATATGACCTGATACAAAGTGAACTGAGCAGAGGCAAGAGATCATTGTCCAGAGTTACAGTAATATTTTTACAATGATCAACTGTGAATGACATCTATTCTGAGCAATACATTGATCAAAGACAATTCTGAAGGATTTATAATGAAAAATGCTGTCCATTTATAGCTGATGCATTCACTCAACAGATAAGCATTTATGAGAGATAGAGAGAGAGCAAGAGAGAGAGAGACAGAGACAGAGACAGAGACAGACACAGAGAGAAGCAAGCAAGCAACTATAAAAAGAGAGGATTTTCCAATTTATCAAACTGGGCAGGGCTCAGAACTAATTAATTAATATGGTATTGAAATTTTAGAATTAGTATGGAAACAGAACATACGCATTGAATACATTGGAACCTCTGATTAAATCCTAATGAGACTTACCATTCATATATTTAAAAAAATCATGAAAATATGAAAATATAATCCAAAATAAGATAAATGCCAATTGAAGTATTCCTTAATTTTTTTCTGTATTACCAGAATTTTTTCTTGAAAGTCAGGAAAGAATTCAAAGTGGTGAAAACTGATGACTACCATTGTAAAACCTCATAAAAGAGTTTCTCTGTACTTAGATTAGAAGCAGTCAAAGAAGGCATGGGTACTTCCAATGTGTAAATCCACCAGAAGGCAATTCTTTTGTGTTCTCTTGTACCTTGTGACAGCACTGTGTTGCCAGAAAGTCTAGTAGCTAGTTGTCTTATAACTCATAACTAGGATTCTGAGGGCAGAATTAACTGTCACCTGTAGGGAAGGAGCAAAACAGTACCCCTTTTGAATGCTGTCAAAATTATTTTTCTGTAAATTTCTCATTCAATGTATAATATGTAAATATATGTATATATACAGTATAGGAGCAAACCATATCAGAGAATTCTATTCCTCCTGTGTGCCTATGTGTACATGCAACAGACACAGACATAGACAGACACACAGACAGACAGACACACACACATAAACACACACAAACAGTTCTATAGAGGAAGAAGTGGGGCCCTAATATTGTCTTCATTTTTATGAAGTCATGCATAGGGTCACTGGACTAATAAATGAAACCTGAATTATTCATCAGCCTATATGTTATACAAATATTTAAAATCAATGCTGATAGAATGGTAGAACTGCTGTGACTCAAACCAAACCAATTTAATTGTTTCTCTTTCTTTAAGCATTTACCTTTATTGGGGATCTTGGGTCATAGGTACTTTTCTGTGCTTGGAAGCTAACCAGTCATAAGGTGCATTAATAATTTATGGGCCTGAAGTGTGTAGGACCCTCATGAAAACACCTTTAACACAGAGCATAATCATGCCAAAGCAGCTCCATATTTTCCATGCACATTAGTTAACATAGGCAGAGGCTACATTTATGAATTTTTCCAAATTAACAAATGATGCCTATGAATACTCTGGAGCCTGCTAGACAAAGACAACCAACATTTTTCTAAATCCCTTTAGCTAACAACTGCTTTTGTCCCATCCCCCTTTCTCAGCCCTAAAATAAATAATGTCATCTAGAGAAATGGAATTTACTCAAAAAAGGTGATATTAGATAATTAATTTTTTCATCCTTTGCCCCTCTTGCTAACCCTTTGGATATGCTTTTGGTATTTCTCTTTGGGCTTTTCAGTAATTACCTAAAATGAATTCATAGTAGTTATGAATGAAATCCCACCCCAATGTACTCTCAAGCCATGACAAATTGAAAGTAAGTTTTCTGTTGGCTGAAAAGCACATTTTTAAGGTATTAAAACATTATTTTCCTTATTCAGGGATTATTTGCCAGAATCTTGGCTTCCCTAGTTAGCTGTATGAAACTAGTTGTTGTCCAGGGTTTCTGAGGGGGTGGTAGATTACTATATGGAGATGTCAAGCAGTGCCTGAGGGTACATTAGCATTTCAGAGATCTCTCAATACCACCTCCCTCTCCTCCTTCCCTATTGACTGGATTAAGGAGGTTTAAATCATGGTGATATGAGGAAATGATGCTTCCAATGAGATCATGTCCAAGTCCATTTAGATATATTTAACTTTTTAATCCACAGGCTTCAATTCTGCCAATTTTTCAGAACCTGAGGGTAAGTTGTGGGTACCCACATCCTCTAAAGAATGACTCTTGGAGCACTATAATAAGTCCTTATATCTTTTGAGCAAGGAAGTTACAGAGGATGCCCACATCAACAGGATAACACACATGCTTTGGCAAGGAATAGAGTGGCACAGATGGGCGTGGGTGGTAATTGGCACAACCAGATCTATCCTATAAAACATTTCATCATACTGTTGGTTCCAAACCAGTGGGCTCTGCTCTTTGAGGGGATTAACTTTGTCTTCAGCTTTCTCTGTTCCTTCCCATAGCACCTAGTATAGTGGTAGGTTCCTAGTAAGTGCTTACTACATGTGATTGAGTCACATACTGATGTAAGGTTCCCAGTCCAAATGTCTTGTTCTTGCTTGTCAGTGGAAACCTTAGGTGAATAATGACTCAAGTAACAGACTGAAGGAAAAGTCACATAAGTGGGACTCTGCCTTCATCACACCAGATTTTACAATGAAGATTTTAAATGAATATGAACTTAAGACAGGAGGTAGGACAGGGTATTAACCTGTCCAGCCTGCCTGGTCTTTTTGTTGTTGATTTTAGAGATCTTTAATAGGGTTTTCTTTCCCGCTGTGTGACAATATGGAAAAAAAAAAGTTATTTAAAACCACATAGTATAATAAAATCTTTAGAAATGTACACTTTGTTGAGACATGACCTAAATTAGTGCTCATTCTAACCTTTTATAATCAGTTTTATGAGGGTAATCAACTACTCACTTGGGATGAGTAGCAATTTTTGCTGGGTGAATAAGAAGGTACACTTCATTATCTGGCTACCAATGTACCTCCTGAAGGAAGGAAGAGTGGTGGAGGAGTACTGGGGCTGGTAAATATTTAAACTTGACTAGGTTATCTGTCCCTCATGTTTTCAATGTCATCAAAATGTGAGAAATAATTCATTTGGACCCCTACTCTATTCCAATTAGTATCAATCAATTTGATATGATTTCATAGGGGTAGTGATTAGAAGTTCTGTATAGGATAAGTTGTATAAGTTCTGTAAGCCCCAGAACTGTGAGCTTCAAACTGTAAGATCACTTGCTTAATCATAGGAAGCTAACTAGAGGCCCTCTACCCTTGTTTTTCCTTATCATGGTGACCAAATCCAGTGTGGCAGAGGTGACTCAACTACACAGAAAGTCCTCGAATTTATTTTTGTACTTTTGGACCATTCTCTTTTGTCCAACATGAGCAGTTTAGCATCTTGTGACCACTTAGTCAGTGGAGAAGTACCATGCTTCACCCAACCTGTGACCCCCCAACCCCCACCATGTCATTTTTGGCCCTCAAGAGCAAGGACTATCAACCAATGAGATCATGTATTCTACCATACCTCTTTTGCATATTTGGATATCAAATTCTATGAATACAAGGTCTTAGAAGAAGGGGGCATCTCAGATCATGAGGAAGATCTAAGATCCACTTCATTAGAGGGGATCATGGACACTTTAATAAAGTACTGTTGGCTCAGAGCTCTACCTCAGTCTCTTTTATTGTAGGTTGGACAATTTTAATCACCACAAAGAAAACAGGTAAACATTCATCCCTTATTTATTAGGCAATAATTAACTCTAACTGGGCAATAGTATCTTGAAGAACAAATAGATTTGGATTTCTAAAGTGAGATGGGAATCAGAAAGCAAATGATCTGGGGGATTGAGGTGGGGCAATGGTTTAAATCTACATTGGGAATATTTCCAGGATGCTACTGGAAAGAGGAGTGGTAGGTTGCTACTACTATTACTCCTCCTCCTCGGTTCAAATTTCAACTTACTGTTATGTAACCATGTGAAAGTTACTTACCCTTTTCTGAACATTTTTTCTTTTGAAAATGGGGATTTTTTTATGGGCACTATCTACTTCATAGGGTTGTTGTGAAAAAAGCTCATTATAAGCCCCTATTACATAAACTATTGTTATTATTAGTTTTATTCTTATTTCATATTTTGGTCCAACTCTTTCCTTAATTTAGAAGTCAAATAGTTCTATTTAGGAGAAAGGATAATGAAATTGAGGTTAGGTAAATCCATAATGTATTTAAACTCTCTCTGTTGATTCCATGTTTTATTGGAACCATTGCTGGCATTATTGTATTGGTGTCATATTTTAAATAGAGAATGGTTTTCCATGTGGACATCTAGTCCTTTTGAGTTCTCACTATATTCGGATCTATTTTCTTGTATATAGTTTCAGAACATAAATAAATCATAGGTATGGAAATAAGGCAAAGGTTTTGTGATAATTAACTAAGGCAGTATAAAAGTTATAGTACTTTCAGACAGTTTAGTGAATAATTACCAAATCAATAATAAATTGCTTTTTACTTTTTGCACATCATTCTTGATCTCAACAAATATATTTTTTATAAGTGTTTATAGTATTTTTAATTATGCTGATACTGTGATTTAAAAAAACATAAACCACATAAACATGTATTGGCCTATATCTGGGGGGATACTTGGTGTTTTTATCTTTTGGTAATGTATATGTAACTCGAGAGGTGGGATCAGGCTCATAGCTGAAAGAAAGATAGTGAAGAGCTTTGCTAGTAATTTATGTGTTTGAGTTAAGAATTATGTACCTTATATATACCTACTACTTTTTAGTTCTGCAGAGAAACTGGTATTTAAGTTGTCTCACTGATATAGCTATCTATTATTTGTTATATTAAAGATACACAAGTTTTCTGTTTCTCAAGGAATCTAATTTTCTTTTTTTTATTTGTATCGGACTTCTTACAACCATATAAACCAGTGGTCTCTAAACTTTTAAAATCACCCCACTCAGAATCTATCCCCTCCACCTCCTTCCACCACTCTCTCCTCTTTCCTATAACTAGTGAGCTCTGTTTTCAATTTTGTTGTTATAATATTGGCAAAAAATTGAAATATTCATGTTTTCACTGAATTTTGTATGTTCTCATGGTTTCCCTTCTTTAGTAGTCTGTGCCATCTGCACTGAAGGTGGGCTATTGGTAGGTTTAATTTGTTTGGATGTATTTTGTCATCTTGTGGCACCATAATAAGAATGAATGTCACTCTTTTCTAGCCTGTGTCAAGTTGATCATCACGATGGTTTCAAGTAGGGTAAACCAGCAAATCTTATGATTCCCCAACTAATTCTTAGAATCATAGAAGTAGTTTACTTTTTTACTTTACTGGCTGGAGTACTAACCAAATAAATGTTTCTTGAACTCATTTGGATAACATTTCAGAGATCCTTCTAGGCCTTCACAGATACTATAGCGATTTTAGGAAATACAAAATTCTTAATGTCTATTACTTTGGATCGAATTTCTTTCTTTGTCTTTGCCATCTCCTCATGACATGGAACACAGAATAAGCTTTGAAGAGGTTGTTTATATTATAATTGTTGCTTTTATTGCTACTACCTGCCAAACTAAAAGCATGCAGAGACAGATTTCCTAATGGAAAGTAAGATGGCTTGAGGAAGAGGAAAGTGGGTTCCAGTCCTATCTAAGAAATATATTAACTATGTGACTATGGAAAAATCCTTTAACCTCTCTCATACTCCAGGTAATTCTTTAATATTATAAAGTATGGAGGACATGCTGATCTGCATTAGTAGGGGCAGGTTCTATAAGAAGAATACCCCTGAAATAAGAAATCACAGGTCCAGGCTAACTAAAGTCATAAAAATTGGATGTCATTCCAAATTATCAGGCAGATGCCTCATTTCCTTGTTTGTTTATTCCAGCCCAATTCACTGAAAATCAGGACATAATAATGGGAATATAGTGTGAATGCATACATTTTCTCATGCTTTAATCTTCCTATACTTCTTGTCTGAGCTTAGTTCAACCATCACCTATAAGATATCTCTTTCTTTCTTTTGTTCTTTATTCTAAAGAAAGAATTCATGAACACCCAAGAGGACCAAATTCACTTTATATTAAATTCTTTGTAAGGTTGTTTAGTTGGGAGGGGCAACAACTCCTCCTAGATAAAATGGTCTAAGTGTAGTAAAGTTTTGGGCAAGGACAGAGATTTCCTTAAAAAAGGAAATAATCCTGGATCTCCCCCAAAATTGGTTATTTGATAATCATTTCTCTCCACAGCAAGGAGTTCAACCAGGAATGTCAGCACAGAGTGCTGCAGAAAGGGAATGGAGGTGAGGTGAGAGAGCTACTGTGTGTCAAAGTCAGGTCTTGACTCTAAGGCTTACCTTCTTACCACTATGTAATGCTGCCATTATTATTATTATTATTTACCGATGTTTGTACTTATAATTTCTGCTATATTTCTTTTTGAAGGTAATTATAGTGGGAACGAATTTTGTTACCTGTTAATAAAATAGGAATAAGTTTGTCAACCTAGTATCACTAACTGCATTTTGCTTTAAGCCTCCATTTTGTGATTGATAGGTTATCAATAGAAAAATGTCACATACAACTTATTAAATTATATTAAGTACCTACTATGTGCTAAGCACTGTGCTAAATATTGGAGATTCAAAAAGAGACAAAAGATAGTCCTTGCCCTCAAGAAACTCACAGTCTAATGAAAGATAAAGTAACCAAGCAAATGTGTAGAAACAAGTCATATATATTACTCTAATAATTCAAATTATGTGGTAATGAATTAGAAACTCTGATAGCTAAGATTTTAAAAAACCTACCAGAAGCCCTAGCTTTCAGTTTGTTCTTGGATTATGATTGGGACTGGCTTCTGCATTCCCTAAACTTGAGACCAGATCATCCCCATGTTTGCTTGAGGGGTGGGCTGAGTGACAGAGTTTTGTAGGATGACCACATTGGAGAGAGATACTTGGCCATTAGCTGGGCAGACATAAAACTTTCTCATGAATCCCAGTATAAAAGAAGGTTACTGAAATATCTAAGACAAGTTGGTAGTTTGTTTCTAGGGGAGAGTGGTATTTTTATTATTTGTGTATTTTGACTAATAAAATTTGCATGAATTGAGAATCATAAGTCTAATTAGTATCTCTGTTGCACTAGACGGGTTAGCATACATAATGCTAAATTAGCTATAAGCATGCACAGTATGTGATTATATTATTATAGTGATATAAAATAGTTATAATATTTGACATATTTTCAAAATATGTTCATGATTTTTTTTTTGTTGGGGGGCACTTGGTAGGGAGTATTCCATGGATATATTGAGGCCCTGTGAATCTATAAAAAAGCTTTATTGGTATAGATTTCTTAGAAGCTATTAAACAAAATAAAATATTAAGACCTCGTGTTAAACATCAATTTTTCTGTGCAGTAGATCATGATTACATCTTTAAAGTCTTCAGATGAATGAGATTATACAGTCTTTGTTTCACCAGAGACTTTACAATCTGTTGTTAATATTTTCAAGACAGTTGGCTTCTATCATGTAGTTCATTTTGATTGCTTGATTGGCTCTCCACCTGAATGGGATACCGTAAAGACATTATTCTACTCAATTCAACAAACATGAATAATGTACCTACTATGTTTGAGGGGTATAAAATGTTGAGAAAGGAAGTAACTTGCCCTGCTAGCAAGCTCTGCCACTAAGTAGTGAATCCAGGCTCTCTCATTCCAAATATATAGTTCCCTTCAACATTCCAATTTAATTCATCAAACATTTATGATTTTCTAGCTATGTGCAAGAAAGACTGTGACAAGTGCTACAGGAACAGTGCAAGCAAAATACTAGGGCAGTGCCAAGACCTAATTGGCCTGTTGGTGAGTTTTAGGAAGAGCTTCCAGCAAAAGGTAATATTTCAACTGGGCTTTGAAGTTTAGCCAAGATTCCAACAATCAGAGATAGAGTGTTAACTTTTTTTGGGAAGACTAAAAAGGTTTTGAAGAAGAATTAGCCTAGCCAGTCAACGTTAAAAATGTTAAAAGCCACAAACACTTGGCATGTTTATGGCAAGCTACCTGGCTTAACTGGAGACAGCCAAGGGAGTAGGACATATGGATAACACAGGAAGCCCATTAATACCCTCCTTCTCACCTTTACCCTGGCAACAGGACTGATATGTCTAAACTTGGTCAGCTTCCTAAAGACCTTATAACAGTAAGGCCAAGTCCAATACCTAGTTTAAATTAGTTGACCCTCTCAGCATTAAGGCAGATATTGATATCAACCATGGATGTTAAGAGAGAAGCTTAGGAAAGATAGTCTTTAGGCCATGGCAGAAAGAAGGAGTCCACTATGACCTAGGGCTCCTTGGCTCATGCTCTAGGGCAGCTCAGATAGTTTACAAATCCTGCATGCTCAGTTAATCCTTATTAAAACAAAGGTTTGGATAACTCAGGAATTAGCTCTTGATTATGAATACTCCCAGATCAAAGTGATTTTATAGCAAATGGAAGCAGTTCTTATCAGGCAGGTCTGAGTGGTTTCTAATCCTTGAAGCCAAGGTTAGGGACAAGCAAATCAGTCAAGAATCTGAAAGTTTCTAACCTGGATGTTCCAAATACAGAAGTTTATGGATATGGTCAAGGGTGTGTTTGTTAAACATTTAACAAACTGTTCTCTAAAGGAAAAACAATATAATATTTTAATAAAATTTAAAACAATTTAATATTTTCACCATCACTTTCTCAAGTCTAAACAATCAATAAAACTGTTGATTTCTGAGGTACAAATCCTAACACTGAAAACTTAAAAATTGTCTCTTCTGAGAAGATAGAAGTTAGTTTCCTCATGCTCCTGGATATGGGAGATTCTAGAGAAAGGAGGAGCCGCATGACTAAGGAAAAGATAGCTTGTGGAACAATGAAAGACTTGGACAAAGGCTTTTTTGGATTACAACTGTACATTAGGAAGGACATTCCAGGTAGACGGAAGAGTATGTGTGAAGACACTGGAAAATTCAGTGAATATTCAGAGAACTGTGAGTAGCTCAATTTGATCGGAACATAGGATTTGGGGAAATAAGCATATGTATCCTCTCTGCCTGCTCTCTCCCCCACTCAGTAGATTATGAACTACTTGAAAACAGGAACTATTTCCTTTTTGTCTTTGTATCTCCATTGACTAGCACAGTGCCTGGCACAGAGTATGGATTGCATATTTATTGAATTGAATTGAAGTAGTGGGATTTCATTAGGTAGAGAGCAGAAGATGGACACTATTGAATGGGATTCTAAGGAGTTTGTTTTTTATTCTGTAGTAAATTGGAAAATATTGAAAGTTTTCATAGGATCACTCAAAGATTTAGAGGTGGTAAGGAGCTCAAAGGTCAGTAAGTCCTTTCCTATGAGGAAACTGAAGCACAAATTGGTGAAGTGATTTGCCCAGGGTCACAAAACTAGTAAATATATGAGGTGGAATTTAAAGCCAGGTCTCACTGACTCCAAATCCAAGACTTCATCCACAATTTCCCTACACTTCTTTGAATTTGAGGAGTGGTGACAAGAGCTGCACATTAGGAAGATTACTCTTACATATTTTGTAGGCTTGAGTTAGGGGTGGTGAGAGTTTAGGATCAGGGAGACTGCAATTGTTGCAGTATAATTACTTATTCATTTTGATCAATTATTCATCTTATTAGTTAACACAAATTGGATTTGTAGTTAGAGGACCTGAATCTGCAGCTTAAATCCTATTTGCTACCTGTGAGACCTTTGAAAAGTCATTCTTGGCCTTGGTATACTTTGTCTGTAAAATGATAGATGGAGACCCTTCCAGCTCTAAATTCTACCAGTCTGGGAATCTGTTAAATGTAAACTGAAAATTGGGAGTTAAAGTCAAATCCAAATTACATATGTCATGTGGGGTGGGGTAGTTGATCAGGACCCTCCTGATCAATTGATTTCCTTCCTGCCCAATTGGGCTCAGTTGATGAAATAGTAGTTTTGGGAATAATGTGGAATTAAAGTCTTAAATGATATGCAATTATCTGTCTATACTTTTTTTTTCTTTTTGGTGAAGCAATTGGGGTTAAGTGACCTGCCCAGGATCACATAGCTAGTGTCAAGTATTGAAGTTGGATTTGAACTCAGGTCCTCCTGACTCCCAGATTGGAACTCTACACACTGCACCACCTAGCTGCCCCTTATACTTCTTTACATGGTATAAAGAAGTTCTCTGGTCAAACTTATAAAATTAGAGGGCAGCTAGCTAATGGAGAAGTCCACCCTCAAAGGTCTTTTAAAAAGTGGGACACACTTTCTAGGAATCAGTCAAGAACTGAGGCAGGAGACAGTTAGCAATTCAACCTGACCATGCCTTAAACCCATATCACTCTGGCTGTCACTGATTGGCCAAAAATAGGTCCCAGTCCAAGTCTCACTTGGTCTTTGTTTGGGTTTTGATGGCTCAGAGTGAGTATAAATAGCAATTGTTTCTGTTCTGGCTGGAAACCCTGAGGTTCTTCCACTCCCAGTTTGATTTTTTTTTTTTTTGAGTATGCAAACTAGGCCATCTTTTGCCTAATTTTTTTTTCTTTTTATCTAGGTTTAAATCACTGAATGGGTGTTGCTTCAGACAAAATGAGACCTGGGAAAGACTTTAGCTTAAAAAGATCAAGATTTCCCATTGCATCTGGGATTGTCTCCAGTTGTCTTGACTTATGTCTTGCCACTATACTCAGATGACCCTGGAGAAGAAAGTGAGGCTGATGACTTTGCATAGCCTTGCCTCACTGAAATCCAATTCACTTGAAAGTCAAGATATTCCCTGCTGATGTCATTGATCCTCTTCTAGAACAAAGAACAAACAAACAACAACAACAACAACAACAACAACAACAATAGAGAAGACAGCAAGGTGTGGAAGAACTCAGCCCTTGAGAGAGAGTATGCTGCTCTAAGGGGAGAATGAAATGCTCACCTCTAAGGGAGGGGACATATCTCCTGCCCCCTCCCCCTTTCATTTAACATGGTATTTTGATGCATAGCTACTTGTTCAGTGTACCATACCCACTAGGGAGCAGGCTCAGTCTGTCAGGCATGAAGCAGAAGGAGTTTTGTGAGTCAGGAGACAGTCAGCTTCAGCAATTAAGAATTGAATTGTGGAGAGAAACTGACCCAGGTTGCTTAGCTGAGCTATATGATGAAGCAGAGGTGCTGAGCCTGAGAAAAATAGCATAAAGATAATACAAGAATGAAAAGAACACTGTGACCTTGAAGTACCGGAAGTGTCAGTTACCTTGGCCACATTATCCAATAAGTATGTGCCTGTCTTTACTTAGTACACTATATGCTTATACTTTTTCCATTTACTTTGTTATTGTAGGATAATGTGCCCCACATTTAAAGGGGGAATGATTTGTTACTTTTGTTCTTAGCATGCCACTTCAGTAAATGCCCTTGTTTTGAACGCATTTTGTCTACTGCCTAACTGTTAAAGTTAAGTTCAGCAGGAGAGACTCATGAGGCACACTTTTAGGAATATGGGCCCCCAAAAACTTTGATCTCAAGATGTCATCCCAACAAAGAGAACTCAATTTTTGAGTGTGAGGTGAAGGGGAAAGAATTAATCCCGTTTGGCTACATACATTTAGAGTTGTGATTCATATTTTTACTTTTATTACTTAGCAAGGGACCAAGAAGCAGCAGTTTCCCTTAGCTAAATTTATAGTTGCAAATGAGCAGATATCAGAATCTCATACTTCTGTGAATATTTTACTTGGCTGAATCTATGAAATATTGGTACCTTTTCCTTTCTCTTCTTAGCAGGTAAACCCTTTACTGGGAAAGATTTTTCATAGGTGGTCTTTGTGAAGTTCAACAATACATCATTTTCATTTCTCTGTAGGATTATTTTTATGCATCTGCAATATTTCAATAGATTGGCTTGGTAATATGTACTTATATATGCTTCTGTGGATTTTGTTGAACTAGTAAATTTAAATTTAAAGAAGAAAGTCAATTTAACTATATGTTTCCATTATATCCTTTGTTTTAAAGATGACTTCACTAAATCCTTTCTAAAAAGTAAGAACAACACTCTTACTCTTTTTGTGTGTGGAGGTGGGGGATGAAGAAAGTGAGAAGTAATAATTAATAGTGATTGGAGGACATTGTGGCAAAGCTTACCAATTTGTGCTGACCTTTTATGTCTTTTTCTGGACACTGATCCTTGTTGTGTCTTGGTACTAGATCAAAATTTATAAGATTTGGGTCTCTCCAGATTTAAATTTTTTTTCCTGGTTTCAGTTACTATCTCAAGTCCTCTGTTTCATTTTGATATCTTAAAAAAGGTATACATTGGAACTTTATTAAACACTGGAGACCTTTTCACCATAGAATGGAATTTGGTAAAGGTCAGGTATGTCAGGATCCAAGCAAATGGTTTTGGTTTCTTAGCTGTTAAAACGACTATACTGTAAAGGTGTTTTTTTTTTTTCTGTTGGTTTCATAGAATGGAGGCTAGGGTTAAAGTTTTGATAAGCATCCTAAATTAAATTGACATTGGTAATACAACTACCAAATTCTTGTTCATAAAGACAAAGGCTTACCCAAAGAAGAGATACGACATATGAGAAGACATTTCTCTCCACTTTGCAGATATGAGGGAAAATGGATATATGACACTACCCATGAAGACAGGCTTTTTTGATACATTGGTTAGTTTTGCCATAGTTTTGCTGAACTTTTTTATTTTTCTTTTTTATTCTTTACCCTAATGTTAATGGTATCATCATTGTCATTGATTCATTGCAGCAGTGAGGCTGTTGGAAATGATTATCTGTTGCCCCTCTTCCAGCTCACAGAGTGCCCTGACTATGATAGAATTTGAATTATAGGTGCATAGTGCTAATCTTTTTATGGAAATCTGGACCTGCCAGTATGAGGGCAGGTTGGGGTTAATGAGTTATTCCAGAAAGAATGGATGACTCCTGCCCTATGAGAAGAGCCACTGTGCAGGGTTCTACACCATGTCAGACCTACACAGGTGTTACATTGTGGCATCCATGTAATAAAAGGCTTTAAACGCCATAGAATATTAAGCGTAGGCCTAACATCAGAGCAATGTTAGTTTGATTCGGGAATGAAATGAGGCACTTGTAAGCCATTGAACAGTTAACAAAAGAAGGTTTACTTTGCCATAACACTGCAAAGATATGAAACAAGGGTAGAGCAGTACTCATTTTCTATAGATGTCCTTCTCTTTATACCTCCCTCCAACCCCCCCATCTCCATGTGGAAATCTGTCTGGTCAGCAGTGCAGGTTATGATGACTTTTATGATCATACACACACACACACACACACACACACATGGTTTATTCATTGTTGTTATCTCTTTCCATTAGATTGTGAGCTCCTTGAGGGCAGGCACTGTTTGCCTTTCCTTGTATCTCTAGTCCTTAGTACGGTGCCTAGAACATAGTAGAAGCTTAATATATGTTGACAAGATCTTGTTGAAGTGATTTGATTTGACTTAATAGAAGATGGAAGCAAGGGCAAGTAAAAATGAAAATGAATACAAAAGAATAGAGAGATCTAGTAAGAATAGTGAGTGTCAGGAGTACTAAAGCCTCAGATCAGAAGGGTTTGGTGATAGATTTAAAGGGACAACAAAAAAAAGCTTTTTAAAGCTGTATTGTGGTCAAGAGGAGGATAAAAGAAACTGCTTTGGCCTGGATGGAATAAAAAAGACAAGAGAAGGCTGAACTTATCAAGCCTTATTTTGTTTCTATTTTTTCCTTCAACAAATATTTGGACAGAGAAGAATGGAACAAAATGGTTAGCTGATAATGAAATCGAACATAATCAAGTCATGGTCAAACAATTTCTAGCTGTCTTGAATGAATGAGTTCAAATCTTTGAGCTTGACAAATTGCCTCCTAGTAAAAGATCTGGCGGATGAGATTATTAAATTGCTCCAGTTGGTGTTTGAAAGATTTTAGAGAACAACAATGATAACAACAACAACAACAACAACAAGAGTGGAGTATGCAAACAATAGGGTAATGAGCTTGATTTCTAATTCTGGCCAAATTCTAGACCACATTTATTAAAGCTATGACTTTGGGACACTAGAAATTAAAACAGTTGTACATGACAAAGATCCATTCCCTGTTTCCTTCCCCCATTTTCCTTAGCTCCCAAGAGGATTTAAAATAAATTATTTCTAAATTTTTAAAACTCCTGTTCTTCCTTTATTTTTTCTTTGTTCATGTTCATAATCGGCATACCGACTGTTTTTAGAAAAGCAGTTTTTAGAAAAAAGACACCAAATCATTATTATTATTGTTATTATTTGTATAAAATGTTTTGAACCAAAGGGGGAAAGCAATGGAAAAGGAAGAAGAGAATGGTGTCATTTATGTAAGTACAGAATTGTGAAATTTCTAGGAAAAAGAACTCCTTAATCTACCACTCAGTCTAAAACAATTCCCAAATCTCTAGGTTTGTTCAGATGAAACCATCAAAAACTAGCTTTTATTTCAATGTCTGTTTGGGATGTGAAAGACAAGGAGCCCTTTCTAGAAACTTATTTGTATGGCAGACTAGTTATTGCTTTCAGGTGTCTTGAGTTTACCTCCTGTATTTCACCAGAAGATTTTTTATTGTAAATTATGGAGGGACTTGGGGTAGGTTTTGGCAAGAAAAAGCCTTGAACCTATAGGAAGATAAATATTAGAAATCGACACTTACCTTTTGGTGTAAATTGAATTGAGTAAAGTAGTATTTCATGGGACAGCTATTTTACTTAGGCCCCCTTGACCTAGGTAACATTTTTATTATTGGTCTAAATGAGGTTAAAATTCTCTGTTTAGTTGACAGATAACTACAATATGACATCTGCTCAGTAATTTGAAAGAATTATGAATTTAATTGGATAAAGGAAAAAGTTGGTCAGAAGCACAAAGATCTTGGAGGACAAAGTGCCCTCTTCATGTCTGGTGAAAAAAACCTTTCATAAACCTTAATGTGCTAGGCAAATAGTGAGCTCTTGATGAAATGAATTAGCAATATAGGTCTGTTAATACAACAACAACACAATAATGGCACATATACATGATGGGGACAGATTGAAAACCCAATGTCATGATCTTGGGTCCCTAGCATAATAACTGTGTTTAATTTGGGGGAATACAAAGTGCAGAAAATTTGGCTTCAAAAAGAATGTTTAAGATTGAGGAGGCAGTGTTATAGATACTTAATACCTGTATGATCTTGAGTAAATCACTTAGCCTCCCTGGGCCTCAGTTTCTCCATCTGGAATACAAGGATCTTGGACTATAAATCTATTATTGAAAGATCAGAGAGTGTGGTCTATAAGGAAAGGGGAAAGCAATTCTTTAATATATGGAAGAGAAGGTCAATGGTAACATTCATATGTCATCAGAAGTTAGTGACTAATTAATACCTATTTTCCAACTTTGCCTTTAGCAAAATAAAAGGAAATAGTTTTTAAATTTGAAATGAGGGATTAAGGTAAAATAAAAGAATGTATTACTTGGGGTTATTTAAGATTGGTAATTGTAACAGAGTTAGGTTTAGGAACTCTCCTTCAAATTTAAAAAAAAGGATATATTCTTAATTTGGTTAATTTGGTAGGAATGGTGAATATTCTTGGAGCCAGTGAAAATGACAAGGACAAGAAGAATCCATGAACTGGTCTCTTCCTCCCTCCTGCTTCTCCCCCACCCATTGAGAAGGCATGCAATATGATAGTAGTTATACAAGTGAAGTTGCCATGTGGAAAATAAAACAACAATAAAAAGTAAGAAACATAAAGAAAGTGAAAAAAAATACTTTACTCTGCACTCAGAGTTTGATCAGTCCTCTCTCTGGAGATGGATAGCATTTTTCATCATGGGTCCTTTGGAATTGCCTTGGATCATTGTCTTGATTAGAGTGGCTAGGCTAAGCTTTTCACAGTTGATCATCTTTACAATATTGCTGTTACCGTGCACAAAATTCTCCTGGTTCTGTTCACTTCACTTTGCATCAGTTCATATAAGTCCTTCCAGGTTTTTCTGAAACCATACTGCTTGTCATTTCTTATGCCACAATAGTGTTCCATCACAATCATATACCTTAACTTGTTCAGCCTTTTACCAGTTGATGGGCATCCATTCAATTTCCTGTTCTTTGTCACTAGGAAAAGAGCTTCTCTAAACATTTTTGTGAATATTTTCCTCCTTTGATTTCTTTGGAGTATGGACCTAGAAGCAGTATTGCTATGTCAAAGGGTAAACATAGTTTTATTGCCCTTTAGACATAGTTCTAAATTGTTCGAGAGTACAGTATTTTTTTTTTTTTGACTCTGCCCTCAAGAAACTTATATGCCCCTTTGGGCATAATTCCAAATTGTTCACCCAGATGGTTGGACCAGTTCACGATTCCACCAACAGTGTGCTGGTCTGCTTGCTGGTCCTTTCCCAGGAAGGCCCCTTGATTCCCTGTGACCAGAAGTGATACTGATCCTCAGGGACCCCACTTGCTTATGATTGCAAGGACTTTTTTTGCCCTAGAACTGTGACCTGGAAGTGGGTATAGGTAATGGAGTTCCTAAACAGTGCGCTGTCCTGTTTCCAGTATTAGCACAGGAGTCCCTTATAATCTCTTTCTGACCAGTTGCTAGATCCCCTTGCTGTCTCTGGCTTGAGAGCTCCTGAAGTTGCTGTTGCTGTTGCTGCCCCCAAAGCCCACCACTGATGTTGCTGCCATGTGGGCTCCTAGATGATCCCCTTTCAGGTGTCATAGACTTCTGATCTCCTAAGTTATCTTGGACTAGAAAAATGTCTTATGGTTAGAAAAATGTCTCACCTGATATTTTGTTGACTCTGTCACTCCAGAATTAAATTTGAACTGTTATTTTTAAATTGTTTGGAGGTGGATGTTGGGAGAATGTAGCTATTTACTCTATTCCACCATTTTTGATACTTCCTTCTTGTAGATGGGTCTTTGATGTGTGTCTGGAGTACTTTTGTGGAAAGGGAAACATGTGGGGAATATATGTGCCAGGGTACCTACAGAGAGGGGCAACTCATGTAAATCAGATCTTTTATGACTTCTAATGTCATCTCAATAGCCTTTCTGAGTCTCCCCAATGATAGGTACCCTTCTTTGTTGGACCTGCACCTGGGAGTTATATATCTCTGCTTCCTTCTAGATGACATATCTCTGCTGCTCCTCACCTCTTTTTCTACTAGGCTTTAATTGTAGTCTTAGGTTGAGGTTCTACTTCTACTTCATGAGTGGAGAAGTTGTTTTTATTTTAGTATAGACCAGGAGTGGGGAATCTGTGGCCTCGTAGCCACATGTGGCCCTCTAGGTCCTCAAGTGTGGCCACTTGATTGAATCTAAACTTCACAGAACAAATTCCCTTAATAAAAGGATTCATTCCGTAAAACTTGGATTCAGTTAAAAGTCTGTACCCAAGGACCTGGAAGGTTACATGTGGCCATGAGGCCACAGGTTTCCTAGCCCTGGTCTAGATCCAAGAACCTAAGCTTTTACTCTTTGAGAAAGACACATTCCTTATATACCTACCCATAAAACTAAGAAGAAAAAACTCAGTTGCTTTTTCTCTGTAAGGAGAGGTGCTGTCAATCCCATGAGTCTTTGCCTCTAGTGGTTGAGCTCTTTTTTTAATACAGAAAAGTTAATTAATATATTAGAACCCACAGGTCTCTAGTCAGTCTTTGAATTCATTTTTTATGACTGGCCACCTTAGGGTTGGAGAGTTGCTTTAATTTCTGTCAATTCCTTTTTGCCAGTCTCTATCTCTGTCAAATCATTTTAGAGGCTCTCATCTAAGAAACTCCAAAGGGATTTCTTGGTCTGGGGTACCACAGTTTTCCTCATGCCCCTCCAAATCCTTTGTGCAAATGAATCTGAAGTAACACATAAACTAAAGTAATAGGATAAAGTCATTGCCTTTATTTGAGCCTGACCTGACCTCATTATACATATGTGGTGATCAATAAAGACATTGTCGCACATGTACAAAGTTGATAGCAAAAAAAAAATGAGCAAAGATTAATATAGTAAAATCTATGGGTGTGGAAAAGATTAGTTTTTTGGTAAGGGTCCTAGCTTACAAAGAACAAATAATATTCAAACAATACTTTGAGTAATATTCTCATGGGGGAGATAGTTTCTTCAAAATCAACCAATTTACCTGTTTGGATGTCTACATGTGAACCCATTTAATTCATTTAAAGAGGTAAGGGTGCTTTTGAAACATTTTTCCAAAGAGAATAGAAATTTTATCTGTAATGTTATGGCTATTCTATGATATTGATTCATATTTATGTTTAGCTGAGGCTCTTGTATAGGTTGCCGAGATGATAATCAGTGAACTTCACCACTGGGGAGTCATTCTATCTTCTAGCTAGGAACTTTCAAACACCTATGTAGTCTAAGGAGCTTCAAAATTAGGGCAATGAGGCAATTTCTTCCAATCAGAACTGGATAAATCTGGCAGTTCCCATTTCTTTCCTTTAGTTTGACCTCCAAAATCCCTCCTATCTCCTTACAACAGCCCTATCTCTAGAACTCATAGACAAAAAAGAAAATTGACAGCCACACTCACTCAGAAATGAACATGTAGTGAATTCCTCTTTGCTAGATACAGAAAAAGATATTATGATATTTCTTTCCTATATAGATAATAGGTGTGAAAATGGTTAAAATTATAAAGTATTATACAGATTATTATTAATTATATAACATATTATTATGAAATGTTATGTATTTAATTCTAGTTTAGAGAGGGTTTTAAAAAATATTTTATAAGAATAACTGATCTATGCCTATAGAGAAGATGAAAGGGTGAATAAATCTGTTTTTTGGGTGTTCATGTATCAAAGGGCCGTATAGCATCTCTTAAGAGAGATGCATACTCTCCTTGAGTGATGGGTTCTAAAAATATTCTAAAAAAAGGTCTCCGATCTAAATTCTAATTTGGTGCACTGCTTTCCACACCAGCATTGGGTGAGCCAACTCAGCATGTGTCCCTACTATTTAATGTCAGTCCATGGACTATTCTTAGCATTGACATCTCCAAACTGCTTTACCAGACTGAGCAGATTTTTCCAACCCATCACATTTCCTACCCATTGAGTTACAGATGGAAGAGAATAAAAGGGATACATATATGAAAGGGAACTGGTACAACGTGTGTTATTTTATATATTTTTTACCCCTTGAATCATGCCCATGAGCGAATCGCAGCAGCTGAGCTAGTGTTAGTTGTATGTGAAGAAAGTTTTTTCTTAGCTTCTGGGAAAATGAAACATAGAAATGACAATAACATATCTCTGCCAGTTTCTGGTATTGCTACTTTCCAAGCTGGCAGTGACTTAGCTTCAAGGTAGGGCTTTCTGGCAGGAGAGAAGAAATAATTATGAAGACACATGAGTAACAGACAGTGGCATTTTTCCCCCCAGAAGAAAAGAAAAGCTTTTTTATAATGGGGAAGGAATAGGTGGAAATGGAATGTAAGGAAATTTCATATATATTTTCATAAGAATGTTTTTATTTCAAAACTAGCTGATGAAACACAGTAGTGATGGAACACACACAACTGAGAGTTTTATCTCCTTTTGTATCATTGTTCAGATGCTTCTGGAATCTCTGAGAAGTTGTTTGCTAAGAAGAGTGTTGCCTAAAAGAAAAAAAAAATTTAATGTCATAGTATACCAAAAGTTCAAAAAAAAATAATAAACCTTTGAGACAGACTGGAGTTGTAGGAAAAATGGTGTATGGAATAGTTTAACTTCTTGCTTTTATCTCTCCCCACTAATTCTTATACCTGGATTCACCACCTACTGGAACCAAGTAAGAGTCTAATTTGGCTGCTTGCTTCCCTGAAGGTCCTAACAAGAATCTTTTGTGGAACAGCTGAGAATTTATGACCATCCATTCCTAGTGGCCAAATGAGCAAGGACAGCAACAAAGAGTAGAGGAACACTTATTGGTCCTGGTAAAAGTTAGAGAGAAAGAATGGGAAAGAGAAAATAATGGGAAAGAGAGAAAGAGATAAAAAGAAAAAAGAGAATGTTTTCAGAAAAGACATAATAATTATAACTTGCATTGACATGGTCCCTTATCTATTAAAAACTGTTTTCTTCACAACAGCCCTGAATAATAGATCATGCTACAGGTCCTAGTAAGTGGATTTTATAGATGAGGAAACTGAGATACATCTGAGGGTCACACAGCTCACTAATATTGGAGCTAGAATTCAAACCCAAGCTACCTGCTTCTAATTCCAATATTCTTTGCACCAAATCACATTTAGGCAGATGGATCTGGGTGAGACTTTCTGGAATGCTTTTCAGACAACTAGAGGACTCAGTTGGCAGCTAGGGATGCGGTGGATAGAGTGCTGGGCCTGGACTCAGGTAGACTTATCTTCCTGAGTTCAAATCCAGCCTCTGACACTTTCTAGCTATGTGACCCTGAAAACCATGTTTGCTCCAGTTTCTCATCTGTAAAATGAACTGGAGAAGGAAATGGAAAACCACTTCAATATCTTTGTCAAGTAAAAAAAAGTTGGGAAGATGGTGGAAAGAAGCTAGGAAGTTGCCTGAGCTTTCCCCAGTTTCCCTCAGAAACAACATTCAATTTAACCTCAAAATGAATTCTGGAGTGACAGAACACACAACAAGATAGAATGAAACAATCTGCCAGCTTAAGATAACTTAGAAAGACTTCAGGAAAGGTCCATCTCACTTGGGTAAAAGGGAAGATGGTGACCAGGCAAACCCATGGGAGGCTCTTAGCCACAGCACGGATTACCACCTGAGGCCCCTCAGTCCTGGCTCAGCACATTAGGGGTGCAGCAGGCCTACTGTGAGGCCTCCAGCTCCAATGCAGAAGGCAAATTGCCAGCCCCACAACCCAAGCATAGCAGGTGCAACTAGGATGGACCACCCCAGCACAAGTGGCAAGCTGCAAGCATCTGAGACCCTGGCACAGAAATTCAGTGACCAGACCCCTGACCCTCATTGCAAGAAACTTGAGACAGTGCCTTCTGTGCCCAGGAGAAGAGCTCAACTTAAAAAAAAATAAGCAAAAAACAAACAAAAAGAGCCCTGATTATTTAAAAAACAAAACAAAAGAAAATAAACAAACAAAAAAAAAACTACTATGGTGACAGAGAAGATCAAAGCACAAATTCAGAAGAGGACAAGAAAATCAAAATGCCAACATGTGAAGCCTCAAAGGGGACTATAAATTGGTTTCAAGCCAAAAAAGTCCTCCTGGAAGAACTCAAAAAGAATTTCAAAAGTCCTCTACAGAAGGGTTGAATCAGTTTGCAACTCCACCAACAGTGCATTAAGGTCTCATTTTTCCCACATCCCTTGCAACATTTGTCATTTACCTTTTCTTTCCTATTAGCCACTCTAATAGGAATGAAGTAGTAATTCAGAATTGTTTTAATTTGCATTTCTCCAATCAAAAGTGAGTTAGAGTATTTTTTCATATGACTATAGATACCTTTGATCACTTTATCTGAAAACTGATCAAATCTTTTGATCATTTATCAATTGAAGAATGGTTCTAATTTTTATAAATTGGACTCAGTTCTCTATATGTTTGACAAATGAGACCTTTATCAGAGAAAATTGATTCAAAATTTTTTTCACAGACACTATTGCTAACTTTATTTTCCTCCATCACATTTTCCCCAACCCCAGTTTATTCTATTCTCTCTCTCCTTTCACCCTGTCCCTTCTCAAAAGTGTTTTGCTTCTGACTACCCCTCCCCCAATCTGTCCTCCCTTCTAACACCCCCCTCCCCTTTTTTATCCTCTTCCCCTCCTACTTTCCTGTAGAGCAAGATAGATTTATGTACCCCATTGCCTGTGTATGTTATTCCCTCTTTGAGCCAATTTTGATGAGAGTAAGGTTCACTCACTCCCCCTTATCCACCCCCTGTTCCCTTCCACTGTAAAAGCTTTTGCTTGCCTCTTTTATGTGAAGTACTTTACCCCATTCTACCTCTCCCTTTCTCTTTTTTCCAGTACATTCCTCTCTCATCCCTTAATTTTATTTTTTGAATATTATCCCTTCATAGTCAACTCACATTTATGCCCTCTGTCTATATATACTCCTTCTAACAACCCCAAATAATGAGAAAGGTCTTATGAGTTACAAACATCAACTTCCCATGTAGGAATGTAGATAGTTTAACATTAGTAAGTGCCTTATGATTTCCCTTTTCTGTTTACCTGTTTATGCTTCTCTTCAGTCTTGTATTTGAAAGTCAAATTTTCAGCTCTGATCTTTTCATCAAGAATGCTTGAAAGTCCTCTATCTCATTGAATGTCAATTTTTTTCCCCTGAAGGATTAGAGTCAATTTTTCTGGGTAGCTGATTTCTTGGTTGCAATCCTAGCTCCTTTGCTCTCCAGAAAATCATATTCTAAGCCCTTCAGTCCTTTAGAGTAGAAACTGCTAAAGCTTGTGTTATCTTGACTGTGGGCTCCATGATATTTGAATTGCTTCTTTCTGGCTGCTTGTTTTCTCCTTGACCTGAGAATTCTGGAATTTGGCTATAACATTCTTGACAGTTTTCAGTTTGGGATCTCTTTCAGGTAGCCCAATAATTTTTAAATTATCTCTCCTGAATGTATTTCCCAGGTTAGTTCCAATGAGATATTTCACATTGTCTTCTATTTTTTCTTTTTCCTTTTTTTTTTTTTGGTTTTGTTTTATTGCTTCTTGGGTTCTCATGAAGTCATTAGCTTTCATTTGCTTATTTCTAATTTTTAAGCAATTTTTTTCACTGAGCTTTTGGGCCTCCTTTTCTATTTGGCCAATTCTGCTTTTTAAGGTATTCTTCACTGCATTGGATTTCTGGGCTTCTTTTACCATTTGGCCTAGTCTGTTTTTTAAGGTGTTATTTTGTTCAGTATTTTTTTGTGTCTCCTTCACCAAGCTGTAGACTCTTTTCCCATTATTTTCTTGCATTGCTCTCATTTCTCTTCCCAATTTTTCCTCTACCTCTCTTACTTGATTTTCAAAATCCTTTTTGAGCTCTTCCATGTCCTGAAACCAATTCGTATTTTTTTGGAGGCTTTGGATGTGGGAGCTTTGACTTTGCTATCTTCTTCTAAGTGCGTGTTTTGATCTTCTTTGTCACCATAATAACTTTTTATTGTCAGAGATTTTTCCTGTTGTTTGAACGTTTTCCTAGCCTATTATTTGACTTTTAACTATTTGTTAAAGTAGGGCTCTGCTTCCAGTGTGGAGGGTGTACTGTCCCAAGATTTAGGGGTTTTGTGCATTTGTTTTCAGAGATACTTCTAGGGATCTGTAAGTTTTCAGTTCTTGCAAAATGTTATGATTTAAGGAGAACTGTTTACTCCTCTCCTGGGCTGTGCTCTGGTCTGTGAGTGAGCACAAGCATTCTTTTGTCCCCTGGAACTGTTAATCATGGCTTTCAAGTAGTCCAATAATTCTTGAATCATGATCAAAAATTCTTAATTTTTAAATTAAAAAAATTAAATTGTAAAACCTTGATTAAACATTCTTAAGCCATGATCAAAAAAGAGTTTGGATAGCATCTTTCCAGAAATTATCAAGGAAAACTGCCCTGGTATCTTAGAACCAGAGGATAAAATAGTAATTGAAGAATCCACCAAACACCTTCTAAAAGAGGTCCCAAAATGAAAAACATCAAGGATTATTGTTGCCAAATTCCAGAATTATCAGGTCAAAGAGAAAATACTCCAATAAGCCAGAAAGAAACAATTCAAAAATCAATCAGAGTCAGTGTTACATAGGACTTAGCAGCTTCTACAATAAAGGATCAGAGGGCTTGAAATATGATATTCTAGAAGGCAAGGGAGATAGGATTATAATCAAGAATTAGCTACCCAGCAAAATTGAGCATAGTCTTTCCAGGGAAAAGATGGATATTCAATGAAATAGGGGATGTTTAAACTTTCCTGATGAAAAGGCCAGAGCTGAACAGAAAATTCAATCTTCTAATACAAGACTCAGGAGAAGCAAAAAAAGGTAAACAGGAAAAAAACAATAACAACATGTTATTTAATAAAATTAAGCTGCTCACACCCCTACTTGGAAAGATGATACCTGTAACTCTTGAGAACTGTAGCTCTACTAAGGCAGTTAGAAGAAGTATACATAGACAGGGTGTGTGCATATAAGTTGACTTTTATGTGATGATATAAAAAAATTAAGAAGTGAAAGAAAGGAGGCAGAATAGGGTAAATGGCATCACATGAAGAGGCAGAAAAGACCTATTACAGTAGAGAAAAAAAGGGAGAGTGTGACGACTGTTTGAACCTTACTCTCATTAGATTTGGCTCAAAAAGAAAATAACATACACACTGAGTTGGGTATAGAAATTTATCTCACCCTATAGGAAAGTAGGAGGAGAAAGAAAAGGGAAGGGTGGCAGCTGATAATAGGGAGGGAAGAATTAGGACAGGAAAGAGGAAATAAGAGGAGGGCTGATAGAAGGGAGGACAGATTGAGGGAGGTGGTGGTTGGAAGCAAAACACTGGTGAAGAGCGACAGGGTGAAAAGAGAGATAAAAATATAAAGCAAAAAAAATAGGATGGAGATAAATACAGTTAGTAATCGTAACTGTGAATATGAATGGGATAAACTCTCTAATAAAATGGTAGTGGATAGCAAAATGGATTAATAAAGAGAATCTTACAATATGTTATTTGCAAGGAACACATTTAAAGCAGAGAGATACAAACAATATAAAGGTGAAAGGCTGGAGCAAATATATATTGTGCTTCAACTGAAGTAAAAAAAAACAAAGTAGGGGTAGCAATCTTTATTTCAGATAAAGCAAAAGCAAAAATAGAACTAATTAAAAGATATAAGGAAGGAAACTACATGTTACTAAATTATAGACAATGAAATACTATCAATACTAAACATATATGCACCAAACAGTATAGCATCCAGATTCTTAGAGGAGAAGTTGAATGAGCTACAGGAAGAAAGAGAAAACTAAAATATGCAAGTGGGGGACCTCGTACTCCCCTTCTCAGAGTTAGATAAACAAGAAAGAAGAAAAGAATTAAGGAGATCAATAGAATTTTAGAAAAGTTAGATACGATAGACCTCTAAAGAAAATTGAATGGATACAGAAAGGAATATACCTTTTTCTTAGTGGTACATGGCACCTACACAAAAATTGACCATGTATTAGGGTACAAAAACCTCATAATCAAATGCAGAAAGACAAAAATGTTAAATGTATCCATTTCAGATCTTGATGCAATAAAAATTGCATGTAATAATGCATGATGGAAAGACAGACAAAATAATTAATTGAAAGCTAAATAATGTCATCCTAAAGAGTGAGTGGGTCAAACAACAAATCACAGAAACAATAAATGATTTTATCAAAGAAAATGACAAAAATGAGACAACATACCAAAACTTATGGGATGCAGCCAAAACAGTTCTTAGGGGAAATTTTATATCTCTAAATGCTTTCATGAATAAAATAAATTGGACATGCAGCTAAAAAAGCTAGAAAAAGGAATGAATTAAAAATCCCCAATTAGAAATTCTGAAAATCAAAGGAGAGATTAATAAAATTGAAAGTAAGAAAATTATTGAGCTAATAAAATTAAAAGCTGGTTTTATGGGAAAAAACAATAAAATAGACAAACTTTTGTTTAATTTGATTAAAAGAAAGAAAACCAAATTACCAGTATCAAAAATGAAAAGGGTGAATTCACCAACAATGAAGAGGAAATTAAAGAAATAATTAGGAGTTATTTTACCCAACTGTATGCCAATAAATTTTACAATCTAAGTGAAATGGGTGAATATTTACAACAAAAGAATTGCCCATATTAACAGAAGAGGAAGTAAAATAATTAACTAACTCTATTTTAGAAAAAGAAATTGAACAAGCCATCAATGAACTTTCCAAGAAAAAATTTCCAGGGCCAGATGGATTTAAAAGTGAATTCTGCCTAACATTTAAAAAACAATTAATTCCAATACTATGTAAACTGTTTGGAAAAAATAGGAGGAGTTTTTTATGACACAAGTTCTTTTTATGACATAAACATGGTGATGATATCTAAACCAGGAAGAGCCAAAGAGAAAGAAAATTATAGAACAATTTCCCTAATGAATATTTTTTTTTTTAGGCAATTGGGGTTAAGTGACTTGCCCAGGGTCACACAGCTAGTAAGTGTGAAGTGTTTGGTTTGAGGCCGGATTTGAGCTCAGGTACTCCTGACTTCGGGGCGGTGTTCTATCCATTGCACCACCTAATTGCCCCACCTTAATGAATATTGATGCAAAACTTTAAATAAAGTATTAACCAAGAGATTATAGCAATTTATCATGAGGATAATACACTATGACCAAGTGAGATTTACACCAGGAATACAAGACTGGTTCAGTAGTAGGAAAACTATGAGCACAATTGACCATATCAGCCACAAACCTAACAGAAATCATATGATTATCTAAATAGATGCAGAAAAAGCTTTTGACAAAATACAGCACCCATTCATTTTAAAAACACTAGAGGGCATAAATGGAGTTTTCCTTGAAATAATAAGCAGTATCTATCTAAAACCATCAGCATGCATTATATACAATGGTGATAAGCTAGAAGCCTTCACAATGAGATCTGGGGTGAAACAAAGATACCCATTATCATCATTGTTATTCAGTATTGTACTAGAAATGTTAGCTTTAGCAATAAGAAAAAGAAATTGAAGGAATTAGAATAGGCAATGAGGAAACAAAGTTATCACTCTTTGCAAATGATATGATGATATACTTACATAATCCTAGAGAATCAATTAAAAAAAACTACCTGAAAGAATTAAAAAATTTAGCAAAATTGCAGGATATAAAATAAACTCACATAAATCATCAGCATTTCTACATATTACCAACAAACCCAGCAGCAAAAGATGGAAAGAGAAATTCCATTTAAAATAACTGTAGACAATATGAAATATTTGGGAGTCCAGACAGGACAAGACAAACCCAGGAACCTCAATTACCAAACACTTTTCACACCAATAAAGTCAGTTCTAACCAATTGGAAAAATATCAATTGCTAATGGGTAGGTTGAGCTAATATAATTAAAATGATAATTCTACCTAAATTAATTTACTTATTCAGTGCCATAACAATTAAACTACCAAAATTTATTTTTCAGAGATAAAAAAAATAAGAATAAAATTCATTTGGAAAAATAAAATGTCAAGAATATCAAGAGAATTAATGAAAAAAAAATGCAAAGTAATGTGGCCTAGCTTTACCAGATCTAAAACTATTTTATAAAGCAGCAATCATTGGAACTATTTTGTACTGGCTAAGAAATAGAGTGGTGGATCGATGGAATAGGTTAGGTACACAAGTCACAGTAGTCGATGACTATAGTAATCTACTGTTTGATAAACCCAAAGACTCCAGCTTTTGGGTTTATCAAAATTCACTATTTGATAAAAACCTCTGGGAAAACTGGAAAACAGTAAGGCAGAATCTTGGCATAGACAAACATCACACACTGTATACCAACATAAGGTCAAAATGTGTACATGATTTAGACATAAAAGATGATAGCATAAGCAAATTAGGAGAGCAAGGAATAACTTGCCTGTCAAATTTGTGGAGAAGGGAAGAATTTATTACCAGACAAGATACAGAGAACATTATGAAACGCAAAATGGATAATTTTGATTACATTAAATTAAAAAGTTTTTGCACAAACAAAGTCAATGTAACAAAGATTAGAAAGAAAGTACAAAGTTGGGAAACAATTTTTGTAGCCAGTGTTTCTGATAAAGATTTCTTTTCTCAAATATATGTAGAACTGAGTTAAATTTATAAGAATATAAGTCATTCCCTAATTGATAAATGATCGAAGCATATGAACAGGAAGTTTTTAGATGAAGAAATTAAAGCTATCTATAGTCATATGACAAAATGCTCTAAATCACTATTGCTTAGAGAAATGCAAATTAAAAGAACTCTGAGCTATAACCTCACACCTATCAGATAGGCTAATATGATAGAAAAGGAAAATAATAAATGTTGGAGAAGAGGTAGGAAAATTGGAACACTAATGCATTGTTGGTGGAGTTGTGAATTGATCCAACCATTATGGAGAGAATTTGGAACTGTGCCTAAAGGGCTATAAAACTGTGCATACCTTTGGATACAACAATGCCACTTCTAGGTCTGTACCCCAATGAGATTAAAAAAAAAAAGGGAAAATGACCCACATGTACAAAAGTATTTGTACTAGCTCTTTTTATAGTATCAAAGAATTGGGAAATGGAAGGGTTGCCCATCAATTGGGGAATGGATGAACAAGTTGTGGTATATGAATATAATGGAATGTTATTGTTCCAAAAGAAATGTTATGATTCTTTTTTCACAACAAGACTAATGTAGAAATATATTTAATATGATTGCACATGTATAACTTATATCACATCGCTTTCTGTCTTGAGGAGGGGAATGGTGAGGGAAGAAGAGAAAAATTTCAATCTCAAAATCTTACAAAAATGAATGTTGAAAACTATCATTACATGTAATTGGAAATAAATAAAATACTATTAAGTGCAATAAATAAATACATAAAGATCTAGTGATGAGGGAAAAAAAACAGAAAAGAAAAAAAAAGTCAGGCACAACTGAAATCACAGAACAACAACAACAACAACAACAACAACAACAACAACAACAACAACAACAAGGTGACTTAGTGCTGAGCCTGGAGTAAGGAAGACCTGAGTCAAAATCAGGCCTCAGACAATTAGCATCTATGTGACCTTGGGCAAGTCATTCAATCTTTGTCTGTCTCAGTTTCCTCATACAGAAAATGGGAGTAACAATAGCACCTATCTCCCAGTTTTGATGTGAGGATAAAATGAGGTAGTATTTATAAAGCTTTAAGCATAGTGCCTGACACATACTAAGCACTTAAATATTTGTTGCCTTCCTCCTGCTCAAAAATAAAGCAGAATTAAAGTCTTCCAGGAAGAACTAAACTATGAGGTACTCCATGAAACTGAGCTAGGTAGACTGAAGAAAATGAGGACTGACTTTGTAAGATCTTGAAAATAAGTTTGAAACAATATGCATTTCATTTATCAGTACTCATCTTAAATGACACTTTTCATAAATTTTAAACTTGAACCATTGTTTTCTGATTTTTGAGAAATTTGAATATTTTTCCTTCAAAAAACCCATAGATTTTTAGAGCTTGAAGAGATTCTGTAAGTAGTACAGTAGATGGAGCTTTGGAGTTGGAATCTAGAAGAACTGAGTTCAAATCCAACTTCAGACATTTCCTGGTTGTACCTCCATCAACATTGGTTTCCTCATCTGAAAAATAATTTCTTTTTCCTGAAAAAGTAGTAACACCTACTTCCCACAGTTGTTGTGAGAATAAAATGAAATATTTATAAAGTGTTTTGCAACCTTAAAGCATTACATAGATACTAGTTATTGTTGTCATTATTATTATGTATTAGACTATCATGATGTGTGTGTGTGTATATATATATGTGTATACATCCATATACATCCATACATGCCCACATATATAGTTCTGTGTGTGTGTGTGTGTGTGTGTGTGTGTGTATTCCAACCTACTTATGTGACAGATAAGGAAACTAGCTGAGAGGCCTTGCACAACATCATTCAATACTACTAGAGCTGCAGTTAGCATTATGGGATTATGGTTTTAGAGCTGGAATGGATCTTAAAGGTTGTCTAGTCTATCCCTTTACACAGATATATTTTATATAGATTTATTTTACAGTTGTGGAAATTAAAGCTCAGAAATGTTAAGTGGCACACCATTCCAGTATCTTTGCCAAGAAAATCCCAAATGGGGTCATGAAGTGTTGGACTTGACTAAAAATGACTGAACTCAACTGAACACCAACAAACTGTTCTTTCCACTTTACCACACTGACTCCCACTTTCTCTTATTAAAATAGGAAACAATAAACCACAAAATTCAGCTTGGGCAGCATATCCTGTGACTGGTGATAATGCTTGGAATTTATGATGAGTTTAATTGAATTCCTGTATCAGGTCATCATCACAAACTCAAAGCTAATTTTTCACTTGTTAGGTGAGAATTACCAACTGAGATCATGATGTTACTCACTGGTGTCAAATCTACATAGAAACAGGGGCTACTAAACCCTGCATGAGGATCCCAGTGGGCTGCATATTGACTTAGTTTTAAAATGTAATATTATCTATGTTGTATTATATTTTTATTTATTTTGTTAAATATTTCCCAATTTAATTTTAAACTTGTTCAAGCTGCACTCAGGAATGTTGTGGGCCACATGCAGCCACAGGCTGTATATTTGGCACCTTTGTTATAGCTAACTTGGCATTTTTATGCCTAATTTTAGTGCTGTAATCCACTTCACAGCTGGTTTAGATATAAAATTCAAGCATTCACTCTTTGTCCTACATGAGGTAGATTTTGTTATCAGATGTATCAGAGTTGTCTTATAGACAATTAGTTAAAAGAAGTGGGTTAGTCTTGAAATAGAAACAAGTCTATTATTTTAAGTAGTTAAACTGGCAGGAAATATACTAATCAATCTGACAGAAATACCCAAGTTAATCTGAATAGTTCCTCCCATTTTAATTAATAACAAAGACACAGACTAACTTTTGTTTTACAAGGTGAATAAACATCATTTGATTTTGGGTGTGCATATGTGTATGCACACACATGGGTGTGTATGTGTATCTACATATAGGCAGAAGAGAAAAGTAATTCTGCTAGAACTCTGTATTTTCCAGTTCAAAACCAATAATTGTTTAAGGTTCCTTATGTATCTGAACAGGTAGAATTTTTTTTAATGTGAAAAATCTTGTTTTTCACACACATTAACTTGAATATTTTACTTACACAGGTTTAGAATTGGTTTTTCTAACATTTGGACTATATCACATTTGTAAAATGTCACTACTAGCACTGTGTAGGACTCCCACGCAGAAAGTTGGATCCCAGTTAGGTGACTAAAAGATTCAGAAGCATTGTAGATAACTACTATAAATTTTCCAGCCCACACATTTTTTTTCAGAACTAGTTCACTCTCTATACAAGCTACACAGCCTGGCTATTGCACCAATACAAAAACAAGTCAAATCAACCCTTGTTATTATTACTTTTAGGTTGAAACATTTGCTTTTGTAACTCTCTTGTGTTTATTATACAGTGTTAAATATTTTAATTTTGTGTTTTTGTGTGTACCTGAACACATACAGAACTTTTTTTTTTCTCAGAACTTTCTTTCTCTCTCTTCTCCTCCCTTCCCCCTCCCCAATATCTCTTTTGGCACAAACAGAGGTTGCTTTCATTTTTCAATGATGATACTATTTCTCAGTGTTTTAAATTGGAATGTGACTAGCTTCACAAAGCTCTAAATTACTTTAAGTTTGTTGTTTTTATCCTCCTACTAGAAAGTAAGCTTAGGTAGGTGTCTTACCTAAACTTTATTTTCTCATTTGTTAATTAAGGGAGTGATGTTCTTCCCAGCTCCCATAGCTTTCTGTGATTCTGTGATTTTCATGGATTGATTCTAGCAAGGGCAACAGTGATGCCAAATTTTAAAAGATGAAATATGTCAATTGAGCAATTCTGAGTCCCCGGTAATCTCTATAAGGAAAAAAGGGAATACTGTGGAGAGGCTGAAATCAAGTCACACCAATACTATCTGCATATGAGTGTAAGTGGGGCCATGGATATGTTATCAAGTAACGATGACAGCTGATCAGATAATTATGAAGCCTTGAATACCACCCTTAAGAGAAAAACAATCAGTAGAACCTGTTTATGACACTTACAAGGATAAGATAAACACCATAATGCTCACTATTGTGTGAATTATGTTTGGGAAGGTGATTTGATGTGATGCAGCAAACCTCATTAATTTGGTTGGATTCTTTTAATTTAGAATTTGTGATATTTTTGATAGGTTCTAGGTAGAAATTTACTTTTGCTTAACAAACTCTTTCATTACTGAGTGAATTAAAGGTATAAATAAGATTGAAAGGGGAATGTATACATATTAAATTTCTGAGCTTCTTACTTTGAAAAAAGAATAGGTCTTATTTATGGTTTTTATCTTTACATGACAGTCATTTCAGCAACTTCCCATTCATATCAAACACTCTCTTGTGACAAAGAAAAACAATTAAGCAAAACCCTTTGATACAGTGAAAGTATCTGACAATACAGACAATATTCTGTCCCAGTAGTTCCCAACTTCAATGTCACGAAGGTAGAAAATGTTTCACTATTTGTTAACTCGGAACTTTGTTGGTTTTTCATTCACTCACAGTTCAGCTGATCTTTTAATTTATCTTGTAATTGTTGTATATATAGTTTTCCTGGTTCTACTTATTCCATTCTACATTAGTTCATAAAAATCCTCAAACATTTCTATGAATTCCTTTTACTTATAATTTCTAAATGAAAAATAATATTCCATTAGGTGACTGCATCATTGTTTTTTCTGCTATTTCCCATTTGATAAGCACTTACTTTGTTTCTAATCATTTGCCAAAAAGAAGCACTGATATGAGCATTTTGATATATATAGGGCCCCTGTCTTTGACTTACCTGGGGTACATGTCCAGTACTGAGTCAAATAGATATAGACAGTACTTGTGCAACTTATGGTCTAGGTTCCCTCTTCCCCTTCTCTGTGGGGAACCTAGAGTTTATATGAGGTCCTGGGAGTTTGGTCTGACAAAGTCAGTATTTCTCTATGACTCATTTATCCCACCTGGATTTTATTTCAGAGGGAACTCCAAAATAAGGCTCTGGTTTTCCCAAATGTATGTAACGAAATTCTCAAATCTTGCACTGGTGTTCAAGGTGTTAAATGCTTATCAGGTACAGGGCAGCTATTGTTATTATTTATCCTACATATAATTCATGCAAGGAAGGTACTGACATGGGGGTCAGAAGAAGCAACGAAAGGACACTTTCAAGGTCTCTCTGAAGAACTTTGGAATGGATTGTGTGACATGGGAGATACTGGCAAAGAACTACCTAGAATGGTATGCCCATATCAAAGAAGGCACTGTTCTCTACGAATGAAGCAGAATAGAAGTAGTTCAAAAGAAACATGTGATGTGAAAATTTAAAGACATTTCCACTCCAAATGTTCACATGGACTTTTTGTGTCTGACTTGCGGCAAAGCATTCCGAGGTCATTTTGGTCTAATCAGTCATAGCTGGACACACTGTACCTTGACTCCAATATAGTGATGTCATTTCAGTCTTCTTTGAGAACAAAGGACAACAGCCAACCCCACATATAATTCACAGGACACAAAGAATTTACAGGATCCCATAAAATATGTATAGAAACACAAATCACTCAAATAGCCCATCAGGTTTTTCCTGAAAGTTTAGCATATTTGGGGATAGGGTGGGATGGGGAAGTTGCTACTGAACCAACAATTTCTCTTTACATTGGACCTGATCTGGCTAAGCAACTCACAAAAATAGAAGGGAAAGTATGCTAGATTCAGTAATATGTTTTTTTTTTGTTTTGTTTTTTGTCCTTCAAATGCCTCCAATTGCACAGTGTGTGTTGGTGGCTCTCTTCCTTTTCCAAAAATATTTTTGGAGTAAATCTTCCTTTAGGAGGGTAGTGCCCTATGTGTTATTATAAGCAATCATTATAGGGAAGTATTAAACTTGGGATTATCCATGATATCACCTGACTAGGAAAGTCCACTCTCAAGATATTTCCTCCAAAGTCATATACAAGCACACGTCCATAACTGCATTTGCTTCTGCAGGAATTCTAGCAATATCTTGACTGCTGACATACCTTGAGAAGGGAAAGTCTCAGGAACTCTAGTCTCCTTCTTGACCTCAGAAAAGAGAAATGGAAGGAGAATGATTCCAAAAATTATAGTATATAAATATAGAGTATTATTGTATCTTAAAAAATATGCTACATTAAGAAAAACCTGGAAAGTCTTGCATCACCTGATACAGAATAGAGTGAACACAACCAGGAGAACAATTTTAAAAAGAAAAAAAAAAGCTTTGAAATTCTTCAAGTTTTGATCAATAGGATGAACAATTGTGTTTTCGGAAGTCAAGTCATTAAGCATTTATTAAGGCCCTACTGTGGCCAGTCACAGTATTAAGCACTGGAGGTACAAAGGAAGGCAAGAATACTTACTTCCCTGGCCTTTAGGACCTGCTAGGTCAGGAAATGTTTTGGCCTTTGCTCACAATCTTATAGGGGGAAGGGAGACAACATGTGAACTACCATGTATAAACAGGATAAATTAGAGATAAACTTAGAGGGAAGGCATTGACATTTAAGGAGGACCAGGAAAGGCTTTTTGCAGAAGAGGGTATTTTATTTGAGAACTGAAGGAAGAGAGGAGGCAGAGTTGAGAAGGGACAGAATTCTATGTATGGGGGATAACCAGTGAAAATGCATAGAGTTGAGAGTTGTAATATCTTGTTCAAGAAACAGCAAGGAGGCTAGAATATGTGGAGGGAAGTAAGTTGTAAGATGACCAGTAGGAAGGAAATGGATTATGAAAGGCTTTAAAAGCCAAATAGAGGATTATAAATTTGATCCTGGAGGCAATTGGAAGCCACTGGAGTTTACTGAATAGAAGAGTGATAAAGTTAGACCTTCACTTTAGGAAGATCATTTTGATAGATGCGTGGAGGAGTTGGGAGAAACATTTAGTAAAGTCAATGAATGTTTATTGAAGGCTTTCTATGTGCCAGTCACTATGATAAGCACTGGGGATACAATATGAAAAAAGACAGTCTCTGCCACACAGAAGCTTATAATCTAATGAGGTAAAACAACTCACAAAATAAGCTGAAAAGTAGAGGAAAGAGGGAAGGTACCCAATACATGGAGAAATCAGAAAAGTCTCAGAATAGTCTGGCTAGGTAAGAAAAAAGACAACTGAGCTGAGCTCCATTTTTACTTGGATATTTGGAAGTTCATAGCAACACTCTCCAATCAGAGGAGCAGAGGGTAGTGATGAAATGGAGCACCAAAACTGATGGGATCTTGCAGGATAATGAAATTTTCCCAATAAGGAGCATGGTGGAGAAGACACAAAAGTTCCCGACTAGTGATGCCTGATAAGAAATAAGAGATTCGAAGCAAGGAAATCAACCAGAATGATATTTATTGCACTAATTCAGTTTTGAGGTGACAAGGGCCTATACCAAGGTGGTGACAGGGTCAGAGGAGAAAAGGAGCCATACATGAGAGATGTTGCAGAGGATACAGATGTTGCAGCTAGGTAGGACAAGGGATAGAGTGCTGGGCCTGGAGTTAGGAAGACTCATATTCCTGAATTAAAATCTAGCCTCAGACACTTTCTAACTGTATGACCCTGGGCAATTCACTTAAACCTGTTTGTCTCAGTTCCTTATGTGTAAAATGAGCTGGAAAAGGAAATGGCAAACCACTCTAATATCTTTGCCAAGAAAACCCCAAATGGGGTCATGAAGAGTTGGACAGGACTGAACAATGACAACAACAAAAGCAGAGGCAGAGTCAACAGGACTTGGCAACAGAATGGATATGGAGGGTGGAGAGAGAGTGAGGAATCAAGAGTGTAAGCCTGGGTGACTGGGAGGACTGATAATGAAGCATACTTCTCACCTCTTGGCAAAGAGGCAATAAAAATAATGAAAGCAGAGAGATATTTTTGTAGACAGACCCAATATGTTGATTTGTTTTGCTCTGCTCTTACAAGTTAGGGTTTATATTTGGTTGTGGGGATGGATAATAATAAAGATGTGAAGAAGGAAGAAAAGGAAAAAAACTGTCAAATATTTAAAAATGTATTGAAGATAGTAAAAAGATGTTTAGAGGAGACAGAGACAAGCAAGGCAGGCTTACTATTGTGTTAAATGTAACATCTTTTTAAAAAAACCCCAACAATAAATAACAGAAATTCAGTCTTGTCCAATCCTTTGCCAAATCTTGTTTTCACTTTCACTTTATTTCTCCTATGTGGACGCTTTTCTTTCCATTTTTACAGCCAGAATCCAAAGTCAGGCCCTCATCCCTTCTCACCTGGACTACTACAATAGCCTTCTTAACTGGTCTCATCTCTCAAGTCTCTCATCACCCCAATCTGATTTCTACTCAGCTGCCAAGGTTATTTTTCTGTAGTGCAGGTCTGAACACATTACCCTTCTTTTTCCCTTTTGTCCTCCTCTTCACATCCAGTCACAACTTTTCATCTCCAAGATCAAATATATGTCCTCTGTTTTTCATTCCAAGCTCACCACAACCTGGCTCCTCTACACACACTTACAATTCAAAAATACTGACCTACCTGCAGTTCCTCAGGTATGAGGAACTCATGTGCCTTATACTGGCTGTCCCCCACCCCTAGAATACTCTATCCCCACCTTTGCCTTTTTGTTTCCTTGACTTCTTTCAAGGTTCATTTTGAATCCTATCATCTCCAGGAAAGCCTTTCCTCATCACCCTAATTACCAAAGGTTGTCTTTTTCAGATCACCTCCTTCATCTTCTCTCTAAAATCTTCTATGTAGCTAATATTTACATGTTGTCTTCCTCATTAGATGAAAGTTCCTTAAGAACAGGGACTTCCCCCTCCCCTTTCTTTGTATCTCCAGTGTTGAACACAGTGCTTGGCACAGAATAAGCACTTAATAAATTGATGCTGATTGATTGAATAGACAAGATGAGGGAGAAGAGAATAACCATTTATATAGTGCCTATTATGTGCCAGGTGCTCTTTACAAATATGATCTCCTTTGGTTCTCATAATAATCCGGGGAGACCCTAGCAGTAGGTACAATTATCATCTCCATTTTACAGTCAAGGACATTGATGCAAAGAGAGGTTAAGTGACTTGCCCAAGGTCATACTGATAGTAAGTGTATGAGGCTATGTTGGAACTCAGGTTTTCTTGACTGCAGGCCCATAAGGAGATAACAAAGGCAGAATTTCCCTACTCCCATTGCACTTCCTAGCTACCTGTAATACACCAAATATTTCTAGCTGAGAAAGTCTAGTATCAAGCTAAGGTGTAAGTGAAAGTAAGATTAGTTTTTGCCCCAAACAAGATCTTAGGTATTTTGATTTGGGAAGAATTTTAGAGAGTAACCAAGTTTGAATCTTGACCTTGGGCACTTCACTTTACTTTTTTGATTGACTAACACATAAATCCATTCTGTTCTTTGTTGCATATCCACAGGTTCATGTTTATGGCGTCCTAAATAAAGAGTCCCCCTCCCCTTTTTTAAAAGAAGGAAACAAAAGAAAGTTAATGAATGTTTTTGTTCCTTCTCTTACTTTACCTACACAAGAGAGGCCCACTCTGGCTTGAAAGTCCAAGGCCGGGGGGGGGGGGGAGAAGACAGATTATAGGGGGCTGCTGGGTACTTCCAAGAGTCTGACTCTCTCATTCAAGTTACCAGTAATCTTTGAGGAAATTCTAGCAACTTGGAACCAATAAATGGGCCCAATTATGCATGTTTACCTTTATTATAGGTGTTCTGTAGATTCTTTGAGACAAAGATCAATAGCTCAAAAATTTACCAAGTTAATTGGAGAAACATCAAATTGACCAAGGGTTGCTCCAATCAACCCCCATTTTATCTTCACTATAATTAAATATTTACTCTCCCAAATACAAATGGAATGCTTTAGGGCACATTGACTCACAGTCACATTTCTAGATACTTATCTAGGGAACTAGAGAGGTGCAAGCATTTTCTTTATCTTGATTACAACCTCCAGGGGACTTGCACTAAGAGTATAAACACAGTCTGTTCAACTGTTTTCAGTTGTGTTTGACTATTTGTTACACCTTTTGGGGTTTTCTTGGCAAAGATACTGGGGTGGTTTGCCATTTCCTTCTCCAACTCATTTTGCAGATGAGGAACTGAGGCAAACAGGGTTAAGTGACCTGTCTCTAGGGCACCCTACTCACTGGGACACCTAGCTTCCTTGAGTATCAGTGAAATCCCACTCAAATTAGTATTTGTGTGTGTGTGTGTATGAATTAAATTACAGATTTAAATTACCCTACAAAGTAGTAATCACAAAACTATTTGGTACTAGTTAAAAATATGAAAGTTGATCAATTGAATAAATTAAGTACAAAGGACCCAAAACATAACAATAAATAGTTTGACAAACTTAAGGACTCCAACTACTGAAGGTACAAAAACTGTTGAAGAGATACGGAAATCAATCTGACAGCAATTTGGCTTAGCCAACAACTCACATGCAATACAGCAAGCTCAAAATGAGTGCATGACCTAGCTATAAAAAGATATAAACAAATTAGAAGAGGAGGGAGGAAGATGCCTTTCACAACTATGGTTAGGGGAAGAAGTTTTTTTTTTTTTTTTTTTTTTACTAAATAAGAGATAAAAAAAAATCACAGCAGATAAATTAGGGAATTTTGTTTCCATAAAATTGAAAAGTTTTTTGCATAAACAAAATGAATGAAATTAGTATTACAAGGGAAAGAATTATCTGTATACAAATCTGCAGCAAATTTATCTGATAAAGGCTGATATCCAAGATATATGGAGAATTGATACAAATCTATATGAACAAAGCTGTTCTCCAATAAATAAATGGACAAAGGATATGAACAGGCAATTTCAAAAGAAGAAACACAGGATCTCAACAAACATGAAAAAGTGCTCCAAAATGCTAATAATAAAAAAAATACAAATTAAAAATAACTTTGAGTTTCCATCTGACATTAGTAAGACTGGTAACAATGACAAAAAAAAAGGAAAATGAACATTATGGGAGGGAGTAAGGAGTGGAAGGACAGGCACATTAACACACTCTGGGTGGAGCTGGGTTATGGTCCCCCTATTCTGGAAATCAATTTGAAGCTGTATCTGCAAAGTCACTAAGCTGCATAGCTTTTTGATCCAGCCTTCTCACTACTAAACTTATCCAAAAGAGATCAAAGAAAGAGGGAAAATATTCATAGCTATAAACATTTATAGAGTCACTTTTTGTTGTGGTGAAGAACTAAAAACAAAGTGGGTGCCCATAAAGTGGGGGAAGGATGAGCAAAATCTGGTATTTTATTTCATAGCATTCTATTAAATTATTAGTACTAGTAGTATAAGTAAATATATTAGTATTAGTATTAAAGTATTAGACCATCTGAAATAATCAGAGGGATGGATTAAAAATATCTGGGAGAACTTTTGCAATCTGATGCAGAGTAAAATAAGCAGATTGAAGAAAACAGTGATTATAACATTGTAAAGGAAAACAATGAAAGGCTTCAGAACAATGAACTTCAGATCAATGAAATGACCAATGATGACATTAGTAAGTCAGTTAATAAACATTAATCAAATACGGTCCCTATATGGCAGGCATTGTGCTAAGTGCTGGGGATGCAAAAAGAGGCAAAAGATAATCCCTGCCTTCAAGGAGTTTGCAATCTATGGGGAAAGACAATTAGAAAACAAATATGTAATTGAGAGGTTGGGAAGGTGGGATTTGAGTTGGGATTAAAGGAATCCAAGAAAGCCAGTAAGTGGAAATGAAGGAGAGCATTATATGATCAATCATGATTGGCAGTGGTTTCTTATTGGCTTTAAAATCAGACATAAACTCCTCTGTTTAGTTTTTTTAAGTCCTTCACATCTTGGACTCAACTTATCTTTCCAGTCTCATTGTATATTCTTCTTCTTCTTCACTCTGTAACATAACACTTTATCTTCTGCCTCTTTTTCTTTGTGCTTCCTGTCCCTCATGATTGAAAAGCACTCTCCTGATCTCCACCTCAGAGGATCCTTTTCTTCCTTTAAGATGAAGTTTATGCCTATAATCCTTGCTATCAGAGAGGCTGAGACTGGTGGATATCTTGAGCTTGGGAGTTCTGAACTGCTTGTTAGGCATCCTCACTAAGAGTAGCATTAATGTGGAAAGCTCCCAGAATGGAGGGAGGGAAGCCACTAGGTTGCCTAAGGAGGGGCAAACTGACTCAGTTCAGAACCAGGACAGACCAAATTTCAATACTAGGATCAGGCCCATGAGTAGTTACCACATTTCCAGCCTGAGTAACAAAGGGGAAAAAAAAAAGGAAATTCTTTAAAAGGAAAAAAAAAAGTACACATATATGTTGTTTTTATTCAGTTGTGTTTGGTTTTGTACCTCAGTTAGGGTTTTCTTGTTAAAGATACTGGAATGGTTTTCTATTTCCTTCAATAACTCATTTTACAGATGAGGAAACTGAGGTAAACAGTACTAAGTGAATTACCTGCCATATAGGGACCGTATTTGATTAATGTTTATTAACTGACTTACTAATGTCATCATTGGTCATTTCATTGATCTGAAGTTCATTGTTCTGAAGCCTTTCATTGTTTTCCTTTACAATGTTATAATCACTGTTTTCTTCAATCTGCTTATTTTACTCTGCATCAGATTGCAATCTTATACAGTATAAGATTTGAACTCAGGAAGATGTTTTCCTGACTCCAGGCCTAGAGCTCTATCCATTGCACCACCTGGCTTCCTCATATGGGTATATATGTACCCATATATTCTGTACATACACACACAAACACACACACACACACTCACACATTTATATTCTATATACATTTATTTTATCTGTGTGTGTCTCTGTCCTTCTGTCTCTGTATCTCTATGTATAGTGTCCAAAATATATAGTGTTCAAAAAATATAGTGGCTCACTCTCCCCATTCACATTTGAATTAGCTTGTCTGGTCCACAGAGCTCAGCTACTTTTCCTCTCACCCTTAGGGAGCAGGGAGTAACTCTGAGATATTGGGGGGATTCATTGCTCATGAATCCTAGCCAGTGTGTTTTCTCCAATATCAATTGCCAGGTAATCTCTCGTTAATTTGGGCAGTTAGGTGGAGCAGTGGATAGAATACAGGGCTTGGAGTCAAGCAAACTCATTCTTTTGAGTTCAAATTTGGTCTCAGACACTTACTAGCTAAGTTACCTTGGGAAAGTCACTTAACCTTGCTTGCCTTAGTTTTCTAATCTGTAAAATGAGCTAGAGAAGGATATAGCAAACCAATTCCAGTATCTTTGCCAAGAACATCTTAATGAGGTCACAAAGAGTTGGACATGACTGAATGACAAATCTCCTTAATATCATTTAAACAATTAACATCAACTAGCTTTTCCAAAAGAATATTTACTGAGAAGATAGAACAAGGATTGAAGTATAACAGCATCCTAACCATGGGCATACTTGTCAATGAGCACACCTCAGCCCCTGGAGAAAGTGGGCTCAAACTTAAAGTGACTGCTACCAAATGTTCCCTCTATCAGGGTCACTTCTGGGTGTGACACAGCTGATATATGAGTTGTCCTCTTGCTTGTAGGACATGGTGTTGTAGATGCCAGTTCAATTCACTGCTAGACTGGGTCAAGAAGATTAATCCTCAAGGTTGGCTCCTCACTGTTGTCAGGGACTACTTCCTACTTCTGAGCGAAACTTTGATTGTCTTTTGATACTGCTTTTGATACTCATTCAACTAAGACCAGCTAAGGAAAAAAAAAAGACAAAAAGAAACTGGGGAGAGAGAGGGGGAGAGAGAGAGAGAGAGAGAGAGAGAGCTTTTCATATTTGTGATCTTGGAGCTACAGTTAAGTAAAAAGGCTTTTCATCACCATTAAATAGTCTGACAGAAAACAGTCAGAAGCTACTTGTATCTGTCCTAAAGTAGGAGGCAAGAGGCTCCTCCCTCATGCATTTCTGGAAGGGACTTACCAAACTCCATGGAGATTGGCTGCTGGCAGAGTATATTGTGTATTCTCTGAGATCTGGGCCCTCATTCGCCATTGCCCCCATTATCCATGTATATTTCCTTATTGTTTTTCCTATCAGAGTGTAATTTTTTATGAGTTGGGGTTACTCATTTATTATATTTGTTCTTGGCATAGTGGTGGACTCATAGTAGCTGCTTATTAAATTCTTGATTGATGGACAAGAGAATGAAATAAAAATTTTTAGATATGACCAACATGTGGATTTGTTTTACATAGATACATTTATTTGTTAACAAGGGAGAGCTTTTATTTTGGGAAAAGGAAGGATAGATGGGGAGAAAAGTTTGGAGAGGCTGATAGTCATACTTAAAAAAAAAGAAAACATGATTAATGAGTCATTCAACAATGAAGGCAAGAGAGTAGAAAGAAATTCGAAGTGGCTACAGACAATCAGGAAAGTGTTGCAAGTACCATTTTAAATTTGAGATATATAAAAAATGAAAACAAGTTCTATTTAGTAGATTCGCAGTTTCACATGCAGTCCTCTTTTTCTGTTCTTCTTTGTACAGGGAAATGTTCGGATTAGTTGCTGTTTTTCAAGGTTATAATAATAAAAAGGAAACAATTTAAAAAGAGCCCTGGACACAAAAATAAATTCCTTTCAATTCTTAATCTATAATGGGAATTGATGAATGTTTATCAAAGATGAGAAGAAAGCTTCACTGATGACACCAAGATTTTGAATACTGGAAATCAAATGAATAGGGATGTCACTAACAGAAATAGGATTATTAGTTGGAAAAGTTTGCCTTATGCTCTTACAACCCTACAATTCATATAATTCCTTTATTCCTCAGATGCTGTTTTGATGCTTCTGTGAATGTGAAGGACTAAATCAACTGATCGCTTCCTTTTTGGGAACCTGAATGAGCCCAAGTTTCTGTAATGAAATGGTACAGGAACTGAACCCCTAGTGTACATTTGATATTTGAAGTGTATCTAAGCCTGCTGCTCTAGGACTGCTACTTCCCTGGGGCTACCAAACTGGGTCACTTACATAAAGCAAGATCCATCTTCACTCTGAGTTAGTTTGGTTCTCAGTAAACTTCCACTCTGTTTTCTGGGTTCTGGAGCTGTTGTGATTCTAAGGACCCCTTTCTAGTAGACCAGTTACTTTTGCTTAAGGCACTTTTAGAGGCTTTGACCCAGCTTCATGGGCACACATAAACTGAGATGCTATCAATATTATTTTGTGAGTGATGAAGCAGTTATATGATGAGTGGTGGGTGATAGTCACAAAAGTTCTGAATATACAGGAGGAACTAAAAAAAAACAAACCTCTTTTTTTGTTGTTGCTAGGCAATCGGGGTTAAGTGACTTGCCCAGGGTCACATAGCTACTAAGTGTCGTATGTTGTGTGTCTGAAACCAGATTTGAATTCAGGTCCTCCTGATTCCAAGGCCAGAGCTCTATCCACTGTGCCACCTAGCTGCCCCCTTAAAACAAAACAAAACAAACAAACAAAAAACACAACTTTTTGAATGGAATTTGATTAGGAAAGGGATGTAAGAAGGAGATATGCTTGTGATATTTCTAAAAAAATTGAACCTACGTCACAATTTCATCGTGATGGTTTCACAACTATTAAAGTACTTATATGTAAGTTACTCTGGAGTTCTCTACACCTCACTAAAAATAAGTCTGTTAAAAAAAAGTTTTATTCAGTTAACATGGAACATGGGTTCAATTCAAGGACCTGAAATGAAAATCTTTTTCTACTCCTTGTAAAACCCACAGGCCTCAATTAAATGTAATGAACAATTGCAGTTCCATGTAACTGATGGTTAAACATATTGCCTTCCATATGGTAGAGAGATAGAGGATGCTGTATACAATGTGATATGCTGCACATTCTGTCAGATACAGGTTTCTATTGACCACCACCAAACTTCTGGTTATCCAGGTTCATGACTTTGAAGTCATCTTTGAGGCTTTTCTCGCCCCCCATATTCAATTAGTTGCTGAGTCTTATTGATTCTACCATTACAATCTCTCTCTCATCCTTGTCTGGGATAAAAGATGAGGAATATTACTGAGTCTGCATGTATATGTGTGAATATGCATCGGAAAAAATAAGAGTAGTGCTATGTGGTATGCAGAATATACTTTGTCTATAAGATCTTTTTGCTTAAGCCTGATCAGGCATATATGTCATTCCATCTCTCTGTATAGCATTCTTCTCTGGTTTTGTATGCTCAGTCATAGTATACTCAATGTAATATAGTAAAAGAAGGATTGCTTTGACATTGTGAAATACTTTCAAGTAGCACAGGTGTCACCAACTTGATACGTAAGGCCTCTTCCTGTTTTCTTTCTTACTGTGGCCAGTATTATAAGTGATCCACATTGAATGTGTGCTGTGGTAAATACAAAAGACTAAGTAAGACCTTTGGATGTGATTGAGGAATTTTTACCTATAGAAGTATCACAACACATCAGTCCCCTGGGACAGCTGATTCTTTTGCCTCCTAGCTCTGATATATATTGACTGTCAAGATTTTTTCAGTGCTTATGCTAGTTAATGTATGGTATTTTGTAGGCTGCCAGCATGTACTGTACTCTGTGGAACAGTTGATCTTGAAAGATGTCATTTTTTTCTCATTTTCTGACTTGCTTTGTTATATCAGTGTTGATTTATTTTACACTTTTGATACTCAGAGATTTTTAAAAACCTGATCACATCCTAGAAACTTTAAATTAAATAGTTGGATGCTACAAGCACAGAAAAGCAATCGTACACAAAATTAGTTCCTCTTGTCTTCTCTCATTTTCTCTCCTCTCCTATTCTCTTTTCCTTCCTTCCTTTTTCTATTGCCCCTTCTGTTATTTTCTCTCCTCCCTTCCTTAGGAATATTGTCTATATAATCTCACATGTATGTGCATTTTATAAATACTATGAAGGTGTTATTACCTATGTCAATGTGACAAATGATATTTTCCTTAATGCTTTGGTCCAGCCAATGCAAGAGTTCTGGAAGTAGTTTTTAAAGTGTGCACAATCACTTGCAATTCCTTTACCTAATGCCACACATGCCATATTTCCATGATTTTCCAATACAGTGTTATGACCACCTAAGATCATATAATGACCACAGAGATGTACAAAAGTAATGCTATTGAAAAGGCAAAGGTCTAACTTTCTTGCTCTACTGTTTTTGTTCAGTCATTTTAGACTCTTTGTGACCCCATTTGGGTTTTTCTTGGCAGAGATACTGGAGTATCTTTTCCAGCTCATTTTATAATTGAGGAACAGGGTTATGTAACTTATTCAGTCACACAGCTAGCAAGTGTCTGAGGCTCAGAAAGATGAATCTTCCTGACTTTAGCCCTAGCGCTCTATCCACTGTACCACCTAGCTGCCCATTAGTATCCATTTGCTCCACTAGTATTGAATATTGCAAGGAGGCAGAAATAGAGGCTATATAGATCTATTTAGGAGGTGAAGTTGGGCATAATAAAGTCTGGAATCAAACCTGCCTGCCTGTGGGTAACTTGTCTTCCCATCTAACAGCGTGATTTGTGTATCCTCATCTGTCAGTTTAGGATAACAATACTAATCAACCTTCAAGGAATGATAGGGGGACTTAAGTGACTCATTAGACCTTTACTTTTTAGAGTGTCCCTGTGTGTTGTTAAATAATGGGCTTTTAAAATCCACTGGGTAGCAAATCAGCATGAACACAAATGCCAATTTGGAGACAATTTTCTTGGAATGAAAAGGAAACATCCCAATTACAGACACTTGTGAAAGTCATTCTACCTTTGCTAGCATTTATTTATTCATTTTTTTTTTAGGTTATCTTAAAGGTAGTGCTTAGCTATCTTTGGGTAAAATGGTGAATGAATATTCAGATGGCCTGAGAAAAAATATTAAAGGCATAGTATTATTAACTATAAAATATTTATAGTAGCATTTTGTATTTAATTTATTTTGAAATTAATCTCATTAAGATAAATATTCTCCACAGTAAAGCAAAAACATGGAAAATAGGTCACAGAGAAATTTTTTAAAAAATTGAACTTCATTTCCCATAATTCTACTCGATATTTCCTTTTACTTCAATGGCAAAACAAGCTCATTTTTGTACCTGAAGTGTTAAGGATTGTTTTGGTGGATCTGAAGAGAACATCAAGATAGGTTGCTATTCCTGCCTCTTGCCTTCTGTTAGAGTCTCACCTACTTACGCCCCCAGACAGATGAGAATAACAGTAAACAGAAGAGGTGATGATGTTAATGAAGGAACATGGTATAAAGGAGACTATTGTTGCTTTGTTCTAATAACATCAGTCAGAATTTTAAAAATTTCCTGGATTTTTATAGATAAACAACAAAAGAAATAGTTTACTGTTGACACTTGAGTTCAAGAAATATAAATATATCCATAAGCATAAAAGCATGGAGAAAATGTATATATCACTTGACTATGGACATTTCTAGTTGTAGTATACCATCACATATTGTTTTTTCACTGAACTGGTACAGATGAGATACACTAATAACACATATATGGAAAACTGGTTAATTTAGTAAAATCTGCAGTTTTTTCAAGGGCTGCTAGGTGGCACAGTAGATAGAGTGCTGGACCTGAAGTCAGAAAGACTCATTTTCCTAAGTTCAAATCTGGCTGTAGATACTTAGCTAGGTGACCATGGGCAAGGCACTCAACTCTGTTTACCTCAGTTTCCTTATCTGTAAAATTAACTGGAGAAGCAAATGGCAAATCACTCCAATATTTTTGCCAAGAAAACCCCAAATAGGGTCAGGAAGAGTTGGACACAACTGAACAACAACAACAGAGTTCCTTTATTCAAGAGTTCTTAGTGCTGAGTTTTTGAACACAATTATTCAATGAACATTTATTAAGAACCCACTATGTGCCAGGCACTGTGCTAAATGCTGGGGATACAAAAAGAGGAGGCAGTCCCTACGCTTAAGGAACAATCAAATTGCGGAGACAACATGCAAACAAATATATGCAAAACTAGTTATATACAGCATAAATAGGAAACAACTAACAGAAAGAAGGTGCTAGAATTAAGAACTTGTTTTAAAAATATTTTGATAACTATTTCAACATAATTAACTTCTTTTGCAATTCTATGTATTTTATTTACACATTCAAAAACCTTATTTTGAGAAGAGGTCTATAGGCTTCATCAAACTGCTAAAGGGGTCCATGACACAAGAAAGGTTAGTTTATGTGTTTCTCTATTCTGTTTGAATCCCCTGAGAAGTGGAATATACTTTGTCACTTATCCTTTGAGCTTTAGACATCAACTAGCATCATCAGATACAATACTGTCAATCAAAAAGACTTGTGGCTGACAGATGGAAGTGGCAAGTATAAATATCTTGTGACCATGTCTTTAGAAAAGGCTGTGTAGAATGAGAATATTAATAATATACCTCTCCTACAGTCTCTGAAATACTGACTGTGTGACAGCATGGATGAAAATTTTGACCAGATATCATGAAGCTACAGGATTTGCAACTTTTTGACATATAGATTTTAAACAGATTCTTTTAATTTTTTTCAAAATTATTTCTTTTCCTTTTTTAACCCAAAAATGATTTGGGTATTGACTAAAATTTCCTTTTATAATAATGAAAACTTGAAAAAAACTCTACTATGAGAAGGGTAGGTGGAGGTATGAGGACCACTTGGGCCTAGGAGTTCTAAGTTGTAGTAGGGCTAAAGCAAATGAGGTGTCTGAGCTAAGCCCTGAACAAATAAGTGAAACCTCTGGGAGCAGGGAGTCCACTTGGCTGCCAAAGGAGGGTGGGTTGACCCAGGTTGGAAACTGAGCAGGTCAAATCTATTGTGTCAGTCAAATGTAGTATTGGGCCCATAGGTGGTCCCTGTAATTCCAGACTGGGTGAGAAAGTGAGACAGCAGAGAGAGAGAGAGAGAGACAGACAGACAGAGAGACAGACAGACAGACAGACAGACAGACAGACAGAAACTTGATCAATTGTAATAGGGACTGGGCAATATAAGCCCAATCTTTAAGCATAAGCACACGTGTAGCATGATCTAATTGATAAGACTCCAACACCTCTGCTCCCCCCTCTCCCCCCACATCTGAAATCTGGGTGACTTTTCTGGAAGTTTGTGATGTGGTAAAATGAAAAAGCCTCTCTTCACTATACACTAAACATATAGGAAGTAGTACAGAATGCTTGTTCATTCTCTGAATGTAGGGATCTAGCTCCTCTGATCAATTGCAGAAGGCACACTGCCTATACTTCTGAGAAGTGAGCTCATATATTTTTTGTTTAAAATTTTCATTATATTTAAAAGGAATTTATAGTCAATGGCCAAATCATTTTGCTTTGCTAAAATTGGGTATTTGGGCTGCTTTCCTTTATTTTTAAATGCCTAGCTAATATATGTCCTGTTTACCCTCTGGGTGCAGTAAAAAAAAACAGAAGCATAACATTTATATTCTGAACACAAAGAATCCAGTTGATTTCCTGATCCTTTTTTTTTTTCCTGGGCATTTTCATCACATTTCCCCTGGTGCTGAGACATTATCACAAAAGGCAATAAATGTGCAGTCTTCCCTCTCTTGCCCCCTCTACCCACTTCATTGTAGTTCAGGTCTCTAAAAAAAGAAAGCAAGTGAGAAAACACATTAAAGTGAAACAGCTAGAGTTAGTGTTCAGCTATAGTGGCATCCAAAGATTTAGAACTTTCCCTCTCCAATCAACCTTTTCTTTGTCTGCATGTATGCGGTTAATAGCCACAGCCAAGAGCTTCTACTTGCTCATCCTTCTTCAAGCCTGGAGCAACAATCAGTGTGTACTCATGTGGTAAAGCCTTGGCCTTTCCTATCAATTCTCTTGACAAGAATGTTGTCAAGTCTCGTTTGTTCCTTTCTTAGCTGATGAACTTATTTCAGGAGGCTGGTAGTTCTACCTCACATCTGTCTGTGATGTGCCATACAAGCCCTACAGCTCTATTGCTCTCTCATTGCCTTTGCAGGGTGCCTGAGATATGCCTCAAGGACTCAGAGCATGTGTTTACTGAGAGATACATAGGACACCTTGGTGTGTTATGAAGTACCAGGTCTATCTGAATATATTCAGTTTCCTCTCTTATTTGCCAGTATTTAATTAGGATAGTAGTGGTACATGGTAGTTACAATGGAAAGAGGAGGTTGATAGTGGAGGACAACTCTGTGTATATATAATGGGATAGATGGACAGGCGGCTATATTGATAGATAGTGGATGCTCCCTTCTCTGCCTCAACCCAAAACCTTCTACTCCCAGGTGTATCAAAGATGTTTCTTTTACTTAAAAAAGAGAAATTTGATAGCTCTTGGTGATCACACAGTTGAAGAGAGCTTTTGTATGACAAAATTTCAATTTATGGATAAATGCAGTTAATTTCTATCTATTGCAGTCATTTCTAATGCATATCTATGGCACTAATTTCTATCTATTTAAATTCTAAAGTATCCTTATTAACTTGGATATATCAATCAATCAACATGTACTTATCAAGTGCCAACCATGTTTGACAGGCACTGTACTAGGGTCTGGGGACAATTTGGAGGAAGAAATGGACTAGAATCTCAAGGGAAATGTTGACAAAATAGGAAATAAAGGGGAATAGCACTTCTCAAGGTATGGAGCAGGGATCAGATTTCATGGAGGATATAAAATTGGAAGTGGGCCTTCAAGGAAAGAAAATTTTCAAAAGGTTGGAGTGCAGAAGAAGTAAATTACCTCTAGGTATGGGAGATGGCCTTTCTAAATTTAGGAGGTGGGAAACTATAGGATACTAGAAAACAATAGTCTAGTCCTGAAAAGGTCTGAAATAACTTTAGAAAAAAAGGTAGGAGATAGATTAGATAAGGTCTCAAATGCCAGATGGAAGACTTTGTATTTTGTCTTACAGTACTACTAAAGGTTCTGTAAATCAGACCTCTACAATTATCTTGGCACCCTGTGAGGGATGATTTGAAGAGGGGAAAGACTGTAGGTCAGGAAAGAATTTGGAAATCAGGAAATAGGTCAGTGACAGTGTGAATGAAATTATTGTAGAGATTAGCAGTTGATTGGGTGTGTGAGAGTAACTGAGCAGGAAGAGGAAAAGATGGTTCATAGGTTTCAAGCCTTTGGTGATTTGCAGGATGGTAGTATCCTCAGTAGGAAAAAAATGAGGCAATTTGGAAGAGAGATGTGTTAAAAACAGTAAAGGAGGGAAGTTCATAGTTTACCCACATGATTCTCATCTGCATCTCCAACTGCTGTTTTCTATGGTCTAAACGTGTAAATGTGCCTTTTTTTTTTTTTGAAGCAATCAGGGTTAAGTGAGTTGCCCAGGGGTCACACAGCTAGTAAGTATCAAGTGTCTCAGGCCTGATTCGAACTCAGGTCCTCCTGACTCCAAGGCTGGAGCTTTATCCACTGTGCCATCTAGCTGCCTCAAGTATGCTTTTAAATGTAGAATCTAACATTTGAAAACTTCAATTGATAGACCATTAGCTCATTTTCTAAATGAAACAAGCCCCTTTAGTCTCCAAATTTGTCATTTTGTGCCTTGAGGCCTTTAGAAGAAAGTTACCTTATAAATTCAAAGAACTTATTATTACTAGTACTGCTGCATAGGGAATCAACCATGGCATGGAGAACTTTTAAGAAGGTTTAATTTTAAGAAGCTTATCAAAAAAGAACTACTTGCAAGGAAATCTGGGTTTCTCAATTACAAATATTCTATTCTCTCAATAAATCCTGACCCCTAAATATACCCACTCTGGTTATATCAGTCACCTTTTTAAATCTGCTTAACCCTTACTAAATGATCAATCTTGAGTTGCTTTCCTTTGTTATTGTATATTATAATCAGAGCCATAACTAGGTCTTTCACTTGAGGCAGAAATAGTTGAGGCCATGGGAAGGGAATGGGAATGGCACAGGCGATAGTCTTAGATGTGATCACCTGGGTGCAAAGTTTTAGTTATCCCATCTGGTTAGGGCTTTGACTGCAGTTCAATTAGCGTGCATGGTCACTGCTGTCTATCACTCTGAAGGCTCTAAAAAGTTCACAGCTACAGAGAGCCTGCAGGGTCATATGCTGTCTTCATAAAGAAAATGAAGGGAGCGCAAGCAAAGGTTTGTACTTATTTATCTTTGGGTTACCTACATGCTCAAAGGACTTGTTTCAATACATTCTTGAATAATCAAATTCAATTCTATTAGCATGTATTAAGAACCCTTTGATTTGCAAGGCACTGTGCTAGGTGATAGGGACAAAATAGCAAAATGAATAACAGGAAGTAAAAATAGAAAGTAATTACATCTCATCAAAAGCCAAGTGAAAGTAGTACCAAATTGAGTTATTCAAATTTAGTCCTAGGTGGTATTCAAGTAGTAGCTCATTAGTCAACATGACTAGTATCCAAGGTAGCCCATTTTTGTTGTTTTCCTATTTTGTGTTTGTGTGTAAATACCAAATGGAAATATTGGTTTCTGGACTAGTTTTCTCTTACATGTTTTGTATTTATTGTTTCAAATAAGTCTTACTACTTGAAAAGGAATTGGATTTTTAAAAATTTTTTTTTAAAATGAAGAGAGGGTATGGGGACCAATTATTTAAGATGCTTGTTATGGAAAACAAAGTAAAATGTAAAAATTTAACATTCAGTTTTCTTTTAATGTATCTTCTACCACTCAATAACTTATCCTGACATGAGGAGTTGTGGCATTAAACCATATGTTAACATATATTTCTATTCATATAATAATACTTAACATTGATTAATATACTGTATGCAAACACCTGTACTAGAAGTATAGAGAAATGGTCCCTGTCTTCATGGTGTTTATAGGAACATAAGATACCAATACTAATAACTATATTTTGTAATATATAATATCCAATAACATGTTATGGTGCTAAGTACCATATTAAAGCAATTTAATTAATTTAATTAATTAATTAACCAATTAATTAAAGCAATATAAATAAATCCATAGTGAGATCAATATAATAGAAAATTAAGGCCATTTTGAACAGCTAGGAAAATCATGTAATGAATGAATGAATGAATGATTGAATGAAAAAAATATATCAAGTACTTACCATGTGCAAACATTGTGCTAAGTGTTGGGGATACAAACAGAAAAGTAAGGCAGTCTCTATTCTCAAAGAGCTCACATTTTAATGGGGGAGGCAGCATATATGGAGGGTTTTTAACTGCAAGTCAGATGGTAAAGTCCCATGGTACTTAAGATGCAATGGCCAAACATATGGTCTTGTCTATGCTTTTAATGTAATTTCCACTGATGGAAATCATTATCAGTTTCTGATGTTGAACTTTATTTGACTAGAGAAAGGACTTTAGGAGCAGTTGCCAGGCTGCATGTATCCAGAATTATGGTTGAGGGTATTGGGCTGGAAGCATTACCATTCTCAAGGTTCTTGTATTCAGCATCCTGGGCTATCTCTATCAGGAGCTAAGGGGAGATGGTGATCAAGAAGATGGTGGTGGTATGACTTGCTTGGCACATGCTCCCTCTTATATCTCTCTCTTTCAGGGGAACTTACAGCTTCAGTAAATATGGCTTTCCTGCCCTGTGTGGAGCAAAAGATTGGTAATTGGAAGAGATGGGTGGCCTCTTCTCCATGGGAATTGCTTCCCTGGATGATGGCTGTGAGTTTTGGACTGGAAGCAGGACTGGTAGACTGTTGAGATGCTGATGTTTTCAGGGCTCCTGTTCCTATATCATAAGTGCTTGTAAGAAGCAGCATGGTGTGGTAAAAGGAGCAGCAGCCTTAGTCTGGAGATACTTGGGTTCAAGTCTTTCTTTAGATATTTATCATGTGGCCATGGGCAAGTCATGTAATTTCTCCGAGCCTCAGTTTCCTCATCTGTAAAGTGGTAGTAATAATAATAATACTTCACAGGTTGTTGAAATGATTGAATGAAGTAACGTGTATATATAAGCAAAATAGTATCAATAGTGATTAAGACGTGTAAAAGACAATACTTTAGTCTAAGTCTTTCTGATACCAAGGTCATCCTACTATTATACCATGTTGACTCAAGTTAGAGAATTAAATTTTGTATAACTTTCTCCAACTTTATTTTATCACGTATAAAATAATTTATAACTTATCCTCAAAAAACAATAACAAAACATATCAAGTTTAACCCAAAGGATTTGACCCATTTCCTGGTTGTTTTGCCTCTCTTCTTTCTTAAAAAAACAAAAGCATAGGGAGTTAGTTTTTACATTTATCTCCTTCCCTCCCTAAACTGACTATATCAAAGGTAGTTCACTATTAGACAAATATTTCATTTTTCTTCTGTGTTGTTATCATTTAGGTGTCTATCAGAATTTTCCATAAAAGTTGGCTTTAAGCCTCAAACTCAGTATACAAAATCTCAGATTAATTTATTATTACTTAAAAAAAGAAATATACATGCAAAAATCAATATAGCCATATGTTATATAAGAGGAAAGGATACCGTTTTTATTAAAGTCTGTTTTCATTTAGCTAAAGAGGAAAATCCTTAACTAAAGGCTGACTAAATATACAAAGAAACCAAACAAAACCAAAACAAAACCAAGCCATCATTCTTGAGTACTGAAAAATTTAATCACTAAATAAGTATTTATTGAGCACCTAGCATGGACTAGGCACTGTGAAGAATACCAAGCAACATAGCAAACCGCACTTGTTCTCAAGGAGTTTACACTTTAAAAAAAAATCCATTTTGTACTATGTACTCTCCATTATTTCCTTTGATTTGTGAAATAATCCTTTGAAATGGATAGGACAGATCTTATTTACCCTCATTTTATTCGTGAGCATACTGAGACAGAGAGATTATATGACTTGCCCAAGGTCATGCACATAGTAATGACAGAACTGGATTTCAAATAATAATGGTATTCTAAAATGATTTTTACATAGAACTTTCAGGTTTGGAAGCTTAAAGTTTTGGTCTTCTGACTCTAAGTTCAAAGCCCTTTTTCTTACATTAAGCTACCCTCTCATCTAGAAAGACACAGAAATCAAAGATTAACCAAAAAAATCAAAAAGAGAGTTTTTGATAACTGCTGAATGAATAGTATTAATATGCCTAAGGACATTAGAAAAAGGGATATGTTTCAGATCCAGGAGGTCAGTTTCATTGTAATGTTGAAGATGACGATGATGGTGGATGACTATTATTATTGGAATCTTGTACTAAATTTATGGCTTGTAAATAAAGTGTTTTTCATACATGATTTCATTTGATCCTCAAAACAACCCTTTGAGTTAATTAAGTGATTTGAAGCCAGGTCTCAAGACTAGCCCTCTTGCCATTTTTTGTGGCATTTTCTCTGAAATCATAGAATGTCTTAATTTTGTAGATTAGGAAACTTAGACCCAGAAAAAGGCAGACCTTGGAAGCTCCTAACATTACAAATTTCATAGTGTATTTAGAAAAGAAAATGCCTGCAAATTGCTTTACTGCCTTATAGTCACACTTCTCAGAGACTGTCTTGATATGTAATTTGTGTATATAGATATTGATGCTAATCCACTTCATCATGGTTTTAAATTTATGGGAGAACTTTTTGCTCATTTCAGGCTTATCTTATCTCTCACCTGTTAGAATATAAACTCTTTGATTTCAGAGGCCGTGTTTTTGTGAAATCCACTCATATAAATACTGACAAAATTTTATTCTAACTTTCGTGCTTAATTGCTCAAAGTTGAAATTAAAGAGGGGGATGATGGGGATTATGGTTTTCTGAAATAGTGACTTGGCCTGAGGACCAAGTAACCAGGCAGATCCACAGCAACAAGATAGGGTTAAGCAGTGAGCAGTAAGGAAGAGTACAGGCAGGCAAGTTGGTAGTTGGCAACAGGGAGCATCAGAGGTTCAGGTATGCAGGTTTGGGTTGGTTGGTCAATTGACACTGGCAACCTTACAATAGAGACTGTGATTGCGGGCCAGAATTTCAGTCCCTGGAAAGACTTGACATTTGGGGTGGAAAGTTGGCAAAGTGGGACTCCAGTCCCAGAGTAACTTGGGTACCAATTAGAGACTCAGGGATTAGACAAATCATTATGTGCATGGAATGCATCCAGTCATTAGAATTATGCAGCTCCTGCTACTGTTATTACTATGACCACTACTAATCATAGGTAATATTTATAAGGCTCTTTAAAGTTTGCAAAGTGCTTTACATATGTTATTTCATTTGATCCTTACAATAACTCAGTAAAGTAGGTGCAATTATTGCCCCCATTTTAGAAATCAGGAAACTGAGGCTGAGAGAAATTAAATGACTCAATCACAGTCACACAGCTAGTGTCTGAGAAAAGATTTGAACTGAAATCTTCCTGACTTGAAGTCCAGAATCCTATATAATTTTCAATCCTGACTCTCATGATAGGTACACAAAGTCCAATGACTGGACCTGGGATACAAGATGAGACTGGAAACAGGAGCAAAGTCTAATTTGGCATTAAACTGGTAAATGACTGTCTGGGGTTCCTTCCACCCAAGGCACACTAAGAGATGGAACATTGTACCACAATGGGCCAAAAGATGAATGTTCCAAATTTTATACAAGCAAACCTTCTGTGCATAAAGATTTGCTGATGGGATACATAACATTTGTCAACTTTCTGTTTCTCAACATCAGTCAATGAGAACCTTTGCCATAAGGGCAAGTGGCATATCCATGGTACTTCCAACCCTAATCCCCATACTAATTACCCTTATTCTTCCTTGGTCCAATACAGTACATCCATTGTTTAATTCATTCCAATGTGTTTTGAGATAAAGAAACTTTTAAATTTCCTTCATTGTGATCTTTTGTTCTATGCAAATACTAAAGAACATGATGATTAGAGAATTGAAAGGCTAGAGACCGTGATCCCTCTTCTACAAAGCACCAAATCATAGTTTGTTCCCTCTGAGGTTTCACTATACCAAATTTCTCACAGGACCTTTAAAGAAAGTGATCATATGACATCTCATAAAGCACTCACATATCAGTGAAGAAAGGTAGAGCTACTAAAGGCATCTTTCAGGACATAGTGCAAAAAAAAGAGATTATATTTGGTATTTCTTAATGTCCATGACCTTTTGTTCTTCCAAATATTTTGTTCAAAATTTTGTATGTATACACATGAGGGAAATTGATCTATAATTTTATTTCTCTGTTTTGTCTTTTCCTGGTAGAGGTATCAACATGATATTTGCATCATGAAAGGAGTTTGGTAGGATTCCTTTTTCACCTATTTTCCTGAATAGTTTATAACATTGGAATTAATTGTTTTTTAAATATTTGGTAGAATTCACTCATGAAACCATCTGGCCCTAGGGTTTTTTTCCTAGGGAGTTCATTAATAGCTTCTTTGATTTCTTTTTCTAAGATGGGATTATTTAGGAATTCTATTTCCTGATCTGTCAAACAAAGAGATTTATATTTTTGCAAATATTGAACTATTTCATTCAGATTGGCAGATTTATTGGCATGTAATTGAGCATAATATTTCCTAATGATGGCTTTAATTTCTTCTTCTTTGGTGGTGATTTCACCTTTTCATTTTTGATCCTGGATATTTGGTTTTCTTTTTTTTTTTAAAATCAAATTAACCAATGACTTATCTATCTTATTGTTTTTTTTCCCCATAAAATCAGCTCCTAGATTTGTTTATTAGTTAAATAGTTTTTTTTCAATATTATTAATTTCACCTTTGATTTTCAGGATTTCCAATTTGGTGCTGAGTTAGGGATTTTAATTTGTTCTTTTTCTAGTTTATTTAGTTGCATACCCAATTCATTGATCTGTTCTTTTTCCATTTTACTGATGTAAGAATTTAGAGAAATAAATTTTCCCCTGAGTACTGCTTTGGCTGCATCCCATAAATTTTGATATGTTGCTTTATTGTTGTCATTTTCTGTAATGATATTGTTGATTATTTCATGATTTGTTCTTTGACCCACTTATTCTTTAGGATTAGATTAGTTTCCAATTACTTTTTAATCTATCTTTTCACTGCCCTTTGTTGAATGTAATTATTTATGGCATTATGATCCAAAAATAATACATTTACTATTTATGCCTTTGTATGTTTGGTTTTGAGGTTTTGTGCCTTATTACATGATCAGTTTTTGTGTAGTTGCCATATGCTGCAGAGAAAAAAGTATATGCCTTTCTGTTCCCAGTCAGTTTTCTCCAAACATCTGTCATATCTAACTTGTCTAATATTTATTTACCTCCTTAGTTGCTTTCTTGTCTATTTTTGGGTTGGATTTATCAAGTTCTGAAAGGGGACAGTTGAGGTCCCCCACTAGTATAGGTTTGGTTTCTATTTCTTCCTATAACTCAATTAACTTCTTCTTTGTGCATGTATATTTAGTATTGATATTGCTTCATTGTCTATGGTACCTTTTAGCAAGATGTAGTTTCTTTCCTTATCTCTTTTAGTTAGATCTATTTTTGCTTTTACTTGGTCTGAGGTCAAGATTGCTACCTCTCCTTTTCTTTTTTTTATAATACTTCAGGTAAAGCATAATAGATTCTGCTCCAGCCCCTTACCTTAACTCTGTGTGTGGCTCTCTGCTGCAAGTGTGTTTCTTGTGAGCAACATATGGTAGGATTCTGGTTTTTGATTTACTCTGCTATCTGCTTCCTTTTTATGGGAGAATTAATTTCATTTACATTCATAGTTATGATTACTAACTGTCTTTCCCTTCATTCTATTCTTCCTCCTATTTGTCATCTCTCTCCTTTCACCCTACCCCTGACCTGCCCTCCCTTCTGTCACTTCCCATTGCACCCCTCCTTACTTGATCTTCTCCTGTCCTACTTCCCTATTGGGTAAGATAGATTTCTATATTCAACTGATTGTGCATATGATTCCCCCTTTGAGCCAATAATGATGAAAGGTTCAAGTAATGCTCGTTGCTCACCCTCCCATTTTCCCTTCCACTGTAATAGGTTTTCAATGATTCTTCATGTGAAATAATTTACCCCATTCTTCCTCTTCCTTTTGCACCAATTGTACTACTCTTTCTCATCCCTTAATTTTTTTATGTCATTCCCTCTAATTCACCTTATAACTATACCTTCTGTCTATGTATTCCTTCTAGCTGTACTAATAGTGATATATTTTAAATAATTACCAGTATCATCTTCCGTAGGGATGTAAATAGTTTAGCTCTCTTGAATCTCTTATGTTTTCTTTCCCCTTTTTACTTGCTTATTTTTCTCTTGGGTTTTGATATTGGAGGTCAAATTTTTGGTTTAGTTCTGGTCTTTTCCTTATGAAAGCTTGAAATCCCTCTGTTTCATTGAATGACCTTTTTCTTCCCTTGATATATGATGCTTAATTTTGCTGGGTAAGTGATTCTTGGTTGTAATCCTAGCTCCTTTGCCTTCCAGAATATCATGTTCTATGACCTCCAGTTCTTTAATGTTGCAGCTGCCAAATGATGTGTAATCCTGATTGTGACTCTCCAATATTTGAGTTGGTTTCTTTTTTTTTTGGCCACTTGTACTATTTTTTTCTTCACCTGATAATTCTGAAATTTGACTATAATGTTCCTTGGAGTTCTTATTTTGGGATATCTTTCCTGAGGTTATTGGTGGATTCTTTCAATGCCTATTTTGCCCTTTGGTTCCTGAACATCAGAGCAGTTTTCCTTGACAATTTCTTTAAAGATGTATTCTAGATTCTCCTTTTGATTAGGGCTTTCAAGTAGTCCAATGATTCTGATACTGTCTTTCCTGGATCTATTTTCCAGGTCAGTTATTTTTCCCATGAGGTATTTTACATTTTCTTCTCCTTTTTTTTCATTCTTTTGTTTTTGTTTGATTGATTCTTGCTCTCTCATAGAGTCATTAGCTTCCACTTTCCCAATTCTAACTTTCAAGGTGTTGTTTCCCTCAATTAACTTTTGTACCTTCTTTTCTATTTTGTCAATTGTACTCTTTAAGGAGTTGTTTTCTTCAGTGGATTTTTGTATCTCCTTTTCCATTTGGTCAATTCTACTTTTTAAGCAGTTTTCCAGGCTGTTGAGAATCTGCTCTGCTGTTTCAGGATTTGTTCTGCGGTGCTACTTTATGGTTATTTATGTTATTTGGAGGTGAATATGGGAGAGCTACAGTGATTTACTCCTTACTGTACCATCTTAGCTCCCAGAACTCTGAATGTTAAAAAATTACAAGGAACAACATGGCCCCTGCAAGGAGACATGAGAAGACACCTATCTTTGATTTGTAGAGGTGAACAATCAATGAGTATGAAACATTACATAAATTTTCAGATCTTTTTCTAAGTATTGTTATTTTTTGCTGATTTTTAAAAATCTTTTTCTTTAAAAAATATCGTTTGTTATATAAGATGGAAATTTAGGTGATGTAAAGGAAATTTAGGTGATGTAAAAGCAGAAGATATTAGTAAACATTTAATTTTAAAACTTTATACTCCTGTAGAGTTATTTGAGGCTCAACATGGTTAAGTGATTTGTTTATACTCAGACAGTTAAGTGTATTTTACTTAAGACAGGAAAGTAGGCCTTCCTGATGCTAATGTTGCCTCTCACTGGCCATTTATCCTGTACGTTATTATTATACTCCTACCCTATATCATAAGCATGGACACCTTTACCTGACACCACTGTTATATTTCATGGAGAAATATGTGTGTCTCTGATATTATCTTATCTGCTAAGTCTATCAGAGGATTTAAGATGTTTCATTAAAGCTTGTTGTGAAAAAGGTGTGTCCAGGTATAGTGGAAAGGTTGTTGGCTTAATTGCAATGAAGGGAGAGAGAAACATTGTCGCCAGGATAACTACAAAAGCTTTTTCAGGACAGCCTACTTTAGCATGTGTTCCATATGCATACATTTGTCTTGGTATGACAATCTGTGATTTACATGTTAGGTGATCCAATATAGACATCTGAAACAGTTTCTGCATCAGTGTGATGCTTCAGTGATCTCCTGTTCCTTTAGCCACATTGTTAAAGTAGACTTCCTTCAATCTTGCTTCTCTAACTTGCTTCTTTTGCATTTTTGGTCCCTACCTTCATTTCTGCCTTATTGCTCTGATTTTAATCTTTTAATAATAATAATCTTTCCTCATATTGAAAGATAAATAAATTCCCATTAGGCTACACTTTGAAGAGGGGAAGAAAACAACTTTTAAAGAGATAAGATACCTTAGTTTTATTATTAATAATGATAATGATAAGTATAACAATGACAATAATGATAAAGACAATAATTATAAATAAAAAGGTAACTATAAGGGGGAGGGAGGGAGAGACAGAGAGAGAGAAGGGAGAGAGAGAGAAATTAATTCAAAAATATGCTGAGCATTGTGGGGGACACAGAGAATATGTCACAGCAAACTGGTTATAGAGATTAGCCCTAAATGAATTTATTATTTGAAACATCTAGATTTTATGGTATTCTTTGCCTCTCTCAAATATTATTTTAAAAGTTTTATTCTATTTTAAGGTGTGTCTTTTTATGGACATATATGTGTATATCTATAAATATTTGTGTATATATACATATACACACATATACATGTATACACATATGTATATACACACACACACACAACAATATATGTATATATATGTTGTTATGTGTGTATGTGTGTATATATCTATATATCTCTCTATATATCTGTATATGCTTGTTTCCCAACCCTACATTCACTATTGCTCTACTCCTTTCAGCCACCATCCCAAGCAAACCTCCAAATAAGGCTCTCTCAGAATTACTTCTTACCAGGATGAGTTAACTGTAAAGGTCACTAAAGCTGAGACAACAATCTTCCTCAGTATCAAGTTGCCCTCTTAGGTGTTGGAGAAATGCCTTTGTTCTCTTGCCTGCTTTGTCCTTGTTCCCTCCATTGCTATGGCCCTCCTCCTAGATAACTATTTTTTTGTTTGTTTATATTTTTGCTTTCTACTACTCCAGTTGCTGACTATTTGCAGACTTTGCACATCCCATCTGGCACTGTCCTCTGGTCTTTGTGTACTCTTGTTTGCATACATGACCTACTATTGTCCAGACCTTTGTTTAACATATCCTGCCATCCTGGTCTTGGTGTCCTGACTAGCCCCCTCAGGCTCATGCTGCTCATGTCCTGATATAGAAATTAAGGGTCAAGCTTCAGTATGCTTTTATTTTTTTCATTATCTCCTCTTGTGCTCTTACCTTATCACAGATACAGATTCTGCCACTAATTTAGATGCGTCAAACACTGTCAAAGTGACTGGTCATTTGAACTGGTCCGCTAACAAATCTATATTACGCGTTCTGTTGCTTCTGCTGCCCACTTTTCTGCATATTGTAGGGCAGACACTATCAATTTACAGGGATACCTTGCACTATGTTGATCTGAAATTACAGAATTTCAGAACCAACCTATTCAGAATCGTCTCCCTTTGCCAAGCAATTATTGACTAGTTCTTCCTAAGGAAGAGACTCCTTGTGCCAATAGTGTGTGGTGACTTTTCTCTTAGGCTCTTCCAACCACAGCTTTTCCTCTGATTGTTCCAGATACTTTTTAGCTCAACATGTGGGGGACACTGGCAAAAGGTCTGCAGCTTCTTAGATAAATTACTAGAACCAATCAGTGTCACTATACATGTACTATATCCTCTGTATCTCCCACTGCCAGGAAGTCTTGAGTCAGGTTCTCAGATATTATCATGCCTGATCCAATTGGGGCATTCTGGGGAGGACCCTAATTTCCTGAATCTGTGTCTACAGGTCATCCATCTTGAAAAGCTGGGGAGCACAAAATACAAGTGGTCCTGGATGAGTTTTACTACTAAACCATTTTCAGAAGTCACTCACAAAGGTCTGAAGAATGAGTCAGGCTCTGGAGTCCTGGCTGTCAAGAGATAAGACCCAGCCCTTCCAGCTGTGAGGCCTTATCATATGCGAAATGTCTTCTCAGTTTCGTGAGCAGTAGGTCATGAATTTTTGTATGAGGACTTAACTAAGATAATTGGGAGACTGTTATCACCAGAAGCTTGGACAACCAGGTATTCTGATCTAGCTGTGACTCAGATTGGCCCCCTGCTATCTTAAATTTAATGTTGGAACAAAATGGAACACTCATAGGTCATTCATCAGTCATTGAAAGGAAATTTCTTGGCTGTAGTAGGGCAAGTGTATTCAACAAGGATATGCATAGAGGATATTGAAAAGCTTTACTATCTCTGAGTTACTCATGATGGCCTGCCAGGAAAGCATCAGAGACAGACTGAAACTCCTGGTAGTTCTTTTGTACTCAGGCAATGAGGAAATTCTGCCAATTGCTTGAACCTTCAGTCCCCTGAGATAATTAAATAGTAAGGAAGTTTTTAATCCCTTTTAAAGAAAAACTAACTTGACTTGGATAGAGGAAGAGCATTAATATACATTCCTCCTCCTCCCAATTTGGAAATGATTTTTTCTTGGCCACAGTAAGTCATGATGTACTGTTAAGGCATGGAGGAACGTCCACATTGATGAAAAAACAGATCTTTTGAAGTGCTGACGATAGATCTATTTCTCTCTTTGTCTCTGTCTCTCTACATATCACACACAGAGATATCTTTCTATCTATCTCTCTATATCTATATCATGTAGATATAGATATCTACATGATATAGATATATACATACACATAATTATTCATTCTATCAGTCTGCTCTGAACTTTCCAAATGAATTTTTTTTACCTTGTATCATTTATTTTTATACATACCTTATCCCCCTCCCCCATTAGACTGTAAGCTCCCAGAAGGTAAGGACTTTGAATTATTAGGTCCTAGTATAGTAGTTTGTACATAAAAAAAATATTAGAATGAAAATTGAACTAACATGAACAAAGGCTGTACAAGTATAGGGAATTCCCAGGTGAGGAAATTCCCTCTACCAAAGCAGGTTGCACCTCCTCTGCAATTTAGAGAGCTGCTTAGAGCATGGTGAGGTTAAATGACTTGTCCTGGGTCACATAGCCAGTATATATTAGAGGTTAGACTTGAATCCAAGTCTTCTTGGCTTCAAGGTCAGTTTTCTATCCACTATGCCATGCTGTATCTACCTTATAGGGCTATAGTAAGGATCAAATGAGCTAGCATTTTTGAAAGTACATTGTACTATAGCACAATAAAGTACTATATATAGTATTATAAAGCACTATTATTATATATTAGAATATGTTGTTATATATTGTATATGGTGCATAAATATCTATCATATAAAGTACTAGAAAGCATTATTTAAACATAAATAAGGGACCATGTTTTAACTGAACTTTTTATCTCATGGCCTTGCATGCTGCTCTGCACATAGTAGGCTTCATAAATATTTTTGAATTAAATTGTTATTATAGAGTAGACAAAAATAGTGTATGCTTGGCATTTCAAATGATTGTGTGCTGATAATGAAAACAAAGGTGGAAAAGATGACTTGATGCAAACTATACACTCTCCCTGAATACATTTCCTGGGTGGACAGAGCCTGGAGGTTTTTTGTTTCTTATCACTTGTTTTACATTCAGTATTAAAGGTCTAATTAGATCCACTGCAGAGAATGTGATGTTGCTTCTCCCCTGGGAACCATATTATTTGTTGGAGTGATGCTTATCCCTAACACAGAAGCTTTTAAATTTAAATATTCACTGACCTGACTAGTAGGAACTGGGGTCTGCTTATTAAAACTTTCAAATACTCTCTACAGAGTCAATGAATGGCCACTAGACCTATCTATATTCTCTCATGTACAAAATGTTCCATTAAAAAAAAGATGTATTACATGAACATGATTTGTATGAATCTTTAAGTTACATCTATTTTGGGATACTAAAGAAGTATTCTCAGGAAAGAGAATGAAGAAGCAAGATGCTTGCTATTGAAACTAAGAGGAGAAAAAATAATACATGATGTAAGACCAGTCTTTCTGGTCTTATTATTGGATTCAAATTGAAAGACCAGCATAAAAATACGAAGTTGTGAGAGTCTGTGCTTAACATTTGGATAGATTGCTTGTTGAAGTCAGAATTATTCCCAGTAATTTCATGCCCTCAATATGTATTCAAGTGGGTTATATGGCAATTAGACACTGACTTCAGGATTCAAATTGGAGTTTTGCTATTTTTTTTGTACCATTCATCTAACTTCCATTTTTCTCCCAATCCATCAAAAGAGCTCTCCATTAATAAACAGAATCAGCCACCTACAATAACAGGCTCTTTGTTCCATAGAACATGTAAATGAAAATGATGATTCTTATATTCTTGATAAGGTCATATCTGTCAGGATAAATTGTTGCTTTCTGCCAGTTTTCAGCTATTTCAATATACTCTCAGTTACAAGACTAGAATAGCCTTGCCTGAGCATATAATAAATTTCCCTCAAATCTAATAAATATAAATTGGTATTTTATTTTAAAAAATGCCACATAGTTTGAGGAAAGATTAATAAAAGATGCTCTAGGATTAATGATATCTACCTTTAAAAATTTAGCTGACATGCAATGTTTACTCATTTCAAATGAATTTTTATTTTCATTATTGTCTTTAAGAGAAAAACAGATATTTAGAAGATACAATTGTTAAAAAATGATGAAGCTTTACTGAGAAATATTTCTAAGGTGTGTTAGTCTCAAGACATCCTATCAAATAAAGCAGGACATAAAAACACACATTTGTTCAATGTGAAAAGGTCTTTCTTGACCATAATTCAATTCAGGTGTCATGCTCAAGAGAAGCTATGGAGATTAACTTTTTATTCAATGATTTCATAAGAAACTTCCATTTTCAGCTTAAAAATTCTGCCAAAGGAAAATGAGTTGAGTTGAAATTAAGATATTTACATTGTCATTCATGCAGTGTGGACCTAGGTTTAGAGTTTGAAGTGAAAGAAGAAAGGAAATGAGTTGGTTTGTTGAACATTTCAATTGGAGAAAGAAGAGAATACTCTATTGATAGACACAGATTTATTCAGGAAATAAGGCTAATTAAACTAATGTGGAAAGAGGTACAATAGTAATTCGATTGTATTTTGGAGGTCATTAATTTCATTTCCCTCCCTTTCTTCAGGGTACATTTTAGGTACCACTTCTACTGTGAGGTCTTCCTTCACTTTTGCTACACACTTACCTAGTCAGTTTAAGACTCTCCCTTATAATCTTTCTTGTCTTTCTAGTTGACCTATTATATTCATCTTTTCATCCTACTTTGCATTTTACTTACTTGTATACTTATCTCACCACTCCTACTACTTTATAAACTCCTAGAGATCAGTGTCAATGCCATTTTTTAATCTTGTATCCCAACACTTAGTGCAAGGCTCTGAATATAGTTGGTGCTTAATTTCAAGTATTTTAATTCCAGCTCTTTTAAGTGATGTATAGAACCCTCTCCAGAAAACTCTAGCTTTTTAAATTTTCTTTCCCTACTTGATATAATGTCTTTTTATTTGTTTTTTTTTTCTCTTTTGCTCTCAGTGTTCCTTGGGTGAAATATAGGGTGCTCTGGGTAGATACAGAAAAAAAATCATTATATCACATAATCAGATGGGATCTCAAAGGCCATAAAACATCCTCCAATTGCAGTAATCTGGCCTTCAATGGGTCTCTAGTAAAGGGGAAACCACTAGTTCTTAAAGGAATTCACTTTTGGATAGTTCTAATTTTTCAAAACTTTTTCCTCACTAATCTAAGACTGTCTTTCAGCAACTCTTACCCACTGGCGTCAGTTCTACTCCCTGAGGCTAATGAGAACAAAGCTAATATCTCTTCTACATGAAATCCCCTAGAGTATTTGAAGACAGAAAGAACTTCCATTGAATCTTGGCTTCTTCAACTGTAAAAGGAAAGGATTGAACTAGATGGTATTGGAGGGCCTTTCCAGATATGATATTGTATACCACCTGATGATTCCTTTTCATTACAGGAAAGAATGTACCAAATATCAGCTCTAAGAGATGTGCACCCAGTGTTAGAAGTAGCACAGCCAAAAGCAAAGTGATCAGTATGTCTTTTTAAGTGTTTCATGAACATTCATCAACATGTGATCACTTCTATTCTACATAACATTAGAAAGAAGATGGCACATGAGTTCAGAAAACTTATGACATATTTATTTAAATAAAAACAAAGTGGTTCAAGCTAGTGACTATATGAATGAATATACTATAAGAAGCTGGCCTATTAAAAAAATAAAAAAAAATAGACCAAGCACTTAAAGTATAATTTTGTTCCATGTGACTACTTAACTGTCAATCTTATGCCTTGTCATATACACAGATCTGACGTCAAACATATGTATAACAAGGCTTTTGATTGACAGGATAGTTTGCTACATATGCATGTGATGTTATATCCATGTGTAACTAGGTACTAGACTGACCTGAAATGCTGACATCCATATTCTTTGTTTACATCTTACCATGAAAGCTTATCCAAAGCATATTTAAAGATGTCCATGTGGTATTTGGGACTTGAAATCTGAATCCTTAATCCCTTGTATCATTATACAATTAACATACAGTTAATTTGTGATTAAAGGTTGGTTCAAGCACATCATTTTGATTGAATTTCATTTCTTACACTATCATAACAAATTAAATACATATATTTACTGACACATACATATGCATGTGAAGAATAGCTATGTGGTTGAAACTTAGACATATAGGCATATAATACAATAGAATGCCATTCTAAAAGTTAAATATTTATTAAGAACCTTCTTATACCTGTTACTGTGCTAAGCACTGGTGATATAATGGTGAAACCAGGTATATCACTTGCCCTTAAAAAATCAGTGAAATTCTATTATCATTGTTGTTTGTTATTAATTATAAAAAAACCATATTTTTATCTTCTTTTATTTGATGTTCTTCTTTTGATGTTCTTTTACAATTTTGGGTTCCAAATTCTTTCCTGCTCTCTAGATCCTCCTGTATCCATTAAGAAAGTAAGCAATGTGATACATGTCATATATGTGAATTCATGCAAAACATTTATATATTAGCTATTATAGTCAATTATATTATCTCCAAATAATGGGAGTTGAAAAGAGCCAGAGGTGATGGACTAGATATAGAATAAGATATATCTTTTCAGATATGGCTAATGTGTTGATATGTTTGGCTTGATTCTACATATTTATTACAAAGGGGGAACTTCTATTGGATAGGAGGTGATTTAGTGGATAGTGATAGATATTTTAAAAAATCAATGAAACATTTTAAAAAGTTGCATAGAAAAAAAACAAAAGAAGAGCAGAAAGTAACACAAAGTTATAGAACAGTTTTGTCACTACTGTGTTAAATTTAATTTATATGCACAAACATATATCAAATTGTGTATAGCACAAATTCAGTTTCTTGCAGTCCTCTTTATTCTTCTTTGCATATTAAAATTTAGGTAGATATATTGCCAAAATCTCTGCCAGTTCCCCATTCTTCTTATTCTCCATCCTTTTCCTCCTTCATTGCAGAGTGACATGATCATTGCTGGCTTTATACTTTCCCTTAGATTTTGTTCATGCAAAATATCATCTCTTCTTTTACCAGTACATGTCCATGTTCTTTTGCTTTTTGTTTGTAAGTCCATAGCCAAAAATTTAGACTAAGCCCCTGTGGGCTCACTTCACTTCCCCCTCAGCCTCCACACTGGGTTTTCCTATCAGTGTATTTTCCTTTCCATGAGACACACCTTAATTTAGGCTTGCTCCAGTCTTGAGTATTTTTGTCCCTTTAAAGTTGGTCCCTCTGGGAGGAAGCATCAGGACTAAGTAGCTGAGAACATGGTATACAGTTCCTAAAAGGTACAGCCTGTAATCATGCCCCAGTCTGTTCTAGCTCTTCATACATTGTGTATATCATTCTGTATGGTTCATGGATTGAAAGATGGAAAAGTCATCCAATGCATATGAAGAAGGAGGATGTTTGGCATCTCTCTCTTCTCTTCAAAGATTATTAATTATGTACTCATTTTTTCTAATAGAAGTCTGGTGGAGCTGCTGCTCAGTGATTAGGAAGGACTACTTTGTCTGGGCCTCAGTTTCCTCTTTTGTAAAATGAAAAAGTTGAACTAGAGAGCCTCCAAATTCCTTTCCAACTCAAAATCTATGCTCTTTTGTTTTTGTGATCCTATGGAATAATTTGATCTATTAATTAGGAAATTACAAAGTAGTGAGCACAATACATGGTAAACCAGAATAAGGAGTGACCCTCCCATATTCCTATATTTCCTATTGAGGATATCACTGTTCTCCTAATCCCCCAGGCTCACAATGTGTTATTATTGACTTTTACCCTCTCATTCCCCTCCCTCCATATCCAATCAGTTGTCAGTTTTGCCATTTCTACCTTCATAACATCCTTGCATATGTGCCCCCTTCTTTCCTCTGACAGCATAATTCTGATCCATTTTGATAGCCTTCTGACTAGTCTCCCTGCCTCAAGTCTCCCTCTGTTCTAGTCCAACCTCCACTAAGGGTGAAAAGGTCTCAGGTACTAAGGGAAATTTCAGGATGAAAGAGCAGTAAAGGTATGATTTTGAAGTTCAGAAGGTCAAGAATAGGGTCAGGAGTGGGAATTAAGGCAGGCTGGCTCATGTTCTGTAACAAAAAGGAGGCTTGAAGAGGAATTTAACAATGGAAGAAAAGGGGTGGATATTGTAGAGGGAAGTTCCAGGGTGAGCAGGCTGCAAGGATGCACACACACACACACACACACACACACACACACACACACACACACACAAGACATCCAAATTCACACTCAAGATTGCCTAGACAGGATGTATACTTTGTAAATGCCATGTTCTCCCAGCCACCTGTAGACCAGCATGAGAAGGTAGAGTAAGTCACTCCTCTCCTCATCCATCTCCCATAAAACAACTCAAAAGAGTCCTGACAATATTCACACCTGAAAAGGAAGTGAAAGACCAAAAGGGTTGGCTTTACCTTTTATTTATCCACTGAGTCATTAGCTCTTCTGGCTCCAAAGCCAATGAAAAGATTCTTCATCATCTCAAAGTGTAAGCCTTTTAACCTTAAGTTATACATCGCCAGAAGCAGTGCCCAAAGCTCCCCTCTGGTCCACCAGAACAAGGAATAACTTTGAGTCATTAAAAAGCCCCTACAAACCAGGGCAAGAAGGCTTCAAGTACTGAGAGAAGTTTTAAGAGTAAAGGCATTGTTTTGAAGTACACAAGATCAGAAACAGAGCCGTGGAAAAAAATCAGAGCTTTGAAAAAAAATCAAAATTTGAGCTCTGAGAGGGAAAAATTTTTAGCCTCAGGGAAAATCAGGGAAGTTTTCATGAAAGAGTTTTTTCTTTAAGTTAGGTAAGTGGATTTGGATTTATTGAAAGTCAAATCATGCCTTTCATACTATGACAATCAATGAAAGACAGTCATAACTAAGTTAACCTATAAGGAAGGCATTAATCCTGTCCTGAAGCACCAGTGTTAGTGATGTAATGTATTTAACATGTAATTGCTAAAATGCATCACAAAACAATACAAATTTGTGGTTAGATTTGAAGGAAAAGGTGCGTGTATACCTTTTTATTTAACTTAATTTTGCCAATCTCATAAACATTATACAAAGGACTTTGTCCTCTGATTTGATGTATCTATACAAGTGAAGGTAAGATGGTGTCAACCACATAAATTAAGATGGCTGCCTAGGCCCAGAAGCTGTCTGGCACAAAATAAATTGGGCTTAAAAGAAGTCAGCCTGTGGGCAATGAAGCATTTGTATAAATTAAAAATATAACCTAGAGCACTGACACTGTTCAGTAACCAACCATTTCTTTACCTTCACATGCATTATTTCTATGACATTGGAAATGTGTGAAGGTTAGGTGAAAAATTTTATGGGCTGGTGATTTTTATGGGCTGATGGGTAATTTTTAACCTATGTGCAAGGTGGTAATAGGAAATTAATTAAGGGGATCTAGTCTCTCAATGTTCATAATTCCTATAAATACTTTTGTGTGAATGTGTGTGCATTTGGAACAGATGAATGAAAATTGTTATCTGCCCAAACGTAAAGATTTCAATTCATATGCAAAACAAGTTCAAAGATTTTCTCTCTGTTTAGATCTTTGAATCACAGGGCTGAAAAGGCCGAGAGGAGATAACCCAGTCCATTCTCTTGCCTTTAGGCAGGATCGTACTTGAAGCTTTAACTTTTGCTTCCTAGTTAATTTTGCTTCCCTGGATGTACTACCCTCTATGTATCCCTGCTGAATTGCATCCTGCAATTTATTATTACTTTTCCAAGGAACCTAGGCTAACCTTATCTTCTCCCATGCTGGTGACTTCCCTCCATCCCCACTCCCAGTTTTGGATTATTGTTTTCTAGAAACTGAACAAGAATATTTTCTATTTTGTTGCCAAGGCTACTGATAAAGTCTTTTAAGCAACACTGCACCTAGAACTGATCCAGCATGTCCCTTCTCCCTGCCCAAGAACATAATGGTGAATTGATAATCATTTTCCAAGTATAAGCACAGGTGGAGGACTCCCACATTTTGAGATGAGAAAATCTTCATTATATTCTACTAGGCAGAGTTTCAAGGGACAAAAGACCATGGTCATTCTCCTTTCCTTATTCCTCTACCCATTCTTGTAAAAGGACTAAAAGTGTTGTTTATCCCATAGGCCATCAGGCCAATTAACCTTTGTGGGGAGGCTATTGTGTAAATCTTTCCCTTGGAAAACCACTTAATACATTGACTAAGGTCAGGTTATATGTGGCAAAAGTGCAACTGAACAGTGTTAATTGTCACTGTCTACTATTTATATCTCTTTTCTCTCAGTCTTTTTTCTGTTTTTCCCTTACTCCTTAACTACCTTTGTGTTTCTTTTTTTTTAAGTTGGGCAATGGGGGTTAAGTGACTTGCCCAGGGTCACAAAGCTAGTAAGTGTTATGTGTCTGAGGTCAGATTTGAACTCAGGTCCTCCTGAATCCAGGGCTGGTGCTCTATCCACTACACCACCTAGCTGCCCCTCTTTATTACCTTTATCTTCCTTTCACTTTATCTCTTTTGTTTTTCTCCTTTGCACATTCCATTGGTTTTTAGTGGCACCATAGGCACTGCCATATTCCAGGTGTGACCAGGTGTGATGCTCAGAACTAAAGAGGTGTTTGATTTATGATCATGACTCAAATTTCCTAACATGTTGATGAGTGATATTTGTGATCCTTGGTCAAGTTTCCACCACTGAAAAGTAGGGTAACCCTGGGCTCTCTCTGTCTCTCTGTCTATGTCTCTCTGTCTAGCTCTCTTTATTTTTTTTAAGACTGGATCTTCTAGTCTCATCCAGGCTGAACGTACAGGACCCCAGTTCCACTCTAATTGGCATGGGAACTTTGACTTGCTGTGTTTATAACTTGGGCCAATTTTTCCCTCCTTAGGCAACCTGGTGGTCCCCTTTTCCTAGAAGCTCACCATTTTAATGACAAAGAAGTGTGGACACTTGCTTGGCTTAGCCCATTAAAGCTCAAAAATCACAAATTCAATTGATCTATCAGCCTTAACTTTCACTCCAGTTCTAGCTTTAATGCCCTCTACCTTCCTATTAACAGATTTTGCTTTCAATTTCCTTGTCAAAGTGTATAGGTTAATTGGGATGTCACTTGGGTTCCTCAAAAAATATTAAGCAAGTGTTTTCATCTGGACCTGTAAGAATGCTTTGGTTATACAATTAAAAAAGATCATGTGCTTGTTCGTTAAAATGACATAATCTGCACACACCTTTTTCCCAGAATCAAATCCAAAATGGTGGTTCATATTGGATAATGTAAAATCTTTTGTGTTTGTGATGCTTGGTAACCAAGAGAACAATGTTTGCCAGAGACATATATCCAGGAGGTTATATAAGAACACTGACCTTGCTCATAACAAGTATCTTTGTAAGATGAGTGAGAAAAAATAAATTAGAAATAATGTAGCCAAGAACAAGTCATTCTATCTTTTCTTTCTTAAAGATAAATGTCATAATAGATTAATTTTCTTCCTCTATTTTATATATACTGTATTTTTAACATAAATGTTAATTCCTCTATTTTTGGGGGGGGCTAAAATTACTTTAGATCATAGAGAATATTGAAAATGTTTTTTAACATGTAGGAATATGTAGTTCAGACTGCAATGAAATCTTTAATAACTTGTGAATTATGTCATTGGTGAAATGACAATAGATGAGAAACTCACTATGAGTAGCAAAAAAGTATCCTTTCTCCCTTAAAATCGTGGATTCTTTCTAGTTTTCTGCAGCATTGGCCTGAATGGCTTTCTTTCTTCAGATCACAAATGAAATTTGTGAGATAATCTGACTCAGGCAAAGATCTGAACATTAATGTGATCCCTGGGTTTGAGATCCTTGTGATTTTGCCCATTTGGACACCTTTATGTTGGGATAGTGTCACTCCATGCACCCCTGAAGAGTACTCGTATTCCAGAATAGTATACAAGAAAAGACAGGGTTAACCTGTTCTGCTTCAAAATGAGCAATCAATCAATATTTATTAAGAGCCTACAATGTGCCAGGCACTGTGCTATAGTAGAGGATAATAGTGACACATCTGAATGGTTAAAACAATTATTTTTAGATATAAGAAGGGGGGGGAACTAACAACCTAGTAATATTCCACTGCATTCATACATCACTACTTATTTAGCCATTACTTGATCTGTGTGCCATCTATTTTCTTTTCAGTTCTTTGCACTGCTATAAAGATTTGCTGTTTTAAATAATTTCTGGTTTTTCTTTTTGTCATTGACTTCTTTGGAGTGTACATCTAGGTGAAGGCTCTCCAGATCATTTTCTTTCCATAATTTTAAAGTAGTGGGACTAGGACTCAATCCCATCAATGATTCATTAGTATGTTCGTCTGTCCACATTTCTCCAGTGTGACTTCCCATCTTTTGCCATCTCAATGAATTTTTTGCACATGAACTGAAACCTCAGATTTTTTTGATTTGTATTTCTCTTATTATAATTATTAGTAATCTGTAACATTATTTCATATGATATTGATAGTTAACAATTTTTCCTTTGAAAATTATTTACCCATATCCTTTAAGGAAGAGGAAGAGCAAAGAAGGGATAAAACTAATACTTGCATTAGATGAGATGATGTTAAATGACAACAAAGAGAAGAAGTTATTCAACATGGTTTTGCTTGTATTTTCTCTGCCAATGAGAATGACCTTTGCCCTGGAAACAGAAGAAAAATGACCAACAGGGAGTTGATACCCAAGATTTCAAAGAACAAATCAATTTCTTTTATGGATTCAAGGAATCTGGAGTGGATAAATTATATCCTTGGGTACTGAAAGGATGAATTGATATGGATTACTGAGCTCCTTTCAGTAATATTTGAAAGGTCATGGGAAACAGGAGAGGTCCTGTAGGATGGTAGAAGGGTAAATGTCATTCCATTTGTTAAAAAAGGGTAATAAAACTAGAATTTGTAAACTATAAACTATTGATCTTGACATTGATTGATGAGAAAATTTTAGAAGAGCTCATTAAAGAGGTAGTTGGTAAAAATCTAGGAAAGGAAGTAATGAGTCAGTATGGCAACATCATACACCTTACTGTTCCTATGAAAAAGTTGAAGTGATGCAGACAAGATGATGATGCAATTAGAAGGATTCAGAGATGATTGAATGGCCAGACTAAAGAAGAGAACTTTTAGTGGTCTAGTAGCACTTTGGTTAGAGCTCTCCAGTAGAATGTCCTTAGGAACTGTGCTTGGCCTTTTGCTGTTTAACATTAAAAAAAAATATATCTTGGATAAAGGTATAGGTGGCATGCTCATTAAATTTTCAAGTTATGCAAAATTGAGAAAAATATCTAATACTCTGGGTAACAGAGGGAGCATAAAAAAATCTTAAGAGGCTACAGCATTAAGCCAAATTTAACAAACCGAAATATAATTAGGATAAATATAGTTATTAGTGGAATAGTGAAGGTATTAGACTTGAGCTTAGGCAGATCCAAGTTCATATCCTGTCATAGCCATTTTCTAGTTGTGTGACCTTGTAGAAATCACTTTATCCTGGCCTTGTCTGTAAAAAGGAATATAATAAAAGTACTTACTTCATGGGGATGCTATAAAGATATAATAATATAAAATATGAAAAGAACTTTGAAATCCCTAAGTCACAATATAAATGTTAGCTATTACTATTATTATTAATGAGTTCAAAAGTAAAGGATGGGAAGTCATAGTCTGAAAAATATCTACCAACTTTTTGTGGACTACAAGCTCAATACAATTCAGTAGTGGGTGTGGATGCCAAAAAAACTAATGAAAACTTGAGATTTGTTAAGAGAGGTACAAGAGTAAGAAAGTGATAGTTTCTCTCTACTCTGCTCTTATCCAACTCCACTTACTGTGTTGTTTGGGGCACCACAAGTTCAAGAGGACATTGATTAAGTTCTACAGTATTCAGAGAAAGGCAGCCAGAATGGTGAAAGACAAGGGTGAGCTGGAACTAGATTTCGGTGGCTCTTGAAAACTGGTTGTTGAGTTTAATCTATTAAGTGGATGAACAATTCTTTAAATCAGCAAAATAAGAAAACTTAAACTTAAGTGCATTTAAAAGGGAAAAGCATATTCTACAGATAGCAGCATGTACATATTTCTTTACTGAAAGGCTACTCTCTACTTTCTCTGGGAAAGGGAAATTACTTCTTATTTTTTTTTTTTCCAGCATAGTTACAGTGGAGAGATGAGGAAAGAATGGACTATTTCCTGCTGTCAGAAATAGAGTCTGTGCAACAGGGACCTTGTATGTTTGGACTTAGATTCATGATTGGATGCTGGTGTCCTGACTTCTTGTTTTGCAGCTAGACAAAGGTAAAGAAATGATTGGATATAGAGTCAGAACACCTCAATTAGAATCTCAATTCTGCTATTTAGTACCTGTGTGCCCTTAGGCAAGTAACAAATTCTTTGGATGTAAGTTTCCTCATCTACTGAATGAAGGTGTTAGACTCAATGGCCTCTAAGATCTCTTCAAGCCCTAAATCTACAATCCTGTGATCTGTAATTTCAGTGGGTTAGAATATATGCTTTTTCTGTTCCCTTTCAGATCTAAACTGACAACTCAAAGAAACTTTTACTTTTGGTTAATTAGACATGTCATTAGAATTTGAGATTTTGGGCGAGGCAAGAGAGGAGAGGGCATTCAGGGTAGGGGGAACAGCATGAGCAAAAGTATAACTAAAATGACATGACTGTCTTCAAGGTATATTGAATAATTCAATTTGACTTGAATAGAAGATGAACACAGAGAAATAAAGGCAAATAAGGTGAGAAAGGTAGGTTGAATCAGAATATGAAAGGACTTGAATATCAGAAATGTGAAATCAATTTGAAAGGCAAAGGTGAGTCATTAAAATTTTTCTTAACAGGAGTCACATGATGAGAGTGATGATTTAAGACAATTAACTAAAAACAAAAAAAAATGATCAAATGAAAGTTTCATTCCACATCTTTTGATGAACTTTAGGCATCTTTATTCTCCCTGAAGTTTCAATTTAATAAAGTAGTTAAAAGCATTCCAAGGTCTTTTTAGCCTCTGGTTATGTTGGCTCCAGTGAGTGATATTTTAAAGAAAACCACGTTGTCAAGTTCATAAAGCACCCAGAGTTGGTTTATATTAACAATTTTTTTGCGTGTGTATTTCTCCCCTGCTGAACTTACTGACCCAATCCACTGACACAAATCCTTATTTTGCAAGTATTGATGTTCCCACTGACTTTATTTAGGAAACATAATTTTTATTGAGACTATGTGGGTGTTTTTCTTCCATGGATATAAAAGAGATGAATTCCTTTAGAAGCACTGAAGAAAAGACTTCTTTGTACATGAAGTTAAATTTTCTTGCTATTCGTGCACAGATACTACAGAACTAGGCTTGAAAATCATCCCCTCAGGATTTTCCAGGAAGTGATTGTTTTTTCTGAGAGTATATTACTCCCCTTTCTGTGTGCCTTGGTTTAGGAGGCATTTGCCATTCTTTGAACTTTTGTGGAGAGAGAATGTTACTTCAAGTCGATAAAACTATGAACTTTCCTTCAAACAATGACCTTTGTCATATTCTAGCATTGAGTCAGTTAGGAGGTTTAATGGATAGAGCTCTGGACTTAGAGTCATGAAGACCTGAGTGAAAATTATACCTCAGACACTTATTCATTATCTGACCCTGGCCAAGTGACAACTTATTCCAAGTTTAGTTTACTCAACTATAAAATGGAGATAATAATAGCACCTACCTCCCAAGATTGCCGAGAGTTAAATTAGCTAACATATACACTTTGTAAGTCTTAAAATGCTATATAAATATTAGTTGTTATATGATATTTTGGTAACAGACTAGCTAGGGAACAAAGCCAGACTGACAGAGTTGAAATCATTGAGTTAAGACATGAGTATTTTGACAAGGCAATGATCATTACTATGACATAAGGTTATTAGACATGATAATTAAACATAATCTTATTAGACATAAGGTTCATCAGATCACTCATGATAAATGTTTAAATTTAAAACATAAAATTTACTTCTGTTTGTTGTTTATGATGCTTATAAACAAGTATGAAAATAAATTATAAACTAACTTTCCCTAGGAACTATGTGATGTAGTCCATTAAAAAAAGATAATGGGATTCTTAGCTTCACTGACATGAAAAAAATTTCACATCTAAGAGAAGGCTGGTCCATATGGAACCTCCTAGACATAGCTATTGCAGGAAACCAATTTGAATAATTTAATAATAAGAATTAACCTTCCTAAGATAGGTAATGCACTTATGATTTTTCATATTTCATTGATGTAGGGAGGAAAGTATGGAAGAAGAACCCAACCTTTGAGTAGGAATTTTTTCTCATCTTGGGCAAGTGGGATCTTTCTTTCTTTTCTCCTAGTCATATTGGCCATGGATGTTATGGAGCAACTTTCTGAATAAGAGATAATTTGCTAGACAAGGAACAGGTCTAGTTGGTCTGGGCAGAGACTGGAAGAATATTGTGAAACAAGAACATCTCATACCTGGTAGGAAGGAGTTTATACCAAGCTGCAGGGTAGAACAAGATGAGGAAACCTACCTGAGCAACTTGACAAGAAGAGACATTGCTCCTACGGGAGGATCATGAGTACATCATGAAAAGGGAAAGAAATTAGGGTCATACAATAATGAGGAATGAATTTCCTGGGCCATGCATGTTTCTGTTTTGTGGGGTGAATGTTTTACAACAATTATTCTTATCATGCCATCTCAGAAAATTCAATTGCTGTGATTTACTCTTACTATTAAAAATAAATGCAGTTCTGGCAGCCAGTATGGTGGAGTTAGCAGTAAATTGCTGTATTCACCTCTAAACAACCATAAAATAGCACCCCAGAAGAAATCCTGGAACAGTAGAGCCAGTGGAAAGATGGGGAAAAGCTGTCTTTTAGCCCAAGAGCCTTGGAGGATTGGCAAGAAATGTCTGTTTCACTCAGGTTAAAGGGGAGTATATTCCATGACAGGAAGCACCCTAGCAAACCAGAAGCAAGCCTCACTTTAGCAAAGCAGGGAAAGATCCTGAGCCCCTGTATGGAGGAGCAGTCAAACGCCAAACACCAGGACTGTTCATGTGCCTTAGCATAGCCAGGCACTGGCAGCAGACTACAGCTCTAAGAACCACCATGGGTTTCAGTGTAGGCCTGGGAAAACAGACATCCTCCAGTGCCCAGACCTCCACATGCTTCAGCACAGCACAAGGAAAACAAGAATCCTCTAGCAGCCAGACCTCCATGTGCTTTATTGTAGCCCTGGGGAAATGGAGAAACACCCTCTGGACCTTAGCACATGCTAGACACCACCACTAGGACCCCAGCTCAGCACCAGATAAGCTACCAGAACCCTCTGACCTCCAGCAACACCAGCCAACCCCCATCATACACCCTCAGCACAGCACCAGACACAACGGTCCCCTGTGGGCCTCAGGGCAGCATCAGAGCAACAGCAGGTAAACAACCAGGGCTTACAAGAAACCTGAGACAGTGAATCTTCCACACCTGGGAGCAAAGCTCAAATTTAAAAAAAAGGAAAAAGGCAAAAAAAAAAAAAGATGAACAACAACAACAAAAAAAGAAAAAAGAGAGAATCTGAACATGGAAAGTTATAATGGTGACAGCGAAGACCAAGACATAAACTCAGAAGAGGGCAACAATGTCAAAACACCTAAGAGTGAAACTCCAAAGGAAAATGGAAAGTCCTCTCAAGCCCAGAAAGAACTTATGGAAGAGCTCAAAAAGAAACTTAAAAATCTTATAAGAGAGGTAGAAGCAAAAAAATTGGTAAAAGCAATGAAAGAGACATAACAGAATTATAAAAAAAAAGACTCAATAGCTTGGAAAACTGCTTAAAAAGTAGAACTGGCCAAATGGAAAAGGAGATACAAAAATCCACTGAAGAAAACAACTCCTTAAAGAGTACATCTGGCAAAATGAAAAAGAAAGCACAAAAGCTAATTGAGGAAAACAACACCTTGAAAGTTAGGATTGGGCAAGTGGAAGCTAATGGCTCTCTGAGACAACAAGAATCAATCAAAGAAAATGAAAAGAATAAAAAAAATGGAAGAAAATGTAAAATGCTTCATGGGAAAAACAACTGACTTGAAAAATAGATCAAAGAGAGACAGTATTGGGATCATTGGATTCCCTGAAAGCAATAATCAAAAGGAAGACCTTTACAGAATCTTTTAAGAAATTTTCAGAGGCATTGGAATATGATATTCTATAAGCAAAGGAGCTTGGATTACAACCGAGGATTAACTACCCAACAAAACTGAACATAATCATTCAGGGGAGAAGATGAACATTAAATGAAATAGGGGACTTCCAAACTTTTTTGATGAAAGGACCAGAGTTCAACAGAAAATTTGATATTCAAATACAAGACTCAAGAGAAGCATAAACAGGGAAACAGGAGAGAAAACAAACAACAACAACAATAACATATTATTCAATAAGGGCAAACTGTTTACATCCCTACATGGGAAGATGATACTTGTAACTCTTGAGAGCTATGTCTTTATTATGACATTTAGAAGGGGTATACATTGACAGAGGCTATGGGTATAAGTTGACTTTGATGTGAGAATAAAAAATCTAATTGAGTAGTGAAAAGGTATTGTACTAGGAGAAGAGGAAAAGAGGAGGCAGAAAAGGGTAAATTACATCACATGGAGAGGCACAAAGTCCTATTACAGTAGAAGGAAAGAAGGGAGGGAGATGAGAATTGTTTGAACCTTACTGTCATCAGATTTGGTTCAAAGAGGGAATAACATACTCAGATACAGAACTCTAACTTACCTTATAGAAAGTAGGAGGGGACATGGGGAAAGAAAAGGGAAAGGGTAGATAGAAGGGATGGAAGAAATAGTAAGGGAAAAGGGAAAGAAAAGAGGGGGGCAGATAGAAGGGAGGGCAGATTGAGGGAGACCATGGTCAAGAGCAAAACCCTAGTGAGGAGGGAAGGGGAGAAAGGAGAGAGAAAAGTGTAAACAGAGGGAAAATAGGGGGGGAGAGAAAGACATAGATAATAATCATAACTGTGAAGGTGAATGAGATGAACTCTCCAATAAAACAGAAGCAGAAATCAGAGTGTATTAAAAACCACAATTATACAATATGTTGTTTACAATAAACATTTCAAGGAGAGGAATACACATACAATAGAGGTAAAAAGCTGGAGTAGAATATATTATGCCTTAACTGAAGTGGAAAAAAAAAGCAGGGGTAGCAATCCTAATCTCAGACAAAGCAAAATAAAAAACAGATCTAATTAAAAAAGATAAGGAAGGAAACTACATCCTGCTAGAAGGTACCATAGAAAATGAATTAATATCATTACTAAACATATGTGCATCAAGTGGTAGAGTAGCCAGATTCTTAGAGGAGAAGTTAAGGGAGTTACACAAAGAAATAGACAACAAAACTATGCTAGTGGGGGACCTCAACATCCCCCTCTCAGAACTAGAAAATCTAGCCACAAAATAAACAAGAAAAAAAATAAACAAAATAGAACAAGGAGGTGAATAGGATTTTAGAAAAGTTAGATATGGTAGACTTCTGGAGAAAATTGAATAGAGATAGGAAGGAAAGAACCTTTTTCTTGGTGGTACATGGCACCTACACAAAAATCAACCACGTATTAGAGCATAAAAACCTCACACCCCAATGCAAAAAAGCAGAAATATTAAATGCATCTTTTTTTAGATCATGATGCAATAAAAGTTATATGTAGTAAAGGGCCATGGTAAGATAGACTAAAAATTAATAGAAAATTAAATAATCTAATTTAATCTAATTGTTAAACAACAAATCACAGAAGCAATCAATAAATTCATCCAAGAGAATGGCAATGATAAGAAAACATACCAAAACTTATGGGATGCAGTGAAAATGGTTCTTAGCAGAAGTTTTATATCTCAAAATGCTTACATGAATAAAATAGAGAAAGGAGAGCAATGAACTGGATATATAACTAAAATAGCTAGAAAAAGAACAAATTAAAAATTCACAATTAAATACCAAATTAGAAATTCTGAAAACAAAAGGAACAATGCATAAAATTGAAATGAAGAAAACTATTGAACTAATAAATAAAACTAAGAGCCAGTTTTTTTGGAAAAAAATAGATAAACCTTTGGTTAATTTGATTTAAAAAAAAGGAAAGACAAAAACCAAATTACTAGTATGAAAAATGAAAAAGTTGAATTCAACACCAATGAAGAGGAAATTAAAACAATAATTAAGATCTATTTTGCCAAACTCTATTCCAATAAATTTGACAATCTTAGCTTAATGGATGAATATTTAGAAAAATATAAATTACCTAGATTAACAGAAGAAGAAATAAAATACTTAACTAACCCCATTTCAGAAAAAGAAATTGAACAATCCATCAATGAACTGACTAAGAAAAAATCTTCAGGGACAGATGGATTTCCAAGTGAATTCTACCAAACATTTAAAGTACAATTAATTCCAATACTAGATAAACTATTTGGAAAAATAGGCAAAGGAGTCCTACCAAATTCTTTTTATGATACAAATATGTTGCTGATCCCTAAATTGGGAAGAGCCAAAATACAGAAAGAAAATGTAAACCCATTTATCTAATGAATAAAGATGCAACATTTTAAAATAAAATATTAGCAAAGTGATTACAGCAACTTTTTTTGAGGATAATACACTACGAACAGGTAGGATTTATACCAAGAATGCAGGGCTGTTTCAATATAAGGAAAACCATCAGAATAATTGACCATATCAGCAACAAACTTAATAGAAATTATATGATTATCTCAATATGTGCAGAAAAAAGCATTTGACAAAATACAACACCCATTCCAATTAAAAACACTAAAGAGCATAGGAATAAATGGAGTCTTCCTTAAAATGATAAGTAACATCTATCTAAAACCATCATCAAGCATTATATGTAAAGGGGAGGAGCTAGCAGCATTTCCAGTAAGATCAGGAATGAAACAAGAATGTCCATCATCACCACTGTTTTTCAATATTGTACTAGACATATTAGCTTTAAAAATAAGAAAAGAAAAAGAAATTTAAGGAATTAGAATGGGCAAGGAAGAAACAAATCTATTACCCTTTGCTGACAATATGATGGTATATTTAGAGAATCCCAGAGAATCAAGTAAAAAACCACTTGAAATAATAAACAATTTTAGCAAAGTTGCAGGATATAAAATAAACCCACATAAATCATTGGCATTTCTATATATGTTATTAACAAAGCCCTACAGCAAGAGATAGAAAGATAAACTCCACTTGAAGTTACTTGTGGACTTCATAAAATATTGTCTGTGAAAACTATTGAGGAACTATCTGAACACAGTTACAGAACACTTCATACAAATAAAGTTAGATCTAAATAATTGGAAAAGCATCAGTTGATCATGGGTAGGCCAAGCTGATATGATAAAAATGACAATTTTAGTTAAATTGAATTATTTATTCAGTACCATACCAATCAAACTACCAAAAATTATTTTACAGAGCTAGAGAAAATAATGATAAAATTCATCTGAAAGAACAAAAGGTCTGGAATATCAAGGGAATTAATGAAAAGAAATACAAGGGAAAGTGGTCTAGCCATACCAAATCTTAAATTGTATTATAAAGCTGCAATCTTTGAAACTACCCAGTACTGACTAAGCAATAGAGTGGTGGAACAGTGGAATAGGTTAGATACACAAGACACAGTAGTCAATGACTACAGTAATCAACAGTTTGATAAGCCCAAAGACTTCAGATTCTGGGATAAGAACTCACTATTTAACAAAAAGTGGTGGAAAAAACTGGGAAATAGTATGGCAGAAACTAGGCATGGGCCAACACCTTACACTGTATAGAAAGATAAAGTCAAAATGGGTACATGTTTTAGATATAAAGACTGTTACTGAAAGTAAACTAGGAGAGCAAGAATAGTTTACCTGTCAGATTTATGGAGAAGGGAAGAATTTATGACCAAACAAGAGATAGAGAAAATTATGAAATGGAAAATGGATGGTTTTGATTACATTAAAATGAAAAGTTTTTGCACAAACAGAGCCAATGCAACCAAGATTAGAAGGGAAGCAGAAAGGTGGGAAACAATTTTTACTACCAGTATCTCTGATAAAGGCCTTATTTCAAAATATATAGAGAACTGAATCAAATTTATAAGAATACAAGTCATTCCCCAATTGATAAATGGTCAAAGGATATGAACAAGTAGTTTTCAGATGAAGAAATTAAAGCTATCTATAGTGACATAAAAATGTTTTAAATCACTATTGATTAAAGAAATGAAAATCAAAACAACTCTGAGGTACCAAGTCACACCTATCAGATTGGTCAGCATGACAAAACAGGAAAAAGATAAATTTTGGAGGGTATGTGGAAAATTTGGGCAACTGATGCATTGTTGGTGGAGTTGTGAACTCATCCAACCATTCTGCAGAACAATTTGTAACTGTGGCCAAAGGGCTATAAAACTGTGCATACCCTTTGACTCAGTAATATCACTTCTAGGTCTGTATCCCAAAGTGATCATATGAATGGGAAAAGAACCCATGTGTACAAAAATATTTATAGCAGTTCTTTTTGTGGTGGCAAAAATTGAGGGGATGCCCATCAATTGGGGAATAGTTGAACAAGTTGTGGTATATGAGTGTCATGGAATAGTATTGTGCTAAAAGAAATGATGAGTGGGCAGACTTCAGAAAAACCTGGAAAGACTTATATGAACTGATGTTGAGTGAAATGAGCAGAACCAGAAGAACATTATACACAGTAACAGCCACAGTGTGGCTTTGATGAACTCAGCTCTTCTCAGCAATGCAAGGAACTAAGAAAACTCCAAAAGACTCATGATGGAAAATGCTATCCACATCCAGAGAAAGAAGTTGGAGTTTGAATGCAGATGGAAGCATACTATTTGCTCTCTTCTTTTGGTTGTTATTTTGTTTTGTTTCTTCTTTCTTGTGGTTTCACCCATTGGTTCTAATTCTTTTTTACAACATGACTAATGTGAAAATATGTTTAATATGAATGTATATGTAAAGACTGTATCAGATTACACACCTCCTTGGGGAGGAGGAAGGGAAGAAAGGGGGAGAAAATTTAAAACTCAGAATTTTATGGAAGTGAATATTGAAAACTAAAAACAAATTGATTTAAAAAATCGTCAAGGAAAACTACCCTGATGTCCAAGGAACCAGAGTGCAAATTAGGCATTGAAAGAAGCTACTGATCACTTCAGAAAGAGATATGAAAATAAAAGCTCCATGGAACATTATAGTCAAATTTCAGAACTATCATGTGAAGGAAAAAATACTACAAGTGGCCAGAAAGAAACAATTCAAATATTAGGAAGTCAAAATCAGGGTCACACGGGACTTGGTAGCTAGAACGTTAAAGGATCAGAGGTTGTGGAACATGATATTGTGGGGGGCAAAGAAGCTGAGCCTACAACCAAGAATTACTTACCTGATAAACCTAAACATAATAAATTGAAATACATTTTTAAATATATATAAAAAGTAAAATAAAAAATAAAGCATCAAGGAAAAATGGTCATTCAATGAGATACAAGGATTTCAATCCTTCATAAGGAATAGACCAGAACTAAAGCAAGATTTTGACCTCCAATATCACAAAGCATAAACAGATAAAAAGGTAAAAGAAAACATAAGGAATCAATAAAGCTAAACTGCTTATATCCTTACATGGAAATATAACTCTTAAAAATTGTATCACTAACAGTACAGATAGAAAAAATATATATAGACAGAGAGTACAGGTATAAAGTGAATTTGGTGGAATGGCATAAATGAGAAAGCGGAGGAAGGAAAGAAGAGGTAGTATGGGGCAAATTATCTCACATGAAGAGTCTTTAAAGATCTATTACAAGTGGCAGCTAGGTTGCACAGTGGTTAGAGCATCAGCCCTGAAGTCAGGAGGACCTGAGTTCAAATCTGGCCTCAGACCAAACACTTGACACTTACTGGCTGTGTGACCCTGAGCAAGTCACTTAACCCCAAATTCCTAAAAAAAAAAAAAAACACCTATTACAGTGGAGAGGAAGATGGGAGGGTGGACAACAAGCATTGCTTGAACTTTATTCTAATCAGTATTGTCTCAAAGAGGGAATAATATGCACAGTCAGTTGAATGTAGAAATCTATCTTGCCTGACAGGGAAGTAAGAGGGGTGGAGATTAAGTAAAGAGGGGTGGGTGGGAACTGACAGAAGGGAGGGCAAATCAAGGGAGGTGGTAGACAGAACGTGATTTCTGGAAGGCAAAGGAGCTAGGATTGCAACCAAAAATCACTTACATGACACAAGTAAGCATAATATATCAGAGGATAAAATGGTCATTCAACAAAATAGAGGAATTTCAAGCTTTCATAAAGAAGATTAGCACTAAACCAAAAATTTAACCTCTAATAGCAAGACCCAAGAGAAGCATAAACAGGTAAAAAAGGAAAAGAAGACATAAGGGATTCAATAGATCTAAACTATTTACATCTCTACATGGGAAGATAATACTGGTAATTCTTTTCAAAAAACGTAGCACTAATAGTACAGCCAGAAGGAATATACATGGATGGGGTTACAGGTAAAAGGTGATTTTGAGGGAGTGACATAAAAAATTAAGGGATGAGAAAGAGTAGTACAATGCATGAAGAAGGAAGAGAGAGGTAGAATGGGATACATTATTTCACATGAAGAGTCTTTAAAGACCTATTACAGTGGAGGGGAAGATGCGAGGGTGGGCAACAAGCATCACTTGAACTTTATTCTAATCAGTATTGGCTCAAAGAGGGAATCATATGCACAATCAATTGAATATAGAAATCTATCTTACTGGACAGGGAAGTAGAAGGGGATGAGATCAAGTAAAGGGTGGGTGGTGACTGACAGGAGGGAGTGCAGATCAGGGAGGTGGTAGACAAAAGCAAAACACTTGTGAAGTGGAAAAGGGTGAAAGGAGACAGAGGACAAAGAGAAGGAAGAATAGGTTGGAGGAAAATACACAGACAGTAATCATAACTGTGAATGTGAATGAGATGAACTCTCTCACAAAATAGAAGCAGATACCAGAGTAGATAAAAAAGAGAAACAATCAGAATCCTACAATATATTGCTTACAAGAAACACACTGGAAGCAGAGAGACATACACAGAGTAAAAGTAAGGGACTGGAGCAGAATCTATTATGTTTCAGCTGAAGTTAAAAAAACAAACAAACCAGGAATAGCAATCCTGATCTCAGACAAAGTAAAAGCAAAAATAGATGTAATTAAAAGAAATAAGGAAGGAAACTACATCTTGCTAAAAGATACCATAGACAATGAAGCAATATCAATACTAAATATATATGCACCAACTGGTATAGCATCCAAATTCTTAAAGGAGAAGTTAAGTGAATTACAGGAAGAGATAGAGACCAAAACTCTACTAGTGGGGGAAACTCAACTGTCCCCTCTCAGAACTTGATAAATTCAAACCAAAAATAAACAAGAAAGAAACTAAGAAGGCAAACAGAATATTAGAAGAGTTAGATATGGAAGACCTTTGGCATGATTTAGACATAAAGGGTGACACCATAAGCAAATTAGAAGATCAAGGAATAGTGTTCTTGTCAGATATAAGGGGAGGGGAAGAATTCATGACCAAACAAGAGGTAGAGAGCAGCATAAAATGTAAAACAGATAAATTTGAATATATTAAAATAAAAAGCTTTTGTACAAACAAAACCAATGTAACCAAGACTAAAAGGAAAGCAGAAAAATGGGAAACAATCTTTAAAGCAAGTGTTTCTGATAAAGGCCTCATTTTTCAAATATAGAGAAGAGTGAGTCAAATTTGTAAGAATACAAGCCATTCCCCAATTGATAAATGGTCAAAGGACATAAACAAGCAGTTTTCAGATGAAGAAATCAAAGCTATATGTAGGCATATAAAGAAATGCTCTAAGTCACTTTTGATTAGAGAAAGGCAAATCAAAACAACTCTGAGGTACCACATCACAAACCTATCAGATTGGCTCATATGACAGAAAAGGAAAATGATGAATGTTGGAGAAGATGTGGAAAAATTGGGATACTGATGCATTGTTGGTCAAGTTGTGAACTGATGTAACCACTCTGGAGAGAAATTTGGAACTATGACCAAAAAAGCAACCATACTAGGCATACCCTTTGATCCAGCAATGCCACTACTAAGTCCTTGTGCCAAAGAGATCATAATAAAGGGAAAAGGATCTACATGTGCAAAAATATTTATAGCAGCCCTTTTATGGTAGCAAAATATTAGAAATTGAGGAGATGCCCATCAATCAGGGAATGGCTGAACTAACTATGTTATATGAATGTAATGGAATACTATTGTGCAATAAGAAATGATGACCAGGCATATTTCAGAAAAACCTGGAAAGACTTGTATGAACTTATGCAAAGTGAAATGAGCAGAGCCATGAAAATATTATACATAGTATCTACAACACTGTGTGATGATCAACTGTGAAAGACTCAGCTCTTCTGAGCAACACAATGATCCAAGACAAGTACAAAGGACACATGAAAGAAAATGCTATCCATATCCAGATAAAGAACTGATGGACTCTGAATGCAGATTGAAGCATATATTTTTTTCCACTTTATTCTTCTCATGGTTTTTTTCCCCTTTGATCTGTTTCTTCTTTCACAATTGTGACTGATGTGGAAATATTTTTATATGATAGTACATGTTGAATCAAAGTGCCTACCATTTTCAGAGTAGAGGAAAGGAGTGAGGGAAGGAGAAAAATTTGGAACTCAAAATCTTGTAAAAACAAATGCTAAAAATTTTCTTGACATCTAACTGGGAAAAATAAAATACTATATAAAAAATAAATGCACTAATGGGAACTCATGAGTTATAGTTTTAGGAGTATAGACTTACAGAGTATCATGAACTGTGGTAATCATTCCTTACAGAATTCAATCTCAAAGGGTAAGTTATGGGATGGGGTCTCTCAGAAGAGAAAAAAACATTGCTTTAAATTTTTTAGCTTCTATATTTCATGCTCTTTAATGTGCATCAACTCTCTTTACCTTGACCTGATCAATTGGACACAGCTTGACCATTATAATTATATATAATTCATGTTTTTATTATTTTTCTTTTAATTTATATTGTATTTATTATGTACATTGTTTTCCTGCTTGTGCTTATTTCATTCTGTATCATTTAATTTATTTTTCAAATATCTGAATTCTTTATACTAATATTTTCTTAAGTATAGTAATAATCCATCATATTCATGCTCCATAATTTTTTTTTAGCCATTTCCCAGTCAATGGACTTCTACTTTGTTTTTAGTTCTTCACAAGCACAAAAATGCTGCTATTAAAATTTGAGAACTTTCTGTGTTGGACCTCTTAGGGATATATGACTAGAAGTAGGATCTTGGGTATCAAATCTTTATTTATATCATTGGTTTGTTCTATCATAGATCATACAATTTTAGAGTTAGAAGGACAATCACAGGTCATCTACTTCAACTTTTCTAATTTAACAAATGAAGATTGTGAGGCCCATTGAGGCAAAATAACTTGCCCAATGTCACAAAGTGATTAGTAGGGCTCAAACTAGTAAGCTCCAAGTGCATTATATTTTTTTTTCCCAAAAGATGAAAAGATGAATCAGGATGTCTTTAATATTCTGTAAGGTAAGAATTTTCTTAAAACTCTTATATAACTTTTGGCTTTTTCTGAATAGGCAAGAAGATATGCATCAATAAAAAATGAAGACAAAGCTGACAAATGAATTATGATTTGATTCTGCTTTAATTATGATGCCCTCATGAGCCCAACCATGTTCTTGAAATAGGATAAGGTACAAAGTTTCTGGTTTGGAGAGGAGCTATAATTTTCTTTTGTTAACTCTCCTTCTAAAGTGATTAGTTGAAATTTCAAATTATGCTCAAGAAGTTAATGAATAGTGTATGCCCTTTGACCCATCTATAATCCTGCTAGGCCTGTAACCATAAAAGTTTTTTTTTGTTTCTTTTTTTTAATTAATAAATTTATTTATTTTTAGTTTTCAACATTTACTTCCACAAGATTTTGAGTTCCAATTTTCACCCCATCTCACCCCTCCCCCCACCCCAAGATGGCATGTGTTCTGAATACCCCTTCCCCTAGTCTGCCTTCCCTTCTATCTCTCCCCCCCTTCTCTTATCCCCTTCCCCTTCTATTTTCCTGTATGGCAGGATAGATTTCTGTACCCCATTTCTTGTATTTCTTGTTTCCCAGTTGCATGTGAAAACATTTTTTTTAAAATGTATTTTTAAAAATTTGGGTTCCAAATTTTCTCCCTTCCTCGCTCTTCACCCACCCTCACTGAAAAGACAAGCAACTAAATATAGTTTATATATGTGTAGTTATGCAAACACTTCCATAGTAGACATGCTGTGAAAAACTAACTCTATTTCCCTTAATCCTATCCCACCTACACATTTATTCTATTCTTTCTTTTGACCCTGTCCCTCCTCAGAAGTATTTGCTTCTGATTACCCCCTTTCCCAATCTGCTTTCCTCTCTATCATCCCCCTACTCTCTTGTCCTAGAAAGAGTCCTAGATCTCAACCAAGAGGAATTTCCCTGAAGTCTCTAACATGGTAAACTGGGCATGAGGACATCACGGAGATAGCCATCTCCTCTTAAGATTCCTCTAGAGTCTTTTACTTCAGCAACCTGAAGTGGGGCTGGCCTCATCCAGCTTCCTTTTTGGAGCAGGAAGGCAAAAGTGCCTGAAATGACTGTAGGTCTGAAAGCAACTGGAAGCTTGAAGAAAATTCAAGAAGGCTAGAACTCTCCCACTTTCACCAACTGTGCCCCACCCTTCACACAGAGTAGGACCTTCATCTCTATCAATGAGGACAGAGTTCCATATCAATGGGCTTTTGGACTGACTGGGATTACAAACATACATACAGTAAACCATGTACTTTTGGGGACAGGGGGTGGTGGAAGATAGGGAGTCTTTGCCTGTGATTTTTATCAATGTAGAAATTTCCTTCAGTCAGATTAAAATGCTGGAGAATTCTCTAAACCATGGGTGGGGAACCTGTGGCCTTGAGGCCACATGTGTCCCTCTAGGTCCTTATTTGATTGAATCCAAACTTCACAGAACAAATTCTCTTAATAAAAGGATTTTTCTGTAAAACTTGGACTTAATCAAAAGGCCACACCCAAGGACCTAGAAGGCCACAGGTTCTCCTCCCCTGCTCTAAACTAAGAGGGACTGGAACTCTTGGGAGAGGCATACACAGCAGGAGGGATCGGATGACTGGACCAAAGACAAGAGGCCAACTGAAAGTAAACAGATTTATTAGCATACAAAGGAAGGCTACTAGAACTGCAGCTTCAGTTCCTGGGATATAGATTTGGGTTTTATAACCTTTCAGTTCTACTTAGAACACACAGCCAATTGGGAGCATTTTGTAGCTACTTATGATAGAAAAGTAAAACATTTCACAGGAGAGATGGGGGTAGAGAAAGAGGAATTATTAAAGAGAGAAAAAAATCTATATTTGGAATGAAACTGGCAGAAGTTATCAGAATAAGAAAACATTCCTGATTCAAAGGTGGGATACAAGGGTAAATAAACAAATATTTTAACAATTGTGAAAGAAATACTTTTAGACAAAACTGCAGGGTCTCTTATTCCAGGACAAATACTTGTTAGAGTGGATGAGACAGACCATCAGCTTTACTGTGTCCTTGCATAGGGTTGGGGACTTTCTAATATTAGGCCATCAAGTGGTTGGGGGATTTCTACACTGTCAGTCTATCAAAATGTTGCAAAACAATTGTCATTCCTATTTCCTCCCCACAGCAACAACTCATTTCTATGTCCCAGTCTCCAAAAATTGCTTAGGGCATTGAGAGTGAATTGGCTTGCCTTGAGGTCACACAGCATATATCAGAGGAAGAATCTGAACTTGGGTTGTTCTAATCCTAAGGCCAGCCTTCTGTCCACTAAACCATCATGCTTCTCAAGACATGTACATACTTTACTTTCAACTGTAATATTAATGGTCTCCAAACAGCTTTATGACATGAGAGCTTCAACATTCATGGATGTTTGCTTTTGAAGAGGGTAGGTCTAATGAGATATAATCAAAAGATAGGTCTGACTTTACCCAAATATTCAAAGCAGCATATTTTGTGGTTGTAAGAAAACCTGAAAACCAAGTCAGTGCAAATTAATTAGAGAACTGCTGAAGAAATTAGAGTACATGAACATAATGGAATATTAGTAAATATTAAAATTGATGAATGAGAGGAGTTAAAAAAAAGCATGGGGAGACTTTTATGAGCTGATGCAAAGCAAAAACAAACAAACAAACAAACAAAACAAAACAAAAAAACAGAACCAGGAAAATAGAAGACTAACTAGAATAAGGTCAACAAAAACCATGATGAAAAAGTAACAGAATTCAGATTAAAAGGAGTGGTTCCTGGAACCTCTTGGTTCCAGAGGACAGATGATGACCTTCATCTTCGTCTTCTCAGTAGGAAGCTTGGAAACTATTGTTTGTTATGGATTGTTGCATATTTTTGGTCTCCATATCAGTTCTATTTGTCTTTTTCATGTTATTTCTATGTAGGTATGTGTATGAATATGTGCAAAAATATATCAGGATATAACTGGTATATATACACACACACACACACATATGTAATTCTCACATTTCAGTTTATTTATTTATTTTTCATTTTCAACATTCACTTCCACAAGATTTTGAGTTCTAAATTTTCTCCCCATCTCTCCCCTCCCCCCACCCCAAGATGGCATGCATTCTGATTACCCCTTCCCCCAATCTGCCCTCGCTTCTACCATCCCCCCCCCTTCTCATTCATCAATTTTAATATTTACTAATATTCCATTATGTTCATGTACTCTAATTTCTTCAGCAGTTCTCTAATTAATTTGCACTGACTTGGTTTTCAGGTTTTCTTACAACCACAAAATATGCTGCTTTGAATATTTGGGTAAAGTCAGACCTATCTTTTGATTATATCTCATTAGACCTACCCTCTTCAAAAGCAAACATCCATGAATGTTGAAGCTCTCATGTCATAAAGCTGTTTGGAGACCATTAATATTACAGTTGAAAGTAAAGTATGTACATGTCTTGAGAAGCATGATGGTTTAGTGGACAGAAGGCTGGCCTTAGGATTAGAACAACCCAAGTTCAGATTCTTCCTCTGATATATGCTGTGTAAGATAAATTTCTGTACCTCATTGCCCATGTATCTTATTTCCCAGCTGCATGTAAAAACAATTTTTAACATTTGTTTTTAAAACTTTGAGTTCCTAATTCTCTCCCTTTCTCCCTCCCCACTCACCTTCATTGAGAAAGCAAATAATTCAATATAGGTTATACACGTGTAGTTATGCAAAACACTTCCATAGTAGTCATGTTGTGAAAGACTAACTATATTTCCCTCCATCCTGTCCCACCCTCTGTTTATTCTACTCTCTCTTTTGACTCTGTCCCCCCTCAAAAGTGTTTTCTTCTATAACTGGTATATTAAAAGCCTTTGATAAAATTACATACACACACATTAGCTTAAAATTACTTGAGGCTGAACTGTGTATTGTCATGTGGTAATTATTTATCTTGCCATTTTGTTTTCTGCTGACTTTCATCTGAAAATCCCATATAGTAGCTGATCTACTCAGGGATCATCAGCCTCATCAACCTTGGACTCAGAGTTGTAAGTCAGTGTTATGCACAGAGTGGTCAAGAAGGATGAGATCTGACTAAAGGCCACTGGATTTATTAATTAAGAGAATATTAGGAACATTGGAGATAACAACTTCAGGTGAGTCCTGAGTACGGAAACCAGATTGTAAAGCACTGAGTATAGACAGCTTTGTTTTGGATTTTGTGAAAACCAAATATTTTATGCTACTCTAGCCTTTCAAAACTTTATAATAGGATTCTCTTATCCCATGTACTAACCATTCCTTCTAATTTCAGGACATCTGCAAATTTGATGAGCATGTCATCTTATGCCTTTATCTAAGACATTAATAAAAATGTTAAATAACAGAAGACCAAAGAAAAATCCCTTGAGGACTTCATTAGAGACCTCTATTCAATTTAATGTCATACTATTAATGATGGTTCTTTTTCACCCATCATTCAAGCAGTTCTGATTCTATCTATCATTTAGCCTCCAAATTTCCATCTTGTCCATAAATATATCATGAAACACATGGTTAAGTGTGTTGCTGAAATCTAAATAACTGGAAAAACATCAGTTGCTCATGGTAGGCTGGGCTAATACAATAAAAATGACAGTTCTACCTAAATTAATTTACTTTGTGAGTGTCATACCAATCAAAATACCCAAAAATTATTTTATAGAGCTAGAAAAAACAATAACAAAATTTATCTGGAAAAACAAAAAGGCCAGAATATCAAGGGAACTAATAAAAAGAAATGCAAGGGAAGGTGGCCTAGCAGCAATCATCAAAATTACTTGGTACTGGCTAGGAAATAGAGTTGTGAATCAGTGGAATAGGTTAGGTATGCAAGACACAACAGTCAATGACTATACCAACCTACTACTTGATAAATCCAAAGATTCCAGGTTCTGGGATAAAAAAAAAATCACTAGCAAAAACTGCTGGGAAAACTGGAAAAAAATGTATGGCATAAACTGGGCATTGACCAACATCTTACACTTTATACCAAGATAAAGTCAAAATGGGTACAGGGTTTAGACATAAAGACTGATATTATAAGCAAACTAGAAGAACAAGGAATAGTTTATCTTTCAGATCTATGGAGAAGGAAGAATTTATGACCAAACAAGAGATAGAGAACATTATGAAATGCAAAATGGATAATTTTGATTACATTAAATTGAAAAGGTTTTGCACAAACAAAGCCAATGCGAACAAGATTAGGAGGGAAGCAGAAAACTGGAAAAGAATTTTTACAACCAGTATCTCTGATAAAGGCCTCCTTTCTAAAATATGTAGAGGACTGGGTCAAATTTCTAAGAATCCAAGTCATTCCCTAATTGATAAATGGTCAAAGGATATGAACATGCAGTTTTCAGAGGAAGAAACTAAAGCTGTCTATAGTCATATGCAAAAATGTTCTAAATCACTATTGATTAAAATAGTGCAAATTAAAATGACTCTGAGGTACCACATCACACCTATCAGATTGGCTAACATGACAAAATAGGATAATGATAAATGTTGGAGAAGATGTAGGAACACTAATGCATTGTTGGTGGAGTTGTGAATTGATCCAACCATTTTGAAGTACAATTTGGTTCTATGCCCAAAGGGTTATAAAATTGTGCATGCCTTTTGGCCCAGCAATACCACTTCTAGGTCTGTATTCCAAAGTGATCATAAAAATGGGAAAAGGACCCACTTGTATGAAAAATATGTATAACAGCTCTTTTTGTGGTTGTCAAGCATTGGAAATTGAAGGGATGCCCATCAATGAGGAAATGGTTGAACAAGTTGTGGTATGTGAATATAATGGAATACTATTATGCTATAAGAAATGATGAGCAATCAGACTTCAAAAAAACCTGGAAAGACTTACATGAAGCAGTGCAAAGTGAAATGAGCAGAACCAGGAGAACATCGTACATGGGGACAGCACATTGTTCAATGACTGACTTTTATAGACTTGGCTCTTCACAGCAAGGTCAGAATCTAAGACAACTTCAAAAGACTCAAGATGGAAATTGCTATCCATGTCAAGATAAAGAGCTATGGAGTCTGAATGCAGATGGAAACATAATATTTGCTCTCCTTTTCCTTTGTTGTTTTATTTTATTTCTTCATTCTTGGGGTTCCTCCCATTAGTTTGAATTGCTCTTTACATCATGACTAATGAGAAAATATACTTAATATGAATGTATAAGTAGAGCATATATCAGATTGCATGCTGTCTTGGTTGGGGGAGAGGAATGGGAGGGGGAGATAATTTTAAACTCAAAATCTCATGGAAGTGAATGTTGAAAACTAAAAATAAGTAAATTAATTATCAAAAAAGAAGAATTGAGATTAATCTGGTATAGCCTGTTCTATATGAAGCCATAATGACCACTTTCCTCTCGCAATGTTTATAAATCATCCTTTTAATAATGTCCCAGAGTTTTGCCTAAAATTGAAGTCAACATCATTGATCAATAGTTTGCACATACCATCCTCTACTTTTTCTTTTATTATTAATTTTGAAACTTTGGAAATTTTCCTCTATATCTCTCTTGTTTTCTTAAATCTTTCCAAGATCACTGAGAGTGGTTCAGCAATCTTATCTATCAGTCCTTTCTATATCCAGTGAAAGTTGTTTCCTGCCTACAAAGTCAAAAGGGTAATCCAGTGATCTCTTAGAATCTCTTCACTCACCTTGAATTTAAACTTCTTTTTGTCCATCTTTTTCTGTTCTTCCTAATTCCTCCATCTTCTCCTATATCTATTGAAATCTTTGAATAAAAAAGTAAATATGGATTTTGGAGGACTTTGTCAAGTTCTTCCCAGAATTTGATTACTTTATCCTTTGAAACATTAAATATTGGTGCATAAACTAGAGTACTTATCATTATGGTTGTCTTTTTGCTTAAATTGCAACATTACATTAACTAAAACCCAGTCATAAAATCACTTACAGGACTATTTAAGAAGGACAAAGCACTAAGAATCTCTAGTAAGAAATTCCTTCATAGCACTCTTGGCACATATAATTGCTACCATCTTTTACATACTCTGACTCCCCACCCTGCAATAATGCAATTTTTGTTTTAACAAGTAAAGGAATTATTGGCAAGATGGTTTCCATCTTATACTGGTGGGTGCAGGCATAACAGGTGAGTCTATTTTGGCAGTTGTATTGATTAGAAAAGAATTATCAAGTCTTTCTCTTTGTTTAACTGGTGAGTCATTGGGAAGAATACTCTGTCCCACTAACAAATAAACAAACAAGCAAGCAAAAACAGACTCTGATAGTTATTCAACTGTTGCCAACTCACATTAGGTGACATAGTGGATAAGGTGGTGAACGTGGAGTCAGGAAGACCTGAGTTCAAATATGAGTTCAAACACTTATCAGCTGTGTGAACTTAGGCAAATCACCTAACCTTTGTCACACCTAAGTTCCCTCATCTATAGAATGGGGTGTCTAGTAGCACCTACCTCACAGGGATTTTGTGAAGATAGGATGAGATAATTGTAAACCTTAAAGAGTTATATTAATACTAGCTATTATTATTAGATATTATACCTCATAAAGATTCCTCAGTAGCTGTATTGTTGAGCTGGTATTATACAAGCTATTCAAGTAATACAAATGGCTTGGGTGATGATTTCTGGTGGTGTGTGCCTAAGAGGTATTTTTGCCACTTTGTAGAATGACAACTAGAAGTTTCTGCATGAAGGGGCCATGCACTTATTCTTTGGAGCACAGATTCCTGCAGCATAGATGACAGTCATTATAATCTCAAAAAATTCACAGTGACTTTTGCAACTCAGGCAACAGACTTTATGAAACCATATTGTAGAAGATATCTTTATCAATTATTGACAATTGGAGTTGGCTTCTGCCTTTCACTCATGAGTATTTATAAGCACTTGAAAATACTACTTTATCCTCAGGCATTTTATTCTTGACCACCTAAATAAGATAGCACTCCAGTGCTTTACACTTCTATGATAATCAGTAATGCCAGAGGCCAAGTTATTTGAACTGCTATGTTGGTTCCTGGTATTTGTTTTTAATAGATTCTGAATAGTATATTCCCTCACTTTCAAAGGGACCATTCTTTCAGGATCTCTATTTTGCATGCATGAATCTGCAAGTAAAACATTGGTGTATCACTCTATGTACCAAGTAACAGCTATTAAATCTGAACATATCTGACAATGCTGTGGGGCATGGATTTCCTTTGTTCTATTATCTATTTGCAAGAGTTATCTGCATTTTAAGGAAAGCATTTACATTAAATACTACCATTTCAACTTTGGTGACATGTAATGATGGGACTTATTTGAGGCTTTGTTTTGGATTGTAATAGTCTGATTTACTTCAACAAAGAGGCATCATTGGAGCACTTCACTGTGAGCTACCCATATAAATGAATTCCTCAGTTTGTCATGCAAGAAATTCCTCAAATGGCTGTGTTGATACAGATGAAAATATAAGAAGTAAGTTGTATGAAGCTGTTGATTCCATATGTGAAATTTACATCCTTAAATAATGATTAATGATGCTGATAACAAGTGTGCTCTTAATGATCCCACAGATTCATTTAGAATATTATATCTAGTTCTAGGCACTATATTTTAAGAAGGACTTTGGCAAAAAAAAAAGCATATTGAGAATAGGTGACCATGATGATGAAGGGACCAGAGACTATGCTACATCAGCTGAAGGAAATAGACTGGATGATCACTTGATGGAGAAGTGGTAGGATTTCCTGATTGGATACATATTACATTGGACAGGGTAACTTCTGTGATCTCTTTAGCTCAAGGATCCTATGATTTTAGTTTAGCAAAACTTATATAAAGTTTGCTAGATACTTATATAAAGTTTATATAGACATTATAAAAGTCAAATTATAAAGGCTATATTTAAAACTCACTAGTATATTTATAATGACAAGTATATTTGAACTCCATAGCAGTGAAATGACATATTTTATTTCATAACATGATATATTTCAGTTCAGCATCCTTTATTCTACTTCCATTGGCAAATGTAAAAATCAACTTGACCCATAAAAATTAAGAACAATATTTTGAGTAGATGTTGCCACACTGACCATTCATAACCTCAAAAATATTTGGAAATGAAAAGCTCTTGAAAAATGGAGACAAATTAGAAGAAATCAAAATCAAGTGGAGATGGGTTGAAGTACATCTCATCTCCATTGTCTTCATTGCTGCTGAACTTATTCTGAAGATGCCTTTGATGAACCTACAAAAGACCTTTCCCTCTTAAAACTATTATTCAGCTACATAAAGCAGTTATTTTAATAGTCCTTCCAACATTAAACAAAAGAACAATAATAGGATAGTGACTTATTTTGGACCATTTCTATCTGAATTCTATCAAAGATGAGGAAAATGAGAATAATATTTGCAATGACAATAATAGAAATAGTGTTAATGGCTGGCATTTATTGAGTGCTTTAAAGTTTAAGATTTCCCTAACATATATTGTCTAATTTAAAATACAACAAGATAGACATAAAGCCTATTCACATATGAATGTAAGGAAATATGAACTAGCATCCTCAATTACTCAAACAGCTGTTTTAATCACAGTTCTCAGGTTCTAGGGTCAAAACCCATATTCAGTAGCTATAGTTACCTCACAATCTGAGAGTGAAGTTATAGTGCTCATATATGTCCATATTCAATAAAATCCCACTCTGATATTAGCAAAATAGGTAAGTGATTGGTAAGTAGGTTTACAATGTGGCAGGCTGTTTATTATATTAAAATTGCAATGGAACAAAACCCCATTTCAGAAACCACTGTTGTATAACTACAAAAAGTCAAAAGGGAGAAAATTAGAAAAATGTATCTGCTGCTTCCCATAAATAGCATCTCTCTTACTTTGTTCTCCCCCCCCCCCCCCCATCTCTAGTGCTTCTATTTCTAATCGTTGAAATGTTAGGAAGAAAACTCTTAGGAGGAAAATTCCTAAGAGTGGGGAGAAAGGTTTCTGAATATGGAAATTATGTCTTTGAATTTGACAGTGGGACAAGTTCAACCTAGTAACTATTATGAATAATGAGCAAATAATCATAATTACATAACAATTAAAGTTTCAAAATAGGGACCATGGCTAAAAGTCACATTATATGTTACCTTTACATTTTGAAAAGTGCTTTTCCAACAATGAGAGTGAAGGTAGGTAGTAAGTTGTACACAATTTTCAGTTTCATGTAGAATATCTTTTTTTTCCTATTCTACTATGTTATGGAAATGCTTGTTTTATTTCTTAAGCTCAGAATAAAAGAAATAAAAATTAAAAAAAACTTAAAGTCATCTGCTTAGAGATAATAATTGATGTGATCATCAAGTAAGAGAATACAGAGAGAGACAAAGAAGCAGTCTCAGATAGAGCCTTGGGAGATTCCTATAGCTTCTGTCTGTGACATGGATGAAGAGCCAGCAAAGGGGATTGAAAGGAGAAGTAAGATAGGCAGGAAAAGTACCAAGAGAGAACAGGGTCATGAACACTCAGAGAGGAGGGGTTATCATAATTAGGAAGAGAAAATGGTCAGCAGTGTCAATGCTTCATTGAGGTCACAAAGTTTGACCATTTGGCAATTAATAGATTATTTCAAGAGGATATTTGCAGTTGAATGATGAATTCGAAAGATATTTTAAATGTATATTACACAGTATTTTATATATCATATCCTATATTAATATACATTTAGTTACAAATATTTTGTATATATGAGACATAAAATGAGCATTTACTATACATATATGTATTTGTGTGTGTGTGTGTTTGTATGTGTGTGTGTGTGTGTGTGTGTGTGTGTGTGTGTAAATATATGGCTAACCCATCTGCATTCTATCTCTCCCAATTTTCCTATGCAATTCCTCTTTAGTTCAGATTTTTCTCTTCCCTGCCTTCCTCTCTCCTGTTCTCTGTCTCGTTCAAACATCTCTTTTAGTACCAATGGAAATGACAATGCTTACTATCTGGATCTTCTATGGATTGGCCTCTATACTTTCCTGGGCATTTACTTGCCATTGCTGCCTACCTACCGCATACTATAGTGCTCATCTCTAGTGGGGCACTTAGGGTGTCAAACATCAAGACATTGTTAGCTTGATTCTGAAGGCTGGAGCCAATGGTCATATGAAGAAGAACCCAGAGTCATGGTAAGTAGTAAGAATAATGGGAAATATTTTAAGTGAGAGTGGGGTTAGGGAATGATTATATCTAAGGGTGGGTCACATATAGTGGACAAGGTAAATTTGGGAAAGAATGAGCTCATCAAGGAGTCAGGTAGGAGGTACATGGACTAGAAATCAAAAGACTTCTTTTTAATTTCCAGCTCTAGCACTACCTACATTACCTGTGGCCAGTCATTTTGCCTTGACTTGTTCCTCTTTTGCTTAACAGTTGGACTTGATAATTTTTTATAATTCCTTCAATATATGATGTTCAATGATTCTATAAATAAACAATCCTGAAAAAAGATGAAGTTCAAGGTTAGTCTCCATATCTAGACATCAAAGTGTCATTGCCATGCTTCTTTTCTGGACTTATGACAGAATTTATGCAGTCATTAAGTTGGAATCATGTATTTTCATCTTTTTACCCACTTTTCTCTCTCCACAGAGTACTCCTCTGATATTTAGACCATCCCCTATGACCTGTCTGAACTAGTCTCTTAGAAGGGGGAGTTCAGATTAATCTGTGTTCTTTTATTGAAGAATGTTATTTTTCTGCTGTGAAAAATATACTCATTACCTCCAGTTTTCTCTCTGGCTATGTTTTACAAACTCAAATATGTGTAAACTGGAGAATGTCCAGAGGAGGGTTTCTAATTCATGCTGAACGAGGGTCAGTTGAAGGAACTAGGAATGCTTCAATTGGATAATAGAAAATTCAATGGCGGCAGTGGATAGGGAAAGAGGATCTACATAATAGCTGTCTTTAAGCATTTGAAGGGCTATCAAATTGAAAAGGGTTTAGACTTTTTCTGCTTGTGCTCAGAGGGCCAAATTAGGAGTAATGAGTATAAAATGCAAAGAAACAAATTTAGACTTGATGTCAAGAAAAACATCCTAACAACCACAACAACTCAAAAGTTGAATGGGCTGCCTTAGGAGGTAGAGTGATTCCCTTTCATTTAAGGACTTCAGATAAAGTCTTGGTGACCATTTATCCCTTAAGATGTAGGGGGAGGATTTCTATTTGTTTGTGTATTGGACTAGGTTACCAGTGAGGTTCCTTTCAACTCTGAAATTCTGTGATTCTGTGAAAACATAGTTATTCACCCAAATACAATAGTCCATGAACTAATTTACCTTCAGTGAGAGTGACAGTGATGTATGGTGCATAAATCTATGGCCTCAAGATAGGGAGACTGAAGTGAATCCTTTCTCTTAGTTACACTGACTGTGTAACCCTGGACAAGGCAATTTACATCTCCATGGTCTAGGCAATCCTCTATGACAAATTTTTACAACAGGTGCTGGTCTGTATTTATATGGGAGTTGAATCATTGAAAGTTGACTGTTAGAAATCACAGGTCTAGAAAGAAGGAAAGAAAGAAAGAAAGAGAAAGAAAGAAAGGAAGGAAGGAAGGAAGGAAGGAAGAAAGAAGGAAAGAAAGAAGGAAGAAAGAGGAAAGGGTACAAATAAATATCAGTTCACTTTTTGATCGTATTTTGTGCCCAGCAAAGGTGTCCTAAAAAGTTTAGGAAAAGGTTATTCGTGTATAAACAAATCAACAAATCAAACAAAGCCCCCACCTTTTTTAGGCCTTAGTCTTTGAACACTCTAGGCTCTATATATCTCAAGGGGAAATGACTACAGGTTAACTATATTTGGTTTTACAGATATTGACAAAGACAACACTGCTTCCCTTAGCAATTTGAAAGTAAATATGGATTCTGTTTTATCCATAGCTGTTAGATGTCTACAGAACTCAGTGTGTCTAAAAGAAGGACACAAAGTTAAAATAACAAAAGCACTCTTGTTTGAAACATTTGAACAATTTTCAGAGCTTTCTTTGATTCCTAAGCCTGAAACTTGAAGGGCCTATTTGCTTTTTTTTAAAGTTGGAAATAAAATGATATTCAATATTTCAGACTTGATAAAGCTATTTTTAGAGTCAGATATGATATGGACTCATACATTTATACATCAAGAACATGTGATTTAGTTCATGTGGGAACTCCTTCCACTAATGTTGATTGCAACCCTTCTATATATTAATATCTTAAAGAGTTGCCTAAGGCCCAAGGAGATGACTTGCCTGAGGTAACATTCTTAGTGCCAGAGGCAGGATTTGACTCCAAACCTTCCTGACTACAAGTCAGACAATTTGTCCATATCACATTGCCTCTCAGCCAGAGAGGATATGTATGAGATTAAGTTTAGTAATATTTCCCCTGGACTTCCAGGAGCCAAGATGGCAAAGGAAACAGTAAGCCACCCTTACTGTCTCTTATTGACTTCTAAAAACCCAGAAAATATTGCCCCCAGGAGAAATCCTGGAACAGTAGAGCCAGCAGAAAGACAAGGTGCAACAATCTTTTAGCTTGGGAACATTGGGGGATTAACAAGAAAAGTCCCTCTTGATCTGCTGGAAGAGGAGTAGTACAGGACTGGAGGCTTAACAGAAAGCCAGCAATAAGCCCCACCTCAAGAAACCAGTGAGAGATCCTGAGCTCCAGGGTGGTGGAGCAGCCAAGTGCCAACACCAGGACCCCCAAGTGCCTTGGCACAGCCAAAGGAACTGGCAGACTCCCTAGCTCAAAGAACCACCATATGCTCCAGTTGTCTGGTGTCCTCCAGTAGCTGAACTTCTATGTGCTTCAGTACAACTTCAGGTGGGCAGGCTTCCTCCAGCAGCCAAACCTCACTGTAGTTCAGTGCAGCCCAGGTGAGCAGACATCCTCCTGGGGAAGAACTGCACCACTTCCTAGCTTCATTGTAGCCCAGAAAATGCAGAAAAATCCCACCTGGCCTCAGTACATGCTGGCTACCACCAACAGGACCCCAGGTCAGTACCAGGTAAACTGCCAGAACCCTAAAGCATCTGCTGCCAGAACCTGACTACCCAGCACACAAAACCAGTGACCAGGCCTCTGGCCCCCACCTCAAGAATCTTGGAACAATGACCCCTGCGCTCCAGTAGGAGAGCTCAACTTTAAAAGTAAGGAAATAGGCAAACATCATGGACAAAAAGCAGAAACAGACAATGACCATAGGTTCTTTCTCTGAGGACAGGTTAGATCAAAACACAAATTCAGGAGAGGACAACATTGTCAATATACTTATATCTGAAACCTCAAAGGGGAATATGAACTGGTCTCAAGCCCAAAAAGCCTTCTTGGAATAGCTCAAGAAGGATTTTAAAGGTCAAATAAGAGAGGTAGAAGAAAAATTGGGAAAAGAAATAAGAGGTATGCAAGGGAGCATTAAGAGCTTGGGAAAGGAAGGACAAAAATTGACTGTGGAAAACAATTCCTTAAAAAAAAAAAACTGGGACAGGTAGGTAGGGAAGTGGATTCAGCTCCAGCCTTGGAGTCAGGAGGACCTAAGTTCAAATCTGGCCTGAGACACTTGACACTTACTAGTTGTGTGACCCTGGGAAAGTCACTTAACCCCAATTGCCTCACCAAAAAAAGCAAAAAAAAAAAAAATGAAACAAAACAAAACAAAAAAACAACACAACTGGAGCAGAGCCAAGATGGGGGAGTAAAAGCAGTGACTTGTTTCAGCTCTTCCCTAAACCTCTCCAAATACCTGTAAAAAATTACTCTAAACAAAGTCTACAGCAGCAGAACCCACACAAAGACATAGTGAAACAAATTTCCAGCCCAGGACAACTGGGAAGGTTGATAGGAAAGGTCTGTTGTGTTGGGCTTGGAGAGGAGTTCAGTTCCATGTGAGCTATGCTGGCAAAGACAGAATACAGTAAATACAGAGCAGGTCTCAGGGGACTGAATCAAGGGGAGATGTGGTGGTTTCCAGACTTCTCAACCCACAAATGCAAAGACAACTCAGAATGTCAGTGGGAAAAGTCTGTCTGATCTGGGTGAGAGGAGTGTAGTCCACTCCTGGCTAAAGCACAGCCCTGGGGCGATGGCCACAGCAGCAGCAGCAGCAGCAACAGCAGCAGCAGCAGCAGCAACAGCAGCAGCAGAAGCTGCTTCTGGAGAGCTCTCTACCAACAGATGGTGGGAGTATCAAGCAGCTGATCAGAGGGGGATTGTAGGGATCTCTTTGCTGGCACTAAGGCATGATTCTCTTGCTTTCCCCATGCTTGCATCTAGGTCACAGTCCTGGGTGGTGGTCCTGGAGTGAGGAAGAATGCTAGCATGGCAGAGCTTGTGGCAGCAGTGGAGAGAGAACCCTCCTCACATGTTCCAAGGTAGAAAAGAGTGCTTCTGGTCACTCATAGACCAGAGCAGGCCAGGAAAGGAGCAAACACTTCTCCTTTGATCATACCACCTTGGAAGAAAACAGCTACACAAAACCCCTGAAGCTTGGAACAGTGTGCCCTCCACTGGAAGCTTAGTCTAACCTTAACAAAAAGTTTGAAAGTCCAATAAGTGACTGGGAACATAAGCAAACAGAATAAAAAACTCAGACTATAGAATTTTACTTTGGTGACAAAGAAGATCAAAGCCTACAAGCAGAAGAAGACAACAAAGTCAAAGCTCCTACAACCAAAGCCTCCAAGAAAAATGTGAATTGGTCTCAGACCATGGAAGAGCTCAAAAAGGATTTTAAAAAGCTAGTAAGGGAAGTAGAAGAAAAACTGGGAAGAGAAATGAGAGTGATACAAGAAAATCATGAAAAACAAGTCAACAGCTTACTTAAGGAGACCCCCCAAAAATACTGAAGAAAATAACATCTTAAATAATAGACCAACCCAAATGGCAAAAGAGGTCCAAAAAGCCAATGAGGAGAAGAGTGACTTAAAAAGCAGAATTGACCAAATGGAAAAGGAGGTCCAAAAGCTCATTGAAGAAAATAATTACTTAAAAATTAGAATGGAGCAAATGGAAGCTAATGACTTTATGAGAAATCAAGAAGTTATAAAACAAAACCAAAAGAATTAAAAAAATAGAAGACAATGTGAAATATGTTATTGGAAAAGCAACTGACCTGGAAAATAGATCCAGGAGAGAGAATTTAAAAATTATTAGACTGCCTGAAAGCCATGATAAAAAAAAAAAGAGCCTAGATATCATCTTTTAAGAAATTATCAAGGAAAACTGCCCTGATATTCTAGAACCAGATGGCAAAACAGAAATTGAAAGAATTCACTGATTAACTCCTAAAAGTGATTCCCAAAGGAAAACTCCTAGGAATATTATAGTCAAATTCCAGAGTTCCCTGGTCAAGGAGAAAATATTGAAAGCAACCAGGAAGAAACAATTCAAGTATTGTGGAAACACAATCAGGATGACACAAGGTTTAGCAACTTCTACATTAAGGGATTGGGGGCTTGGAATATTATATTCTAAAGGTCAAAGGAGCTAGGATTAAAACAAAGAATCACCTACCCAGCAAAACTGAGTATAATCTTTCAGGGGAAAAAATGAATATTCAATTAAATAGAGTACTTTCAAGCATTCTTGATGAAAAGACCAGAGCTGAATAAAAAATTTGACTTTCAAATATATGATTCAAGAGAAGCATGAAAATGTAAACAGGAAAGAGAAATCATAAGAAACTTGTTAAATGTGAACTTTTTACATTCCTACATGGAAAGATGATATTTATAACTCATGAGACCTTTCTCACTATTAAGTAGTTGGAAGGAATGCACACACACACACACACACACACACACACACACACAGGGCACAGGATGAGTTGAATATGAAGGGATGATATGTAAAAAATAAAATTAAGGGGTGGGAAAGAATTGTACTGGGAAGAGGAGAAAGGAAGAGATAGAATGGGGTAAATTATCTCACATAAAAGAGGCAAGAAAAAGCTTTTACAGTGGAGAGGAAGATGGAGGAGGCGAGAGGGAATGAATGAATCATACTCTCATTGGACGTGGCTCGAGGAGGGAATAACACACACTCAATTGGGTATGGAAATCTTACCCTACAGGAATATAGGGGGAAAGGGGATAAGAGAGATGGGATGATAGAAGGAAGGGCAGATTGGGGGAGGTAGTAATCTGCAGTGAACACCTTTGAGGAGGGACAGGATCAAAGGAGAGAATAGAATAAATGGGAGAGCAGTATAGGATGGAGAGAATTATAGTTAGTATTTCACAACATGACTATTATGGAAGTGTTTCGCCTGACTACACATGTATAACCTATATTGAATTGCTTGCCTTCATAATGAAGGTGGGTGGGTAGGGTGGAAGGGAGAGAATTTGGAACTCAAAATTTTAAAAATGAATGTTGAAAATTGTTTTTACATGCAACTAGGAAATATGATATGCAGGCAATGAGGTATAGAAATCTATCCTACACTACAGGAAAATAAAAGGGGAAGGGGATAAGAGAAGAGGTGGTGAGAGAAGGGAGGGCAGATTAGAGGAGGGGATATCCAGAATCCATGCCATCTTGGGGTGGGTGAAGGAGAGAGATGTAGAGAAAATTTGGAACTCAAAATCTTGTAGAAGTGAATGTTGAAAACTCAAAATGAATGAATTAATTAAAAAAAAAAAAGGTCGCACCAGCAGAGCATAGGCTGTGGCTGATCTTATCAAATGGAAAAAAAAACACAACTGGAAAAATGGAAAAGGAGGTACCAAAACTAACTGAAGGAAACAATTCATTAAAAATTAGAATTGGACAAGTGGAAGCTTATGACTCTATGAGACATCAAGAATCAGTCATACAAAATCAAAAGAATGAAAAAATAGAAGAAAATGTAAAATACCTCACTGGAAAAACAACTGACCTGAGAAATACATCCAGGAGAGATAATTTAAGATTTATTGATCTACTGGAAAGCCATGATCAATAAAAGAGCCTGGACATGATCTTTTAAGAAAGCATCAAGGAAAACTGCCCTAACGTCCTAGAACCAGAGGGTAAATTAGTCATTGAAAGAATCTACTGACCACCTCCTGAAAGACCTCTTAAATTGAAAGTGCCAAGGAATATTGTAGCTAAATTCCAGAATTACCAGGTCAAATAGAAAATAATACAAGCAGTCTGAAAGAAACAATTTAAATATCGTGGAACCACAGTCAGGGTTACACAGAACCTTGCAACTTCTATATTAAAATATCAGGAGGGGCAGCTAGGTGGTGCAGTGGATAAAGTAACAGCCCTGGATTCAGGAGGACCTGAGTTCAACTCCAGCCTCAGACACATAACACTTACCAGCCATGTGACCTTGGGTGAGTCACTTAACCCCATTGCCTAGCCAATATATATATTTGAGGGCTTGGAATATGATGTTCTATAAGGCAAATGAGCTTGGATTACAACAAAGGATCAACTACTTTACAAAATTGAGCATAATCTTTCCGGGGAGGAGATGGACATTCATTGAAATTGGGGACTTCCAAACCTTCCTGATGAAAAGCCCATAGCTCAAGAGAAAATTTGATCTTCAAATACAAGATTCAAAAAAGCCATAAAAAGGTAAACAGGAAAGAAAACAACAACAACAACATGTTATTCAATAGAGGCAAACTGTTTAAATCCCTACATGGGAAGATGACACTTATAATTCTTGAGAATTGCATCTTTCTTAGGACATTTAGAATGGGTATACATAGACAGAGGTATAAATTGACTTTGATGTGAGGATATTAAAAAAAAACCTAATTAAGTGGTGAATAGGGATTGCACTGGGAGAAGAGAAAAGGAGGAACCAGAAAAGGGTAAATTACATCACATGAAGAGGCACAAAGACCTATTACAATAGGCAGAAAGAAGAGGGGGAGAATAGCATTGTTTGAACCTTACTCTCATCAGATTTGGCTCAAAGAGAGAATGACATACTCAGTTAGTTATAGAAATCTAACTTACCCTATAAGAAGTAGGAGGGGAAATGAGAAAGAAAAAGGAGGGGACTGATAGAAGGGAGGGCAGATTGAGGGAGGCTGAGGTCAGAAGCAAAACACTAGTGAGGAGGGAAAGGGAGAAAAAGAGAGAGAAAAGCATAAATTGGGGCGGGGGGAATAGGATGGAGAGAAAGACACAGATAGTAATCAAAACTGTGAATGTGAATGGGATGAAATCTCCCATAAAATGGGACCAGATAGCAGAGTGGATTAAAAACCATAATCCTCTATATGTTGTTTACATGAAACACATTTGAAGCAGAAGGATACACATACAGTGAAGGTAAAAGACTGGAGTAGAATATATCATGCTTCAACTGAAGTAAAAAAAGCAGGGTAGCAATTCTGATCTCAGCATAGCAAAAGGGAAAATAGATCTAATTAAACAAGAAACTACATCCTGCTAAAAGGTAGCATAGAAAATGAAGTAACATCATTACTAAACATATAGGCATCAAGTGGTATAGCATTGAAATTCTTGAGGGGGTTGGAGCTAGGATGGTGGGGTGAAAGCAGTGACTTGCTTGAGCTCTCCCCAAAACCCCTCCAAATACCTATAAAAAATGGCTCCAAACAAATTCTAAAGCAGCAGAACCCACAAAAAGGCAGAGTGAAATAAATTTCCAGCCCAAGACAACCTGAATGGTTGATCAGAAAGGTATATCACACTGGGCTGGGAGAGGAGTGCAGTTCAGTGTGGGCATGCAGGCCACGGCAAACCTGGAGCAGTCCTTAGAGGACTGAATCACAAGCAGCTGTGGTGGTTTTTGGACCTTTCAACCCACAAACACCAAAGACAACTTAGAAGGTCAGTGGGAAAAGTCTGTTTCTGCAGTGAGAGAGAAGCTAGGTCTCAGCCCCAATTCCCGAGTGTGGCCCCGAGGCGGTTGCTCACAGACTGAGGGGGAATCAGGTGGCTAATCAGAGGGGATTGAAGGGATCTCTTTGCCAGTGCTGAGGGAGGAATCTCTTTCTTTGCCCATGTTTGGATTTAGGTCACAGCTTTGATTGGTGATCCAGGGGCAAGCAGGAGCGCTGGCATGGTGGAGCTTGTAGTGGCTGTGGAGAGGAAATCCCCCTCATAGTTCCAAGACAGAAAACAGTGCTTGTGGTCAATCATAGGCCAGAGCACAGGCCAGGAAAGGAGTAAACACTTCATCCCTTATCATACTACCTTGGAAGAACTGAAAATTTACAGGTCCCTAGAAATAGCTCTGAAAACAGCTATACAAACCTTCAAAACTTGGGACAGTACACTCTCCACATTGGAAGCAGACCTGTACCTTAATAAAGAGTTTATAACTCAAGTAATTGGCTGGGATCATGAGCAAACTTCACAGGAAGTGTCAGACCATAGAATCTTTTTTTGGTAACAAAGAAGATCAAAACATACAGCTAGAAGAAGACAACAAAGTCAAAGCTCCTACGTCCAAAGCCTCCAAGAAAAATATGAATCAGTCTCAGGTCCTCGAAGAGCTCAAAAAGGATTTTGAGAAGCAAGTAAGAGAAATAGAGGAAAAACTGGGAAGAGAAATGAGAGTGATGCAAGAAAATCATGAAAAATAAGTCAACAGCTTGCTAAAGGAGACCCCAAAAAAATACTGAAGAAAATAACACCTTAAAAATAGCCTAACCCAAATGGCAAAAGAGGTCCAAAAAGCCAATAAGGAGAAGAATGCCCTAAAAGGCAAAATTGGCCAAATGGAAAAGGAAGTCCAAAAGCTTACTGAAGAAAATATTTCCTTAAAAATTAGAATAGAGCAATTGGAAGCTAGTGACTTTATGAGAAATCAAGACACTGTAAAACAAATCCAAAAGAATGAAAAATTAGAAAACAATGTGAAATATCTCATTGGAAAAACAACTGACCTGGAAAATAGATCCAGGAGAGAGAAGTTAAAAATTATTGAACTATCTGAAAGCCATGATCAAAAAAAGAGCCTAGACATCATCTTTCAAGAAATTATCAAGGAAAACTTCCCTGATATTTTAGAACCAGAGGGCAAAATAGAAATTGAAAGAATCCACAAAGCTCCTTCTGAAAGAGATATCCAAAGGAAAACTCCTAGGAATATTGTAGCCAAATTCCAGAGTTCCCAGGTCAAGGAGAAAATATTACAAGCAGCCAGAAAGAAATAATTCAATTGTGGAAACACAATCAGGATAACACAAGATTTAACAGCTTTGACATTAAGGGACTGGAGTGCATGGAATCTAATATTCTGGAGGGCAAAGGAAATAGGATTATACCCAAGAATCATCTACCCAACAAAACTGAAAAGGAGAGGTAGAACAGTAAGTCTTTCAGGGGAAAAAATGGTCATTCAGTGAAATAGAGGACTTTCAAGCATTCTTGAGGAAAAGATCTGAGCTGAATAGAAAATTTGACTTTCAAATACCAGAATCAAGTGGAATATGAAGAGGTAAACAGCAAAGAGAAATCATAAGAGACTTATTGAAGGTGAACTATTTATATTCCTGCATGGAAAGATGATATTTATAACTCATGAGACCTTTGTCAGTATTAGGATAGTTGGAGGGAAAAATTATATGTATGCCTATAGATATACATAGATAGATAGATAGATAGATAGAGAGAGAGAGAGAGAGAGAGAGAGAGAGAGAGAGAGAGAGAGAGAGCACAGGGTGAGTTGAAGATGAAGGGGTCATATCTAGAGAATAAAATTAATGGGTGAGAGAGGATTATACTGGGAGAAGCAGAAAGGGAGAGGTAGAACAGGGTAAATTATCTCTTAAAAAAACAGAAAAGGCTCTTACCATGGAGGGGAAACAGGGGAAGGTGAGTGAGTGAAACAGGGGAATGAGTGAATCTTATTCTTACAGGATTTGACTTAAGGAGGGAATAACATACACATTCAATTGGGTATGGAAATCTGTCTTACCCTACAGGAAAATAGGGGGAGAAGGGGACAAGAGAGCAGGGGAATGAGAGAGAAGAGGGCAGATTGGGAAAGGGGGTAATCAGAAGCAAACAATTCTGAGAAAGGACAGGATCAAAAGAAAAAATAGAATAAATGAAGGAGGGTGGGATAGGATTAAGGGAAATAGAGTTAGTTTTTCACAGCATGACTATTATTGAAGTGTTTTGCATAACTGCATAAGTATAACCTATATTGAGTTATTATATAGGTTATATAACCTATTATAGTTATTATAGGTTTTATAACCTATATTCAATGAGGGTGGGTGGGGAGGGAGGAAGGGAGAAAATTTGGAACCTAAAGTTTTAAAAACACATGTTTAAAAAAATGTGTTTTCACATGCAACTGGGAAATAAGAAATATGGGAAAAGGGGTACAGAAATCTATCCTGCCCTACAAGAAAGTAGAAGGAGAAGGGGATAAGAGAAGGTGGGGAGAGATAGAAGGGAGGGCAGACTAGGGGAAGGGATATTCAGAATGCATGCCATCTTGGGGTCAGGGGAGGGGTAAGATGGGATGAAAATTTGGAACTCAAAATCTTGTGGAAGTAAATGTTAAAAACTAAAAATAAATAAATTTTAAAAAATTTTAAAAAGAAAAAAACTTACCTTTAGATCTATTCCTTCCTCCTCTTTCTCCTCCACCTCCCCCTCCTCCTCCTTCTTCTTCTCCTTCTCTCTCTCTCCTTTCTGCCACTCACTGTAGAAGCAGAATTGGCTCACCTTTGGGACAGATCAATATCTTCTATTCATAGCTACCACAACAAAATAGATGATCACCATGTGCTCAGCCTCTTCCCAAAGTGCCTCTTAATTTGCAACTATAACCAGTTTTTTTTCTTGGTTTATATAGCAAGTTTAATAAATCAAAATAAATGCTTGGTAATTAATTAAGATAAAACTAATTTAATTTCTCTGTGTGATTTTGTCTAGTGCTCTCCATGCCTTATACCTTTTGACTGTTTTGTTAAAGAAAAGATTCATGCTATAATCTTAAAAAAAAAAAGAAATTCTTAGAGTAGTTAAGTGAGTTATAGGAAGAAATAAACAGCAAAAGTATAACAGTGGGGGACTTCAACCTCCCCCTCTCAGAACTAGATAAATCTAACCACAAAGAAAATAAACAAGAAAGAAGTTAAGGAGGTGAATAGAATCTTTAAAAAAAATAGATATGGTAGACTTCTGGAGAAAAACTGAATGGGGATAGAAAGGAATATGCCTTTTTCCCGGGGGTAATTGGCACTGAAACAAAAACTGACCATATATTGGAGCATACAAACCTCACAGTCCAATGCAGAAAAGCAGAAATATTAAATGCATCATTTTCAGATCATGATACAATAAAACTTACATGTAATAAAGAGCCATGGAAAGACAAACTAAAAATTAATTGGAAACTAAATAATCTAATCCTAAAGAATAATTGAGTCAAACACAAATCATAGAAACAATTGATAACTTCATCCAAGAAAATGGCAATAATGAGACAACATACCAAAACTTATGGGATGCAGCAAAGTGCTCCTTAGGGTAAGTTTTATATCTCTAAATGCTTACATGAATCAAATAGAGAAAGCAGAGATCAATGAATTGGGCATGCAACTAAAAAAGCTAGAAAAAGAACAAATTAAAAATCCTCAATTTAGTATCAAATTGAAAACCAAAAGAGAAATTAATAAAATAAATTAAGAAAAATGGTGAACTAATAAATAAAACTAGAATCTGGTTTTATGAAGAAAACAAATAAAATAGATAAACCTTTGGTTAATTTGATTTTAAAAAATCCAAAAAACATATTACCAGTATCAAAAATGAAAGGGTGAATTCACCAACAATGAAGAGGAAATTAAAACAATAATTAGGAGCTATTTTACCCTACTCTATGCCAATAAATTTGATAATCATAGTGAAATGGATGAATATTTACAAAATTATAAATTGCCCAGATTAACAGAAGAGGAAATAAAATACTTAAATAACCCCATTTCAGAAAAAGCAATTGAACAAGCCATCAATGAACTACCTAAGAAACAATCTCCAGGGGCAGATGGATTTATAAGTGAATTCTATCAAACATTTAAAAAACAATGAATTCTATTGCTTTATAAACTATTTGGGAAAATAGGTGAAAAAGAAGTCCTAACGAATTCTTCTTATGATACAAATATGGTGCAGATACCTAAACTGGGAAGAGTCAAAACAGAGAAAGAAATTATAGACCAATTTCACTAATGAATATAGATTCAAAAATTTCAAATAAAATATTAGCAAAGAGTTTACAGCAACTTATCATACACTATGAACAGGTAGGATTTGTACCAAGAATGCAGAGTTGGTTCAATTTTAGGTAAACTATCAGCATAATTGACCACATCAACAACAAATCTAACAGAAATTGTATGATTATCTCAATAGATATGGAAAAAGCTTTTGATAAAATACAATACCCATTCCTATTAAAAACACTAGAAAGCATAGGAATAAATGGAGTCTTTCTTAAAATGATAAGTAGCATCTGTCAAAAACAATCAGCAAGCATATGTAATGGGGATGAGCTAGAAACTTTTCCAATAAGATCAGGGGTGAAACAATAATCCCCATTATTACCACTGTTATTCAATATTGTACTAGAAATGTTAGCTTTAGTACTAAGAGGAAAAAAAAGAAATTGAAGAAATTAGAATAGGCAAAGAAGAAACAAAGCTATCACTCTTTGCAGATGATATGATAATATACTTAGAGAATCCTAGAGAATCAAGTAAAAAACCACTTGAAATAATAAACAACTTTAGCAAAGTTGCAGGATATAAAGTAAAGCCACATAAATCATTGGCATTTCTGTATATTACTAACAAAACCCAACAGCAAGAGATAGAAAGAGAAATTCCACTTAAATTTACTGTAGACATTATAAAATATTTGGGAATCTACCTGCCAAGAGAAATACAGGAACTATATGAACACAATTACAAAATACTTTTCATGCAAATAAAGTCAGATCTAAATAATTGTAAAAACATCAGTTGCTCATGGGTAGGCTGAGCTAATATAATGAAAATGATAATTTTACCTAAATTAATTTACTTATTCATTGCCATTCCAATCAAGCTGACAAAGAAATTATTTTATAGAGCTAGAAAAAGTAATAACAAAATTCTTCTGGAAGAGCAAAAGTCCATAATATCAAGGGAATTAATGAAAAGAAATATAAGGGAAGGTGGTTTAGCCATACCACATCTTAAATTGTATTATAAAGCAACAATCATCAAAATTACTTGATACTGGCTAAGAAATAGAGTAGTGGATGTACTCCAAATATGCAGCTCAAGTTGGTAGTACTTTGCATGTAATAGGCACAAATCTCTTAGTTCTTGGTGACATTTTCAGCAATTTTAGTCAGTTCAACCTTTTTGTTATCAGCTCTAGAGTCCTTTCTTGTGCCATATGTAAAAAATTTATCATGTAAAATCTTCATGGACATAGAGTGACTGGGTAGCTCCAATTATTTTCTAGTATCATATTGGGGATTAGTGACTGATACAATGCTCCATTTCATAGCTATAACATCCGCTATTGATTCAATACTATATCCCTTAAAGGGATATGAACTTGAGTTTTTGCCATACCCACCTCACATCATTCAGTTCATGCACCATTTGCTTGCTTCACCAGTCATTCATAGGCAACTGAGACAAAGAAGGGTGGTTCAATGAATTGTGGTTTGTTCAATGAATTAAGGTTCATGTATGTTGTAGGTACACTATCATGCTATCCCTTGACTTCTGGTATTTTCTTTACCTTTCCCATGCCTGGAATACATTTCTTCCTCATCTTCATATCCTGGTTTCTTTGGCTTCCTTCTAGTCCCTATTAAAATCCCACTTTCTACAGTAATCCTTTCCCAATTCCTCTTAATTCTAGTGCCTTCCCTTTGTTAATTATTTCCCATTTATCCTGTGTATAACTTGCTTTGGATAACAGTTTGCTAGTAAATAGTTTTTGGTCAGTATCTTATGACTTATGACATAATACATTACAAATGGACAAGAACCTCACTATTTATGATTAAAAAATGAGAGGAAAATGGATAGGGAGAGGATTCATGACCAACCATCATATAGATAATATAAAAGACAAAAAAATTCCATAAACATAAATAGCTTTTGAAGAAATATAATCAATGCAACTATAAGAAGAATAAAAGATACACTTTGAGGAACAATCTTTTCATAAAATGTCTTTATCTTAGTATTCAAAATCTATAGAGAATTGATCTATATATATACAAGAGTAAGTATCATTCACCAACAGATTAATGGTCAAGGGAAGTGAACAAAGACTCTGAAGAAGAAATAAAAACTATCAAAACCAATTCATTCTAGCATTCAAAATCTCTTATAATAACAGATTTGAAAATTAAAAGAAATCTAAACTATTATCCTGTACCCATAGAATTGGCAAAGCTGACCTAAGGTGAAAAAAATCCATATTGGGAGGGCTATAGGGAAACAGACTTACTAATCCATTAACTACTGGAATTGTGGATTGGTTTAGCCATTTTAGAAAACTCTTTGGAATTATGCAAGAAATGGTGCAAAACTAATAGATAGTTGGAAAACTTTAAAATTTGTATTCCTACCTTTGAAAGTTATCTTTTCATTTGACCATTCCACCTTATAAATTTATATTGCTTCCTTATGTATTCTGGTAGACTGAATTTTCCAGATATATTTGCTGTGCTTTTTCTCTCCAATCTGTTTTGTTTCTTTGTGTTTTGGAAATATTGCTTTCTGTAAAACTCCTTTCATTTCTGTATAATCAAATCCAACACTTTGGTTTGCAATATTTTCTTTCATTTGTATTCCTTTTTTTTTTTATTTTAGTCTTGACCTATGATTTCATCAAGTGTGAGGAATTTTCAGTGTGGCAATTCCCTCCACCATTGCAGAAAGGCAATTCATCTTTAACTTACAGACTTTGAGAGTTGCTTGGGGCACTTAAAACATTTTCCATATTCACAGCTAGTATGTGTCTGAGGCTGGATTTGAAACCAGTTGCAGATCTACAGGTAAGGGGTGTTTTCTTAATGACAGCTTCTTATATCAATGTAATAACAAGTTTGATTAAAAATAATTAAAATATTGATCTATTTTGAGTTTATGTTATTATATGATGTAAAATGTGTCTCTAAACTCATTTTTCATTATATAGCTATCCATTTTCCCCAGAATTGAAAAAAAAAAGACTCAATAATGATTCCTTTCTCCAAAGTTCTTAGTGTTGGATTTATCAGAAATTAATTATTAGGCTCTATTTCTAGATTTTTGAGTCTTTTCCATTGATCAATTTTTCTATTTGTATCCAGTTTCAGACAGCTTTTATAATTACTGCTTTATAATATATTTTGAAATCTGGCAGGGTGAATTCCCTTTCATCAATTTTCTTTTCATAGTTCCATTTGATATTCTTGAACATCTGTTTTTCCATATGAATTTTGTTATGACTTTATCTAATTCCAGCAAATAGTCCATTGCTGTTTTGATTGACATTGAATTTAATTTCTAAAAAAAATGAGAAATATCGCTATTTACTGCATCAGTTTGATTTAACTATGTTCAAAGGATTTCCCTGCATTTATTTAGTTTTTCCTTAATTTTGGTCAAGTTCATTGCAAATGTCTTTACAAAGACCTCTTGGGTTTAATAGTTAGTTGTTTGTTACATTTTCAGTATTGTATTAATCAACAAACATTTATTAAGCACCTACTTCTTCCCGGTACTATATTAGGCATTAAGGATATAAAGACATACATGAAATACTCCCTGCCTTTGAAGAACTTGTATTCTATAGGGGAAGAAAACATGTATAGCTAAAATAATATACAAAACACATTAAAGGTAATTTTTTGAGGGGGAGGCAATAGCAGGATGAATAAATATTTCTTGCATGAAGTTGTGTTTCAACTGATAATTGAAGAAAACTAGAGATTCTAAAAAGTGGTGAGGAGCCAATGCTTTGAAGGTATGGGAGACAGCTTAAATAAAAGAATATAAATAGGAGAAGGAATGTTATAGGTGAGCAAATGCAAAAAATTGATTTTGGCCAGATTTAAAAATGTGTAAGGGAGAATAATATATAATAAATCAGAAAAGGTGAATTGGAACCAGCTTAAGAAGTACTTTAATGCTAGAAGAATTCATATTTTACCCTACAGGTAATAGGGAGCCACTGAAATTTATTGAGTAGGGTAGTGAAATCATCAGAATTGTATTTTAGAAAACTCACTTTGGGATCCATATGGAGACTGGATTGAAGAGCGTAGAGATTTGATATAAGGAAATCGATTGGGAGGGTATTGCAGTTGTCTCTGTGAGAAATGACAAATGACTGAACCAGGACATGGCCTGGGTGAGGAGAGATACTGGGAGTAATATGATAGATATCATGGGGGTAGATTAGATAAGACTTGGCATCTGTTTGCATATATTGCGTGAAGAAGAGTGAAGAGTCAGGGTTAACATTGAGACATGGTTTTGACCTTTACAGAAATAGAGAAGTTCAGAAAATGAATGAGATTTGAGGAAAAAATAAAGAGAGTTTTTTTTTTTAATTTGTTGAGTTAGTAGACAGTAACATGATACTGGAGCTTCAGAGTGATACTAAAGGGATATACACACACACACACACACATATATATATATATACACACATATATATATATACACACACATATAGATAGATAGATAGATAGATAGATAGATAGATAGATAGATAGATAGATCTAAAAGTCATCCTAATAGAGATTATAATTCATCTGATGGTAGCTAATGGGGACACAAAAAAGAGAATGTAAATAGAGAATAGAAAAGCACCCAGAACAAAGCCTTAAGGGTAAACCCATAGATGAATATGAGATATGATTGGTGGACTGGAAAGAGATGGAGAGGAGGACGGTAAATTGATGATTAGTCAGGTGGGAAGAGAATCAAGAAAAAAAGAGATATAAAAACCTAGAGAAGAAAGACTATTCAGGAGAGGAGAAATAGTATTTTTCTCTCTGTCAGTTTTTTCTTGATTTCTTGGGAACATATTGACATGCACACATGATATATCTGTCCTTACTTATCTATGGAATTGTTGCATCCCACATATTAGAATATAAATTTCTTGAAGGCAGGTACTATCTATTTGTTTCATCATTATATCAAAAAAGCCTAGAATATTAGTCCTTGTTAAACCAAATTTAATTTTTGTAAGCTCATTTACATTGATAAAGACATTAATGCCATTTTATCACCTCAAATAGTTTTTGTCATCTCTTGAATTTTTTATTACATATAACCTATTCCTTTGATTTATTTTTGCAGCTTCTCACTAGTGATTAGAATATGACAAAAATCTTTATATTGAACAGGTTTGTTTTGAATTTTTTTTAAAAATGGGTGTGCTTTTGTTTCTTTATAGTCTCTAATGTTAGAATTTAGGTTTGAATGAAAACTTTTAAAACATCAGTCAGTTAACAAAAATTTATGAAGAACTTAATATGTGCCAAGCACTATGCTAAGTACCAGGCATACAACAAAAAGCAAAAGACAGTCTCAAATAAGTTATATGTAAATAACTATGTAAAATAATTGTAAATTAGAGATAATTGACAGAGAAAACTCTAGTTAGTATTAAAGCAGACTGGGAAAGGCTTCTTGTAGAAGGTGGGATTTTAACTACAACTTGAAGGAAGCTAGGCAATCCAGGAGGTAGAAATGAGGAGGAAGAGACTTCCAGAAATGGGGGACGATCAGTAAAAATGGGCAGGTAGATGTCACAGTGGATAGATTGCTGGGCCTGGGTCAAGAAGAATCATCCTCCTGAGTTCAAATTTGGCTTCAGACACATACAAGCTGTGTGACCCTAGACAAATCATTCAACCCTTTTGCCTCAGTTTCCTCATTTGCAAAATGAGCCAGAGAAGGAAATGACAAACACCTCCAGTATCTTTGCCAAGAAAACCCCAAATGGGTCATGAAGAGTCAGTCATCACTGAAATGACTGAAGAACAACATGGCATATCTTGTGGAGGAAGTAGCAATGAGACAAGGATTATATTAGAGAGTATTTGGGTAGAGTAAAATGTAAGATGATTGGAATAAATAGGGAAGGATAGAAATAAGCATTTATTAAGTACTTCCTATGTGCTAGATAATGTTCTAAGTGCTTTAAAAATATCTCATTTGAAGGGGCAGCTAGGTGGTGCAGTAGATTCTCTCAGATGCTAGGGAATTGAGAAAACTGCAGGTGCTTTTTGGTTTCTTGAGGCTTGCTTACTCCTTCCCTCTACACCCCAGGACCCTCTTTCATGGAGATACTCCCCATCCCCATGCCTGCACTTGCAGGATCTCCCTTCTCTTCTGGCCTGATGGCCATCAGATCCACGAAGCCAGAATCAGTGGGACTTCCCTGAGATTTGCTTCTAAGTTAGAGCTGGAAAAGGCTCAGTCTCCAAGACCTTGAAAAAAAAGCTTTGTGCCTGGCCTCACTATGATCTAGAGGACCAAGATAAATTGTGAAAGTTAAAAAACAAAGAAATTCTTAAAATTCTTCTTCCTGTAGTCCTGGCTCTGAGCAGGCTAAGGCTACAGTGAAAAGTTAGAACAGCTAAAAACATCTTAGCAGGTTCTGGAGGTTTTTGTGGTTGATCATTAAGGAGTTTTGAAACAACTCCTAACAATCCAGGTCATTCCCTTCCCCCACTCCCTTTCCTGGAGTCAAGAGGGTATCTCAGTGTGGGGATTGCAAACAGCCCCAGGTTTTTTTTTCTCTGTTAACTTCTTTCATCCCAGATCAAACTAGGAAAAGAGAGTTTCACCCTTCCCTCTCTCACCTAGTGAAAGGAAGGAGGGAGGAGGGCAGCAGCTACAGCTTGGGACCTAGTGATAATGGCCCTGGGCCCTGGGGTACCCTGTAGCGGGCCTGGGAAACCTGGAAGCATCATCCAGATTTAACACCCCTGCTCACTGCTCCCCCCTCTCCCCCAACAGGCATGGGGAGAGAGGGAAGGGGGATGAGTCATGGTAAAGAAGCCAGTCAGTGTCTGCACTTGGTAAGCCAGGTAATCCTTCTATCAATAATTTTTATATGATCTGGAAATGCGATCGATGTCATCTGAAGTTTATTGTTTGTATTACAGCTAAAACAACTTGGCTGTCACATGTAAATTGTAAGATTGTTGGTTATTGTTTTAATACTAAAACCTAAAACTTGTAATTGGTTACTGTGTGTGTGGAAAAGATGAGGGGATGAGGTGAAAGCCTCATCCAGATCAGTTCTGCCCATTCAGCAATCCTCAGGGCTAGTCAAAAGGCACAGCCCACAGTAGCAAGCCCTTTTTCTGGGGTCTTTGTCAATGGCCCTTTATTTTGTAAACTTTCTAAAAAGCCTGTTTGGATTATGGAGTTCCTAAACAATGAACTTGGCTTGCTGAGAATTTGCAAGTATATAGAGATGATCTCTAAAGATTGGCTTTTACACAATTTAAATTTGAGATGTAAATCCTGGAAATTTTTTCCCTAAGCCATGATTAGTGAAACTTGTTGTTTGAGGTAAAAGTTCATGGGACCATAACTGATTTTATTTTGAGTTGTCTAATGGATCATAATAGTCCATCCATAATCAATAGTCAATAATCCACCATCTAAGAGAAATGCCACAAGCTACAAGAGAAGATGATTCAGGTGGGAAGTCAGCATTGGGAAAAGCTGAGAAGACAATTTTAGCCTCAGTCTAAGATAGAATCCTCTTGGTTCAGTTTCTGCATTGTGTTCCTTTGAAAAGGAATGTTACCTATTTGGCTATTCCTGAGTCTGCCTATGAGGTGGAATTGATACTGCATGGTTGGAAAACTGAATTATCTGAATTCTAAGAATGTTTTATCCTGTCATACTTGCTATAAATCTTGTCAGTGCTTTATCCTTTTACAGCAAATTTCTATAATCAGAACAAATGGTCACTAAAAGATATAAGCACAATACAAGTTTGTGAGATCTTGCTGTTTTGACCTGAATGTGTAGTCATTCCATATCCCAAATTATCGAAATTCAATCAGAAACATCTTTGGTTTTGTTTGGGCAAGAACATTTCAGTGCAATAAATTTTCTTTGAGGGAGGTAACCTATTTGCCTTAAGTATCCTTCCAAGTCTTTTGTTATCGTTGGAGTAGAAGTCAGTCTCTGGCCAGGGGTGGAAAACTTCTACCTGCAAAAGTCTTATTACTTCCCAATAGCATCTGATCCTCCTAAAAGAATTGGAATCAGAGTGGAAGTTTGGGAAAATAACAAGACCTGATAATCCTGCAGGTCATATTTAAATGATTTTAATGGGGCTCTTTTACTTCTCCTGATATTTGGGCCCTGCCGATTTGCTTGTCAGATTTGTGTTTTTCAGACTACAGGCCATTCAGCTAGAGTTGGTAGCAAACAGTGGATACCAGCCAATGTACCCCCATCAGTCCCTTGGATGCAGCCTGTGTTAGGTTCCAATCAACCTCCTCTCTGGGACCCCCTCGAGGCAGGGATAGCTCTACCCCTTGCCACCAGGAAGCAGTTTCAGAAGCTGAGACCTTCGCATCATGCATCCCCCACCAAGAAAAAAATTTGGGTGGTTCTCATTTGTTTGAGGGGAAATGATGGTGTGTTAATGATAGACCCCTAAAAGGCCCTTGACTTTCCCACATGGCCCAGATCCCTGGTGTTTGCCTGAGGCACCTGGCCCTTCCCAGTCAGTAATCCTTTTAACTGCCTTTTTATTGTAGCCTACATTGCCCCCACCTGGCCCCACCCCAGGCTATTTCCTACTCCTTTATCACACCCAGATCTTCCCACAGTCTTTCTTTATAAAAGGGTCCATCTTGCCTCCATTAAATTGCTCAGATTCTTAAAATCTGTCCCCCTTGTCAATACAAGTATTACAAATGTGCAGATTCTTGAAATCCTACCTGCTTCTGTTGGAGACACAATAAACCTTATCTCTGACTGAAAGAAGGTTTGAGGGCTCAAATTCGTTCAAGGCAGACTCACACTTTTTGCCCTTGAATTTCAGGGTTCCCAGCACCCCTAGACCACAAAATAACCTTTCAATTGTTATTTCATTGTTTGTGTTCAGAAGTTTTGGGCAGTTTTCTTGTGTTATATTTTGCATTATGTTATTCATGCTTTTTACTTGTCTTGTTCTTCTGAAAGATCTATAATCCTTAGGTTTTCTCTACACATCTCGTCTTTGAGATCATTGTGTTTTGCCTGAATAGAGAACATGTTTTATCTTAATGTCATTACATTATTTTTTTTTCTTCTTATAGATTGTTATTCAGTCCTGTGTATTTGCATTCCCAAAAAAGTTGACTTTGTTTTATCTTTTGGTGAGATGTCATCACAGATTCAAGTTTTTCTATTCTGTCAATTGTTTCTACTATAAGGGATAGAAATTCTGCTTTCACAGTTCTCATTTCTCCTTTAAACTACTCAGAAACAATGTTGTAACCACAGCATGTTGTCCTCACATTTCACAGAGTTCTCTGTCTCTTCAAATGTTGATTCTTTTCCCTTTGATTGAGAGTGTTTATTTATAGGTGTCTGATCTTGTTTATTAGATCTGAAGGCCATATTCCTTGTGATGTTAACACTTTCCATATTGGCTTATTTATATATTTAAGGTATTTGAGTTTTCTTTCTCCTGAAATCTTTGGTAATTGCAGTCTTTCCCCCCCTATTTTCTTATTTCTCAGTTTCTGACTCCCTTCCCTCTAATGGTGTTTTCCCTGGGGGCTGGATATCAAAGGACTCAGCCTCTCCCATGAAGGGCAATCTATGGTTCACCCACCTTTGACTCTGCCCCAGATAACTTTGGGGGAGAGAATGTAATGGGTCCTAGCAGAATGCCATGCTTTTTCCCTCAGGCTTAGTGGAGATACCACACATGGTATACTGCTCTGTTCTCTCCCCTGTTCAATTTTCTGGTTTGGCAGTAAAAAACCACTGCCATAATGATGCTATTGTAGCAGGGGGGATGATTTCTGTTACTTGGAGTTTGGATTTCTGAAGTTCTGGGAGGGGAGGGAGTTGGGGGTGTGGAATTGAACTCTGTTTCAAACCCAGATAGGTATTTTACCGCCTTTCCCTTTGTTGCTACACTATCTTCTAGAGACTTTTTACAGCACAGAACATTGCTCTGATGCTGGTTATTGATACCTCAGTATATTTTTTCAGTTTGGAGCTTGGGTCTCCACTGGAAAGTAGAGTACTGGAAAGAGGAAGGGAGGAAAGGTCTAGGGTGTGAAGTTGGCTTTTATTGGAAGCCAGTGGTTCAGATCAGATTGTGCAATCTTGGTGTAGGTAGGGTTAAGGTTAGGGTTAGTGAGTAAACTTGAGTTAGATATTGGTTCATGGAACACTTTTTAAATCTTATTTTGGGTACCTAGTGTACTAGGTAAGTTGCTTTATATTTGGTACATAATTTCTGTTTTGGAGAGGACAGAGAGGTCATAATAATCAGAGAAAATGTCTCGTCCTCTATCTTGTTGGTCATGTGATATAGAAGTTCTCTCACGCTGAAAATTTAGTGATTGACTCTCATGAGCAATTTTAAGCTGATTCCAGAGCATCTTTGCATATAACCCCCACAGAAATAAAGCCCAACAAACAATATTTCAGTAATGTTTTAAATTGTAATTAAAATAAAATTAGATTCTGATTAAAATGGTTTAAGCAGAAATATTTATTAGGATCACAGATTTAATTCTGAGAAGAAACCTCAGAAGCCATCATGTTCAACTTTCTCATTTTAGAGATGAGTAAATGAAGCCCAGATATGAAGTGACTAACTCACAATCATATAGGTAATAAGAAGAAGCTCTGGGATCTGAGCCCAGGTCTTTTGATTCAATATCCTGTGTTGATGCATCATCTTCCTTAGTGTTCAATCAAATACTTCTTAAAGATAACTTTTCTAATTTCTGATGGCAATAACCTGTACTAGAATTGCCATGATAAACCTCTCTGTTTCCATTAAATAATCAGCCATCTGTACAATAATTCTCTGACAATATATTGTTGCCTGGGTTCATGCAGATATTATACATGGAAGATATGTTGACTCTATTAAGTGTTAATCTCTCTATAGATGCCATAGAGTAATAGGTGATATGTTTCATAGCTATTTTATGGATTTTCTTAGGAAAATTTCAAATCTATCATGGCTCATTTTATAGTCACAAAATTGTATATAAAGCCTGAAACAGCAAAAGTGTTAATTTCATTTTCTTTCCATTTAACTTCATTTTCAGGATGCTGTAAGTCTCTTACCTTATGCAGTTTTAACTTTATCCTTGATGTTTTTTTATGTGGTTTGGTGTGTCTTGTCTGGGGGAGACCAAGGTATTTGTAATATCGCTTTCATCCATTGGTTCAAATGTAACCTTTGGATTACAATTTGAAGTAATTAGTCTTTATTTTTTAAGGCTTATGTTATGAATTTTATACTTATTCATTCCAAATAACCTTTTGATACCTTTGGAGAAAGATTGTGGAGGTAAAGGAGCTGTTTAATATGTCCTTGGTGGAACCATATAACAATATTATCCATGTAAATTAAATGATTTGTAATATTTTTTTTTGTTTGAAACCATCTGTTAAACAAAGATGCTATAAGAAAGCCTATTTAGTCCTATTTAAGTGTGATAATAATGGATTTAAAGTTAGAAAGATAATGGGCTCAGACAATCTTGATGAAAAATGCTACATTACATATAATTCTTTTTTGACATTATTATGTTGGTGGTGTGTTTTAAATGGAGAACATTTTCCCACATGGATACCAAATATGTCAATGTTTTTGCTACAGTTGGGTCTTTTTCTGTATATTTTCAATATATGAATAAAGCATGAGTGCAGAACTGAATCAAAAATTTTGTAATAATCAGCAAAGATAATATTGATCCTATAGAGTTTTGGGGCATGTTGTTCAGTGGTTCAAAATAATAATAAGTTGCTCTTTACATTCTTGTAACTTTTTGGCACATCCTTTTTCTTTTATTGCTGCTATTCTTATTATTAATATTACTTTTACTATTACTTTTTATGATCATTTCTTAGAGAAATTTAAGCAATGCAATGGATTATCAAAATGAAGAGGCAGAGAGAAAACCTTTACATCTTGAAAACACTTGATCATCTTATTAAGTAGAGAGACATGATATCTAATGCAACAAAATTTAGAGAATAACTTCATTTGGACACTATTATATTGGGCTCTCACTGATTGGCCAACAATAGGATCCCAGTCCAAGCCCCAGTTGGTCATTGGCCCTGATAGTTCAGAGTGAATGTAAATAGCAATTGTTTCTGGTTTTTTCCAGAAACCCTGAGAATCTTCCCCTCCCAAATTCATTTTTTTTAAATTACTTGAAAGGACTTTTATTTTTTTATTTCTTTTTAATATGGTAATTTTATTTATTTATTTTTTTGTTTTCAACATTTACTTCCACAAAATTTTGAGTTCCAAATTTTCACCCCATCTCATCCCTCCCCCCACCCCAAGATGGCATGTATTCTGAATACCCTTTTCCCTAGTCTGCTTTTCCTTCTATCTCACCCCCCCTTCTCTTATCCTCTTCCCTTTCAATTTTCCTGTAGGGCAGGATGGATTTCTGTACCCCATTTCCTGTATTTCTTATTTCCCAGTTGCATGTGAAAACATTTTTTTAAACATGTGGTTTTAGAACTTTGGGTTCCAAATTTTCTGCCTTCCTCCCTCCCCACCCACCCTCATTGATAAGGCAAGCAACTAAATATAGTTTATATATGTGTAGTTATGCAAAACACTTCCATAGTAGACATGCTATGAAAAACTAACTCTATTTCCCTTAGTCTTATCCTGCCCCCCCATTTATTCTATTCTTTCTTTTGACCCTGTCCCTCCTCAGAAGTATTTTCTTCTGATTACCCCCTTTCCCAATCTGCCCTCCTCTCTATCATCCCCCTACTCTCTTGTCCCCTCCCCCCCCCATTTTCCTGTAGGGTAAGACAGATTTCCATACCCAATTGAGTGTATATGTTATTCCCTCCTTAAGTCAAATCCTATGAGAATAAGATTCATTCACTCCCTCTCACCTTCCCCCATTTCCCCTCCACTGTAAGAGCCTTTTCTTTTCTGTTTTTTTGTGAGATAATTTACCTTGTTCTACCTCTCCCTTTCTCCTTCTTTTAGTATAATCCTCTCTCACCCCTTAATTTTATTCTCCAGATATGATCCCTTCATTTTCAACTCACCCTGTGACCTTTATCTATCTATCTATATCTATATATAGGTACATATAATTTTTTCCCCTCCAACTACCCTAATATTGACAAAGGTCTCATGAGTTACAAATATCATCTTTCCATGCAGGAATGTAAAGAGTTCAACCTTAATAAGTCTCTTATGATTTTCTCTTTCCTGTTTACCTCTTCATGCTCCACTTGAGTTTTGTATTTGAAAATCAAATTTTCTAGTCAGCTCTGGTCTTTTCATCAAGCATGCTTGAAAGTCCTCTATTTCCCTGAATGACCACTTTTTCCCCTGCAGGATTACACTCAGTTTTGCTGGGTAGGTGATTCTTGGTTGTAATCCTATCTCCTTTGCCCTTCAGAACATTATATTCCATGCCCTGCAGTCCCTTAATGTCGAAGCTGTTAAATCTTGTGTTATCCTGATTGTGTTTCCACAATACTTGAATTGTTACTTTCTGGTGCTTGTAATATTTTCTCTTTGACCTGGGAACTCTGGAATTTGGCTACAATATTCCTAGGAGTTTTCTTTTGGGGATCTCTTTCAGGAGGAGATTGGTGGATTCTTTCAATTTCTATTTTGCCCTCTGGTTCTAAAATATCAGGGAAGTTTTTCTTGATAATTTCTTGAAAGATGATGTCTAGGCTCTTTTTTTGACCATGGCTTTCAGATAGTCCAATAATTTTTAACTTCTCTCTCCTGGATCTATTTTCCAGGTCAGTTGTTTTTCCAATGAGATATTTCACATTGTTTTCTAATTTTTCATTCTTTTGGATTTGTTTTACAGTGTCTTGATTTTTCATAAAGTCACTAGCTTTCATTTGCTCTATTCTTATTTTTAAGGAAGTATTTTCTTTAGTAATCTTTTGGACTTCCTTTTCCATTTGGCCAATTTTGCTTTTTGGGGCATTCTCCTCATTGGCTTTTTGGACCTCTTTTGCCATTTGGGTCAGGCTATTTTTTAAGGTGTTATTTTCTTCAGTATTTTTTTGGGTCTCCTTTAGCAAGCTGTTGACTTGTTTTTCATGATTTTCTTGCATCACTCTCAGTTTTTCCTCTACTTCTCTTACTTGCTTCTCAAAATCCCTTTTGAGCTCTTCCAAGGCCTAGGACTGATTCATATTTTTCTTGGAGGCTTTGAATGTAGGAGCTTTGGCTTCATTGTCTTCTTCTGGTTGTATGTTTTGATCTTCTTTGTCACCAAAGTAAGATAATATAGTCTGGCTCTTTTTGTGCTGCTTACTGATGATCCCAGCCAATTACTTGAGTTTTAAACTCTTTGTTAAGGTAAGAGTCTGCTTCCAATGTGGAGAATGTACTGTCCCAAACTTTGGGGGTTTGTACAACTGTTTTCAGAGATACTTCTAGGGACCTGAAAATTTTCAATTCTTCCAAGGTGCTATGGTAAGGGGCGAGGTGTTTTCTCTCCACCACCACAACAAGCTTCACCACATCAACATTCCTTCTCACCCCAGGACCACCCCTCAGAACTGTGACCCAGATCCAATAACCGGTAAAGCAAGAGATTCCTGCCTCAGCACTGGCAAAGAGAACCTTGCAATCCCCCTCTGATCAGTCACTCGATTCTCCCTCAGTCTGTGGACTGGAAGCTCAGGAAACAGCCTCAGCCCCAGGCCACGCTCGAGACTTGTGGCTGAGACCTAGCTCCTCTCTCACCACAGACACAGACTTTTCCCACTGACCTTCCAAGTTGTCTCTGGCATTCATGGGTTGAGAAGTCTGAAAACTGCCACAACTGCCCATGATTCAGTACTATGAGGCCTGCTTCAGGAGCACTGCAGCCTGCATGCCCACACCAAACTTCACTCCTGTCCCAGCACGGCGCGATATACCTTTCTGATCAACCATCCAGGCTGTTTTTGGCTGGAAATTTGTTTCACATCTGTCTTTTTGTGGGTTCTGCTGCTTTAGAATTGGTTTAGAGCCATTTTTTATAGGTATTTGGAGGGGTTTGGGGGGAGAGCTCAAGCAAGTCTGCTTTCCCTCTGCCATCTTGGCTCCACCCCCAGATTCATTTTTTTAAATTAGGTAAAATAAGCCATTCTTTTCTCATTTCTTACCTAGCCTTAATCTTTGAGTGGCCATTTCCCCAGTTAAATTGAGACCTGAGAAAGACCTTAGTTTAAAAATGCCAAGGTCTCCCATTGCATCCAGGACCATCTCCATTCATCCTGATGTATATCTTACCACTGGACCCAGATGGCTCCAGAGGAGAAAGTGAGGCTGGTGACTTTGCGCAGCCCTCCCTCCCTTAAATCCAATTCACTTGCAAGTCATGGCATCACCTTCCTAAAGTAATGGTCTTCTTAGAGAATGAAAGTCAAACAACATTATGCTGGTCAACTAGGTGGTACAGTGGAAAGAATACTGGACCTGGAGTCAGGAACTCTTGCTGAGTCCAAATCTGGTCTCAGACAGTTATTAGCTGTGTAACCATGGGCATGTCACTTAACCCTGCTTGCCTCAGTTTCCTAATCTATAAAATGGGCTAGTGAAGGAAATGTCAAACTACCCCAGTGTTTTTGACAAGGAAACCCCAAATTGATTCATTAAGAGTCACACAGGACTAAAAAATGACTGAATAGTAACACTAAATTGTAGGACAGAGGTGTCAAGCACTCAGTCTTATCCACAACACCATCATGTGAGGTCCAAACCAGATTAAATTATAATTGGGAAATATTTAACAAAACAAATACAAATACAATAGGATATAGGTAATGTTAATATATTGTATTACAATTCAACATGAAGCCCAAAGGGATATTTATGTATGTTTTAGAGGCCTCCCTTTGTATTTGAGTTTGACACTATTGATGTAAGAAGATGTAAGACTGTAATGAGTTGTGATATCTGTATAAAGCCTCCTGTGAGACTCAAAAAAGTTAGATTCCTATAAAGCATTCATCCAAAGTTGAAAAAAAATGATAAAGTTATGCAGAAATAATAGAAATTTGCCATCATTTCTAAAGGAATATATTTTTTTATTTTGCAAAATTGATAATGGTGGATTTTTTTTTTTTTACTTTAACACCTCAGTATGTGATGTACTTTAGGAATCTAATCCTTTTATTAAATGTTCTCTCTTGATAGGGATAGTCTGCATGCCCACTGGAGAACTTCTGGGTACTCTAACTCATTGTTCTCACCATGTTAGTCTGGAAACTTTAGTATCTGACCTTTCTCATACTCAAATGCACAAGAGAAGCCATCAATTTACTTCATAAACAAACAAGTTAAAAAGTGTAAACATACTGCTGGAGGATATCACATGATTATGTCTGCTGGGTCTGCTCCAAATTTATATAATCTCATTTCCACAAATATTTATTAAGATGTTTTTTTGTGTGCCATGCCACTATGGCATCAGGCCAGAATTGGCTGCTCTGCAGGAGTTCTTGGAAAATAACCCAAAAAGGGAGACTTACTTATTCTCCTCTACAGTTAGAGTTTTTGTGCTATTTGACAAGAAGAAAACTGAATTTCTGAGGCTTTGCCATGATTATAGGGCCCTAATTGCCATTTCTATTTCAGATTGGTATCCTCTACTCTTGATAAATGATCTGATTGACCAAGTGTCAGTGACTATGATATTCATCAAATTGGACTCTGCTAGGCATGAAACCTTGTCTAAATCTTAGAATCTGGTGAGTGGAAAGTGCCTTCTCAGTCACAGTATAGTTTACATGAATAGTACACTATGCCATTTGGTTTATTCAAGGCCCCAATATATTTAAAATGTTTATGAATTAAGTCAGATCAAGTTAACAAGCAATTTATAAAATGTTTACTATGTGCCAGACAGTGTGCTAAACCATGGATATACAAAGAAAGACAAAAAAAAAGTATATCCTTAGGGATTTCATAATCTAACAGGGAGACAATATGAAGAGAGCTATGTACAAATGAGATTATATATACACACATATGTACATATGCTAAATTGGACATAATCAATAGAGTGAAGACACTAGCATTAAGGGGGACTAAGAAAGGCTGCTTGCAGAAGATAGGATCTTAGCTGAGACTAAAAGGAAGTCAGGAAAATCAGAAAGCATGAGGAGGGATGAGGAGGGAGAGAATTTTTGGCATAGAAAAATGACAGTGGAAATGCATAGAGTCAGGAGACTGAAAAGTCTTGTGGGAGAAACAGCAAGGGAATCCAATGGAATTGGATCATAGAACATGTGGAAAGGAATAAGGTGTAAGAAGACTAAAAGTTAGGAAATAGTATACTTCATGATAGTTTATTTCTATGATATCATCATTTATTCCTACTGGCAAGCATACCAAATTCATTAAATCAGGCTACTGGAGTCTTTATAAGCATATGTTTCAAATTAGATAAATGGTCAATTTGAGAACAGATGGATATCCTGATACATATATTAGGTCATCAAGGAGTCCATATGTATTTGTGCAAATTGGAGAGTATATATTGTATCCAGGGATCCCTGAATTAGTAAAAGCAAATTATTACAAAAATTTATTTTGACTTCTTGTGTTACTGTTACCACTTCATCACTTGATTCTCTACTCTGATTGTGCTCCTTATAGATCTGATATATCACTCCTTGGTTCTCCAGTGGGTATCTGAGGTGCAGTGGACAATTAAGAAACAGAGAAGGTGGTTTTCTTAAGGCTCTAGCCTCAGGTCTGTACTTATTAAGCCAACTCAGTGTAGAAACATGCATCCAGTGCATATTTCAATTCCTCAATGTACTCACTTCCCTTTATCCCACCTCAGTCACATACCAAGATGATCACCCTTGTTCTTGCCATCACCTACAAATGGAGTACTTGCATGTTAAAGAATTTCAAAATCCCCTTATTTGACTATACCCTACTAGCTCTTCACCTCTCCCTGTGCCATCTCTTACATAATCCTTTCTTTGTCCATACCATGACCTCTAATTTCTTGACCCCTCAATTCTCATCCAGACCATCTCTCTTGTACTAACCACTCTCTCTCTTTTCCTTATATTAGCCCCTTGGCAAACCAATCCAACTCTACACTGTCCTCCTCTCTGAGGTTTCTTATCATTTTGCCAATTGCACCCTGTCAAGAATAACCTGTGGTTGAATTCCAACATTTGCCTCCTTTACTCCTAAACACATGGTGCTGAATGAAGTGGAGAAAATTACATAATACTTTTGACTGGGTCCATTACAAATTTATGTCATACAACCTCAGATGGACCCTTACTGCTATTAGGCAATCCTCCTATTTCCCCTTTTCATCAGTTCCCTATTCCACTTTCCACAGTGTCTCTTCTAAACTTTTTCAATCCTCTTCAAACCTTCCATGGCTCCTCCTTCACAGCTGAGAAGCTTCCTTCATATTTTGCAGAGGCTATTCACCAAGAGCTCCCTTTCCCCCCTTTTCCTCATATCACTTATATACTATCTGCCACTATCTCCTTCACCCCCCATCTCACATGATGAGGTAGTCTTACTCCTCACCAAGGCAAAGTGATTCCATTTCACTCCATATCCTAAAATAGATTTGCTCCTTTGTTATCCCAACTCTATCATTTGTTTTCAATCTCTCCCCATGTACTGGCTGCTTCCCTGCTACCTACAAATATGCTCATGTCTCCCCTATCTATTCCTGATAACTATCATTGTACATCTCTTCTGCCCTTTGAGTCTGAACTCCTTGAAAGAGCTGTCTGCAATAGATGCCACAGATGTTTCTACTTCCCTATCACTTTCTTCTTAACCCTTTATGATCTGGCTTCTGATTTTATCATTATATGAAAATTGCTCTCTCCAACATTACTAATGATATTTTAATTACCAAATCCAAAGGTCTTTACTCACTCCTCTTTACCTTTCACCTCTCTATAGCCTTTGACATTGTATTGTTGATCACCCTCTCCTCCTCGATACTCTCTTCTCTCTAGGTTTTTGGGACACCACTCTCTTAGTTATCTTTTTACTTATATGACTCTTCTTTCTCAGTCTCCTTTGCTGGATCCTCATCCAAATCATGCCATCTATCCATAGGTGTGCAACAGGGTTCTGACAAGGGCTGCCCTTTTCTTCCATACTTCATTTGGCAATCTGCTTAGCTCCCATGGATTTAATTATCATCACTGTGCTGATGATTTTCAAATCTACCTAATCTCTCTGTTGACTTTCAACATCATATTTCCAATTGCCTTTCAAATATCTTGAGTTAGATGTCCAATAAATATTTTCAACTGAACATGCCCTAAATCAAACCTATTATCTTTCCCTCTTATACCCTCCTCACTGTCTCTCTTCCTTATTACTGGAGTGGGCATCATCATTGTCCCATTCCTCATTATCTTTCACACTCCAACCCCCCCCATATCAAATCTTTTGCCAAGGTTTGTCAATTTCACCTTTGCAACATCTCTCAAATATGTTCTCTTCTCTCTTCTGACATGGTCACTACTTTGGTATAAGTCCTCATCACCTAATGCCTGGACTCTCACAAAAGCCTGCTGGTGAGTCTACCTGCTTCAAGTTTTTCCCCAATCCAATTCATTCTTCAGTGACCAAAGTGTTTTTCTTAAAGTACAGATTTGACTGCATCACCTCCCTATTCAGTAATAAATTCCCTATTGTCTCCAGGATAAAATGCAAAAATTTCTTGTTTGGCATTCAAAGCCTTTCATAGACAAAGCCCCTCCTACCTCCAAAGTCTTCTTGCATTTTACTCCTTGTCCAGTGACACTAGCCTCCTTGTTGTTTCACAAACAAAATACCCTATGTCTTGAATCCAGGATTTTCTCTGATTATCTCCCGTACCTAGAATGCTTTCCCTATTCATTTCTGCCTACTGGTTTCTTTAGCTTCTTTTACATTCCAACTAAAATCCTACCTTTTATTGGAAGCCTTCCCCAACCCTTCTCAATTCTAGGGTCTTCCCTCTCATCTATTTCCTGTTTATCCAATTTGTACATATTTTTATATATTGTTTGCTTAGATTGTGAGTTCTTTGAGGTCAGGAACTGTCTTTTACTTTTTTTCATAGCCACATCACTTAACATGGTGTCTGTAATATAGCAGATCCTTAATAAATGTTTATTGACAATTGATGATGTCACTCATTAGACTATCCTCACATAGGCCAGTTCAAGTTCCTCCATCACCTGGCCCTAGGTTCAGATCTGTAACTTGATTGGGATTATTGGGGCTATTCCCTGAAATAAGAAAATAAGTGGAAATGGGTGAGGTATTTCTTCCTTTTAGTGGTCTTTTATCTGGTTAAGTTATATGGTGTGGCATGATTGCTCCTACTTTATTACCTACACTATCACACCCAGAGTACCATTGCCATGACATCTCTTTCCCAGATCCTGTCTTCATTGTGCTTCACTAGACCATCTGATCTCTTCCATCTCTGTCATCTCTATCTTCTCAATGTCCTCCATCTTCTGAACATTACGGAAGGGGGAAAAGAGTAGAATTAGGAATTATTTGCCATGTAACAGAGGTATAGGAATGCACTCTATGCATTGTTCCTAACAATCATCTAGCCAAAGCAGTAGAAGAGGGTAAGGGACCCTCAGAAATACTGAGTCAGGCAGTGTGGTATAGAATCACTCTAGGTGGGTCATTCCCTCTCCGAATTCTGAGAGGGGACAGGGGAGGTCCCCTACTAATATTGGTTTGCTATCTATTTCTTCTTGTAACTCACTTAACTTCTCCTTTATGAATTTGGATGCTGGAGACTTCCAGAAGCTAAGATAACAGAGTAAACAGTTATTCAATTCCAAATAACCGTAAGATCATGTCTCAAAACAAACCTTGGAACAGTGGAGCCACAAGAAAGTTGGAGTGCAGCAGTCTTTTAGCCCAGGAAACTTGGAGGATCAGCAAGAAAGGTCCATAGCACTCGGGTAAAAGGGGAGCACAGTCCAATCCAAGACAGGAAGCATCCTAGCAAGCAAGCATCAAACCTCACCTCAGCAAACCAGAGTGAGATCCTTAGACCCAGGGTTGTGGAACACGCAAACGCCAACACCAAGACCCACCACATGTCTTAGCATAGCCAGGGGAACAGTCAGATTCCAGCTCCAAGAACCACCACATGCTTCAGAGTAGCCCCAGGTAGGCAGGCATCTGTGAGCAACTGGACATCCATGTGCTTTAACACAGCCCAGGGCACATAGGCATCCTCCAGCATTTGGACCTACATATACTTCAGTGTAGCCCCAGGGAAATGCAGAAAAAACCCATCTGACCTCAGTACATGCCAGACACCACTGTTAGGACCCCAGCTCAGCACCAAGTAAGCTGCCAAACCCCTACACCTTCCAGCGTCCAGTGCCTGAGGCCCCACTGCACAAAGCCAGTGACCAGTCCCCTATCCCTCAGCACAAGAAGCTTGGGACAGTGCATCCTGTGTTCCAGCAAGAAAGCTCAACTTTAGAAGTGAAGAAATAGGACAAAAGTGAGCAAGAAGCAAAAAAGAAACATTGATCATAGAAAGTTACTATGGTGACAGGGAAGATCAAAACAAACTCAGAAGAGGACAAAATTGTTAATATACCTACATCTGAAACCTCAAAGAGGAATATGAAGTGGTCTCAACCTTTCAAAAGACTTTTTAGAAGAGCTCAAGAAGGATTTAAAAGTCAAATAAGAGAGGCAGGAAAAAATGGAGAAAAGAAATGAGAGGTATTCAAGAGAGAGTCAATAGCTTGGAAAAGGTTGGATAAAAAATGACTGAAGAAAACAATTCCTTAAAAAATACAATTGGCCAATTTGGGAAAAAAATCCATTAAAGAAAACAACTACTTAAAAAGGAGAATTGACCAAATGGAAAATGAGGTACAAAAGGTACCAGAGGGTGTGAGTATAAGTTGACTTTGACGTCATGATAAAAATGTAAATTAAGGATGAAAAAGAGAATTGTACTGGGAGAAGGGGAAAAGGCAGAAGCAGAATAGGGTTAATTATATCACATGAAGAGGTGCAAAGACCTATTCGAGTAGAAGGAAAGAAGGGAGGGGGGTGAGCATTGTTCAAACCTTAATCTCATTAGATTTCGCTCAAAAAACAAGTGATATACACATTCTGTTTGGTATAGAAACAATGGATAGAAGGGAGGGCAAAAGGGATGGAAGAAGTAGTAGAGTAATGGGGAAAGAAAAGGGAGGGGGCTGATAGAAGAGAGGGCAGATTGAGGGAGGCAGTGGTCAGAAGCAAAACATTAGTGAGGAAGGAAAGCATGAAAGGAAAGAGAAAAGTATAAACGGGGGGGAAATAGTGTGGAAAGAAAGATACAGTAATCATAACTGTGACTATGAATGGAATAAACTCTCCCATAAAATGGATTAAAAAGCATAATCCTACAATATGTTATTTACAAGAAACACATTTCAAGCAGCGAGATACACACAGATTAAGAGTAAAAGGCTGGAGCAGAATATATTATACTTCACTGAAGTAAAAACAAGCAGTGGTAGCAATCCTGATCTCAGACAAAGCAAAAGCAAAACTAGATCTTAAAAAAGATAAAGGAGGAAACTACATCTTGCTAAAATATACCATAGACAATGAAGTAATATCAATGCTAAACATATATACACCAAGTGGTATAGCATCCAGATTCTTAGAGAAGTTAAGTTAGTTACAGGAAGAAATAGACAGCAAAACTTTACTATTGAGGGATCTTGACCCCCCTCCACAGAACTAAATAAATCTAACCACAAAATAAGCAAGAAACAAGTTAAGGAAGTAAATAAAATTTTCAAAACTTTAGATATAATAAACCCTGAGAGAAAACTGAATGGGGATAGAAAGGAATATACCTTTTTCTCAGTGGTACATGGCACACACATAAAGACTGCACATAAAAACATAACAATCCAATGCAGAAAGTCAGAAATAGTAAATGCATCCTTTTCAGATCATGATGCAATAAAAGTGTGTAATAAAGGGCCACAGAAAGACAGACTAAAACTTAATTGGAAACTAAATAATCCAATCCTAAAGAATGAGCTGGTTAAGCAGAAAAAAACTTTTGATAAACTACAGCACCCATTCCTATTAAAAATGAAAACATAGGAATAAATGGAGTTTTCCTTAAAATGATAAGTAGCATTTATCTAAAGCAATTAGCTGGCCTTATATGTAAGGGGTAAGTTAGGAGCATTCCCAATAATATCATGGGTGAAACAAGGATGTACATTATCATCACTGTTACCCAATATTGTACTAGAAATGTTAGCTTTAGCAATAAGAGAAGAAAAAAATTGAAAAGCTATCTCTCTTTGCAGATGATATGATGGTATACTTAAATAATCCTAGGGAAGCAACTTAAAAACCACTTGAAAAAATCAATAACTTCATCCAAGAGAATAACAATAATGAGACAACATACTCAAATGTTTGGGATGCAGCCAAAGCATTTCTTAGGGGAAATTTTATATCTCTCAATACTTAGATGAATGAATAGAGAAAAAGGAGAGCAATGAATTAGGTATGTGACTAAAAAAGGTAGAGAAAGAACAAATTCAAAATCCCCAATTAAATACCAAATTAGAAATTCTGAAATTAACAACTTTAGCAAAGTTACAGGATATAAAATAAACCCAGATAAGTCATTTGCATTTCTATATATTACTAATGAAGCCCAGCAGTAAGAGATAGAAAGTGAGATTCCAGTTAAAATAACTGTAAACAATACAAAATAGTTGGGAGTTTACTTGCCAAAACAAACCCAGAACTATATGACCACAAGCACAAAACACTTTTTACACAAATAAAGTCAGATCTAAATAAATGTGAAAAAATCAGTTGCTCATGGATAGGTCAAGTTAATGTGATAAAAATGACAATTCTCCTTAAATTAATTTACTTATTCAATGCCTTACCAATCAAACTACAAAAAACCCAGAAAGACTGCAAAGAACTGTTGCTGAGTGAAGTGAGAAGAACCAGGAGTACATTGTACATAGTAACAGCAACATTACATGATGACCAATTTTGAATGACTTGGTTCTTCTCAGCAATACAATAATCTAAGACAATTCCAAAAGAGTCTTGGGGAAAATACTATCCATATCTAGAGAAAGAACTATGGAGTCTGAATGCAGATCAAAACATATGACTTTATTTTTTTTTCCTTTCTCATGGTTTTTCCATTTTGTTCTGATTCTTTTCATAAACACACATACATATAAAATGTGTATATATTATGTAGGAGGTATAGTTACAAATATCAATATAGATAAAATATGTACATGAATATAATATGTAAATATGCATGTGTATAGACAGTGATATATACATACATACATATTTAAAAATATGCAATACTATTAGTTCTTCTCTATCACTTTTAAATCCAATTTACTTAGAATTGGTTTTAATTTTACTTTAATTTAATCAATTAAAATTAAGAAATAAATTAATAATTATAAATAAAAATTAATAATTATTAATAATCAAATTAATAATTAATGTAATTTAACTTAAATTTTATTTATCTTGTTGCATCATTTGCCATAATATGAAAATGGAGTGTCAAAATTACTACTCTTATTGTGTATTTTAATAATATCATAAATTTAAAAAAAAACTGCTATTTAATGCTTTCTGGACTGAAATGATCTGTATTAGATATCATCAGTGCTGTTCTCACTAGCTTCTGCCTGATAAATATTTGTATGGTATTTCCATTTTAATCTATGTAAATATTTATACATTAAATATATTTCTGCAGACAACATGTCATTGAATTATTTTTTAATCCGTATTTTAACCCTTTTTATTTTTATTGGGCTATTTAATCCACTTTCATTAAACTTTACAATAGTCAGATTTGAATTACTTTCTAAAAGTCTTTGTTAAATTTTCATTCATTTTGTCAGAAGGGAATATTAACTTTCTTTTAAAAAACTTTATTAATGCCTTTTAAAAATAACCCAACCATTTTCCATTAGAACTATAGTCGCCAATGACCTTTAAGCAAAGAAAAATTAGTCAGGCAAAATCTATCAACACAATAATCACATCCAGCAATGTAGTTAATATTATGTATCCATTGATCCCTACTTCATTATCTAGAGAAGAGAGATATGTTTTGTAAAGGGTTCAACTTTTGTTTTTGCTTATGTTATTTTAGTAATATATGTTTTTAATATTATTGCCCTTAATTTACTTTCCATTATTTCACAAAAGTATTCCTATGATTTGCTGAATTCCTCAAAGTCATCACTTCTTATTATGTAATAGTATTCCATTACACTCACATGCTACAATTTTGTATGCTCTTCCCTAATAAATGACCACCCACTTTACTTCTAGATTTTTTTTTTGCTACCAAAAGAAGTACTGCTCTATTTTTGCATGAATGGAGTCTTTCTGTCTTTGACTATCTGGGGACATATACTACAGTAATATTGCTACACCAAATAGTTTAAAAAATTTACTGAGTTTTCTCACAAAATTCCAAACTGTAATGCTTACTTCTCTCTTTTAAAAAAATGTTATTATTAAACTAATTTAACAAAGCAGCACTAAACATTTGTTTTATTTATGTTATCAATTGTAAATATTTTAAACACTGCCATCTCCTGATTTCCCACTACATCTTACTTGCTTTTATCAAAGGCAGAATTTCCATCTTAGGGTTATCATGGCTCCTACTCCTTATAGTCCCCTTTTAAATAATTTTTTTTTATTAGTCAAGGAATCTTGGTTTGATTGTAAGAAACCCTGTGTTGGAGGAGAGCCTTTAATAAGGCTTAATTTTGTCCTGCCCAGTCAATTTTCTTTTTAATCACCAGCACATATTTCTTTTGTGTATATTTGGGCTGGTCCAGCTGCTCCTCACAGCTTCATCTTCTTTAGTGCCATTTCCATTTCCTTAAATAGTATGTTAAGGCTGAAATGTTAGAGTCCAAATGTGATGATTCCACTCTCATTATTGATGAAAGTAATTTATTAAAGAAATACTGACAGAACTCTAAGAGATCTGCCCCATTTTTCATGTTTATTGTTCTCTTTACAATTTTATTTCTAAATGCCCTTTGGATGATCTGACTTCAATGGTCTCAGGCCAGGATTTCTACAGACTATATAAAGAATAGAAATGTACTAAAACAAATCTGTTGGGAGAAAATCAAGAAAATAAGTATTAAAATGCTTTAACAAATTAAATGTACATAGAAAGGTATTGTTGATAATGGTTTGATTGTAATTAGGAGGAAAAAAAAAACTAGATAACTCTAACGAGAAGTGTTACATTCTTTTTATTACCTTCCCACTCATTGTGCTCTCACCCTAGAGTGCTGAGGAAATGTACTTAAAGCTTAGGTCTTATCTCATAGCTATGGTCTCCCCAAAGGATGAAGTAAAAAATATAAAACATATGGTGTTACTCAAGTATGGGACAGGCATTTTTCTCTTATATATAAAAGAAATGTTAAACACAATACATTCAGAAGGATGCATTGACAGAAAGACTTAAGAATAGGATTCAATAATAGCTTATAACCACTGTTACCCTCTCTGGGGAGGGGAGGATTTAAACCTCATCAGAATGGAAAGCAGCTGAATACTGAATATTACAGCATTACTATTCACCTCAGCTTTGTGTACTCCCCTCCAAGTCCATGCCTACTAACTAGTCAGGCCAGTGCTTGGATTCCTGTACTTGTTGGTGGTCATCTTCTCCAAATCAGAAACTTCCCCTACTACCAATAAATTCTACCCAATGCATCCTAAACCTTCAGGTCTCTCAAATTCATGAAGTCCTCTCTAATTATGAACATATCTACCTGAATTTCAAAGTTCAATAATCTAAGCTTAGGGAAGAAATAGAAAACAGAAGAGATAGCCAGAGGCCCAGGTTCAAGCTCACCTAGTTGCCCTCATCTAGCTGCCACATATGAATGGTAGACTTTGTCAGGGGAGGGGAGGCCCAGCACATCCCCACATTTCATAGGACATTGAAGTTGTATGATGCTACTTGTATGGTCAAAGGAAAAGTGTCAGATCTATAACTTTTTAAAAGTCATTGAGTCATCAGCTCCCTTTGCAAATTGGCCACATGTAATCATTAAGCACTACCTATATGCCAAGCACTATACTAAGCACTAGGTATGCAAAGAAAGAACCAAAAAAAATTCTTTGGTATATAAAGAAGGACTTACAAACAAATGGATGAGGCAATATGTATAAAAATTATAGATACAGAGTAAAAGAAAGGTAACCATAGAAGGAAAAACTTAAATGACTGGGAATTTGATAAAGGCCTCTTAGAGTATTTGTACTGAGTTTTGAAAGCCCTGGAGGTCAAAAGGTAGATGTGAGGCAGGAGAATATTCCAGGAATGGAAGACAGTTAGTAACAAATCACAGTGAGAATGGAACAAATAGAAGTTAATAACTTTATGAGATATCAAGAAATAATAAAACAAAACAAAAAGAAGGGGAAAAAAAGGAAGACTGTGAAATATCTCATTGGAAAAACAACTGAACTGGAAAATAGATCCAGGAGAGAGAATTTTAAAATTATTGGACTACCTGAAAGCCATGATTTAAAAAAAAAAAAAGCCTAGACATCATCTTTCAAGAAATAATCAAAGAAATTGCCCTGATATTTTAGAACCAGAGGGTCAAATAGAAATAAAAAAAAACCCCACTAAATCACCTCCTGAAAAGATACCAAAATGAAAACTGCCAGGAATATTATAGCCAAATTTCAGAGTTCCCAGGGCAAGGAGAAAATATTGCAAGTAATCAGAAAGAAATAATTCAAGTATCATGGAGCCACAATCAAGATAACAAAAGATTTAGGAATTCCTACATTAAAGGATCAGAGGGCTTGGGATATGATATTCTGGATTGCAAAGGAGCTAGGATTACAAACAAGAATCACCTACCCAGTAAAACTAAATATAATCTTTCAGGGGAAAAAATCAATAAGATAGAGGACTTTCAAGTATTCTTGATGAAAAGACAAGAACTGAAAATTTGACTTTCAAATATAAGACTCAAAGAAGCATAAAAAGATAAACAGGAAAGGGAAATCATATGGTATTTAATAAGGTTAAACTACTTACATTCCTACAAAGAAAGATGATACTTGTAACTCATAAGACCTAACTATTAGGATAGTTAGAAGGAGTATATATAGACAGAGGGCATAGGTTTGAGTTGAACATGAAGGGATGATATGAAAAAAATAAAATTAAGGAGTGAGAGAGGAATGTACTGGGAAAAAGAGAAGGGGAGAGGTAGAATGGGGGTAAATTATCTCACATAAAAGAGGCAATAAAAAACTTTTACAGTGGAGAGGAAGAGGGGGGTGGTGAGGGAGTGTGAATGAACCTTACTTTCATCAGAATTGGCTCAAAGAGAGAATAACATACACACTCATTTGAGTATAGAAATCTATCTTACCCTACAGGATATAGGAGGGGAAGGGGATAAAAGAAAAGGAGGTGATAAAAGGGAGTGCAGATTGAGGGAGGGGTAATCAGAAGTAAAAAAAAAATGCTTTTGAGGAGGGAAAAGGTGAAAGGAGAGAGAGAATAGAATAAACCAGGGGTGGGGGGGGGAATAGGATAAAGGAAAATATACTTATCAATAGTAACTGTGAAAAAATTTTTGAAGGAAGTTTCTCTCATAAATGCTTCCTTTCTAAAACATATAGACAATGGACTCAAATTTAATAAAATAAGAGTGATTCCACAATTAATAAATGATCAAAAGATATAAGTTTTCAGATAAAGTAACCCAAGTCATCTGTAGCCATATGAAAAAATACTCAAATCACTATTGATTGGAGAAATGCAAATTAAAACAATTCTGAGGTACTACCTCATGTGTATTAGATTGACTAACAGGACAGAAAAGGCAAATGATAAATGTTAGCGGAGATTGGGAAAAAATGAGACATTAATTCACTGTTGGTGGAGTTGTGAACTGATTTAGCCATTCTGTAGAACAATTTGGAACTATGCTCAAAGGATTATAAAACCTTTGACCTAGCAATACCACTACTAGGTTTATATCCACAAAGAGAAAAAAAGCATAAAGGAAAAGGACCTATACGTACAAAAATATTTATAGCAGCTCTTTTCTAGGGGCAAAGAATTAGAAACCGAGAGGATGCCTGGCAATTGGGGAATGGCTGAACAAGTTGTGGTATGTGATCATGATGAAATACTGTTGTACTAAAAGAAATGTTAAGCAAGATGCTCTCAGAAAAATCTGGAAAGCCATGCATGGGCTGATGCAAAGTGAAATATGCTGTGTATAAAATAACAGCAATATTATAAGATGATCAGTTGGAAATGACTTAGTTATTCTAAGCAATACAATGATCCAAGACAACTTTGAAAGACTTATGATGAAAAATGTTATCCATCCCCAAAGAAAGAACTGATGGTGTCTGCATACTTATTGAAGCATACTTATTTTTTAAACTTTCTTCATTTTTCCTGAGATTTTTTTTGTCTATGTTTTATTTTGCAACATGACTATTATGGGTTTGTTTTGTATGACTACACATGTATAACCTATATGGAATTGCTTTACTTTTCAATGAGTTGGGGGGGGGTGGGAAAGGAGAGAATTTGGAACTCAGTTTTAAAAATAAATGTTAAAAAAATTGCTTTTCAGCTCTTTTTGTGGTGGCAAAGAATTGGAAATTGAGAGGATGCCCATAAATTGGGGAATGACTGAGCAAGTTGTGGTATATGAATGTAATGGAATGCTATTGTGCTATAAGAAATGATGAACAGACTGACTTCACAAAAACCTGAAAAGACTTGTATGGTCTGATGCTGAGTGAAGTGAGCAGAGCCAAGAGAACATTGTATACAATAACAACCACGTTGTGCAATGACTAATAGTGATAAACTTAACTCTTCCCAGGAATACAAGGATCTAAGACATCTCTAGAGGCCTTGTGATGGAAAATGCTATCCACATCCAAAGAAAGAACTATGGAAGTTGAATTATTATTTTTTTTCTCTTCTGTTGAGTTTTGTTTCCTTTTCTGATGGTTCCTCCTATTGGTTTTAATTTTTACTTACAATATCACTAATGTGAAAATATGTGTAATAGGAATGTAAATGTATCGCCTATATCAGATTGTGTGCCGTCTTGGGGAGGGTGGTGGGGAAGAAGGGGGAGAAAAATTTTAAACTCAAAAGCATATGGAAGTGATTATTGATAAATCAAAATAAAATAATAAAAAAAGAAAGAATTGCTTTTACATTTAACTGGGGAAAAATAAAATACTAAATAAAAATTTTAAAAAAGTCACAGGAGACAGATCTTGGAGATGGAATATAATGATAGGGGACTGCAAATAGGCCAGTATAGTTAGATCAAAGAATATGTAGAGAAGAGTAAGTTATAAGAGGACTGGAAAGGTACTAATGGGCCAGATTAAGTAGATCTTTAAATGCCAAGCTTAAGACTATATCTAATCCTGAAGAAAGCAGAAACCATTAGCGTTTATTGAGCAGAGACTTAAAATGGTAAGACATACACTTTAAAAAATAATTTTGGCAGTTTTGTGGAGAGTGGGTTAGAGGCAAGGAGACTAATTAAAAAGCTATTGAAATATATCTAAGAGAGTGGTCATGAGGGCCTGAACTAGTGTGGTGGTAACTCTTCACTTCAGGAGGATATCAAAGTTGTGAACTTGGGAGGCTGGCTTTTGAGAAGGAGAATGGCTTTCATTAGAAAAAGATTATTTTGGCAGTCGTGTGAAACATAGATGGGAGAGGAGGAAGATGGGAAGCAGGAAGACCAATTAAAGGACATGTGCAATTGGGAAATAATGAGATCCTGAGCTAGAGTGATTGCACTATGAGGTGAGAGGAATAGGCTAACACTTGAGATGTTTTGGAGGTAGATGAGACTTGGTCATTTTTTACATTGAGATGGTGAGTGAGAAGGAAGAATTAAAAGTGACTCTGAGGTTTCAAGGGCAGATAGGTAGCACAGGGATAAAGTGCTGGGTTGTTAGTCAGGAAGACCCAAGTTCAAATCCAGCCTCAGATACTCTCTCTGTGACCCTGAGCAAGTCACTTAACCCTGTTTGCCTCAGTTCCTTATCTGTAAAATGAGCTGTAGAAGGAAAGGGCAAATCAATCCAGTATCTGCCAAAAACCAAACCAAAACCAAACCAAAACAAATCCCAAATAGGGTCATGAAGAGTTGGCTATGACTGAAAGGACTGAACAACAACAACAACATAGTGCTATAATAAGGCTTCATTTAGCTATAGGGCAATGAATTGCTATAGATAACTAGGAAGAGTTTTCATTACTAATTATGCAAAAACTGCAAATGTATTCTTCTCAGATAAACTTTTCATATGTTCAAACACCATGACCTATAAATAACTTATTGATTGTGAAACTAACCAAAAGTGTAACTAAAAACAAATAAAAGGTAGTTGACATCTTTCATGATAGATTATAGGTTATTGGACTTGTGGTATTCAAGTTCTCAGAAGGCACCATTGTTGGGTCTTTATAAAACATTTTTGCAGCTTATCCATTAATAACTTAAGGTGTAGTTGTAATAGGAAAAAAAAGTCCAAATCCCATTTAAAAGTTCAGGCTAATTAAATTTAAGCATTTATTAAACAACTACTATATTCCAAATACTGGAGACATAAGGGAAAGGAGAGAAGACATGAGCATTTACAAAATGCCTATATGTCAGACATTGTATTAAGTGCTTCACAAATATTATCTTATTTCATCCTCACAACAACCCTGGGAAGTAGGAGCTATTATTATCCCAATTTTACAGTGGAGGAAACTGAGGCAAACAAAGGTACAATGATTTGCTCAGGGTCACACAGTTAGTAAGTGTTTGAGCTGGATTTGAACTCAGGTCCTCTGCCAAGTGATCTATTCATTATATTACCTAACTGCCTCTATAGATAGTTTGCATATTAATGTACTAGATTAAATAATTGATATGGTGAGGTTTGATCTATGATATTTCAGGCCTTTTCTTCCCACCATCTCATCTATTTAATTTTTACTTTCACTCTTGAATCCTTGTGTATTTTCAGAAAGAAGATTTCTTAATGGTTCCTTTGTGGTTAATTTGGCATTGTTGTTTTTAACCCCATAGGTGTTTTTCTCTTTCAATTTTTTCTCCTTTTTTAACTTGAGTAATTTTTTTATTACTTAAGACTTCTGTGGTTGATGTGTCTTTTTTAAATCTTTTTTTTTTTGTTTTTCTGTTGTTTGGGGGTATTTGTAAAGGAAATAATCTGCTCATTACTGTTATTTTTTAATATCTTTTGGCAGGAATGCTTGAACATCCATCTATTTTCTTTGATGATTAGGTTTACGTTTGCAAGGTATATAACTTTGGGCTACATCTTTAGTTACTTTGCTTGTCAGGACATATTCCATTCCCTTTTGTGGTTTCTGGTGGGTTCAGAATGCTTCTGTGTTATTTGAATTCTTTTTCTTTTTTATTTGAATTTGTTTCCCTTCTGGTCATTTGAAGAATTTATTGTTTGTCATTGTAATAATTGTGAAATTTAACAACCACATGTCCTGGACTCATAGCATAGCATTCCCTCTACCCCCAGTCCCCTTCCTGGAAATGATCTATGATTTCTCTTGACAGACACTGTTTTCTGTGTTAAGAAGTAGTAGACAATTTTCTTATATTGCTTCTTGCATTATTGTATTTGGTTTTTTGACTTCTGTTCTTCTGTGAGATCTCTGATCCTTAACTCATCTCAATTCCTGTTTCTATCCTTAAGTTGTCTAAATTGTTTGCTTATATAGAGAGCTTTTCACTTAACATTGTTATTTTTAACTTTCCTTCTAGGTTTTTTTCTTCACTTCTCTGTATTTATATCCCCAATCAGTTATCCTTTTTTTTTTGTATCTTTGGAGAGACTTGTTAGCTTGAGTTCAAGTTTTTGTATTCTGCCAATTATTTCTGTGGTGTAGGCTATATAGTGGGCTTTCACCATTCTTATTTTTCTCTTGAATTTCAGGAATGTCTTCTTTTGATTCAATACTGTCTTTGAAATTCACAGAGTTCTCTGCCTCATCAGGTGTTGATTCATTTTCCTTTGTTGCAATGATTATTCATAGATGTCTGGACTCATTTAGTTGATTTGGAGACCAGATTCCCTTTTGTTATTAATCTTTATCCTGCTGATTTATCTGTTTGTGCTGAAGGCCTTTAACTGAGATTTCTTCCTCCAGAGATATTTGGTAATTTCAGTCTTTTTTTCCTTATATGTAGGTAGCTAGGTGGCACAGTGGATAGAGTGCTACTCCTGGAATCAGGAAGACATAAGTTCAAATTCCACCTTGGACACTTACCAGCTTTGTGTTACTTTGTGTTAAGTAAGCAAGTTACTTAGCGCCTGTCTGTATCAACTTCTTCAACTGTAAAAATAGAGATAAGAATAACACCTACTTCACAGGGTTGTTGTGAGGATGAAATAAAGTGACATCTGTAAAATACTTAGTACAAATTCTGCCACATAGAAGACAATAAATGCTCATTTTCTTCCTTTATCCCTTATATTCCCCTATCAGTCACTTTCTAACTCCTTTTCCTTTGATGGTAGATCCCTGGAGCGCGAGACTTCAGAGCTATCTTGGTCTCCTCTCATGTCGGCAATTAACTTTTCATTGGTCTCAAATGACTTCTGCTGGGATAGAATGGCTGCAAATGTATCCCAGTCCCCTTTCCTTCAGTCATGGTATTGTTCCCCTTTACATCCTAAGCTAGAACCCTGTCCAAGCTTCTACTGTTCTATTTCTGCCTAGTAACTGCTGCAGACTGTCATGCTGCCATGCAAAGTGGAGCACACTTCTGCTTTCCTATGTCTTCACCTACTCTCTCACTTTCATTGATCTCTTTACACAATGGCATTGAGGAGTTGAAGGGTATGTACAATTTAGTAGCTATTAGGGTATATTTCAAAATTACTTTCCATAATAGTTGGACCAATTTACAGTTCCATAAACAATGTGTTAAAGTATCTGTGCTCTTACAGTTTTGATGTTAAGACCAGCTATCATTTAGGGAATACTTCTGCTTGATGAATAAGCTATACTTCTGCTCCAAAAGAGTAACTTTAATACAATTTTTTGTTTGACAATTTCTCTTATTCCTTTTAAAAAATTGGGCAGTAAGCATTATTGGTTTAAAGCTGAATGACCACTGGTTTATAGCTAATGACCACTAGTTTACAGCTAAACTTGAGGTGAAGCTTTTTCCCTTCAATGGCTTCTTAGTTACTAGAACTGACTGCTTCTGTTGTTGCTTCATATTTTCAGTAGCAGGAATCCTTGCTGGTTTGATCCGCTTTGGGCTTAAATCCTTTCATCTATAATTTCTTTGAATATGTCTGCCTTTCTGCCCCAAATTTTGGTTTGAAGTCTCTAGACCTTCCTCCAATCTTTAATCTTCATCATAAGCTCTGATGCAAAGTGGCCTTTATCTCTAAGGTCTCTCTTAGTTCTAAGTCTATGATGTGTGAGACTTGGTAGGCTCTGAAGAAGGTTAGACCAAACTCAGCCTTCAAATTGTTCTTGTGTCAAAATTTCTCTTGTTTTAAAGTTGATTTTCTTAAATTTATATTTCATTAAATTGATGTTTCAAAGGGTTTTGAGATTTCTTTTTTGAAATTTGCCTTTTTCCTAGCTTTTTTTCCTTTTATATTTAGATTTTGAACCTTTAAAAAAACTAATTTATTTTTGATATTTTAACAATCTTAACTTCTCTCCTTCCCAACTAAGATGATTTTGTTCATTCATTCATTCATTCATACTATGATGTGTTGAGTTGGATACATTCACTTGGTCTTTGTTTTCAGTTGATTAATCATTGGTAAGCAAATATAAAAACATAAAGGATGTTGTAGATAATGTGACTAATCCTCATGGCACACTACTGATGTCAATGGACTGCACTTCATGTCCACTTCCTTCCCTTGATAATCATTGCTGGAGAAATGGAGCTGATTTCACTTGCTACTTTGTGGTATTTCTCTACCTTTATTGTCTCTACTTCATTTTGTATAAAAAATTGTTTGACTTCTCCAAACCTTTCTTTTTTTTTTCATGCTACCAACCATATTTCCACCCTAACCACCTCTCTTCATATGCTTAAGACTCGTGAAATAACCTAATTAATTCAGAAGTTGGATGCTAATGGATATAAAATTCCTTGACTTCCTTCTGTCCTTCCTCAGACTTCCCATAAAATCACAGAATATCATGGATAGAATGGACCTCAGAGGCCTCCTTATCCCACCAATACTTGAACATGAATTACTTCTACAACATACCTCCCCCCAATTATCATCCAGCATTTGTTTAAAAATCTTCAGTGATTGGGATTACACAGTTTCCTTTTTTTTTTAAATTATTGAACATCTTAATCTGTATGATTCTATTCAATAAGCATTTATTTGTATTTGTACATATATTTTTAAATTCAACTTTATTTTAATTTTCAACTTCAAATTCTTTCCCTTCCTCCACACACACTTTACCCATTGAGGAGGCAAGAATTAAAATATTCATTAAGCATAAGAAGTCATGCAAAAATATATTTCCAAATTAATCATGTTCTGAAAAGGAAAAGGAAAAAAATAAAAAGAGGTGGTTTAATCTGTACTCTGAATCCATCAGTTCTCCATTTGGAGGTAGAAAGCATTTTTTTCATCATAATCCTTTGGAACTGTCCTGGGTGACTGGATTGACCAGTTATTGGTTTTTACAATATTGCTCTTACTGTATACATTGTTCTCATATTTCTGTTCACCTCACTCTTTATCAGTTTATAAGGTCCCCTTATGTTTTCCTAAAGTCATGTTTTTTTTTATAATTTCTTAGAGCACAGAAGTTTTTTTTTTTAAAAATCATATTCATGTACCATAACTTATCCAGTCATTACCCAAATGATGGACATCCACTCAGTCTCTAATTCTTTGAAATCACAGAGTTACAATAAATAGTTTTGTATACACAGGTCCTTTTCATTTATCTTTGATCTCTTTGGGGTATAGACTTAGTAATGGTTTTACTGGTATGCACAGTTTTGTAGCTTTTTGAGCAAAGTTCCAAATTACTTTCCAGAATGGTTGAACTAGTTCACAGCTCCACCATCAACACATTAATGCATATATTTTCCACATCCCTTCCAGCATTTGTCGTTTCCCTTTTATGTCATCTCAGTTGATTGAATGAATGTGAGGTGGTGCCTCAGAGTAGTTTTAATTGACTAATTATTAGTGATTTAGAACATTTTATATGAGTATTGATAGTTTTGATTTCTTCCTCTGAAAATTTCCTTTTCATGTCCCTTGACCATTTACCAGTTGAAGAATGATTCTTATTCTATAAATTTGGCTCATTTCTTATACATTTGATAAATGAGGCCTTTTACAAAGAAACTTACTATAAAAATTTCCCCCAGTTTCCTGCTTTTCTTCTAATTTTAGCTACATTGATTTTCTTTGATTTTTCAATTTTATGTAATGAAATTTATCTATTTTACCTTCTGTGAACCTCTCTATCTCTTGTTTGGTCATGAATTCTTCCTGTATTCATAGACCTGACAGGTAATTTCTTCCAGATTACTGCAGTTTGGTTATAATATCATCCCTTATGTCTAAATCATATGCTCGTTTTGAGGTTCTCTAAGTATATGATGTGAGATGTTGGTTTATGCCTAACTCTGGCCAAACTACTTTCCAGTTTTCCCAGCAGTTTTTTTTTCAAATACTTCAAATCCTAATAGCTGGGATCTTTATTTTTTTCAAATACTAGGTTATTGCATTCATTTGCTTCTGTTTATTATGTACCTAAATCTATTACACTAATTTATCACTCTCTTTTTTATCCATTACCAAATCATTTTTATGATTACAGCTTTGCAGTATAGTTTGAGCTCTGGTATTGCAAGGCTTTCACATTCTTCCCTTGTTGATTCCTTTCATATTCTTAATCTTTTGCTTCTTCAGATGAATTGTTGTTGTTGCTGTTTTTTTTTTTTGTTTTAGCTCTATGAAGTAATTCCTTGGCAGTTTGATTGGTGTAGCATTGAATAAGTAATTTAATTTATTTAGCATTGTCAATTTTGTTATATTGGCTCAGCCGAGCCATGAGCAATTAACCTTTCACTAGTTATTTAGATCTGTCTTTATTTGTGTGAAAGTGTTTTGTAATTATATTCATATAGTTACTGGTAAACCCTTAAGTATTTTATACTGCCTACAGCCATATAAAATAGTATTTTTCTTTCTATCTCTTCCTGCTAGATTTTGTTGGTAATATACATAAATACTGATGATTTGTGTGGGTTTATTTTATAGCTTGCAACTTTTCTGAAGTAAATCATTTCAACTAGATTTTAGTTGTCTGGTGTTCTCTAAGTATGTTATTATATCATTTGCAAAAAGTGATAGTTTTGTTTCCTTGTTGACTATTTATTTTTTCAATTTCTTTTTTCTTGTCTTATTGCTATAATAAACCTTTGTAGTATAATATTGAAAAATACTGGTAATAGACATCCTTGCTTCACCCCTGATCTTATTTGAAAGGCTTCTAGTTTATTCCACTACAGATAATATATGCTGTTGGTTTTAGATGAATATTCATTATCATTTTATGAAAAGCTCCATTGATTCCTGTGGTTTCTTTTGTTTTCAATAGGAATAGGTGTTATATTGTGCTAAAATTTTTAATAATCATATGATTCTTGTTCTTTTGCTAGTGATAAGGTCAATTAAGATTATAGTGTTCCTAAAATTGAACCAGCTTCACATTGCTAGTATAAACATAGCCTGCTCATAGTCTATGATCTTTATGATTCATTGCTATAATCTCCTTGACAGAAGTATATTTAAAATTTTTGCATCAATATTCATTAGGGAAATTGACCTACAGTTTTCTTTTTCTGTTTTTACTCTCTCTGTTTTATGTATCAAAACCATGTTTGTGTCATATAAGAAATTTTGTAGGACTCCCTTATCTATTTTTACAAATAATTTATGTAGTATCAGAATTAATTGAGCTTCAAATACATGAGAGGATTCATTTGTAAAATCCATTTGGAGTTGTTTCTTTTTTTCTCCTTAGGGAGTTCATGTGTGGTTTGTTCAATTACTTTTTCTAAGATGGGGTTATATAAGTATTTTATTTTCTCTTCTGCTAATCTAAACAATTTATATTTTTATAAATATTCACCTATTTCATTTATATTATAAGTTTTACTGGCATATGGCCGGGCAAAATAGCTCCTAATAATTACTTTAACTTCAACTTCATTAGTTGTGCATTCCCTTTTTCATTTTTGATACTGGTAATTAGGTTTTCTTTCTTTTAAAAATTAAAAAAAAATGCCAAATGTTTATACATTTTTATTTTATTTATTTTATTTTTATTTTTTGCTACCCCTCCTTTTTTTCCCCCTTCATCTGAAGCATAATATATTCTGCTGCAGCCTTTTACCCTCAGTCTGTATGTATCTCTCTGCTTGAAATGTGTTTCTTGTGAACAACATATTGTAGGATTATGCTTATTAATCTGCTCTGCTATCTACTTCCATTTTATGGGAGAGTTTATCCCATTCACATTCACAGTTTTGATTACTGTGTCTTTCTCTCCATATTATTTTCCCTGCTCTTTTTATTTTCTCTCTCCTTTTACCCTTTCCCTCCTCACCAGTGTTTTGCTTCTGATCACTGCCTCCCTCAATCTGCCATCTCTTCTATCAGCCCCCTCCATTTTCTTTCCCCTTTCTTCTCCTACTTCCCTATAGAGTAAGATATATATTTATTTTGTAACCAACAGAATGTGTATGTTATTCCCTCTTTGAGTCAAATCCAAATCCAAATCCAGGTTCAAACAATGCTGGCCTCCCTCCCTTCATTTCCTCTACAGTAATATGTCTTTTGTGCCTCTTCATTTGTGTGTGTGTGATTTACCCTTTTCTGCTTCTTCTGTCTTCTTCTGCCAGTACAATCCTTTTTTTCACCTCTTAATTAGTTAATTTTTTATCATCACATCAATGTCAACTTATATACACTCCTTCTGTCTATGTATACCCCTTCTATATGCTGTAATAAAGATGTAATTCTCAAGAGTTACAAATATCATCTTCTCATATAGAGATGTAAACAATTAACCTTATTGAATAACATGTTTTTTTTTTCTCCTTTCCTATTTACCTTTTTATGCTTTTCTTGAGTCTTGTATTTGAAGATCAAATTTTCTGTTCCTCTCTGGGTTTTTTTTTTCCTCAGAAATGAGAGTCCCCTATTTCATTGGCTGTCTATCTTTTCCCTGGAAAGATTATGCTCAATTTTGCTGATAATTTTGGTTGTAATCCAAGCTACTTTGCCTTTCAGAATATCATATTCCAGGCCCACAAACCTTTAATGTAGAAGCTGCTAAGTCCTATGTAATCCTGACTGTGGTTCCTTGATATTTGAATTGTTTCTTTCTGGATAATTGTAATATTTTCTCCTTGATCTGATAATTCTGGAGTTTTGCTTTTTTGCTAATTTCTTGGAGTTTTCATTTTGGAATCTCTTTCAGTAGTTGATCAGTGGATTTTTTCAACTTCCTCTTTAACCTCTGGTTCTAGAATATCAGGGCAGTTTTCCTTGATAATTTCTTGAAAGATACTGTCCAGACTCTTTTGTTGACTACTTTCAGGAAGTATAACAATTCTTAAATTATCTCTCCTGTATCTATTTTCCAGGTCAATTGTTTTTCCAAAGAATTATTTTACATATTCTTCTATTTTTTCATTCTTTTGATTTTGTTGGACTGATTATTGATATCTCATAGAGTGATCAGCTTGCAGTTGCCCAATTCTAATTTTTAAGGAATTATGTTCTTCATTTAGCCTTTGTATCTCCTTTTCCATTTGGCCAATTTTTTTTTTATGGAATTGTTTTCTTCAGTAAATTTTGGTGCTTCTTTTCAAAGCTATTTTCTCTTTTTTCATAATTTTTCCATAACTATCACTTCTTTTTCCAATTTTTCTTCTACCTCTCTTACTTGATTTTTGAGATTCTTTTTGGGGTCTCCCAAAAGGAATTTTTTGGCTTGAGAACAATTCATATTCCCCTTTAAGGTTTCACATGCAGGTAATTTGACAACATTGTCTTCTTTTGAGTTTCGTGTTTAGATCTTCATTGTTGCCATAAAAGCTTTCTATTGTCAGGGCTCTTTTCTGCTTCTTACTCATTTTCAGCCTGTACTGTGACTTAAAGTTGAGCTCTGCTCCAGGGGCACATGGGACACTAAAACAAGCTTATTACCCTGGGGGCCAGGGGCCTGGTCACTGGCTGCTCACACCAGAGGCCTCCGGTACTTGTGGCTTGCCTGCTGCACTAGGAGTAGCCCAGCCTAGTCATGTCTGTTATGCCAAGGTTTTGGGGCTTGCAATTTGCCTTCTGCACTGGGCCTGGAGACCTCACTGCTGACTTTCAGATCTAGGGCCAAGGGACCTTGTTGATCTGTGCTGTGGCTAAGAGCCTCCTGCTACCTCTCCTGGACACTGTCTGTACTGGGCTGTGATTCCTTTTTACCCAAGTGAAACAGACCTTTCCTAAAGTCCTTCTAAGTTATCTTAGGCTGAAAAATTGTTTCACTCACTTTTTTTGTGGGTTCTGTCATTCCAGAATCTGTTTTGAGGTTTGATTTAATGTTGTTTCTGGGGGAAACTGGGGAAAACTCAAGCAACTTCTCTGGCTTCTTTCTGCCATCTTGGCTCTGCCCCATCGTATCTAACTTTTCTTTTTAAATTAACTTATTTTGATTTATCATCAATCACTTCCATAAACTTTTGAGTTCTAAATATTTCTCCCCCTCCCTCCCTAGTTCCCTCCCCAAGATGGCTCACAATCTGATATAGGCTTTACATATACATTTCTATTAAACATATTTTCACATTAGTGATGTTGTAAGTAAGAATTAGAACAATTGGAGGAACCACCAGAAAGAGGAAACAAAACACAACATAAGAAAAAAAAATAGTAAATAGTATGCTTCAATCTGCCAAACTCCATAGTTCTTTCCCTGGATATGGATAACAGTTTCCATCATGAAGCCTTTGAAGATGTCTTAGATCCTTGTATTGCTGAGAAGGGTTAAGTCTATCAATATTAGTACCTAACTGATTATGTTATTCCCTTCTTGAGCCAAATCTGATGAGAGTAAGGTTAAAACAATGCTCATCTCCCCCCCTTTTTTCCCTCTGCTGTAATAGGTTTTTGTGCCTTTTCCTGTAATGTAATTTACCCTTGTCTAAGTCTTCCTTTCTTTTTCTCTCAGTACATTTTCTTAGTTAGATCAGATTAATCCACTTACTTGAATCCATTTAACCCACTTCATTAGATTTATTTTTATCATTACATCAAAGTCATCTTATACCCACCCCCTTTATGTATACTCCTTTAACATGGTATAATAACAATATAGTTCTCAAGGGTTACAAGTGCCATCTTCCTTTGTAGGGATGTAAACAGTTTTCCCTTATTAATAACATGTTGTTTCTTTCTGTCCCATTTACCTTTTATATCTCTCTTGAGTCTTGTATTTGAAGATGAAATTTTCTGTTGAGCTCTGGTCTTTTTATCAGGAAGGTTTGGAAGTCCCCTATTTCATTGAATATCCATCTCCTCCCCTGAAAGATCACGCTCATTTTCACTGAGTAGTTGATCCTTGGCTGTAATCCAAGGTCTTTTGCCTTATGGAATATCATATTCTATGTCCTACGGTCTTTTATTGTAGAATCTGCAAGGTCCTGTGTAATCCTGACTGTGGTTCTATGATATTTAAGTTGTTTCTTTCTGGCTGCTTGCAGTATTTTCTCTTTGACCTGGTAATTTTGGAATTTGGCTACTATATTCCTTGGCATTTTAAATTTGGGATCTCTTTGAGGAGGTGATCAGTGGATTCTTTCTATGGTTATTTTACCCCCTGCTTCTAGGATATCAGGTCAGTTTTCCTTTATGATTTCCTGAAAGATATTGTCCAGGTTCTTTTTTTTTTCATCGTAATTTTCAGGTAGACTAATAATTTTTAAACTGTTTCTCCTGGATCAATTTTCTAGGTCAGTTGTTTTACCAATGAGGTATTTTACATTTTCATCTATTTTTTTTCATTTTTTTTGTTTGATTGATTCTTGCTCTCTCATAGAGTCATTAGCTTCCATTTGCCCTATTCTAATTTTTAACAAATTGTTTTCTTCTATTAGATTTTGTACCTCCTTCCCCATTTGACAAATTGTATTTTTTAGGGACTTGTTTTCTTCAGTATACTTTTTTTTTCCAGTTGGCCAATTGTATTTTTTAAGGACTTGTTTTCTACAGTTAATTTTTATCCTTCCTTTTCCAAGCTATTGACTCTCTCTTGCATATCTCTAATTTTTTTCCCCATTTTTTCTTCTACCTCTCTAATTTGACTTTTAAAATCCTTCTTGAGCTCTTCTAACAAGGCTTTTTGGGCTTCAGACCAGTTAATATTCTCTTTGGAGTTTACAAGTGTGGATTTAGTGACAATGTTGTCCTCTTCAGAATTTCTGCCTTGATCTTCACTGTTCCCATAATAAGAATCTATAGTACATTTCTTTTTGCTCATGATATTTGCTTATTTACTGTCCTTTAAAGAGATTGATCTCCTCTGCTGGGGAGCAGGGGTCACTGACCCAAGTTTCTTGTGTTGAGAGCCCAGGTCCTGGTCACTGGCTTTGTATGCTGAGGCCTCCAATCTTGGCAGTTGGAGGCTGTAGGTTTCTGGCAGCTTACCTGATGTTAGGCTGGAATCAGTAACACTGGCACTCTAGGAGTAGGATTGGGTAGTGTGGCTTCTGGAGATTTTCTGCTCACCTGGGCCTTTCCTTCCTTTCACTTTCCTCAGCTCCTTTCAGATGGATGTTGCAGGATGCTTATCCATCTGGGGCCCCTTGGAGCACTGCTTCCCTTAGTTTTGCTGAGGCACTGGGAGAGCCGGTTACTATAGAATGCCAAGGCACCATCAAGCTGGTTTCCATGGGTTCCCTGCCCTCACTGAGGCATTAGGGGGTCTAGGTGTTGATGTTTGTCTGCTCCACCACCTAGGTTTCAGGATCTCCTTCTGCTATGCCGAGGTGGGGCTTTCTGCTAGCCTGCTGGGATGCCTACCGTTCTGTACTGCTCCTCTTCCCCCAGGGCAAAAGGGGCCTTTCCCATTAATCCCTCAAGCTACCTGGGCTACTGGACTGCTGCACCCCATCTTTCTTCTGGTTCAGCTGTTCCAGGGTTTTTCTTGGGATGATTTTTTTCTGGGCTTTCAGAGGTTAATAATCTAACCTTTCTAATATTCTCTATCTTCTTAGCTTCTTTCTAATTTATGTTATATAGAGATTTACCTATGTATGAAAGGGATAAATTGAGGTCCCTTACTTATATATTTTTAATACTTATTTCCTCCTATAATTATTTAACTTTTCATTCAAGAATTTGGCGCATATCTATTCAATATGGCCTTAATTCATTTTCTATGGTACTTTTTATTAAAATGTAATTTATTTGATTATCTCTTTTAATTGTCTATCTTTTGCTTTTTTCTTTGTCTAATTTCATGATTACTGTCTTTCTTTTTATTCCTTTCTTTCTTTTTATTTATTATTTATTAAAGTTATGGATAAATGCTAGCTATATTATTATTATTATTATCATTATCATTACTATTCTTATTACTATGACAACTAGTACTATTATCACTACTTCTTTAATGATATAAGATGGATAAGATTCAAGTAAGAGACAACATGGATAGTTTGTAATCTGAGCTTCGTAACCTCAACCAGTAATGAGGGAAAGGACAGGGCATAGACCCTAAGACCTCAGGCTCAGATATCCCATCCAGGACTATGATAACCCTCTTTTTATTCCTATACCAAGACTATTAAAGGTGAGTGGCCCAGGAAGCTATGATCAATCAGGTTTGCTGGCTATCCTATGCCAATTTGAATACTGAGAGGTCAGTGGCAGCTTGCATCTCTCCAATCAAATCCTTTTGTTTTTTTTCCTGAATGGAGGTACTGGGCTCCACTAAATAACTTATATAGTTTTAGATCCAAAAGATGTTAGAAAGAAATAGCAGGGAGGGGAATCATCACCTGTATGTGGTGAATATGCTATAGACATGAGCAAATAGAAGAAAAAAACAACTCTGAGTACATTTTTTTAATACTGCAAGTTAAGAAAACTCCAGGAATTTTGTTAAGACAAAATTCCAGGAGAAGAAAATCATTACAAAATAATTAAAATAGAGTCCATTTTTTAAAAGGGAATGGATAGGAAATAAAAACTCTGAGTGATTTAAAGAGATGAAGGGAGAGTTAAAACACAAGAGAAAGAAATTAAAGCTGTTAGGAGGAGAAAAGCAGTTTAGAGGAGTTAAAAAGCATTACACAAGCAGTAGAAACCTAGAAAACTTGCAGAAGAGAGAAAGTAAACAGTTCAATGATACAAACAATTTGAGCAAAATTAAAACACTGGAAAAATTAAAACATGTGTTATCTATTCTTTAAAAAAGTCACTTAAAATAGAAATGCAACAGGAAAAGATTATCTAAATGGTAGGGAGCAATTGAATAGGGGAGTAGACTTATGTAGCAAATATATCTAATGAAGATATATGATATCTAGTGATCAAAGACATATAGCAAATTGACACAGATACATAAGAACTAGAGCTATTCCAAAAAGGATACAAAGTCATTTTTCAAAACAATAGATGCAAGCTATAAATAACCATATGACAAATGACTCTGAATAATTAAAAATAAGAAATGCAAATAAAAACAATGCTAATGTTTCACCTCATATCCATTAGATTGACAAGATGACAGAAGACAAAAATCATAAATGTTGGAAGGGTTGTGGGAAGACAGACACGCTTATATACTAGTGGAGCTATGAATTGGTCTAACTCTAATCATTCTATAAAACAGGTTGCAATTATATTTTGAAAGTCTTTAATCAGTACCTACCTTTTGATCTAGTGATCCCATTATGAGACATAATTCAAGGAGGTCAAAGACAGAGAAAAAACATTTTATATACACCAAAAATGATTGTAATATTCTTTTTTATTATAGCAAAGAACTGGAAGAAAAGCTGATGCCTGTCAATTGGGGAATGACTTAAAAAATTTTTTCATGAATGTAATGACAGAATGGATAGAGAATGAACCTCAGAGGTAGACAGACCTGCATTAAAATCCTGCTTCTGACAGACTCTGTATAATCCTGGGCAAGTCATTTAATTGCTCAGTGCTTTAAGCAACTCTCAGAAAATAAGCTTCAGAAAAAATGCCAATGTACATTGGTAGAAAAAGCACACTCAGCTAGGAATTACAGTCCTTATTTCTATGCTTATGAAAATTATTTTGCATCATAAGAAATGATGAGTATAAAGAATTCATAGAAACTTAGGAAAACTTGCATGAAGTGATAGAGTATAAAGCAAAAACTAGGAGAAAAATATAAATAATGACCTTAATTATACAAAATCACAAGAACAGCTTCAGAACTCTGATGAATACAGTAACCAGTTATGACTGCAGAGGATTTGATAATAAAGCACTGCTCCAGCAGACAACAGGTATAGAGAGAGCTATGTATTTTAAAATATGGCTAAAATGCTGACTTGTTTTCTTGCATTACATTTATTTATCATAAGAGGGAATTCTATCAGGCAGGGCAGAGAGTTATCAGGAAATGATGATGGCTTTTTAAAAGAACCTTTAAAAAAATATGTTCTGTAGAGAATAGCAATTCTTTGAGGATGCTTTTTTGCTTTCCATGTCCTGGGGATGGAGGGCAGAGCAAGGTATTCTCCTAGTGAGGTCATTAATACCTTCATTGTAAGGTCAATTGTGGTACATATCATAGAACCGTATACATACATATATGTATATTTACATGTACACATGCGTATATTGTGTGTACACATTTGTATAGTGTATATATACTTTATATGTGTGTATAATATTTTGTGTGTTAATACATAATATATATGGTATTCAAAAGTAGATGGTTAATAAGTTAGTGAATATATAAAGGTATTCACATACTTTTTATAATCTGTTGATATGTTATCCTTGTGTACTGGAACATTTTTTTTTTGCAAGTTTGATAGCTAATTATACTTCTATAAACTCCCACTTGTCACAATTTTCCCATCCCAATGATTCTGAAACCCTGGCTGTCATTATTCAAATCTGTTCTCCACCATTATCAACCATCCCATTTGCTATTTTATTCCCATTGCCTTTAATCCAAACTCACACACACACAATGTCACACTTTAAAACTACGTATCCTTCCACTGTGAATTGAATCCTTGATTTATAGTTAACAAATTTGCTTTTGTCTTAAATTCTTTCATTTCCCATTCCTTCAATCTTGTGGCTCTCACTAAAACTTTATTTCCCTTGGATGAGACAGCTTTCCTGGTCACCCTTCCTGGTACTAGTTATACTTTCAGCCATTTCTCCAGACTCATTTAGAAAAGTGGTGAAATCATAATATTGTTTGTCTCCCACTGCCATTATTATCATCACTAAATAACCCCTCTTCCTCTGAGATTTCCTCAAATCATATTTGTTTCCCATTTGAAATTCTCATAGCTATTTTCTACCAATCTTCAGTACATTCACCTTCTTTCTCATTGAGTTTATTGCCTGGCTCATAGCCTTTCTCTCATCCTCAACTCTGGTCTGCATACTAGAGGACTTCGATATACATTTTGATATTCCTTCAAGTACTCTAACCTTCCAGTTCCTCAACTTACTCATTTCTCATAGCTTCTTCCTCACTTTACCCCAACTACAGACAGAGATGATTATATATATGATCTTACCATCCTGAACAAATGCACACTCCTATGATAGTGAACTCAAAAATTTCCGTATCTGATCACAAACTATTGCCATTCCATCTCTCCGTCTGCCTTGTAAACCCCAAACTCTGTTCTTCATTCTCACTCCAATCTCCCAACCCGTTACTCCTTTTCCAGGCCATCACCCCTGTGCCAGATATGCATAAAATGCACTACATATATGCTAGTGATACACTCCCCTCTTACCCTTCTTGACCCCTGGGTGAACCAGTTCAACTCTATACTGCCCTCTCTCTCAAATCCCTTACTTCCTTATCACATATTTTGTTCTGCCAAGCCTCAGCCTTAGATCGCTCCTGCCATCCACTGACTGTTTTTACTCACATACTGCTAAATGAAAATGGAAAAAAAATCACAAAACTATGCTGCCTAGATCAATCACAAACTTATGTTACATAATTACAATCAAGTCCTCACTGGTAGGCAATCCTTTTACACATCCCTAATTCACTCACTATCCTATTTATCATGGTGGCTTTTCCAAACATTTTTACCCTTCTTCAAATCTCCCATAGCTCCCCCTTTCACCATCCTTTAAGCCGAAAACCTTCACTCATATCTCACTGGGGAAAAAAGAGGCCATTCACTAAGAATTCCCTTTTTTCCCCTCCTCATCTCACATCACTCAGATGCTGTTTGCCACTTTCTCCTTCACTCTTATCTCACATTAAGAGGTGGCCCTTCTTGCCAAGGAAAATTCCACTATGCAAGTGATTAAATTCCATCCCATCTTCCCCAATAGATTTTTCCCTCTGTCATTCCCACTTGCCCACTTATGTTCAGTCTCTCCTTAGTAAAAGTTGCATCCCTACTGACTACAAACATGTCCACATCTCCTCCATTCTCAAAAAAAAAAAATCCTCACTTGATCAATCCATCCCTACTAGCTATTATGCTATATGGCTCCTCTCTTTTGTCATTTAACTCCTTGAGAAGACCATCTAAAATTGATATCTCTACTTCCTTTCCACTTACTCTCTTCTTAATTCTTTATATTTTGGCTCTTGTCTTTATTATTCAACTAAAACTTCTCTTCCCAAAGTTACCAGTGATCTTTTAATTGCCAAATCTAATGTCCCTTTCTCAATCCTTATCTTTCCTGATCTCTGTAGCAATCCATATTGTCCAACACCCTCTAGGTTTCTGTAGAAGTATGCTGTCCTGGTTCTCCAACTACCTGTTTGACCACTCCTTGTAAGTCTCCTTTGCTAGGCCTCTATCCAGGTAATGCCCACTAATAGCGGGTGTCTCCCTGGCACCTCTGCTCTTGTCCCTCCCTATTACTTAAATTGGTGATTTCATCAGCTCCTAACATCTCTAATGCAGATGATTCTCAAAATTTATCCATGTCTAACCTGTATCCTGACTGTCAGTCCATTTCTGAAGCTATGTGTCCAATGAGTATCTTAAACTTGATTTATCCAAAAACAATTCACTATCTTTCATGAAAAACCCTCCTCTCTTCCAAACTTGCCTATTACTTTCAAGGGCACCATCATCCTCAGTCACTCATCCTCCTAACTTACCTGTCTACTTCATTCCTCAATCTCTTTCATCCCCCACATTCAATCTGTGGTCAAATGTTGTCAATTTTACCTTTGTAATATTTCTCATAAATGCTCACTTCTCTTCTCTGACACTACCACAACTCTGGCAGAAGAACACACTGTGCAGTGCTTCTTAGACCTTGACTAGACATTGAAAATGCCAAGGCTATCTACTTCATCCTGAGCCATTGCCAGTCATCTTGACTTTTGTCTTGCCACTGGACTCTGATGACTCTGGAAGAGAGAGTGAGATTGATGATGTCATGCAACTCTGTCTCATTTAAATTCAGTTTATACCAGTCCAAAGACATCATCTGTGCCATTGCACCATTTTTACCTACCCCAAAGTCCTGTGGAAACAGGCAAGTGGTGATGAAGTAGGTGTGGATCCATGGGGAGTTGTAGTCACAATCCTGCACATCAGGACTTAGGGTCATCTTCTCACTGGACTGTAGGAGCAGTGAGATTCAGTACCTGCCTGCATGTCTGAACAGCCTTTTTTAAGAACCATACTGCTTACCACCTGATAAGAGGAAGGGGCTAGAAAAATTGAAGTAAAAATTGTCTGTTTCATCTAACCTAATTCTGGCTTGCTTACTGTGGCAGGTGGGGATTCTACCTTGCAGTCAAAACACACACACCAAAAAAAAAATGTACAAAAACAGAGTGCTGAACTTATCATAGACTTATCTTCTCCAAGCTAACTAAATATTCACATTCAACAAAAGTGGTGGTACCAAGGCAAGACGACTACCAGAAGACTTAATGTCAACAGATTAGAGTATTTCTCTGAACAGGAACAGTTCATTCTTTCCTTGGAGAAAAAGCTGAGCCAACACATGCTTGGCAATAGTGGAGCAGAAAATGAGTGGTCAGCTTTCAGAGATTTGATGTACAGCACTGCATTAGCTCATCTGGGCCAGAATAGTCACAAACATCAGGACTGATTTGATGAAAATGATATGGAAATTCAGAAGTTGCTAAAGGAAAAAGAAATCCACAGGGCATACTAGTAGGATAATTTATACATCTCTAAGATGGCAGCATTTAACTCCATTAAAAGTAAAGTGCAAATGATGCTTTGATTGATGCAGCATTCTTGGCTCAATAAGAAGGCAGATGAAATTCAGTTTTATGCTAGTAGTAACAATCCAAAGTGCTTTTATGATGCTCTGAAGCCAAATTATGGGCCAAAGATATATGTTGCATCTCAACTATTCAACACTGATGGAGCCACACTGTTCAGTGATAAGGACACAATCCTGGAAAGAAGGGCTGTACACTTCCAGAGTGTTCTCAACTGACCATCATCAACCAATGATAAAGCCACTGACTGTATAACTCAGGTTGAAGTCACTCCCTCTAATGGAACTTCCAACTGAAGAAGAGGTTTTAAAAGCCATTAGGCACCTGTCATGTGGCAAAGGTAAGGAGTCTACTGCTCATACAAAAATTGACTGAAATTTTCGGGATTATATGGCAAGAGGTTATCCCCAAGTAGTTCAGGGATGCCTCCATTGTCCATCTCTATAAAGGAAAAGGAAGTAGGTTGTCCTGTGAAAATCACAGGGAATTGTCTCTTTCTCAGTCACTGCTGGCAAGATTCTTCCTTGAGTCCTCCTTAACAGGCTGATCCTTCACCTGGAAGATGGCTACCTACACAAGAGCTAGCATGGTTTCAGAAAGGGCTGAGGGATAGTAAATATGGTGTTTGCTGTTCAACAACTTCAAGAGAAAGGCCAGGAAAAGAACAGAGGCTGGCACACAATGTTCAGAGATCTGATCAAGGTCTTTGATGCTTTCTATGATAAGGGCTTGTGGAAGTTCATGGAAAAATTTGATTGGCTAGAAAAGTTCATTAGTACTGTATGCCAATTCCATGATAGCATGCTTCCATAGGTTCTGGATTATGGATGATACTCATGTACTTTCCCAGTGACCAATGGAGTAAAATAGGGATGTGTGTTTGCTTCCATGCTTTTTAACATCACATTTTGTGCAATGTTGTCAGAATCTTTTAACAAGGACAAAAATGACTTCATGATCAGCTACCACACTGGTGGTAAATTATTTCACTTAAAAAGGCCAACACTGAAGTGAAGGGAGAGTTGCTACAAGACTTGTTTGCAAATGATTTGCACTCGATATAGTTTTTGAGACTGAGATGCAACCAAGTATGGATCAATTCTCTACTGCTTATGCTAATTTTGGCCTAACAATTAACATCAATAAAACAGAAGTTCTCTACAGATAGCATCTCACCATCCATATGTAGAATCACTGGTTATAGCAAATGGAGAAATTTTGAATGTGATGGATAAGTTCACTTACCTTGGCAGTATACTTTCCATGGACGTGCATAAATGATGAGGTTGATGCTTGCATTGCCAGAGCTAGTTTAGTGTTTGGGAGGATCTGAAGAAAAATGTGGGAAAGAAGAGGCTGCCTAACAAACTGAAGATCCACAGAGCCATTGTGCTGACCTTATTGTTGTATGCCTGTGAAACCATCTACCAGTGCCATGCCAGCAAATGGAATCACTTCCATTTGAGTTGTCTTAGAAAGATTTCTGAATATCACCTGAAGTATGAGACACTGGGGTCCTTTCTCCAGCTGAACTGCTAAGCATTCAAACTCTACTGCAAAGAGTGCAGCTCCAGTGGGGCTGGCCAAGTTGTTTGAATACCAAATGTGTGTTTGCCTAAAAGACTGCTATATGGAGAACTCACACAAGGCAAGTACTCACAAGGTCAGAAGAAGTGATGCAAGGACACTCTCAAAGTCTCTCTGAAGAACTTTGAGATCAATTGTGAGATATGGGAGACCATAGCACAGGACCACCCAGCATGGTATGCCCACATCAAAGAAGACACAGTACTCTATGAGCAAAATAGAATTGCAATAGCTCAAAAGAAATATGAGATGTGCAAATTTAAAGACATCTCCACTCCAAATGCTAACATGGACTCTTTGTGTCTGACTTGCAGTAGAGCTTTCCAAGCTTTTATTGGTCTGGTTAGCCACAGTTAGACACACTGTACCTTGACCCCAACATAGTGATGTCATTTTGGTCCTCTTCAAGCATGAACGACAACAATTCAAATGTCTTCCTTCTGTTGGTTATCTCCAATTGTTTGTGTGTGTGTGTGTGTGTATGTGTGTGTGTGTGTGTGTGTGTGTACTTTGTACATAGTTGTTTGCTTGGTTGTCTTCCCTACTAGACGGTTAGCTCCTTGAGACTGGGGAATGTTTTCTGCCTTTCTTTGCACCTTCACCAGTTAGCACAGTGCCTAGCATATGATAAGCACTTAACAAATACTTATTTATTGATTATCTGTCTGACATTAAAAATGGGTGACATTATTCAGAGATATGTTTAAAGATTTTGAAGACTCCACATAAAAACCTCATGTTCCATATTTAACAAAAATTCAAACCTAGCTATCCGTGAGAAACTATTTGTTAAATGTTTGTAAATAAATTATATGATTTCAAGGTTCTCCAGTTTTTTTTCATAACTATCTGATTGTATTTGTCTGTTATTCAGTCCTACAGTAAAAATTCCTAGAATCTAGTACTGAATTTCTGTATGATGTACAATGCTTGACACATTATGAGAATATAAGTGCTAAGCATGCTTCAAATATCTTTTAAAAATGCTTTCTTTTATGTCATCTTAAAAGCAGATCATTTCAAAAGACATTCTAAAAACCCCTGTTTCTAGTATACACTGGTTTTTGTCTTTCAATACATAAAAATGTATCTCTCTGTGTCTTAGAAACTCAGAAACCACATTTGCACTTAATGGCCTATCACTGATCTAACAAAACACCCATTAGTGTCTACCTGGATTAAGCCCTGCATTTGTAAAAGACATGATAAGATGATACTCTCAACTCAGTGTTGTTATGTATCCTGGTCTACTTAGACTGTCAGAAATGATGAAGGTAAATAAGGAAGAAGTAGCAATTATTTCCCTTGATACTGTTACATTTAGAAAGGGCTTCCTGCCATCTATAATGGTGGCTTTGATATGGGCACATTTATTTCTATTAATATTTTATCTATAAATGTTTTTCTTCCAGGAAGTTCAACTTGAAATTAATGATGTCAAATTTTCCAACCGTAAGTTAACATTTGCTTTAGGAAGATGACATTCTTTGGAGAATCACTGATCTAAGGGAAAGGTTCTAAAGGATCCAGGGATCACAAACTTATGAGTTGAAAGGGACCTTAAAGGCCATCTAATATAACTATTTTATTTTACAAATGAGAAAATGAGACACAGAGAAGCTAAATAACTTGTACAGGATACACATATACTGAGTGGCAGAATCAAGTTTTAAATGCATTTTCTCTAATTTGAAACTCAGCATTATTTGCACTACACCAAAGTTAAAAACATGAAAGATATTAAAGCATTGAATTCATTTAGTTATATTTCAGGTTTGTCATTTAAAGGACTTTTTTCAAAAAGATTTGGCTAAATCCAGGAAAAAAGACAAACATTTAATTCAGTCTGGTTCTAATTTACAAGGTTTTAAGTCTCATAAGGTCAGAGACCCTATCATATTGAAACTGCATCTCCCTCAGTGCCTCAAAGTAGACACCATAATAAATGCTTATTAAATAGACTAGAGGTGATGGTTCAGAAAGACTGGTGAATTCTAAAGAGTGTTCTGTCCTTGTCTAAGAAACTGGTAGACCAAGTGACTGTAGTATGGAACTGGGGATTGACATGAGGCATATAGAAATTTGGAGTGAGAGAGAAGAAAAAAGGTACCAGAATCACCCATCTCTAATGGCAGAAAACAGTGGTCCAAGACTGAATATGTTTATTTTTTTTTTCAATTAACCATCATTTATTTTCTCTCTTTCACACATTCCTTCACAACCGGTCGGGGGTGGGGAGAGAGAGGCTTGTAATAAATATATATTGTGAAGCAAATAAAATGAGAAATGGTGAAGGTGTTGTGGGAAAATAGGCACATTAATGCACCATTGGTGGAGCTATGAAAAGGTCCAGCCATTCTGGTGCTATGACCAAAAAGTTACTAATCTGTGCACACCCTTTTGAACAAGCAATAGCACTTCTAGGCATATACCCCCAAAGAGATCAAAGAAAAATGAAAAGGATCCATGTGTAGAAAAAAAAATTAGGTGCGGAAGGGGGACACAATGATCTGTAAATTAAAGGGGTATTTATCACTTGGGGAATTGCTGAACATGAATGTATGTATGAATGTAGTCGAGTACTATCATAAGAGAAATGATGAAATGGATAAGATAAGAGAAATGTGAGAAAGATTTGTATGAATTGATACAAAATTAAGTGAGTAGGATGTATTTCTGTTGGGAGTTGGAGAGGGAAATCAGAGGGGGCCTCATATTTGGAAGGATAGGAAAACTGATTTACATACACCTTTGTTGCTGATGATGGATCTATGTTTTGTTGTACTAATTTAATAAAAGTTTCTTCTTTCGCAAGTATTTCAACTGCATTCTTGCAAGGTATTATCCATAACTGGAGTGGGGGTTTGAGGAGGGACCAGGCATATATTTTTCTGAGATTGCACGGGTGAGGAGTATGAAAATTCCCCAAAGGGCCATCATGTGATAAGGCTCTCTAACATAAGGTTACAGTTGAATTTATTGTTAGGTTTTATACTAGGATCTTTAATGCTTATCTTTCCGAATTCATGGAAATCCTATGAATTTTTTTACTTCCTTCAATACTCCCTCATTTTCAACAATTTATCCTTCTACTTCAGGTTACAGAAACATGTTTCAAAGTGAAATCTCAGAAAGAAAAACCTCATAATACTAACTGTTTCATATCAATGCAGAATGTTATAAAACAAAGAAGTTCATATTGGTTCACCAATATTAATTGCTGACCTATTTATTACTGCTTTTATATTAACATTTTACTTTAGGTTTTTAACTTGGTATCTTTCAGCTGAACAAAAATGTTCTCCTGATACTGAATATGAAGCTTTGTTCTTTTAATAAAGATCTTTTTTAAATCATCATTACCTAGTGACTATATTCTATAGAGATGAAATGTTGACACGTTGGAAATCAAAGGCATTTCCATGCTGACTGTGAGAATATCTGCTGAGGAACAACTTTATTATGTTGTTATCCCTTTAAAATGATACTAAACAGATACCAACATTTTAATCTTTAGAGATTTCAAGAAAGACCTGATGTCAAGACATCTATTTCTTGCTAGGAGAAAAAAAAAAGTCTTTTCAGTAAAATATGTAGCCTTTTATGAAATACTTAACCATAATTCTAACCAAAACTTCCCTGATAATTAATTTTGGGAAATCCATTTTCAATCCCACAAGCATTTATAAAGTGACTATAATGGGCCAGCCACAGTGTTAAGTACTAAGGACGCAAAAACAAAAACAAAGTGGCCCCTGCCTTCAAGGAAATTACATTTGGTGGGCAGGGGACAGAATATCCATAAATTTAATTAAATGATATGTAAAGTAATTTCTACAGAAGGACACAATTCTAATATGAAGGGCAATTTATTAACAATAGAATGATGGTTCCAGAGGGCATAATGGAAGAATTAGGGAAGTATGGGATAAGGACATGAGTTGGATAGAGATAACATATAGGAATGAAGGAGAAGGGACTGTTGGTCATGGAAATGACCTCTTGCCTTTACAATTTACAACCTGGAAGTACAAAAATTGTGAGTAGAACCAAAGGACCTTAGATTGTTATGCCTTCACAATAGCAACAAAACAGTTATTTTAATTATCTGTCTCTGAATAAGAGTTGAAAGTATATGTGTGTGTATGGGTAAGGATATGTATATGTATGCATACATACATACATGTATATTGGGGTGGGAGAGAAGGGTACTTGCCCAGCAACAGAAGGGGAGATCAGTCCCAGGTACCATCTAATAATAGTCAAGATAGCAGTCAGTGGAGTCCTATGACCTGGTTGGTAATACAGAGGTGAGGCAAATTTGAGGTACTCAACCTTCAACCCTCAGCCAGATCAGCTCTCCCTAAGGGTTCACTCCAGTATTAAAAGAATAGATACTATATAGTTGTGCTTCCGCAGAATATGTCCCAAAGAAAATCTATAATAACATACTGAGTTTACTCAACAATGACTAAATTGGGCTACAACTGAAACAAAAAGTTGGTCCAATTCCCCAGAGGACAAGCTTTTCCTTCATGAAGTTTATCTTGACTAATGAGAAGCAGATGGTAATCTCCATTTACCCTTTTGTTAATATGCAACGCAAATCTTGTCTTCTGTACTATCAACCACACAGAGAAACATTTGCATCATGATTATATACTTTTTTATGCATGTCTTTGAAGCATGCACAGAGGCATATTTATATCCATTTATATATGTAGTTTCATGAAATCTATAAATCTTAGGTCATAAAAGCCTAATGATCAAGGATTTTGTCTTTTGATCCTATGTTTAGCAATGCCCACCATAATGTAATTCAATTCAACAAATATTTATTAAATTATTTTTATGTGTGATGCTTGCACAAGAATCCTTGAAATGTTTTGCAAATACAGGCAACTTCATTTCACAACTATATGATTATTAATATGAAGTGAGGCATCAAATGGATAGGCCTATGTTTACCACTACCACAGAGGCTGTCCAGTGAAAAGTCCCGATTAATGAAGGATTCTTTAGATGGTGGGGACATCCAGATGCTTTAATTTGTGAGTGACTTTGTACTGACTGCATCAAGTCCCCAAGCAATGCAGATATCCTAAAATCTACAATAACTCAAAATAACTCAGTCTTGTTAGTTACAAAAAAAAAAAAAAAATCAAAATGAATGAAGCATTCCTATTTAAGACTAGGAAACTAATAGGCTGATCCATCAATAGATAGTCTTGGATAGATACTGTCAATGGACAATAAACTGAACTCACAATTGAAAAGGAGAAGGAAAACAGGCTGAATACTATCTGGGAAATTATTTAGTGTTTTCAATGACCCCAAATATCTCCATAAAACAAAATCATATTTTGAATATCAGTATTCTTGAGGGGATGCTGGATGGCTGTGTATCACAGAAGATTGTGGTCTCTAAAAAATATTAGTTCAGGGTTACTTGTTTAAAAATGGTAGGTACAAGTAATCTCCAACATATTACTAGTAAACAAAGGCACAGGATAACTAAAAAGGATATATCATCAAAGAAATATATAAACAGAAAAGGAAGTAAGCAGGTAGCTAATAAGAGTGAGAGATGAACAAATAACCCATGTGCTTTATTGTTATTATCTCAATGACAAAAAAATCTGGAAGAATTTTTCCTGACCCACTGAGTGGATTCCCTGTGGAGGATTTATAGAAAGTTACAGGTGAGAGTCACATAGACTGAAAAAGGTGTGGATGGGTTGGGACCTGCAACATCGAAGGGAGAATCTATACTGAAGCAATCACAAATCCATTGAAGCATAGAAATAAATGAAATGCTCACTGTGCTAGGCTCTGAGTATAAAAGATGAAACAAGACAATCTCTGCCCTCAAGAAACTTACAGTCTAATAGTGTGGGGGAAAGGGAAAAAGACACATACAAATTATGATGTATAAATTACATAAAGAACTAGTGAGATCTTCAGAATCCTGGATGGAGTCCATTCCTTTTTATTAATCTAAGACCTGATTTTTCTTCATATTTCCTGGGTTTCTCTGACTCTAAAATTTTCTTTTATTTCCTCAGCCCTAATTAATCACTCCTTTCTCTGAACCCTTATAGTTGTAGTATTTAACAATTGTCATTTAGCATATGCTACATTGTAGTCAGGTCTTATTTTCCTAAATGGATTATAAACGCCTTAAGGGAAGGGGCTTCTCCTCACATTCAGGAATGTAGATCATTACTTAATATAAAGCAGAGTTCATTCATGATGAAGATAAGGATGATCTATCAAAGAAATATTTTGATGGTATTAATAAAAATTCTTATTGATTATGATAATAATTTCCTAGTTATGAAAGACAATTTGAAAATTAAGGATAAGATAAAAGAATGGCAATAGGGAGAGGGTGGCTAGATGAGGGCCCTAACAAGTTGGGATATCACTTTTTATTTGATACATTGTACTAATGTGCTTTCAGAATGAATGAAGTAATAATTAGATGTTGGAACAATAATTAAATGCGGAACAGCTGGCCCAGTTTGAATATCTCATCCCTACCATGAATTTACCTTGATTCTTTAAGATGCTCTGAAGTTCAGGAAGGATGTGTCAGTCAGATTCCTTTAGGCTATAAACAAGGCATCCCAACCCCCTCCCCCATCTGACCTGGTTTACTGTGCATTCAGCCTAAATGTTATGCAGCTGAGACCATCTGGGCCCCTGCAGGGTTCACCGGCAGGGGCTGTGGCAGGTGGGCCTCCTGATAGAGCCAGTGGGAACACTAATAAGCTTGTCTCAGCTGGAAAGTGCTCTTTGCATGTCTTTGCATTTCTTCTCTTTTTCTGGAGCCGTCTTAAGAAGTAAAATCACCCAGGTTGCCAATTATGCTACTTGCTAACTGGTTTTGGGCTCTTGAGCAACTAATAATAATTCAAAAAAAAGAAGTCAATTTCTACCTTAGTCCTTCTTAGTCTTCATATATACAGAAACAGTGTAAGAAATGGCAATGATTGTGACCCGAAGAGAGAGGTCATGTCTTTTATATGCTCACTCACAATCCCGTGCCCCCCAAAAAAACAAAGACGATATTAGTATATGTACATGTTTACTATGGCATACACATATCCTTGAATTCAATCTCTCACATAAATTTTCAGAATTTTTTTTCAGGAATTTTTACCCTTCTGTGATTAAGGTCCAACTAAAGTTGTTTTTTTTTGTTTGTTTTGTTTTGTTTTTAATTAATAAAAACTATCTTCGTCTTTCATGCCTGAAGCAGAAAAGCTTCAAATGCTGCCAATCTTCCTACTTGAGTCCAGGTCATGAACCAGACTTCTGGAAGCAGAGTGGGAAAACTCTCATAATTCACTTTCACCAAGAAAGGTCCATAGGAACTGTGATCTACAGCTTCTCATCCCAACATACCTGAACCAGAGAAAAGGGCACAAATGTAGTCTACCCCCCAAAAACCACTGGAATGGCCCAATTGTACTAAGATTTCTCCATTCCTTGTTCTTTCTGTCTCTATAGCTTTATCAAGTCTATCTCAGGAAGGCAAATATATGCTAAGTGGTCTTACTTGAAGAGTGAAACTACCTCCATATAAAAAAAAAGGGGGGATAATTGCCCAGTTCTTGCATTGTAGGGGATGGCCATCAAAGCTGAAACCAGAAATTTTGCATCCATGTCCACGCACCAGAAATTGCTCCCAGGGAAAGCAATGGGGAGGGGTAGGAGAGGATCAGAAACCTAATAAAGGTGAAAGTAGGAAGATGTCCAAGACCCCAGCATGAGCCTAGTGCTAGAGAGTTCTTCCAATAGTGAAAGTGATCAGAGGTAAGTGTTGTAGAGAAGTACCTTATGTCAATCTCCTGTCCCTACTGAGCTGTTTTCCATACTGATGAAGACAAGTTGTGACTGAGTGCTCTAAATCTGAAACCGTAGGACAGACTAACTGAATTTTTTCATGCGCGTCATGAACAGTCAGGCAGTCTGGTGAAGCTCATGGACCCCTTCTCAGAATAATATATTTAAATGTATAAAATTAATAATACAGAATCCCAAAAGAATGCAATTATAATGATATATGGTTGTCAAAATTAAAAAAAAAAACAGCAACAAAAACAAGTTCATCACCCCAGGTAAAGAATCCCTGCCCTAGAGCAAAGCACTATTTCCTCCACCGTAGTCTCAGTTCTGATCATTATACTGCTTTACAGTATTTTAGAGAGGTTAGTAGCTAAAGAAGACAGCCAGAATTGGAGAGAAAAGTGTCCCACTCGCTGGTCCTTAAAAAAATTAAAGCTCATATGTACACAATAAGGGCAGCTAGATGGTGCTGTGGATAGGGAACCAGGTCTGGAGTCAGGAAGACATCTTCCTGAGTTAAATCTGGCCTCAGACATTTTCTAGCTCTGTGACCCTGGGTGAGTTACTTAACCCTAATTGCCTCAGTTTCCTCATCTGTAAAATGAGCTGAAGAAAGAAATGGCAAATAACTCCAGTATCTTTGCAAAGAAAACCCCAAATAGGGTCACAAAGAGTCAACACAACTGAAAATGATTCAACAACACAAACTGTAGTTATGCTTGCTTTCATTTTGCATTGTTTCTTAATATTTTAACTGAGATAAGAGAATTTTTTTTTTGTTTTACTATGGAATGAATTTGTCATGGCCCAGCACTTACTTTTCATCTATGCTCTGTATAATTTGCCTGTACCTAGTTATTTTCACATATGTCTCTCCCGTTAGACTGTGAGCCCCCTGAGGGCAGGGGCTATTGTTGCCTCTCATTGTGTCTTCATGGTTTACTACACAGCACCTGGCACTTAGTAAGAAATTTATCAATGTTTTTTGACTGACCCACTGTCTGACTTTGTCTTTAGTAATGTGTCAAATCCTGGCCAATCTATATATGTTTGTCTTTGTAATTTTTCATTTGGTATGGGAAAGGGGACACTGGAGTGTGGCAAAAAGCTTTCCATTAAAAAATAAAAGCTTTCCATTAGATTGCAAACTCTTTAAATTCAGAGACTCTCTTTTACCTATTAATGCATCACCAGCACTTAGCATAGTGCCTGGCACATAGTAGATGCTTAATAAGTGTTGATTTATTGATTGATTAATTGGCAAGGCTGGTCTTGGAGGAAAGTACACAAGTACAAAGCAATACAGAAGATTGATTTTGTCTAATGTGTCCTCAGACTCTTTTCAAGACAGGAGTTATTGATGCTATTGATGAAGAGAGTATACATTTCAATTCCTCATAAGAAAAAGCAGCTAATTCTAAATTGCCAATTTGTATTTGCTAATATACTTTTGTGATTTTCACCTTTTTCAGTTCCTGCCACTGATATATAGTAGCTGTGGGACCAAAGGCAAATCAGTCAATCTTTCAACCTCCTCAGGAAACTCATATAAGCTCTAGGTTGCAGATGGATTGTCAATCTACAGTGGTAGAGGGAGTTTCCACATGAGGAATTTCCTCCACACTGATTAAATCACAGGTCTGTATACCTTCTCCTTCTTGGGGGATAGGGTGAGCTGAGAGACAGAAAAGTATGCAAGAATTTCACCTTAGTACATACTGGGACTCATGAATAATACTGAATTCCTGACTGCAGTAAGAAAAGCTGTGATGGCAGAGAACACACAGGAAGAAAACATACATATTAAAACTTCCTTGTGTTTCAGTGTTCACCTGTAATATCAAAGTATACTTACAAAAAGATCTTGGTTTGCTTTAATCAATCATTTCTGCGTCCTCAAAGACATCCTAAAGATCTTGTGAGAGATAACAGCTTGCTGAGATAAACCTTGTTGCATATTCTGAAAACCTTCATTGTGTCCCTCAAAGGTGATGCTTTTTTCAGTTTGATGCTTGTTTGTTTGTCTGGGTACCTCTGGTAAATGGAGCTGTGACTTGGCATCTCTACCAACTTGATTCCAGCTAGTCACTAAGGAAAAACAGACATTAGCACATATAGACATCATCAAGGGATGGCTAGATACAATCAGGATACCTTAACTGTCTAGCTGAATCTTTTCTGTCATTTCCTTGCTGCCATTCTCTGAACAAAATGCTACTTTTTGCCCTGAGAGAGAAAAGAAAAGGTAAAACTAAATCACTGGATATTTAAGGAAAAATGGTACTGAGAAAGATCTAGCTCATTATGTACTTTAGTTATCCAAGAATTGTGTGAAGAAAAAACAAAAGACTTCACTAAACCTTGAAAGCTTCTGCTAGTGAGTTTACAGCTACAGCTAAAAAGCTACTTCTAAATCACAGTTTTCTGGAGAAGGGGTTCCAGGCTTTTCAAAAAAGAAGAGATTTCCAAAACAATGGAGTGTGACACCAAGCCTCTTCCTATCTGAAGAGGATTGTGGGAAAATAATTAAGTGGTCAATGATCCAATTAGACAAAGTGGAAGATACCCAGTCTACAGATGTAGCTCCAGACAGTGCTCCAAAAAACAGCAACAGAGGAAAAGAAAGAAAGCTAAGAGTGAAATAGAGACAGAATCCAAGATAAAAACAGCAGGAGTTCTTATATCAGAGTAATGTTATAATACCTAAGACCTGGTCACTTTCTAGAGATATAATGATAAAAAGCAATGGCCTGGGAAACAGCATTAAGTGGGTTAAGTCCCAGCCTTGCTTTTGCCCAACTCCTTTTTTGGCAAATGTTGTGGAGAAAAGATGGAGAAGGGGAGGAGAGGGAAATTAAATAGTTAGGTTAGTTACTATAGAGTACAGTCCCATTTCCATGAGCAAAACATCCCTTGGCCTATAGTTCCAGTCATCCTGGCTTCTCAGGGCTTCCCTGCAGGCCTATCTATAAACAGGCTGTCTATAATAGTCTGCCTGGAATCCTGGCTTATTGTCTTGAACTCCCAGGTCCAGGGAGTTGAGTGGGTATCACTGCCCAGCACCTGAAGCTGAGAGGGATTAACAATACAGAGCAGAAACAAATACCCACAAGCCCATTTCTTACAGCCAGGATGAAGAGGAGCAGAGGAAGGAAGTTCTTCCCCTCTTACCAGTACAATTCATGGCACCCATGCTGTTGATAAACAGTAATTTTCACTTTCTGGAGATAGTAAGGAAGAAGTGAGGGGAAAAGAGCATGAAGCAGAAAGAAAGAAACTGCCTCCCAGTCTTACCACTTTCAAAGATATGACCTGAATGCAGCTAATCAAAGGAGGCTACACCCACCTATGTAGTAGAAGACATTGGGTACTTCCATGTTCGACCCTGGGTGTGCCCAGGCAACCTCTTTACATGTGGATGTAGTATACGGTCTTTGATAGAGGTTGCTCCTTGCTGGTTTCACTCAGCATTGCTCCACTTGTCATATGGGTGCCTGATTACTGATAGACATGGTTCCACTGAGAATAAAATTCTGGAACTTTTCTTTGTTTCCAGCAGGACTGCCATCCTTCAAAAGGCCATCTAGCAGATGTTGGAGAGACTGTGTAGTATATTAAGGAAAGAACACTGGAACTGGAGCCAGTTTTGAAACTTAGTAGCTATGTGAAAATGGGTAACCTTTTCCGCTCCCTGTACCTCAGTTTCCTCATCTGTGAAAAGAGGATATCATACTTGCACAGAGTTGTGAAAAAAAGTATTTTGCAAACCATAAAGTGTCATGTAAACTGGAGTTACATTTATTTAAGTCATTACATATATGCAAAGAAATATACTGTATAGCACAGTGCTTGGCACATGTTCAGTCATTTTTCTATTTTGTCTGACTCTTCATGACCTCTTTTGGGGTTTTCTTGTCAAAGATACTGGAGTGGTTTGCCATTTCCTTCTCCAGTTCATCTGCAGATGAAGAAACTGAAATTAACTGAGTTAAGTGACTTGCCCAGGGTCACACAAATCTGCCTGAGGCCAGATTTGAACTCAGAAAGAGAAGTCTTCCTTACTCCAGTCCTGGCCCTCTAACCCACCGTGGCCCCTATCTGCCCCTACGGGGTATTTAATAAATGTTTATTGACTGACTGACTATGTAATCTTAGAGAGTTGCCTAAAGAGAGGTTAAGACTTGTCCATGGAAAACTATGTACAAACAAGATATATGAAGATAAACTGTAAGGAATCATTAGAAGGAAGCTTGAATAGAGGTCAGCAATAGCTTCTCACAGAAAGTGATGTTTCAGCTGGGACTTGAGGGAAGCCAAGGAAAATAGGAGGCATAAATGAGAAGGAAGAGAATTACAGGCAGGGGACACAGGCAGTGAAAATGCCCAGAATCTGGAGACGGAGTCTTGTGAGAGAAACAGTAAAAAGTACTGGTTCAGTACATCTTAGGGTAGGTGGGGGTGGGGAGGGGGAGTAAAGAGTAAGAGGATTTGAAAGGTAAGAGGGGTCCAAGTTGTTAAGGACTTTTAATAATAAAAAGAGGAATTCATATTTGATCCTGGAGGTGATAGGAAGCCACTGGAGTTAATTGAATGAGGAGTAATGTGCTTAGACCTTTGCTTTAGGAAGATTAATTTCACAACTGAGTGTAGGATGGACTGGCATAGGGAGAGACTTGAATCAGGGAGACCAATCAGTAGGTTGTTGGAATAGTTCAGATATGAGATGATATCACCACAAGGATGGTGATAGTGTCAGAGGAGGGAAAGGAACTTATCTAAAAGATGTTATATAGGTAAAATTGACATGGCTTGAAAACAGATTAGATGGAAGGAGGTGGGGTAAGAGAAGGTGGGAAGTCAAGAATGACACCTAGATTGAACATAGCCTGGGAGACTAGATGGTGGTACCCTCAACAGTAATATGGAAGTAAGGGAGAAAAGAGGGATAGGGGTGGGGAGATGCAGATATGCCTAGTTGTGTGACAACAATTGTTTCCCTTCTTTGTGGCTATTTCTTCATCTATAAAATTATGGGCTTGGCCCAAATGATCTCTTCTAGCCCTAACATGCTATAATTTTAAACTTTCATCCACACTTCTTCCCACTGACTAAAATCTTTGAGAGAAAGAACCAAATCAAGTAAGACATACAAAGGTCATGGTGAATCAAATCAATGATGGGATATAAATCAAAGAAGAGTAAAAGTCTAGGTCCTTTTTTTTTTTTTTTTAAGAACTCAAGTCCTCTAATCAAGAGAAATGCTTCCCAGGAGAAAACATAAGCTACAGCAACAAAAGAATGTTAAAATCAGTAAAGATGCATAGCAATCATTTTCAAGAGTCATGCGGTTTATAGTCTTTTATGTTTTCCAGACAGCCTAATTTTCTACCATTAACAAGGTGCTTTTGTTTCACAGCAATGTTCATTAGCCAACTAAGTATGGAGAATTTGAAAACATGACCATCTGGAAAGTTTAAAAAAATGGCTGTTGTGTGAATTGACTGCTCCCTTACCCCCTCTCAACCTTTGCCTCAGTTAATCTTGATAGATATTGCTGTCTGTATTAGTGGATTTGCAAGATCAGTAGGTATACTTAGAGCATAACATTTTTGATGAAACCATAGCATTCAAATTTTTCAACTGAATGAGAAAAAATGAAGAATAGAGGGGAATGATTAAACATCATGGCAAATTAGTTCATCAAGGCTGTTGGCATAAAATTAAAAAAAAAGATGGCTATTTTGCACGTATTTGAACGGTTTTAAATGGCAGTATAGCCATACTCTCTGGACTGTAGGAAACAACTACTGAGACTTCCAGGGCTCCTTCACCATAGACCTGTTGTGGAGGACAGCATCCAAAACATCATCCAGATGTTTGAGGAAACCACAAGAGAAGTAAATGTAAGCATAGACACCCTTAGTCAGATAATTACTTTGATTAAGATCCTCAGAATTAAACAGAGTTTAATCAAGGACTATGTGGAATTGCAGGAAAGCCAGCTTTCAGACCTGCCCTTTTTTTGTGCAGATGATGAGTTGCCAAACACTATCAAAACAGACTTAATTACAGGGATGATCAGTAAAGTCAAGCAGGAATAAGAAAAATCTGTGTTTTGTGAGGAAGATGGACCATAACAGAACAGCAACAGGCTTTGCTGGAACAGCCTCTGGATATAGATGGATCCAATCTGACCCTGCTGTGAATACTTGGGAGGAACTATAGAGGATTTAATTCAAGAATATGCAGGGTAATGAAGGTAGTGGTTGATGTCAAATTCCCTTTAGGAAACATAATACATACAAAAATTCTAGCAATGATTAGGACTGAAATATAGAAGAAAACTTTCCCACTCCAGTATTTATCACTAAGAATTCATGCAGCAGTTAAGGCAAAACCTCCACCTTTCCATGCAATCAACTGTTATCCAAGTTGAACAATCAGAGGAGTGGCAATAGGGAGGGCAATGGTCTTCATACTTTTTCCCCTTCTTCTCAATTTGAGTTGGGACTAAATGTAGTTATGTAGATATAACACCTTTCATGGCAGGTGTAGTTTAAGTGGGGGAAGGCTCAAATTTGTTTCAGACTTCTGAACCCCAAGATATCTGGATATGAGAAAAGCAACCACCTGAATGTGTATGTCCCCCTCACAATTAAGGTCCCACAAGTGAATCTGATTCTCAGTGGCCAGTCTACACAATACCTGTACAGAGGATCTGTACAAATCTATACAGAGAACTAAAAGATTGAGCACAACTAACAACAACCAAACAAATGTATTGAGCAACTACTAGGTGAAAACCACTATGTAAGACCCTGGGGCAAATAAAAAATGTTAATAAGACACTGACCCTATATTCACGGAACTGACAACTTAACTGGCAGAATAAAACATTAAGAAGTATAACTACAATATATACTTTTACATTGTTAGTTCATTAGTACTGTCTTTGTATCTGTAGATATCAATAGAGAATTAGAAATCAAAGTAATAAATTATTGAGAAGATAAGCACCTATTATGTTCCAAGACCTGTGGTGAGTGTTGAAAATACAAATATAAAGAACAAAATGCCCTATTTACAAAGAGCTTACTTTCTAATAGTAGAATACATATATAATTCTAATAATGAGTACATATATAAATGCATATAACAGAAATAAGTGAATAAAACCCAATAATACAAAATAGTTAAATACAAGGTGGTTTTGGATAGAGGGTTTTAGCAGTGGGGGGAGGGGTGCACAGGAATCAGTAAAGGCTTCATGCAGAAAATGAAGCTTGAGCTGTTTCTTAGAGAAAGAAGACTATCGATCACAGGGAAAGAGAGAATGCTATCCAGTTACACGGAATTGCTAGTGCAAAGGCACTGAGTACTGTATTTAAGGAGAGGAGAATAGTCCAGTTTTGCTGTATCATAAAATATAGAAAGGGGAGTAATACTCAACAAGACTAAGTGTTAGGTTGGCTTGGGTCCAGTTTGTGCAGGACTTTAAAAGCTGTTAAAAGGGCTCAGCCATAATGGTAGTAGTAGTAGAAGTAGTAGTAGTAGTAGTAGTAGTAGTAGTAGTAGAAGAAGAAGTAGTAGTAAGCTTTGGAAGCCTTTCTCTAGGTCTTTTGTATCCTGAGTATAATGTTAAAGACCTAGAGAAAGGTTTCCAAAGCCTTGGGTTGAGTCTCATGGAGAATTTAATGCTATAAGATGGTTAAGACTCAAGTAAGAGATGGCATGGATGATTTGTGATCCCAGCATATATAGATGTATAGATATGGATATCGATATAGAGATAGATTTAGCTCTCTCTGTCTCTCTCTCTCCCCCATGTATATATATATATATATATCTCTATATATATAGAGATATATATATATATACATACATCTATCTATCTCTACACTTATGCCATCCCTCATTCTTGTTACATAACCAATTTATTTCTTTTTCCTATTATATACTTCTTAGATATTTTTAATCTATTTATTTCATGAAAGCCATTATTATTAATATGTTAAGGCCCCCTTATATTGAATATCTTTCCATAGTCTTTTGAGTGTTTCAATTTTGATTAGAGCTTTTGGTAGTCCATGATTCAATCATATGGAACCAGTGAGAGATTCCCAGTCTTATTTAATGTGTGAATAAGAGGAGTTTTTGTGTCAGCAAGCTGAGACTAGAAATGTGATTTTCTTGATACGGGAACTCAAAGATGAAGAAGCCACCCTCTGCTAACACAGGATAGTATCTTCCTTGTCATTTCTAGTTGCCTAAAGCATCGGTGAGTCAGTGGTTTGCCTAGAGTTATATAGTCAATCTGTGTTAGAGGAAGAACTTGAATCAAGACCTTCCTGTGTCAAAGGTCATCTCTCTAATCATTTGCCAAACTTTCACAAAATTATAATCTATCTTAACACAGTAAATTCCATTGTCAGAAGTGATTCACTTCTCATAAGCTATTTTAGACAATAGTAATGTCTATCATCTAATCTACCATATCAATTAGTGATTATTGACACCTTCACTTCATGAGAGTTCTTCTCTCTTGGCTTCAATCAAAATGTTATCTCCTGAGTTACTTTTTACTTGTCTGACTGGTGCTAAATCAGGATGTTCTTCTGGTTTGCTGTCTTTTTTTAGGACCCTCTTTGTTAGTGTTTTCCCAGTTCTCCAAAGCCCATTTCTTTCTTTCTGTTCTACTGATTTCAGTTTTGACTTCTCTGCAAGCAACTTTTAAATCTGTGTACCTAACCCTAACCTCTCTTGAATAATTGCCCTGCCTCTTCACCTATCTGATAGCAATCCAGATGCTCCACGAGCATATCAAATTTAAGCATGTCCAAAACTGAATTCATTAACTTCTACTCTAATTCGCCCCTCTCCTCCAAACTTCCTTATTTTAATTTATGGTCCCATCTTCCTTCTCCTTATTGGGGATTTTAGAGTCAATTTGGATACTTCATTCTTTTTCAACCTGCACATCTAATAATTTGCCAAGTCCTGTCAGTGTTGTTACACCTCTATAACACATATCAATGAAAACTCACACTTCCCAAACCCTAATTCAGGCCTGCACCACCTCTTCTTGTGTACTGATATAATAACAACTAGTCTTCCTACTTTCAATCTTTCCTCTCTGGGAAAAAAAAAATCTGTCATCTTGCTCAAAACTACACTTCTGGTATTTTTTCTTTTTCATTTTGGTCCCTAAGAACCTTCATTGTCCATGATACAGCCAATCATCTAAAATGTATGTACATCTGCAGATGTATTCTTTTTTAAATTTTTACTATTTTATTTCTTATTTACTTACCTGCCCCCTAAGTATTTTCTTTTTTATCTTTTTCTTTCTTTCTTTCTTTCTTTTTTTTTTTTTTACAGGTTATATATGTATAGTTATGCAAAACACTTCCATAGTGGTCATATTGTGAAAAACTAACTATATTTCCCTTAATCCTATTCGGCCCCTCCTATTTATTCTATTCTACTCTCTCTTCTGCAGATGTATTCTTAAAGGCAAATGGGAACATATGTTGGAAAAATACTCCATTTGAGGAATGCTTACCTACTTCTTTGAAGAGTGAAGCGTGTGCATTGTATTTTTGCAGTCAGATACAGTATTAGAATCAGTAAATGGACTCACTGGAAAAGAGAATGGTTTTCATGAATCTGATGCTGCACTTAAGAAAATAAAAATAAGTCTGCATATGTGGAATGAATACAGATGTCTAAGTAGAGTACTTCATTGACTAATATAGATGTGGCCTGGGATATAGTCCAAAAGCTCTGTAAAGTAAGAAATTGACCTAAAATGTTCTCTAAAGACACTTATTAGAGAAAAAGCCCATAACTAGCTAAGGGATGCTGGGAAATTCATAGAAGAAACATACCTCCTTTTCCATCTTGACCTTACCTTTGCACTATTTTATGGATTACTTAGATAGATAGTTATAGATATAGATATACATCGATACATAGGCAATGGTATGTACATCACATTATCAGATAAGGTTCAAATAAGAAAATTGTATATCTATATCTGTCTATAATAAATTCATTTAATAAAATGGTATTGATTGTTACCTGTGTCACAGTAGCAAGAAACAGACTGATTTACAACTGCAGGTGATATCCAATAAGACCCTTAATGTACACAGGTATTCCTGGCAGTGCATTTCCTTGGTTTTGATGATTTAATCTAACAACTAATAAGTTGATTTCCTATTTTTAAAAGTACTTGCTCAAAACCTTCAGGTAGAGATGGGGAAAGAGTAAATATGATTCATTGCCATTTAAAAATCTCCAACACTATAAGCTAAGATGACTGAATAAATGTATCCTATCTATGCAATGGGAATAATAATCGCACTTTCCTACTAGGGTGTTTGTGAGGATAAAATAAATTTACACAAGTTAACCTACATAAAGTGATTTGCAAACCTTAAAGCATTATACAAATTGTAGCTATTGTTATTATTATTATTATTCTTGAGGTCAGGGGCTGCATTTGTTTTGTTTTTGTTTTTGACTTTCTTTGAATTCCCTGCACTTAGCACCTAATAAGTACTTAATAAATGCTTATTGACTTGACTTGACATAACAAAAAGTGGAAAGATACTGGCTCTGGAGTCAGAGGTACTGGGTTTGGATCTTGGCTATGACATTTGCTACCTGTCACCTTGGATAAATCATTTAACTCCTCTAAGTCTAATTTGCTCACCTGTAAAATGTGAAGACTAGACTATTGGGGGACATTTATGGTCTGATTTATACCAATAATACCATAATACCTTCCTTTGCAAAAAGTTTGTCCGCAAATATAAAACTACTAGACTATTCTGCCATAACTAGTCATTAATCAAAACACAATCAATATAGTTTTCTATAAAATAAATTTAGGGAATCTGTATGATAGAGTGGATAAAGGGCTGGACCTATGGTCAGGAAGACCTGATTTCAAATCCAGCCTTAGATATTTATTAGCTGCATAAACTTGAGCAAGTAATTTCATCTGTAGCATATATCTGTATCCTTTAACTATTTATCCAATCGGGAAAGGCTTTTGGCCATATACTTGTATTAGTTCCTCATATAGCTTGGCTATCAGAGGCTTTTGAAACATATTTGAAACAAAGACTTTCTTTTCAATTGATAGCTTACCTTCTTATTCTAACTCCGTTGATTGTGTCAGTACAAAAAATTTTCAAATTTATAATTGAGCCAATTTTTTTCTCTTTTGTAATCTCCTGTATAGATTGTTAGAATTCTTTCTTCTTCCCCTTTCCCTTCATCCCTTCACTAGCCATAACTGTGAAAAGTATAGTTATTTATTTCACTTTTTTTTCCATTAAAAAAAGATCTTTTATATTTGGATTGAAATTTCATTTGGAATCTCTTGTGCTATATAGTATAAGATGTTGGCATATATATGTTTTAAATGACAAACTGCTTTTCTGTTTTCCCAGCAGTTTAAATAAGGAATCAAGCCCATGTAGTTTGCTATGGGTTTATCAAACAATGAATTAAACTATTTCTGTTTCCTCTTTATCTAGTTTGTTCCCCTGATCTATTTTCTACTTTTTAGAGTCCCAGCCTGGAGTGAGGAAAACTTGAGTTTAAATCCTACCTCAGATATATACTAGTTGTGTGACCCTGGGCAAGTCATTTAACCTCTATTTGCCTCAGTTTCCTCAACTTTAAAATGGGGATAAATATAGCATCTGCCTCACATGATTGTTGTCAGGATCAAATGAAATAAAACATTTCTTTAAACATTTAACCCAGCACCTGGAATATAGTAATACAAAATATAAATGCCTATTCCCTGCCCTCAAATTATTTTGTTGTTATTTTTGTCTAGCTCTATGAAATATTTTCTTAGTAGTTTGATTAGAATGACACTAAATTTATAAATTATTTTAGGTAGTTTTATAATTTTTATATGTGTATGGATAAATAATTACTCAATAATAATTCAAATAATCCTTCAATTATTTGACATTTTAATTTCATTTTTGAGTGACATTAAATTTTATTTTTATTCATTTTTTAAAATTTACTTATTTTTAGTTTTCAACATTCACTTTAATAAGATTTTGAGTTCTAAATTTTTCCTCCTTCCTTCCATCCCCACTTCCCAAGACAGCAAACAATCTGATATAGGCTATACATGTATAATCATATTAAACATATTTTCACATTAGACATGTTCTGAAAGAAGAATTAGAATAAAAGGGAAAAAAACAGAACAAAAAAAAAAACTAAAAGAGAAAATAGTATGCTTCAATCTTCATTCAGACTCCATAATTCTTCCTCTGGATGTGGATAGCATTTTCCATCATGAGTCTTTTGGAATTGTTTTCGATCATTGCATTACTAAGAAGAGCTAAGTCTATCAGAGTTGTTTATTGCACAATATTGCTGTTATTGTCTATAATGTTCTCCTAGTCCTGCTCACTTCACTCAGTATCAGTTCACTTAAGTCTTTCTGGGTTTTTCTGAAGTCCACCTGCTCATCATTTCTTATTGAACAATAGTATTCCATTACATTCTTATTCCACAACTTGTTTAACCATTCTACAATTGATGGGCATCCCCTCAATTTCCAATTCTTAGCCACCTCATGGAGAGCTCCTATAAATATTTTTGTACTTCTGAGTCTTTTTACTTTTTTTATGATCTCTTTGGGATACAGACCTTGTAATGGTATTGCTGGATCAAAGGGTATGCACACTTTTATTTCCCTTTGGGCATAGTTCCAAATTCCTTTCCAGAATGGTTGGATCCACTGACAATCAATTAGTGTTTCAATTTTCCCACATCTTTTCCAATATTTGTCAGTTTTTGTTTTTTTTTTGTCACATTAGCTGATCTGATAGATATAAGGTGGCACCTTGGAGTTGTTTAATTTGCATTTCTCTAATGAATAGTGATTTAGAACATTTTTTCATATGACTATAGATAGCTTTAATTTCTTCATCTGAAAACAGCCTATCCTTTGACGATTTTTCAAATGGGGAACGACTTGTGTTCTTATAAATTTGACTTACTTCTCTATATGTTTTAGAAATGAGGCCTTTATCAGAGACACTGGTTATAAAATTTTTTTCCAGTTTTCTGCTTCCCTCCTAATCTTGGTTGCATTGGCTTTGTTTGTGCAAAAACTTTTTAATTTACTGTAATCAAAAATTTCCATTTTGCATTTCATAATGTTCTCTATCTCTTGTTTGGTCATAAAATCTTCCCTTCTCCATAGATCTGACAGGTAAACTATTCCTTGCTCTCCTAATTTGCTTATAGTATCACCCTTTTATGTCTAAATCATGTACTCATTTTGACCTTATTTTGATATACAGTCTAAGATACTAAGATACTATAATACTAAGATACTATGGTCTGCCATACTATTTTCTAGTTTTTCCAGTAGTTTTTGTTAAATAGTGAGTTCTTATCCAAGAAGCTGGAGACTTTGGGCTTATCAAAAAGTAGATAACTGTAGTAATTGACTACTGTGTCTTGTGCACATAACCTATTCCACTGACCTACCACTCTATTTCTTGGTCACTATCAAGTAGTTTTAATGATTGTTGCTTTATAATACACTTTTAGATCTGGTATGACCAGGCCAACTTCCTTACATTTCTTTTCATTATACAAATCCAAAACATCCAAAATCTTGATATTTTGGATGAATTTTGTTATTATTTTTTCTAGCTCCACAAAGTATCTTTTTTTTTTTTTTGGTATTTAATTAGTATGGTACTGAGTAAGTAAATTAATTTAGGTAGAATTGTCATTTTTATTATACTAGCTCAGCCTACCCATGAGCAACTGATGTTTTTCCTATTATTTAGATCTAACTTTATTTGTATGAAAAGTGTTTTGTAACTGTGTTTATATAGTTACTGGGTTTGTCTTGGCAGGTAGACACTCAAGTATTTTATACTGTTTACAGTTACTTTGAATGGAACTTTTTTTCCATCTCTTGCTGCTGGGCTTTGTTTGTAATATATATAGAAATGTTGATAATTTATGTGGGTTTATTTTATATCCTGCAACTTTGCTAAAGTTAATTATTTCAAGTAGTTTTTTATTTGATTTTCTAAGATTGTCTAATTATACCATCATATCATCTGAGAAGAGCAATAGCTTTGTTTCTCCATTGCATATCCTAATTCCTTCAATTTCCTTTTCTTTTCTTATTGCTAAAACTAACATTTGTAATACAATATTGAATAACAGTGTTGATAATGGACATCTTTGTTTCACCCCTGATCTTTTTTTTTAAATTAATTTAATTTTAGTTTTCAACATTCACTTCCATAAGCTTTTGAGTTTTAAATTTTCTCCCCAGCTCTGCCCAGCTCCCTCCTCAAGAAGGCATACAATCTGATATAGGCTTTACACACACACACACACACACACACACACACACACACAAGTATATACATATACATTCCTATTAAACATTTTCACATTACACATGTTGTAAAGAAGAATTGCAACCAATAGGAGGAACCACAAGAAAGAAGAAACAAAACAAAACAGAAGAGAAAAAAAGACTTTTGGAGATGTCTTAGATCCTTGCATTGCTGAGAAGACCTATGTCTATGAAAGTTAGTCATTGCACAATGTGGCTATTACTGTGTACAATGTCCTCCTGGTTCTGCTTACTTCACTCAGCATCAGTCTGCACAAGTCTTTCCAGGTTTTTCTGAAGTCTGCCTGTCATCATTTCTTATAACACAATAGTATTCCATTACATTCATATACTGCAACTTGTTCAGCTATTCCCCAATTGATGGGCATCACCTCAATTTCCAGTTCTTTGTCACCACAGAAAGAGTTGCTATAAATATATGTATATTTTAACATGTGGGTCCTTCACCGCTGATATTGCTGGAAATGCTTCTAGCTTATCCCAATTACATATAATCCTTGCTGATGGTTTTAGGTAGATGCTACTTATCATTTTAAGGAAGACTTCATTTATTCTTTTGCCCTCTAGTGTTTTTAATAAGAATATATGTTGTATTTTGTTAAATGCTTTTTCTGTATCTATTGAGATAATCATATGATTTCTGACACATTTTTTTTACTGATAAGGTAAATTATGCTGATAGTTTTCCTAATATTGAATCAGTCCTGCATTCCTGACATAAATCTCACCTGGTCATAGTGTATTATCCTCATGATAAGTTGCTGTAATCTCTTTGCTAATACTTTATTTAAATTTTTAATCAATATTCATGAGGGAAATTGGTCTATAATTTTCTTTTCCAGTTTTGGCTTTTCCTGTTTTAGGTATCAGAGCCATATTTATATCATAAAAAGCATTTGGTAGAACTTCTTCACCTATTTTCCCCAAATAGTTTATATAGTATTACAATAAATTTTTCTTTAAATGTTTCATATAATTCACTTGTGTATACATTTGGCCCTAGAGAGTTTTTCTTAGGGGGTTCATTGGTGGCTTGTTCAATATCTTTTTCTGAAATGAGTTTATTTAAATATTTTATTTCCTCTTGTATTAATCTGGGCAATTTATATATTTTTTGTAAATATTTATCTATTTCACTTAGATTGTCAGGTTTATAGGTTTACAGTTGGGCAAAATAGCTTCTAGTTATTGTTTTAATTTCCTCTTCATTGGTTGTGAAATTCACCCTTTTCATTTTTGATATTGGTAATTTGGTTTCTTTCTTTTTTTTAAATCAAATTAATCAAAGGTTTGTCTATTTTTTTCATAAAACCAGCTCTTATTTATTAATTCAATAGTTTTCTTAATTTCAGTTTTATTAATCCTCCCTTTGATTTTCAGAATTTCTAATTTGGTATTTAATTGGGGATATTTATTTCTTTTTCTATGTCTAGCTTTTTTTTGCCTGCTCAATTCATTGATCTCCTCTTTCTCTATTTTATTTGTGTAAGCATTTAGAGATATAAAATTTCTCCTAAGAACTGCTTTGGCTGCATCCCATAAATTTTGGTATGTCATCTCATTACTGTCATTCTCTCTGATGAAGTTGTCAATTATTTCTGTAGTTTGTTGCTTGACCCCATTCTTTCTTTAGGATTTGATTTTTTAATTTCCAATTAATTTTTAATCTATCTTTCCATGGCCCTTTATTACATGTAATTTTTATTGCATCATAATCTAAAAATAATCTTAAAATTTCTGTCTTTCTGCATTGGATTGTGATGTTTTTTATGCCCTAGTACATGGTCACTATTTGCTTTGGTGCCATGTACATAGTCAGAAAACAAACAAACAAGCAAACATGTATTCCTTTCTACACTCATTCAAATTTCTCCAGAAATTTACCATATCTAACTTTTCTAAAATTCTATTCACCTCCTTAATTTGTTTTCTTTTCTTTCTTCCTTTTTTTTTGTGGCTGTAATTATGACCATTCCTTTATTAGGACTGCTGAACAAAATTTTTAAACAGCCATTCATGATCAAAATTCTCTGGTTGATAAAACCAATTTAAATAGGATTGTTATGATACATGTAAAAAAAGAAAAGCAATCTCATCGTGAGAGACACCTCCTTTTTATAATAAATAAGATAGCAGACAGTTATTACTCATTGGTGGCCTTTTTAAGGTATGCTATCAAGTCTGCCCTTTCTCCCTTCTTCTTAATGCCTGTGAAGATCATTTCAGTTCCAGGGATGTACTTCTTGGGGTTTTCCAAGTATTCCATCAGTGTATCCTCTCCCTTTGTTCTCATTGGCATCTGTGTAGGAGAAGTTGGGAGACTGGTCAGTCTTTCGGCCAAAGAGGCCACTCAGATTGGGCCCCATCTTGTGCTTGCCCCTCTTCTCAATGGTGCGGCACTGGGCACACTTCTGAACAAAGATCATCTTGCCCTTCTCCATGTCACCCATGGTGAATTTGGCTTGGCCCACAGCCCTGCGCTCACCTGTTCCATTGCCGCTGGTCTGACTCCACTTCCTCTCTTTAATTTCTTTATTTTTTATTTTGTGGTTAGATTTATCTAGTTCTTTGAGGGAGAGTTTGAGGTCCCCCACTTGCATAGTTTGGCCATCTATTTTTTTTTTTCTTGTAACTCACTTAACTTCTTTTCTAAGAATTTGGATGCTATACCACTTGGTGAATACATGTTTAGCATTGATATATTGATATTACTTCATTGTCTATGGTGTCTTTTTAGCAGGCTGCAGTTTCCTTCCTTATTTCTTTTAATTAGACCTATTTTTGTTTTTGTTTTGTTTGAAATTAGGATTGCTGCTACTTTTTTTTTTTTTACTTTTGTGGAAGCATGTATTCTGCTCTAGTTTTTTACCCTTTGTCTGTATCTTTCTGCATCAAATGTGTTTCTTGTTAACAACATATTGTAGAGTTATGGTTTGTAATCCACTCTATTATCCACTTCCATTTTATGGGGGAGTTCATCCCATTCACATTCACAGTCATGATTACTCTGTCTTTCTCTCCATCCTATTTCCCCCCAATTTGTGCTCTTTTCTCTCATTTTACCCTTTTCCTCCTCTGCAGTGTTTTGCTTTTGACCACCACTTCCCTCAGTCACTCCTCCCTTCTATCAGCTCCTCTCCCTTTTCTTTCCCCTTTCTCCTTGACTTAATAATCCTGGAATTTGGCTACAATATTTCTTGCAGTTTTCATTTTGGGATTTCTTTTAGGAGGTGATTGGTAGATTCTTTCAATTTCCACTTTAACCTCTTGTTCTGGGACATCAGAACAAGATAATTTCTTGAAAGATACTATCCAGGCCCTTTTATTTTTTTAAATCATGGCTTTCAGGAAGTTCAATAATGGTTTTCTTTTATTTTTATCTTTTATTAATTTATTTATTTTTAGTTTTCAACATTTACTTCCACAAGATTTTGAGTTCCAAATTTTCCCCCATCTCATCCCTCCCCCCACCCAAAGATGGCATGCATTCTGAATACCCCTTCCCCTAATCTGCCCTCCCTTCTGTATCTCCCCCACTTCTTGTATCCCCTTCCCATTCAATTTTCTTCTAGGGAAGGATAGATTTCTATACCCCATTTCCTATATATCTTATTTCCCAGTTGCATGTGAAAACAATTTTTTAACATTTATTTTTAAAACTTTGGGTTTCAAATTTTCTTCCTGTGTCCCTCCCCAACCATCCTCATTGAGAAGGCAAGCAACTTGATGCATGTTATCCATGTGCAGTCATGCAAAACACTTCCACAGTAGTCATGCTGTGAAAAACTAAGTACATTTCCCTTCATCCTATCCTGCCCCCCATTTATTCTATTCTGTCTTTTGACCTTGTCCCTCCTGAGAAGTGTTTACTTTTGAAGTTTTACTTTTGGGTCTCCTTTAGCAAGCTGTTAACTTGTTTTTCATGATTTTCTTGTATGTCTCTCATTTCTCTTCCCAATTTTTCCTCTACTTCTCTTACTTACTTCTCAAAATCCTTTTTGAGCTCTTCCGTGGCCTGGGACCAATTCATATTTTTCTTGGAGGCTTTCGATGTAGGAACTTTGACTTTGTTGCCTTCTTTTAGTTGTATGTTTCAATATTCTTTGTCACCAAAGAAGATTCTATGGTATGACTTTTTTTTGGTGAAGTTTGCTCATGATCCCAGCCAATTACTTGAGTTTTAAACTCTTTGTTAAAGTAGGGCTCTGCTTCCAGTGTGGGGAATATACTGTCCCAAACTTTGGGGATTTTGTGTAGCTCTTTTCAGAGATAATGCTATGGACCTGTAAATTTTCAGTTATTTCAAGGTGGTATGATAAGGGGCGAAGTGTTTACTCCTTTCCTGGCCTGTGCTCTGGTCTATGAGTGACCACAAGCACTCTTTTTTTGCCTTGGAACTGTGAGGAGGATTTCCTCTCCACCATCCTCACAAGCTCCACCACACCATTGTTCCTCCTCACCCCAGGACTCCACCCAAAACTGTGACCCAGATCTAAGCACAAGCAAAGCAAGAGAAACCTGCACCAGCAAAGAGATCCCTGCAATCTTCTGATCAGTCACTGGAATCCCTCTCAGTCTGTGGTCTGGAAGCTCTGAAATCAGCCACCACCCCAGGGCTGCATGCGGACACTGGGGCTATGACTGAGCTTCTCTTTCACCACAGTCACAAACTTTTTTTTACTGACCTTCTAAGTTGTCTTTGGTGTTTGTGGGCTGAGAAGTCTGGAAACTGCCATAGCTGCCCGTGATTCAGTCCTCTGAGGGCTGCTCCAGGTTTACTGAGGCCTGTTTTGCCCGTGAATCCACACGGACCACATTCCTCTTGCCTCCTGGTATGATACACCTTTCTGATCAACCATCCAGGTTGTCTTAGGCTGGAAATTTGTTTCACTCTGTCTTTGTGTAGGTTCTGCTGCTTTAGAATTTGTTTAGAGCCATTTTTTTTACAGGTATTTGGAGGGGCTTGGGGGAGAGATCTAGCAAATCACTGCTTTTACTCTGCCATCTTGGCTCTGCCCCTCAAGTCCAATAATTCTTAAATTATCTCTCTTGGATCTGTTTTCCAAGTTGCTTTTCTAATGAGATATTTTACATTTTCTTCTATTTTTTTCATTCTTTCGATTTTGTTTCATTGATTTTGGAGTCATTAACTTCCACTCGCCCAATTCTAATTTTTAAGGAATTGTTTTCTTCATTTGTACCTCCTTTTCCATTTGGCCAAGTCTTGTTTTTGAGGAGTTGTTTTCTTCTTTCTCCACCCATTTGGCAATTTATATGTTTTAGGGAATTTTTTCTTCAGTCAGTTTTTGTCCTTTTTGACTCTTTCTTGCATACCTTTCATTTCTTTTACAAATTTTTCTTCTACTTCACTTATTTTCCTTTTAAAATCTTTCTTGAGTTCTTCCTACAAGGCTTTTTGTGCTTGGAACCAACTCATATTTCCCTTTGAGGTTTCAGATGTAGCTACATTGACAATGTTCTCCTCTTCTGAGTTTGTGTTTTGATCTTCTCTGTCACCTTAGTAATTTTCTATGGTCAATGTTTGTTTTTATGTCTTGTTCATCTTCATCTACTTCTTGGCTTTTAAAGTTGAGCTCTCCTGTAGAGCATGGGTGGCAGTGTCCCAACCTTCTTGTTTTGGGGTCAGGGGCAGGGCCTGGTCACTGGCTTTGTGCACTGGGGCTTCAGGTGTTTGCAGCTAGAGGCTATAGGGATCTGGCATCTTACCTGGTGCCAAGCTGGGGTCCTAGTGATGGTGTCTGGCATGTGCTGAGGCCAGGTGAAGTTTTTTGTGTTTCCCTGGGACTGCACAGGAGCAAGGGGTGGTCATGCTGCTGGAGGATGCCTGCCTGCCCAGGGCTGCACTGAAACATATGATGGTTCTCAGAGCTGTAATCTCCCAGTTCCCCTAGCTTTACTAAGGCACATGGGGGCAGGGGATTGGTGGTCCTGGTATTGCATTTGCCTGCTCCACCACACTGGGGCTCATCATCTCCTGCTGGTTTACTGAGGAGGGGCTTCCTGCTGGCTTGCTGGGATATTTCCTGTCCTGGAATGTGCTCCTCTTTTACCTGAGTGAGATGGACATTTCTTGCTGATCCCCAAAGTTTTCCAGGAATAGATTACTCCACCCTCTCTTTCTGCTGGCTCTTCTGTTCCAGGATTTTTCCTGGGGCTCTATTTTCTGCTTGGCCATAGGTCAATATGGGAGAGAGACAATGATCCACTGCTTATTCCATCATCTTGGCTCCCAGAAGTCAATTTTGTCTCTTTATTTCTTTAAAGACCATTTTGTGATCATATTTATTTGTTTTAAATCCTGGTAAATGATCCTCCAGGATCTTATGGATTTGTAATTATTTTGAATGGGATTTCTTTTTCTTTTTTTTTAATGTGTATTTATTTTTAATTTTCATCATTCACTTCCACAAGATTTTGAGTTCCAAATTTTCTCCCCATCTCACCCTTCCCCTACCCCAAGATGGAGGGCATTCTGATTATTTTTAACATTCATTTTTAGATTTTGAGTTCCAAATTCTCTCCCTTCCTCCCTTCCCACCCACCCTCATTGAGAAGGCAAGTAATTTGATATAGGTTATATATGTTTAGTCATGCAAAACACTTCCATAACAGTCATGTTGTGAAAGACTAACATATTTCCTTTCATTCTATCCCACCTCTCATTTATTCTATTCTCTCCTTTGACCCTATCCCTCCCCAAAAGTGTTTGTTTCTGATTACCCCCTCCCCAAATCTGCCCTCTCTTCTATCACCCCCCTCTTATCCCTTTCCCCCTACTTTCCTGTAGGGTAAGATAGATTTCCATACCAAATTGAATGTGTATGTTATTCCCTCCTTAAGCCAAATCCAAGTAAGATTCACTCATTCCCTCTCACTTCTGCCCTCTTCTCTTCCATTATAAAAGCTTTTTCTTGCTTCTTTTATGTGAGATAATTTACCCCATTGTATCTCTCTCTTTTTCCTTTTCCCAATACATTCCTCTCTCTCCCTCCCCTTAATTTTATTTTTTAGATATCATCCCTTCATATTCAACTCACCCTGTGCCCTCTGTCTATATATATTCCCTCCAACTACCCTAATAATGAGAAAGGTATCATGAGTTATAAATAACATCTTTCCATGTAGGAATGTAAACAGTTCAATTTTGATAAATTCCTTATGATTTCTCTTTCCTGTTTACCTTTTCATGCTTCTCTTAAGTCTTGTATTTGAAAGCCAAATTTTCTATTTAGCTCTCATTTTTTCTTGAGAATGCATTAAATTTCTCTACATCATTGAATGTCCACTCTTCCCCTCCCATTGATTACACTCAGTTTTTTCTGGGTCATTTTTTACAGGTAGTTGGAGATGTTTGGGGAAGAGTTTAAGCAAGTCCCTGCTTTTACTCTGCCATCTTGGCTCTGCACCATCGGAATTTCCTTTTCTATTATTTCATCCTGCATTTTGTTATTGCTATTTAGAAACATTGTAAATTGTTTTATAGATTAGTTTTTTTTGTCCTGATACTTTAATGAAGTTATTAGTTTATTTCAACTTGTTTATTTACTTGTTCTCTGGAATTTTCTAAGTGAGACTGTGTCATCAGTCAATATGGATAGTTGTTTACTCTTTGCTGATGTCTTTCCCTTGATTTTCTTTCTCCTGTTCTATAACCATCATAACCATTTCAAGAACTACATCAAATTATACAGAGAAGTGAATTGTTTTCTTATCTGTAGCATATATTGGAGAATTACTTTGAACATTGAGAGGTTAAGTGACTTGCTAAGGGTCACAAAGCCAATATGTGTTAGAGTCAGGAATTGCTGTCTTCAACACCAGCTTTCTATACACTGTACTTAACATTATTTTTCTTATTTTTAAAATTACTGATGTTTCTTTTTATTCCTTGCTCTTCAGAGATTACTCTGAATTTTTTTATTGGGAAATTTAAGTTAACTTTACTTTATAGTATAATATTTGTTTAATATATTTTAACTTCTCTTGGAATTTTTAACTTATTATCTCTTCTGACTTTATGAGCCTCTGTCTTTTTTCTTTTTTTTTTCCTGGTTATGGGCTAGATTTCTATTTTGGCTTTCTTCCTTGCATTTTTGGTCTTTTTGATTTTTTTCTTGTGTTCCTAATTTTTCTTGTTTTTCCCCTACATTTTTCTCTTTACTCCCTCCTATACAGGTCTTCCCAAGGCTGAACATGGTCAGAATATCTCCCAGTTGAAAGGTGTGGGGCTTGGCCAAATTCTCTGTCAAGAATGAAATGCAGGAGAAAAATACTAGTCCCAGATAGGTTTCCAGTCCCTTCTTTATTGGTCATGGAATTTCTCTTTTTTAATAGTATTTATTTTTTCCCCAGTTACATGTCAAAAAAATTTTTAGCATTCATCTTTTCCAAGTTTTTGAGTTCTGAATTTTTTTACCTCCTTCCTTCCCTCCTCCCCTTCTGCAAATGGTAGGCAGTTTGATATAATTTATACATGTACTGTCTTGTAAAAATATTTCCATGTTAGTCACAGTTGTGAAAGAAGAAACAGATCAAAAGAAAAAAATACAGGAGCATGAATAAAATAAATGAAAAAATGCTTCAATCTGCATTTAAAGTCTATCAGTTCTTTATCTGGATATGGATAGCATTTTCCTTCATGAGTCCTTTGTACTTGTCATGGATCATAGTGTTGATGAGAAGAGCTGAGTCATTTACAGTTGATCATCACACAACATTGCTGATACTGTGTACAATGTTTTACTGGTTCTGCTCATTTCACTTTGCATCACTTCATGTAAGTCTTTCCAAGTTTTTTTTTTCTGAAATGTGCCTGTTTATCATTTCTTATTGCACAATAGTATTCCATTACATTCACATACCACAGCTTGTTTAGCCATTCCCCAATTGATGTACATCCCCTCAATTTCCACCACCAGAAAGGAGCTGCTATAAATATTTCTCTAATATTTTTTCTCTTTTTTATTATTTCTTTGGGATACAGACCTAGTAGTGGCATTGTTGGATCAAAGGTAATTCACAGCTGATTGCCTTTTGCACATTGTTCCTAATTGGTCTCTAGAATGATTGGAATGGTCATAAGATTTTTCTTTTGATACTTCTATACTACCTATGTCTTCTATACATTTCCCAAATCCCACCCTCATTCTTTTGAATAGCTGGACACAATAAGTGCCTGACACCTAATGTAATGTAGGTTTCTCACAGGGATTCTCAGTTCTGTTTTGTTTTAGATTGTATCCTGAGTGGCTAATTTAGTATACCTGGCAAGAAAGAGGTGCTTAAGTAAATGCTTGTTGCTTTTGCTACTGAAGCATGAGACTTCTGTTACAGAGGTGTCAGAATTGCCACTAGAGGGTGGAGGCTCATAAAAGTCCCAAGAACCTTTTGAACCAGATTAAAATGTAATTGGGAAATGTTAAACAAAACAAATAAAACACAATACAACAGAGATTATTATTTTGTGATTTTTCTAAGTCAATATGTGGCCTACAAAGATTTGTTTCTATTTGACACTAGACGTATTTGCTGTATAATCCTCCCCCTCATTTATTGAGGTTACAAAGGTTCGCAAAAAGTAAGCAATAGAAAATCTGCCACCTTGACAATCATATCCACCTGTTAATGCATTTTAATTAAATGTCTAGGTTTAAGCAGTATTCTACTTTATAGGTCTACAGTACATTTGGTTAAGCAAAGCTCCTTTACTTCTTTAGGTTGCTTAGAATATCACAAAACTTAATCTTTTCATAGCCATTGATTGCCTCCACAAAGGGCTGCACTTTGGGCATGGGTTATTCACAGCTTTTATTCCTAAAATGACATCTGATGTAATGTATCTTATGGATGCATGATGGGAGGTAAGGAAAAGAATGGAAAAAGAAGATATCAAACCAGTTGGAAAATATTTATATGTCTGACTCCAGTATTTTAAATTAAAAAAAAGCAATTTTAGGTTTCTTATTTATTCACCAAATTACTGATTCTATTAAGTTTTTATGTTTAGAACAGTTTCAGTCTGTCACTTAGATATGTAGAAGATTATGAGCCTTTTGGTAAATAGTATTGCTTTCATGTATGGTTTGAGCTGTCTTTCTAATCTCATTTTTCACAATCTTGCCATACAATTTTTCTAACAGTCTTCATTGAATAGTGATTCCCTTCCTTGATATTTCAAAATATTTAATGTATCAAACACATGGATACATACATACATGTATACATATATACACATATATGTACACATATATAACACACATATCTTTGATTCATATTCAGTATTATTTATTCTTAGTACACTGAATTTTCCTTCTATTTTAAATCTGGCATCGGAGAGATTTTGTAATTGCTACATTAGAGGATAATTTTGATCTGATAGTTAAAAGTTCTCCTTTTTCTCCTTTCTAATTTACTTTAGTAATCTTTTCCTTTCATCCTTTCATACAAATTTTTATGGAATAGCTTGGTATTGGATACTCCAGCAGAGTGGATCCTCCTCTGCTTTATTCTTTTCTCTGAAACTCCCTGGATGCAGGGCATACATTGAGCCCCCTCATGAATTCCTAATACCAGCAGGAGCTCTAAGCCTGAGTATATACATAAACCAAACATGGTTTCTGGCATGACGACAGTGGTTTAGAGAGTATAAATATTCTGCAAAAGTCTTTACTACAACACTCATCACACTATGGAGGGAATACTGCATTTCTGTGGGGTTTTGTAATTGGAGCAAAAGTTCTTCTAAGTAACACCAAGCTGAAAAGACTTGGTTTTGGCAGCAGACTGCGTCTGTTGCTTGAGGAACAACCTAGTTAAATGTGTTGCTGGTAGTGTATGTTATCTGAGAACCAGCCTAGGTAAGATATAGGGAATCATCACTCAAAGACTGATGAATTTTTCAGCCTCAGCAACTCCCAAGGACCATAAACTAAAGTGTTATTGTAGGGGGTTTAGGATGTGGAAGGAATGCACTCACTGATCAAATCACAGATCCTTGAAGTTGAAGTTAAAAATGATCAAAATAAATGCTGATTGGGTCATGGAGAAATAAGTTTAACATTACATTGCTAGAGCAGCTGTGAATTGGTTTTTAGAAAACAATATGGAAATATACATTAAGGGCTATAAAACTATTCATGCTCTTTGACATAGCCATCACATTACTTGGGTTAGGTTCTAATGGCATTATCGAGAGGGTAAAAAGCTCTTTATCTATGAAAATATTAATGGAAGCTTTGTAATGAGAAAAACAGAAATAACACAATGCAATGATGGAAGGAAATGGCACAATAGATTGTGATATGTGAATATTGTATTATATTATTAGAAATGATAAATATTTGAAAGATAAAGAAAATAAGAGGAATACACAAACAGATGAAAAGAGAGGAAAAGAATAATATTTACTATGATTACATAAAAAAAAAGCACCAAAATCAAGGGGGGAAAAGCATCAAAGTAAAACAAATCCAAAGGGGACTCAAAAACAGAGTGTGTTTATGTTAGCATTATGTTAAAGTTAATTCACACGTTTTTTAAACAAATTGTAAACAACGTGGAGGTTGTGATTTTACACATAATTTTGTCATTTTTTTTATTCAAATTGTTTTGTTGGTGATTACTATGTGTAGAATACAAATTTAAAAATAAGACTTTAAAAATGTAATGCAGTGCTTATTTTACTCTTCCCTGTTTAGATCTTGAAACTATGAAAAGGTTAAATATAGATCATTTAAAATAAATTTAGGGGAATGAGGTTGGGAAATGGTTGTTGCTAGATGAGAGGAGACATTATTAACATCTTTTTTTTTTTTGCATTTTATCAGCTATGTAAGGGCCATTGTGAACATGATTATTGAATTCCCTTGAACTCTTTGAAAGCATTAAGAAGACCCTATAAATAATCAGAAATAATTAGGGATCTAATTGTCGAGTGAGTCAACTATTTTTTTTGGAGCAAACTTTTTAGCATTTCAATGTTAATTAATTCTTTCTGGTTACTTATGTTGTAGCAAAAATAGGAAAAAAGTGTTCAATTGACCCTCACATTATGAAGCCTCATCTTCTTCCAAATAATATGCATAACTTTGCTGTAAGTATTTAGAAGAGACTTCTTTCTTAAAGTGTGAAATTTATTAAACCAGTTTTTAAATGATTCATTATTAATGTTTGGAGGTCACTATTAGTCTTTCTATGTTACTAATTAGGGCAAGGCTATCTTTCGATTTGCTAGTGTTCTCTCTCAGCTCAAATTGCCTTCTATCCCACTCATTACACATATAGCATATCATATCTCTCCCAATCCTCATTAGAATGCAAACTCTTCAAAGGCACAGATTCCTTTTGTCCTTACATGTCAGAATCTACCCCAATACCTTGGCTATTTGTTGTTGTCCTTTCAGTCATGTCGACTCTCTGTGACCCCATTTGGGGTTTTCTTGCCAAAGATACTGGAGTGGTTTCCTGTTTCCTTCTCTAGCTTATTTTACAGATGAGAAAACTGAGGCAAACACAGTTAAGTGATTTGCTTAGGGCCACACAGCTACTAAGTGTCTGAGGCCAGATTTGCCTAATGAATAGTTTTCCTGACTCCAGGTCTAGCACCATATCTACTGTGCCACCTAGTTGCCTGCCTTGGTTATGGTAGGTTCTCAATAAATGTTGATTGAAATGGAATAAATTTCTACTATGTGAACAAGTTGGGAATCAGTATTAACTCTAACTTTTCCAGTCCTTGTTTGACTCTTTGAAGTATTTCATCTGGCCAAATCCATTCAGATTTGGCATTTAACAAAGCATGTCATGGACATCATTATTGGTTTACACCAAAGTGTGTTTTCCTTACAGTTTGAAGTCTGACTTCTATCCTAAACAACTGCTTCCAGGACTTCTCCTAATGATATACATTCAATACCCATTCTTTATTCCATTTCCTGTCAATGTCAATGTCTTCTTTGGAACTCTGGGTTTTACCTTGGACATACATTATCTGCTGTAATATTATGAGCCTTTCTTCTGCCTCTCTTTTCCCTCTTCATTAACAGTGTAACATGCTTTTCCTTCAAAAGAACGGCTTTGAGCAACTAAGTCATTTCGATTATTATAAATGCCCAAATTAACTACAAAGGAAGTATGAACGAAGATACTATCTGCATTCAGAGAAATAGCTGTTAAATAGAAGTAGGTATGGAATAATTTTACACACACACACACACACATACACATATACACACATGTGTACACACATTTATGTCTAATAGTAACCATCTCTAGGGTTGGTATAGCAGGGAAGATAAAAAAGAAAAAAAGAGAAATTTATGTGATAAATTGGCATATATTTAAAAGGAATAACATGTTGTACATAATTGATTTGTAGTTTTATGGACAATCATCTTTTTTCCCCTAATATGTTTAGAAATGCTTGTTTTATTTCATAAATTGAAATAAAATAAATAAAATTTTAAAACAGAAAATACAGCATTTTATGAGGAAAAAAACAAACAAATCATAGGTCATAGAATTATAGCTGGAAAGGACCTTAAAAATTGTTTCATCCTATGTCAACTTTTTTGTTTATTTGTTTTGTTTTTTTGTTTTTTGATGAGGCAATCAGTTTTAAGTGACTTGCCCAAGGTCACATAGCTAGTAAGCATCAAGTGTCTGAGGCCAGATTTGAATTCAGGTCCTCCTGACTCCAAGACCAGAGCTCTATCCACTGCACCCCCTAGATGCCTTCTATGTCATCTTTTTTTTTTTTTACTGATACACTGAGGCTCTGATGGATAAAATTACATATATATATAAATTATCATAATTATATTTTATATAATATATTATGACTTTTGAGAGATAATGTTTCCAAAAGAACTACCAGCATGAAGACACTTTCTGTATTGGCTTTGACTCAGTGAAGCTCAAATTGGACTGATTCATGGATATAACACAAATTAAAGGAGGTGACTTTTGAGGTTGGGTTGGAGTGAAAGCATCTGATGCTGCAACCTTAGAGAATCAATGAAGAAACTAGTGTAGATTATTAATAGCTTCGGCAAAGTATTGGAATGCAAAATAAATCCGCAAAAATCATCAACATTTCCATATAGAACTAACAGAAAAAGAAGGCATGGCAATATAAGAAATTCCAATAAAATAATTACATAATGAATAAAATATCTGAGAGTCAACTTACTAATCTGTGCACATTTACACACAAAACTTAGATGAAATATCAACAAAATGTTTTTAGTGGAAATAAAAGGAAAACAACCAAGAAATACACCTTGCTCATGGCTAACTTGTGCCAGTATAATAAAAAATGACAGTATTGCCTAATTTGCTTTACAGTAATGATCAAATTATTGAGGGAATACTTTGTAGAGCTAGACAAAAATAAATATTAATTGGTATGAAGAAAAAAATCCTGGAATTACCAAACCTCAAAGGACATCATAAAATAGTAGTTATCTAAAATTTTTGTTAGTGGTTAAAATACATAGAACAAAGAACAAGAGTGGAAGAGGTTTGATTAACTCATTGTTAACTGATAAGCAATTGTTAAAACAATAGCTCAGTATTTGATAAGCCCCCAAACATAAATTACTGTGGAAAGGATTTCTTTCTGATAAGAACTGTGGGGAAAATGGAAAACATTTTGACAGAAATTAATTTTAGCTAAACATCTTATGTCATAAATGTCTACTTCTGCCCCCCTCGTGTCAAGATTTGCCAATGCATGAGAGAAACTGTTCTACAGGGTGAATTACAACAAATTTAAGAATGATGAATCATAGAATCTCAGAGTAGGAAGGAACCACCTAGTCCAATCAATTCCTGATTTTAGAATTCCCTCTATAAGATATTCACTGGTGGTCATCCAGTGGGAATCTCTCATAAGCCCATTCATTCCATTAGATTGTTCTAATTGTTAGGAAGATGGTATGTCTTGTTATATCAAGTCTAATTCAATTGTTGTTGTTCAGTTGTTTTTCACTTGTGTCACTTCTTCATGACCCCATTTGGGATTTTGTTTCCAAAGATGCTGGAGTGGTTTACCATTTCCTTCTCCAGCTCATTTTACAGATGAGGAAACTGAGGCAAACAGGTTAAGTGAATTTCTTAGTGTCCCACAGCTAGGAAGTGTCTGAGGTCATATATGAACTCAGGAAGATGAGTCATCTTGACTCCAGGCCTGGCATTCTATCCACTGTGTCATCTAGCTGCTCCAACATCAACCCTAAAGCTACCTCTAATTTCTCCCCATTGTTCCTACTTCTGCCTTTTGGTGCCAAAGAGAACAGCTTTTACCTACTTTCCACATAACAGCCCTTCAGATTCATGGAGTAGCTATCAATTCACAAATCTACCCTAGAAATTAACTGTTTGAGAAGGATCTTTCCAATCAACCCATTCTTCTACTTTCCAAAGTGCTTTGCAAACTGTTTGAAAAAAGTCATTTTTTTTTTTTGCTATTTTTGACTCATTTCTGTGCCTGTATAGGCTCATTGCCATGGTAAATATCTTTCTACCGCTTGCTGCATGCTTATGAGTTTGTCCCCTTCATTAAGGCTGAGGCAAACACTTGTCTGTTGGCCAGCCCTGATAACACTGCATGTCAGAATCTGAATAACTACTGTGGGTGTCAGATGTTACACTAGCTTTGTGTGACTGTCTTCTTTTGCATACTTGCAAAAGAAACTATTTTAAAGGGGGAAAGGATGCTGCTTGCCTAGTGAAGAATTTTATCTTTCCTAATTTTTTTATATGGCACAACTGCAAGGTGTCCTCTCATTTAAGGTCACTCAACTTAGCAAGAAGTTGTTCTGAAAGAGAATTCAGGCACTCACCATGATTTTTCACATCTAAGAATGCTGTGGTAGGTGGTCATGGATTTGCTTCTGTATAGAATGGAAAAGAAAGGAACTCAAGTGATATTGAAGTGTTCTTGAACTTCCACTTGAATTGCCTTTGTCACTTCACAGTTCTGAATAAGCACCTTGAGTAATGCAGGTGTGCCCAGGCACCAAATGTGGCCATTTGGCATGCATAAAGGGCCTGGGCCCAGAGAAAAAAAGAGCCTTCATCTAGTTATGCTGTGTTATAAGTTAGAAAGGAAAGAGAGCTCAGGGAAATCAAATATCCAAATTCTCCTCTCCTTATTTAATCTGGCTCCATTGAATTCTTAACTAAGCTATTAGCTACTGCAAAGGATTCCTATACAGCTTAAGAAGACTCAGAAAATGAAAGTGTTTGCTGGGTCTCCTAATATTAGTCTCGTTTAGCCTTCCTACAGTGCTACAATCTAATATTTGACTTGGATTTTTATCTGTGGAGTTTGTGATGGGTCAGGTAATCGTTAATTGAACCATTCTGGAGAAGGTCCACAATACCAATAACAATTCAGACTACTGGGTCTGAGCAGTGAAATGTCAGTTTTGCCACTTACTATCCATGTGACCTTAGTCAAGTTACTTAGACTCTTTGGATTTAGTTTCCTTATTTGTTAAATGAGTTTTGGATTAGATGACCTATAAGGTCTCTTCTAGCTCTAAATATATGAAGAATATATTCAAATGTTTTAGAAATCTGTACTTTTATTGGCATGGGTATTACTTCAATATTATAATCTCTCCATACCTTATTATATTGTCTTCATGAAATTATATATATATATGTAATACATATATGACAGTCTAGTGAGGCATATAGACCCCATCTCAGAATAACACTTCTACACATGTAAAATAAAATAGAGAGGATTTACAGAGGAAAACAATTATATTAAATTATAGCTATCTATCTATTTATATATATAGTTTTTTATTTTATTTATTTATTTTGATTTATCAACAATCACTTCCATAACCTTTTGAGTTTTAAATTTTTCTCCCCCTCCTTCCCGATTTCTCTCCCCAAGATGGTATACAATCTGTTAGAGGCTATACATATACATTTCTATTAAACATATTTTCACATTAGTGATGTTGTAAATAAGAGTCAGAACCAATAGGAGGAACCACCAGAAAGAGGAAACAAAACACAGCAGAAGAAAAGAAATAGCAACAGTATGCTTCAATCTGCATTCAAACTCCATAATTATTTCTTTGGATGTGGATAGCATTTTTCATCATGAGGCCTTTGGAGATGTCTTAGATCCTTGCGTGACTGAGAAGGGTTAAGTCTATCAATATTAATCATCATACAACATGGCTGATTATGTTATTCCCTTCTTGAGCCAAATCTGATGAGAGTAAGGTTCAAACAATGCTCATCTCCCTCCCTTCTTTTTCTCTACTGTAAGAGGTTTTTGTGAATTTTCCTGTAATTGTAATTTACCTGTGTCTGCCTCCTCCTTTCTTTTTCTCTCGGTATATTTTCTTAGTTAGATCAGATTAATTCACTTGCTTGGATCCATTTAAGCCACTTGATTAGATTTTTTTTATTATTACATCAAAGTCAAATTATATCCATTCCCTCTATGTATACCCCTTTAACATGGTGTAATAACAATACAGTTCTCAAGAGTTACAATGTCATCTTCCCTTGTAGGGATGTAAACAGTTTGTCCTTATTAATAACATGTTGTTTCTTTCTGTTCCATTTACCTTTTTATGCTCTCTTGAGTCTTGTATTTGAAGATAAAATTTTCTGTTGAACTCTGGTCTTTTTATCAGGAAGGTTTGGAAGTCCCCTATTTCATTGAATATCCATCTCCTCCCCTGAAAGATCATGCTCATTTTCACTGAGTAGTTGATCCTGGGCTGTAATCCAAACTCCTTTGCATTACAGAATATCAGATTCCAGGCCCAGTCTTTTAATGTAGAAGTTGTAAGGTCTTGTGTAATCCTGACTGTGGTTCCATGATATTTAAATAGTTTCTTTCTGGCTGCTTGCAGTATTTTCCCTTTGATCTGGTAATTTTGGAATTACATTTTTAATTTGGTATCTGTTTCAGGAGGTGATCAGGAGATTCTTTCATGACTATTTTACCCTCTGCTTCTAGGATATCAGGGAAGGTTTTCCTTGATGATTTCCTGAAAGATGCTATCCAGGCTCTTTTTTTCATTGTAATTTTCAGGCAGACCAATAATTTTTTAATTGGATCAATTTTTCAGGTCAGTTGTTTTCCCAATGAGGTATTTTACATTTTCATCTATTTTTTCATTCTTTTGTTTCTGTTTGACTGATTCTTGCTCTCTCAAAGAGTCATTAGCTTCCATTTGCCCAATTCTAATTTTTAACAAATTGTTTTCTTCTATTAGATTTTGTACCTCCTTCCCCATTTGGCCAATTGTATTTTTTAGGGACTTATTTTCTTCAGTGTACTTTTTTCCCAATTGGCCAATTGTATTTTCTAAGGACTTGTTTTCTACAGTTAATTGTTTTTCTCCCTTTTCCAAGCTATTGACTCTCTCTTGCATATGTCTCATTTCTCTTCCCAATTTTTCTTCTACCTCTCTCATTTGACTTTTAAAATCCTTCTTGAGCTCTTCTAAGAAGGCTTTTTGGCCTTGAGACTGGTTAATATTCCCTTTTCAAGTTCCAGATATCAGTTTGTTGATAATGTTTTCCTCTTCAGAATTTCTGCCTTGATCTTCACTGTTCCCATAATAAGAATCTATATTTTTGCTCATGATGTTTGTTTATTTCCTGTCCTTTAAAGAGATTGAGCTCCCCTGCTGGGGAGCAGGGAGCACTGAGCCAAACTTCTTGTGTTGGGAACTTTGGGTCTGGTCACTGTCTTTGTGTGCTGGGGCCTCCAATCCTGCCAGTTGGAGGCTATAGGTTTCTGGCAGCTTACCTGGTGTTGGGCTGGAATCAGCAACACTGGAACTCTAGAAGTAGGATTGGGTAGTCTGGCCCCTGGATGTTGCCTGCTTTTTCTTTCTTTTTGCTTTCTTCAGCTCCTTTCAGATGGATGTTGCAGGATCCTTATCTACCTGGGGCACCTTGGAGTGCTTCACAGAGTTTTGCTGAGGCACTGGGAGACACCATTGTTGTAGAATATTGAGGTACCTAGTGTTTTCTCAGCTGGTTTTCATGGGTTCCCTGCCCTCACTGAGGCATTTGGGGGTCATGGTGTTGGTGTTTGCCTGCTCCACCACCTGGGTTTTAGGATCTCCTCCTGATATGCTGAGGTGGGGCTTGCTATTGGTTTGGTGGGACACCTCTCTTTCTGTACTGCTCCCTTTCCCCCAGGACAAGAGGGGCCTTTCCCATTAATCCCTCAAGCTACCTGGGCTACCACACTGCTATACCCCATCTTTCTTCTGGTTCAGCTGTTCCAGGGTTTTTCCTGGGGTGATATTTTCTGGGCTTTCAGAGGTTAATAAAGTAGGGTAAGAGCAACTTACTTCTTACTCCACCATCTTAACTCCCAGAAGTCCAAAATATATTTTTCATGGATCCCAGGTTAAGTACACATGCTTAACTATGTTACATGAAGAGCAAACACCTCATGAACATGCTATATGCAACTAACTTTTAAAATTAAATATATATTTTTAAAACAACATTAAACATAAATAATTTTTCAAGCAATGGTTTACATTTAAATGAGTTAGTTTAAATCCATAAAGTATCATAATACATTTTTATGAATTAGAGTTTCTCTAAGTCACTATCAGAACTCATTGTTCATTCATTCTCACTGACTTTTGTGGTTCTCATTTTTGTTTTGCACTATTTCATAAGTGTCTCTCTATATTTCTTTGTATTCCTCATATTTATCCGTTTTAATTGTTCCATAGTTTTCCTCTTCTACTTGGAGTAGTACTCCAGAATTTTTTCACCATTCCTCTATTGTTTGTCATTTGAGTTACTTTCCAGGCTTTTGCAATCATGTATGATACTGATTTAAAAAATCTTTCTAGAAATCACTGATTTTTTGTTTGTTTTGATAATACTTCAGGGTATAGTTCTAACAATACAATTATTGGGACAGAGGATATGATTCCTTTTACTATTCATTAGGCAATAAAATTTTTGTGTTCTTTATTTGAATGCTTCTCTAAATCTATCTCCTAAAACATAATCCCCAAATTTTAATTCTCTTTTTAAAAAAATATCATAAATCATGTAGGTATCAGTGAAGATGTCTTACTGAGGAACATGAAGTTTATGGAAGTGTTTGGAATGTGGAGAACCTTCTCCTTCAAAAGAAAGCATTCCTCAATAAGAAATTGATTCAGATTCACTAGTATGAAAAGTGTGGAAACTTAAAATTTTTAGGCTGATGTTAGAGAGGATAGTTTTGTCATTCCACAGGATTTTTGTTGGCAACAGAGTGCTGGATTTGATGGGCTATGTCCAATCTGGATTTGATGGGCTACGTCCAATCTAGTATGGAAATTTTTCTAGAAGTTATTAAATAAATTTAAAAATTCAGATAAGAAAAAAATTAAACACATTGAACCAGGTTCTCTGCCTGAAAGATTTTGCCTGATTTTAAAATGAAGTACCTTTAAAATCTTCATTACATCTTTTACGTGACCAGTAAACTATCTAGTATAATGATGTACCAGAATGGTTTAATACTTGAAAGAGCCATGATTTCGTATGCATTGGTAAGTTTTCCAGTAATTAAGAAAACAAATGCCCCAACATTAGTAAATAGTTTACATGAATTATTTTAACCAAAAAGGCTCACATTGTGCCCAGGCTAGTGGTGGTAAGTTTTACTAAATATAATTAAGTTGGTCCTTGGATGACAAGTCTATACATTTAACCTACACTGAAAGTTTATCATTAGAAAATATTTGTCAGTGTTTTTGCTGTATGGATTGATCTTAGAGAACTTTAAGGGGTATCTCCACCATGATGTGGCCATGGATAAAATTGTAATGGAGCAAGCAACTTTAATTTACTAAATAAAACCCTAGTAAGAGTATAATTTTCACATAAAATTGTTGAGTGTCTGGGGGGAGCTATCTCAAAATATAGTTGCAACTAGAATCACAAATTTGAAAAAAGCAGAAAAAACATACATCTTTTTCATATACGATACTATGAGCTAAACAAGTCCTAGACAAATTCCACTTCCATTAAAACAAAACAAAAAAAGGATACCAATTTCTTTCTATATATTATTTGTCTATTGATCTATGTATGTATGTATGTTTTAGTTTTTTTGTAAATAGTATTTTATTTTTCCAATTGCATGTAAGGATAGAAACATTCATTTTTTAAAATAAGATTTTGAGTTCCATTTTTTTTCTCCTGTTCTACCTCCCAACCTCCATCTCCAAGATGGCAAGTAATGTGATGTAGGCTATACATGTGCAATCATGTAAGCATATTTCCACATTAGTCATGTTGTGAAAGAAGAATCAGAGCAAAAGGGAAACACACACACACACACACACACACACACACAAGAAATGAAGATAGTATGCTTCAATCATCATTGAGACTCCATAGTTCTTTCTCTGGATGTGGATAGCATTTTCCATCATGAGTCTTCTGAAACTGTCTTGGATCATTATACTTCTGAGAAGAGCTAAGTCAGTCGTTGTTGATTATCACACAATGTTGCTGTTATGGTGTAGAGTGTTCTCCTAGTTCTGCTCAATCACTCAGCATAAGTTCACATAAGTCTTTTCAGGTTTTTCTGAAATCTTTCTGCTCACAATTTCTTATAATACAACAGTACTACACTACATTCATGCACCACAACTTGTTCAGCCATTCCCCAATTGATGGTCATTCCTTCAATTTCCAACTTTTTGCCACCAAAAGTAAAAGAGCTGCTATAAATGTTTTTGTACATGTAGGTATTTTCCCTTTTTTAAATATCTCTTTGGGATGTAGACCTAGTAGTGGTGTTGCTGGATCAAAGGGTATGCAGAGTTTGATTACACTTTCACAGCTACACCAAAGATGAATTGGTGTTCCAATTCTCCCACATCTTCTCCAACATTTATCATTTTTCTGTTTTGTCATGTTAGCCAATCTGATAGGTGTGACGTGGTACCTTAGAGTTGTTTTAATTTGCATTTCTCTATTCAATAGTGATTTAGAGCATTTTTTGATATGAGTATAGATAGTTTTAATTTCTTCCTCTGAAAACTGACTGTTCATATCATTTGGCCATTTATCAATTGAGGAGTGACTTGTATTCTTTTGAATTTGACTCACTTCTCTATATATTTGAGAAATGATGTCTTTCTCAAAGACACTTGTTGTTTCCCAGCTTTCTGCTTTCCTTCTATTCTTAGTTGTATTGGTTTTGTTTTTGCAAAACCTTTTAAATTTAATGTAATCAAAATTGTCCATTTTTCATTTCATAATGTTTTCTATCTCTTGTTTGGTCATAAATTCTTTCCTTCTCCATAGGTCAGATAGGCAAACTATTCCTGGCTCTTCCAATTTGTTTATGGTATCACCTTTTTATGTCTAAATCATGTACTCAATTTTGACCTTATCTTGGTGTGTGGTGTGAGGTGTTGGTTGATGTGTAATTTCTGCTGTACTATTTTCCAGTTTTCCCAGCAGTTTTTCTTAAATAGTGAGTTGTTGTCCCAGAAGCTAGAATTTCTGGATTTATCAAACAGTAGATTGCTGTAGTCATTGACTACTGTGTCTTGCGTACCTTCTTCATTTGGCCAATGGGACTTGTTTTCTTCAGTGTACTTATTTCCAGTTGGGAAATTGTATTTTTTAGGGATTTACTTTCTTCAGTGTATTTTTTTTTCCAATTGGCCAATTGTATTTTTAAAGGACTCTTCTACCTCTCTCATTTGACTTTTAAAATCGTTCTTGAGCTCTCCTAAGAAGGTAAAGAAGGGAGGGGGATGAACATTGTTTGAACCTTACTGTCATCAGATTTGACACAAGAAGAGAATAACATAATCTGGTAGGTATAGAAATCTAACTTGTCCTATAGGCAGTAGGAGTGAAAAAGGGAAAGAAAAGGGAGGAGGGATAGAAGAAAGAAAAGAAGCAGTAAGGATAAAGGGGAAGAAAAAGGAAGGAGCTAATAGAAGGAAGGAGGGACTGAGGGAGGCGGTGGTCAAAAGCAAAACACTAGTGAGAAGGGAAAAGGAGAAAGGAGAGAGAAAAGCATAAATGGGGGGGCGGGGAAGGATGGAGAGAAAGACAAAGATAGTAATCATAACTGTGAATGAGAATGGGATGAACTCTCCCATAAAAGAGAAGCAGATAGCAGAATGGATTAAAAACCATAATCCTACAATGTGTTGTTTACGGGAAACACATTTGAAAAAGGGTGACACACACAGGGCAAAGGTAAAAGGCAGGAGCAGAATGTATTATGCTTCAACTGAAATAAGAAAAGCAGGGGTAACAATCCTGATCTCAGACAAAGCAAGAGCAAATATAGATCTTATCAAAAGAGATAAGGGAGGAAACTACATCCTGCTAAAAGGCAACATAGACAATGAAGTAATATCATTACTAAACATATATGCACCCAATGGTATAGCATCCAAATTCTTAGAGGAGAAAGTCAGGGAGTTACAGGAAGAAATAGACAGCAAAACTATACTACCAGGGGACTTCAACCTCCCCCTCTCTGAACTTGATAAATCTAACCTCAAAATAAACAAGAAAGAAGTTAAGGAGGTGAATGGAATATAAGAACAGTTAAGTATGATAGACCTCTGGAGTAAATTGAATGGGGATGGAAAGGAATATATTTTTTTCTCGGTGGTACATGGCACATACACAAAAATTGACCATGTACTAGGGCATAAAAAACCTCACAATCCAATGCAGAAAGGCAGAAATATTAAATGCATCTTTTTCAGATCATAATGCAATAAAAATTATATGTAATAAAGGACCATGGAAAGATAGACTAAAAAATAATTGGAAACTAAATAATCTAATCCTAAAAATTGATTGGGTCAAATAACAAATAATAGAAACATTCAATAATTCATTCAAGAGAATGACAATAATGAGACAACATACTAAAACTTATGGGATGGAGCAAAAGTATTTCTTAGAGGAAGTTTTGTATTTCTTAATGCTTACATAAATCAAATAGAAAAAGAGGAGATCAATGAATTAGGCATACAACTAAAAAAAAAACTAGAAAAAGAACAAATGAAAAATCCTTAATTAAACTCCAAATTAGAAATACTGAAAACCAAAGGAGAGATTAATAAAATTGAAATTAAGAAAACTTTTGAACTAATAAATAAAACTGAACTGCTTTTGTGAAAAAAAACAAACAATAAAATACATAAACCTTTGGTTAATTGAATTAAAAAAAGAAAGAAGATAACCAAATACCAGTATCAAAAATGAAAAGGGTGAATTGACCACCAAGGAAGAGGAAATTAAAACAATAATTATAAACTATTTTGCCCAACTGTATGCCAATAAATTTGACAGTCTTAGTGAAATAGATACATATTTACAAAAATATAAATTGCCCAGATTAACAGAAGAGGAAGTAAAATATTTAAATAACCCCATCTCAGAAAAAAGAAATTGAACAAGCCTTTAATGAACTCCCTAGGAAAAAATCTCCAGGGCCAGATGGATTTACAAGTGAATTCTACCAAACATTTAAAGAACAATTAATTCCAATACCATATAGACTATTTGGGAGAATAGATGAAGAAGGAGTCTTACCAAAATCTTTTTATGATACAAATATGGTGCTGATACCTAAACCAGGAAAAGTCAAAACAGAGAAAGAAAATTATAGATCAATTTCCCTAATGAATATAGATGCAAAGATTTTAAATAAAATATTAGCAAATAGATTACAGCAACTTATCACAAGAAGAATACACTATGATGAGAAATTCCATTTAAACTTACTGTGGACATTATAAAATATTTAGGAGTCTACCTCCTGAAACAAACCCAGGAACTCTATGAACACAATTACAAAACACTTTTCACACAAATAAAGTCAGATCTAAATAATTGGAACAGCATCAGTTGCTCATGGGTAGGCTGAGCTAATATAATAAAAATGACAATTCTACCCAAGCTAATTTACTTATTCAGTGCCATACCAATCAAACTACCAAAATTATTTTATAAAGTTAGAAAATATAATAACGAGATTCATCTCAAAGAACAAAAGATCCAGAATATCAAGGGAACAAATGAAAAGAAATGCAGGGAAAGGTGGCTTAGCCATTCCAGATCTTAAATTGTATTATAAAGCAATAATCATGAAAACTTCTTGGAACTGGCTAAGAGATAGAGTGGTGGATCAATGGAATAGGTTGAGTATGCAAGACATAATAGTCAATGACTATAGTAATTTATTATTTGATAAATCCAAAGACCCCAGCTTCTGGGATAAGAACCCACCCTTTGAAAAAAAAACTACTGGGAAAACTGGAAAAGAGTATGGCAGAGACTAGGCATAAATCAAAATCTCACACCATATACCAAAATGAAGTCAAAATGGGTTCATGATTTGGATATAAAGGTTGATACTATAAGCAAACTGGGAGAGCTAGATGGATTTACAGATTTATGGAGAACAGAAGAATTCATGACCAAACAGAAGATAGAGAATGTTACGAACAGCAAAATGAATAACTTTGATTACATTAAATTGAAAAGTTTTTGCACAAACAAAGCCAATGCAACCAAGATTAGAAGGAAAGTAGCAAATTGGGAAAGAATTTTTACAACCAGTCTCTCTGATAAGGGCCTCATTTCTAAAATATATAGAGAATTGAGTCAAATTTATAAGACTACAAGCCATTCCCCAATTGATAAATGGTCCAAGGATATGAATGGGCAGTTTTCAGATGAAGAAATTAAAACCATCTATAATCATATGAAAAAATGCTCTAAATCACTATTGAATAGAGAAATGCAAATCAAAACAACTCTGAGGTACCACATCACACCTCTGAGATTGGCCAACATGACAAAACAAGAAAATGATAAATGTTGGAGAAGATATGGGGAAATTGGAACACTAATGCATTGTTGGTGGGGTTGTGAAATGATCCAACCATTTTGGAGAGCAATTTGGAAGTATGCCCAAAGGGCTATCAAAATGTGCACATCCTTTGAACCAGTGCACTTCTAGGGGTTTATCCCAAAGAGATCAGACAAATAGGAAAAAGACCCACATGTACAAAAATATTCATAGCAGCTCTTTTTGTGGTGGCAAAGAATTGGAAATTGAGAGGATGCCCATCAATTGGGGAATGACTGAACAAGTTGTGGTATATGAATGTGATGGAATACTATTATGCTATAAGAAATGATGAAGAGGCTGACTTCAGAAAAACCTGGAAAGACTTGTATGGTCTGATGCTGAGTGAAGTGAGTAGAACCAGGAGAATGTCGTACACAAAAACAGCCATGTTGTGCGATGACTAATATTGATAAACTTAACCCTTCTCAGCCATACAAGGATCTAAGACATCTTCCAAGGCCTCATGAAGGAAAATGCTATCTGCTTCCAAAGAAAGAACTATGGAGTTTGAATGCAGATAGAAGCATACTATTTGCTAATTTTTTTCTTCTGTTGAGTTGTGTTTCCTCTTTCTGGTGGTTCCTCCTGTTGGTTCTAATTCTTATTTACAACATCACTAATGTGAAAATATGTTTAATAGTAATGTATATGAATAGCCTATATCAGATTGTGTGCCATCTTGGGGCAAGAAGTGGGGAGGGAGGGGGAGAAAAATTTTAAACTCAAAAGCATATGGAAGTGATTGTTGATAAATAAAAATAAATGAATTAAAAATAAAAATAAAAAAAGATAAAGGTATATATTCCTTTCTATTGCCACTCAATTTTCTCCAGAGTTCTACCATATTTAACTTTGCTAAAATACTATTCACCTCCTAAACTTCTTTCTTGTTTATCTTGTCTTTAGATTTATCTAGTTCTGAGAGGGAGAGGTTGGGGTCTCCACTAATATAGTTTTGCTATCTATTTTTTCCCTGTAACACTTAATTTCTCCTCTATGAATTTGGATGGTATGTCACTTAGTGCATATATGTTTAGCGTTGATATTACTTCCCTGTTTTTTTGTACCTTTTAACAAGATGTAATTCCCTTTCTTATACCTTTTAATTGGATCTAATATTGTCTGAGATCAAGATTTCTATCTTTACTTTTTTTTTTACTTCATTTAATACCCATACCTTCTATCTATGTATACTCCTTCTAACTGCCCTAGTAGAGATACAGTTCTTGAGAGTTATAGGTATCATTTTCCCATGCATAGATATAAAGAATTTAACCTTATTGAATACCATGTTTTTTTTTCTTTTCCTTTTTACCTTTCATGATTCTCTTGAGTCTTGTATTTAAAGATTAAATTTCCTGTTCAACTCTGTTCTTTTCATTAGGAAAGTTTGAAAGTGCACAATTTCACTAAATGTCTGTATTTTCCCCTGAAGATCATGCTCAGTTTTGCTGGGTAGTTTATTATTTTTTGTAATTTAAACTTTGTAATCCAAACTTCCCTACATAATATGAAATTTTAAACACTCTGACCTTTTAATGTAGAAACTGCTAAGTCTTGTGTAATCCTGACTGTTGCTCCATTATATTGAAATTTTTTCTTTATGGCTGCTTGCTGTATTTTCTCCTTTATCTGATGATTCTGAAATTTGGGACAATATACGTTGGAGTTTTCATTTTGTGATCTCTTTCAGGAGGTGATCAGTGGATTCTTTCAATAACTATTTGACCCTCTGGTTCTAGGATATCAGGGCAGTTTTCCTTGAAAATTTCTTGAAAGGTGCATCCAGGCTCTTTTTCTGATCATGACTTTCAGGAGTCCAATAATTCTTAAATTGTTCCTCCTGAATCTATTTTCCAGGTCAGTTGTTTTTGTTCCAATGTGATATTTTACATTTTTTCTATTTTTTTCATTCTTTTGATTTTGTTTAACTAATTTTTGATTTCTCATAGATTCATCAGCTTCCAAGTGCCTGATTGCAATTTTTAAAGCATTATTTACTTCTTTTATCTTTGGTACCTCCTTTTCCATTTTGCCAATTCTGCTCTAAAAGTAATTGTTTTGTTTGGTGGAATTTTTTTCCCATTTAGCCTATTTTAATTTTTAAGGATTCTTTTTTTAGTCAATTTTTGTGCTTAGTTTCCCCAGTTGTTGACTCTTTTTTCATAATTCTCTTCCATATTTTTCATTTTCTCCATATTTTCTTCTACCTCTTTTACTTGACTTTTAAAACCCTTTTTGAGATAGCTGGAGACAGAGCCAAGATAGCAGAGAGAAGCCAGGAAGTTGCCTGTGCTCTCTCTAGTTTTCCTCAAATCAACATTAAATCAAGCCTCTAAATGGATTTTTTTTTTTTTGGCAATTGGGGTTAAGTGACTTACCCAGGGCCACACAGCTAGTAAGTGACAAGTGTTTAGTCTGAGGCCAGATTTGAACTCAGGTCCTCCTCACTTCAGGGCTGGTGCTCTATCCACTGTGGCACCTAGCTGCCCCTTCTAAGTAGATTCTGGAACAACAAAATCTACAAAAAGATGAAGTGAAACAATTTTGCAGCTTATGAAAACTTAGAAGGTCTTCAGGAAAGGTCTGGCTCACTTGGGTAAAAGGGGAACACAACCTGGTGCTGACAGTGTCTGGACCAGCCAGTGGGAAGCTCTTAGACACAACATAGACCAGCAACTGAGGCCCTTTGGTCCTGGCTCAGCAGGCCAGCTATGATGCCTCCCAGTGTAGTGAGCAAGCCACCAGCTCCTGATGACCTGGTGCAGAAAGCCATTGAGCAAGACTCTGGCACCTAGCACAAGAAGCTTGGGACAGTGCCCCCCCGTTCCCTTGGAATTGATCTCAACTTTAAAAGGCAACAAATAGTCCAAAAAAAATGAGCAAGAAACAAAAATGAATATTGACCATAGAAAGCTACTGTGGTAACAGGGAAGATGAAAGCAAAACTCTAAAGAAGATGACATTGTCAATGTTCCTACATCTGAAACCTTAAAAGGGAATATGCATTGGACTCAAGCCCAAAAAACCTTCTTGGAAGAGTTAAAAAAGGATTTTAAAAGTCAAATAAGAGAGGTAGAAGAAACATTTGGAAAAGAAATGAGAAGTATGCAAGAGAGAGAGTCAACAGCTTGAAAAAGAAAGGACAAAAACTGATTGAAGAAAACAATTCCTTAAAAAAATACAGTTGGCCAAATGGAAAAAAAAATCCACTGAAGAAAACAACTTAAAACTTAGAATTGGGCAAGTACATGAAAATGACAGTATGAGACATCAAGAATCAGTCAAACCAAATCAAATGAATGAAAAAAGAGAAGAAAATATGAAATACCTCATTGGAAAAACAACTGACATGGAAAATAGATCCAGAAGAGGTAATTTAAGAATTATTGGACTACCTGAAAGCCATGATCCAAAAAAGAGTCTAGATAGCATCTTTCAAGAAATTATCGAGGAAAACCTTCCCTGATATCCTAGAACCAGAGGGTAAAGTAATCATTGAAAGAATCTTCTGATCACCTTCTGAAAGAGGTCTCCAAAGGAAAACTCCAAAGAATATCACACCCAAATTCCAGAATTAACTAGTCAAATAAAAAATGTAAGAAGCAGCCAGAAAGAAAGAATTTCAGCACCCATTCCTATTAAAACCACCAGGGAACATAGGAATAAATGGAGTTTTCCTTAAAATAATAAATAGCATCTATCTAAAACCATCAGCAACCATTATTTGTGATGGTGATAAACTAGAAACATTCCCCATAAGGTCAAGAGTAAAACAAGGATGTCCATTATCACTACAGGTATTTAATATTGTACTAGAAATGTTAGCTCTAGCGATAAGAGAAGAAAAAGAAATTGAAAGAATTAGAATAGGCAATGAGGAAACAATGCTACCACTCTTTGCAGATGATATGATGGTATATTTAGAGAATCCTAAAGAATCAACTAAAAAAACTACTTGATATAATTAACAACTTTAGCAGAGATGCAGGATATAAAATAAATACACATAAATCATCAGTATTTCTCTATATTACCAACAAAGCCCAGCAGGAAGAAATAGAAAGAGAAATTCCATTTAAAATAACTGTAGGCAATATAAAATATTTGGGATTTTACCTTCCAATACTAACCCAGGAACTATATGAACACAATTACAAAACAGTTTTCACACAAATAAAATCAGATCTAAATAATTGAAAAAATATCAGTTGCTCATATGTAGCCTGAGCTAATACAATAAAATGACAATTCTACCTAAATTAATTTACTTATTCATTGCCATACCAATCAAACTACCTAAAATTATTTTTATAGAGCTAGAAAAATGATAACAAACTTCATCTTGGAGAATAAAAGTTCAAGAATATCAATGGAATTAATGAGAAAAATACAAAGCAAGCTAGCATAGCTATAACAGATCTAAAACTATATTATAAAGCAGCAATCATCAAAACTATTTGGGACTAACTAAGAAATAGAGTTGTGGTTCAGTGGAATAGGTTAGGTACACAAGACACAGTAGTCAATGACTGGAGTAATCTACTTTTTGATAAGCCTAAAGACTCCAGCTGCTGGGATAAGAACTCACTGTTTGACAAAAACTGCTAGGAAAACTGGAGTTGCAGTTCTGTTTGTGGTGCCAAGGAACTGGAATTGGAGCAGATGCCCATCACTTAGGGAATAACTGAGCAAGTTGTGGTATATGCATATAATTGAATACCATTGTGCTATAAAGAAATGAAGAGTAGGCAGATTTCAGAAAAACCTGGAAAGTCTTACATAAACTGATGCTTAGTGACATGAGCAGAACCAGGAGAACACTGTATACAGCAAAGCTTCACTGTGCAATGATCAGCTCTGATAGCCTTAGCTCTTCTCAGCAATGCAATGATCTAAGACAATTTTAAGAGACACATGATGAAAAATGGTATCCATATACAGAGAAAGAACTATGATGTCTAAATGCAGATTGAAGTACACTATTTTCTCTCTCTTTTCTTGTTATTTTTCCCTTTTGTTCTGATTCTTCTTTCACAACCTAACTGATGTGGAAATATCAATGGCATAATTGTAAACATATAGCCTATATTTGATTGCTTGCTGTCTTGGGGAGAGGGGAGGAGAGTAAGGGAGAGGGAGAAAAAAAATTGGAACTCAAAATCTTCCTTTCTGAGCTTTTCCAAGAGGACTTTTTAGCCTTGAGATCAACTTATATTCCCCTTTGAGTATTCACACGAAGGCATTTTAACATTGTTGTCCTCTTCTGAGTTTGTAGTTTGATTTTCCCTTTCATGATAGTAGCTTTCTATGGTCAGGGCTCTTTTTGTTTTTAGTTCATTTTTAAAAGTTGAGCTCTGCTCCTGGGGTAGAGGGGGCGCTGTCCTAAAAGTCTTGCCAAGGGCTTGGTAATTGGCTTTTTGTTCTAGGGTCTCAGAGACTGGTGATTTGCCCACAGAGCTACAGTGGCCTGGCTTAACCATGTCTGTTTTGCCCTGGGTTGTTGGGCTGTCAGTTTTCCTTCTCTTCTGGAGCCAGAGACCTCACAGGTGGCCTGCTTTGCCCCTGGCCTGGTGAGCCAGGACTGTGGGGCTTTGATTTCGGATCTGTGCTGTGGCTAAGAGTCTCCCACTGGCTTGCCTGGACACCACTTGTGCTGGGCTCTATTTCCCTTTCCCCAAGTGAGACATACTTTTATTGCATTCCTTCTAATTTTTCTTGGGCTAGAACATTGTTTCATTTTTTTTTTTTGTGCAATCTGTAGCTCCAGAAGTCTGCTAGAGGCTTGATGTATTGCAGTTTCTGAAGGAAACGAGAGAACTCAGACAACTTGCTTGTCTCCACCATGTTGGTTTCTCCCCTGGCTTTTTTTCCCTAAAAACACACCCACACACAAAAACAAAAAACAAAAACAATACAAACAAAAAAAAAAACTTGAGTATTTATATCTCAACCTTAAGTACCTAATTAAAACGTTTTATAGTTTTAAAATGTGAACTTTGTATAACTAATTTACCCCCACTTATCAATCCACAATTTACTTAACTCTTTCTGTTTCACTTAACTTTTCTCACTTTGGCCTGTCTGATCTTGCCAATTACCTACTTCTTAGACTTCTTGATTCTCTGTAGTTATACTCCCTCTGTATACATGTTTATCATGTACTCAGAGGCTATTTCCTCAAGAATACTTGGATGGATATTCAAGTGGGGGCTGCTATTCCAGTTTCTAGAGGTGGGATTGTACTTCTAACACTATATCTCATGAGTCCCTACGAATAGAATAGTTGTGAATAACAATTGGCCAGTAGAAATTAGATCTGAGCAGAAGAATTTATTAATATGGTATTGTATAAAGTGTTGTTACAAAGATTTCCCTGATAAACTTGGATCACATTTTTGCACATTTACACATAGTATCTGTGGGAAAATCAGATACAAACTTACAGAATACAATGGTAATGAGGCACAAAGAAATTCAGAATTCTTGGTCTTTTAGGATATAGAAGTTTTTATTCTCTTCAGAGTATTCAAATAGCTCTTCTTGAGTGTAATGGGTTACTCATCTCTTTTCCCAGGCTTTGTTCATCTCTGCAGAGATGAACTGACTCTCTTCTGTGTTGCCAAGGGTTGTTGCTATTTGTCCTTTGTGCTGGAAGAGGACCAAAATAGCATCACTAGTCTGACTGCGGCTGATCATATCAATACAAGATTGGAAGGCTCTATATCACAGGTCAGGCACAAATAGTCTGTATGATCATTTGGGAGAGAAATGTCTCTAGACTTGTGCATCTCATTTTCTGTTGAACTATGGCAATTCTGTTTTGCTCCTAGAGCACAGTGTCTTCTTTGATTCAGGCATGCCATGCTGGATGGTCCTGTACCAGTGACTGCCACGTCTCACAATTGATTCCAAAGTTCTTCAGAGAGACTTTGAAAGTATCCTTGTATTACTTCTGATCTCTGTTCAAGTGCGTGCCTTGTGTGAATTCTTAGTAAAATGGTCTTTCAGGCAAGCATACATTTAGGCAAACATACATCAATGCACATTCAAATAATGTGGTCAGCCCATTGCAACTATGTTTTCTGCAGTTGAGTTTGAATACTTGGCAGTTCAGCTTTAGAAACGACCTCAGTGTCCAGTACCTTATCTTGCCAGGTGATCTTCAGAATCTCCTTAAAACAGTTCAGATGGAAGTAGTTTGATATTATGGCATGGCACTGATAGACTGCCCAGGTTTCACAGACAGACAAAAATGAAGTTAGCACAATGCCTTTGCTTTCAGTTTGGTAGGCAGTCTAATACCTCTTTTCTCTCACATATTCTTTTGGAGCCTCCTAAATTCTGAGCTAGCTCTTGTAATGTGTGCCTCAACCTTATTATCAATGTGCACATCCCTGGAAAGTATACTGCTAAGGTAAGTGAACTTATCCACAACATTCAAAATTTCTCCATTTGTTGTAACTGGTGGTTCCATGTATGGATGGTTCAGTGTTGGCTGGCACTTTCTCAGTAACCAATGGAATGAAGTAGGGTTGTGTGCTTGCTCCCATGCTTTTTAGCATATGTGTTCAGCAATGTTGTCAGACATCTTCAACAAGGACAAAAATGGCATCAAGGTCAGCTACAACACTGATGGTAAATTATTTATCCTGAAAAGGCTACAAGCCAACACTAAAGTGGAAAGAGAGTTGGTGCACAACTTTTTGTTTGCAGATGATTGTGCACTTGATGCAGCCGCTGAGGCTGAGATACAACAAAGTAAGGGTTGATTCTCTGTCACTTGTGATAATTTTGGCCTAACAATTAACACCAACAAAACACCAATAAAGTTCTTCACCCTATAGCACCCCACCATCCATAGATGGAACCATCAGTTACAGCTGTGAAGGATATACACCTTGAAGATGCTTATTTCCCTGGCTAGCTATATCTCTGTAGCTGTTTATCTGCATGCATGTCTCTGCTCTCTGCTGGATGTAGTGACTCCTATTCTTCAAATAACTCCCCTTCAAAGCTACAGAAATGATAGGGTGGAAATGGAGAAAAAGCCCTCTTTTTCTCCCAAACTCATAAGAATCTCCCCAACAAAACATTTCCAGCTTGCATCTGAACAACTTCAGGTCTTGCCTATTTAAAGATATTCAAAGGCAACAAACAAATCAGAATAAAGTATCAGCTAGGTGCCACTTTGCCTTATTCAACTCTCTGTTTTACACTTAAACATATTAGGATACTGAAGGGCCACTTGTCTTTGATTTCATCTTTTAAAAAAAAATTAAATATTGCATCACAGTTTAGCCTTTTCCAATGGCTAAAATGCATTATGTTTCTTGGTTTCTCTTGCCTCCTTTGTTTGCATTTCAAAGTTTCTACACAAATCTGGTCTATTCACCAAGAATGTTTGAAGTCCTTCCTTTGTAGCAAAAATCTATTTTCCATAATCTAGGATTATACCCAGTTTTTCAGTGTAGGTTATTTCTGGTTGTAAGTCTTTATTTTTTTGCCATTTAGAATATCTTATCTTAAGATTTTTCTCTCCTTCATAGTTGTCTGTGGCTAGTCTTGTGTATCCTGATTGTGGTTTATTGGTACTTGAATACTGTCTTTCTGGCTGCTTGCAATATTTTTTTTTTTCTTTGACACAGAAGCTCTGCATTTTGATTGTACTATTCCTGAACATTTTCTTTTTGCAGTTTCTTTCAACAAGAGAGAATGTCTTTCTTTCTTTCTTTCTTTCTTTCTTTCTTTCTTTCTTTCTTTCTTTCTTTCTTTCTTTCTTTCTTTCTTCCTTTCTTTCTTTCCACTCTGGTTCTGAAAGACTTGGGCTTGGGCAATTTTAAGTAATGAAATGACTGCTAATGATTATTTGGGTCAAATAAGTACTATAAAAATATTCAGGAAATAGATAATTGCAAAAGGAGGTGGGTTTGTCTTGCTTTGAAATGTAGTAAAAATAGGTACACATGATGAGGGCTTCTTGGATACCCACCAAATATCAAAAGACTTAAAAGAATTTCCTTCAGAACATTGATAGAAAGCATTGATAGGTTGTAGTCTGTGCCAGTGGGGGGAGCACCCATATCAGTAAAACTGAGGAGCAAATGAACTATTAATGCATTGAGTAAGTAAACAAACAAATAATCATTTTGTTTCTATGAAAAGAGGTCAAAATTACAAATTAGTTAAAAGTTCAGGGGAGGGGGAGGGGAGAAGAAAGCCAGTTCCCAAGTAGGCATACATATTTTAGAAAACAAAGAAATAAATATTTTCTTTTTTTTCTTGTAAGATTTAGTTTGTCAGTGAGAAAAAAAAATATTATTTTTGAGGTTTCAGACTGGCTAAATATAAGCCATCAATTTTCAGAAATTATAGCCAAAATCTATCTTTAATTCCTCATGTTGTGTAAGGAGTTAAGCAATTCCTAGGGCAAGCAAATGCTCTGGATCTCTTTGATAAATGATGCTATCTTCTACAAAGTTAGAGGCATAGCAAAGTAAATTCAGAAAGTTTGGACTAACTTTTCACCTACAATCTTACATTTTTTGGTAGTTATCTAGGAAAGTAAATGCATTCCTCCAGAAACCTTATAGTTAGTTAGCATAACTAACTATTCATTCTATGGCTCAGGCATAGCCCCAAATGATCTTTTTTTTCTGAGAAATTTCATTTTCCATCAAGCAAAACAAAGAAAAAGAAGTTTTTGGCCCATTTGACAGAGGTATAATTGATACAGAAGTAGATAGTGCAGATTCAAATAATTAAGAGTGACAGCAGGTGGTCCAAGGATTCATTATGAGATCGCTGTCTCACATGGCATTTAAGAAACATTATTTTGATCATACCTTTCTTTAAATAATGTAGGGCATGTCATTCTTTCTCATAAGTGTCCCAGAAAGCAATTTTGCTCTAATGTGTTCCTGGAACAGAGATAGTATGGAACACAGCAGCTTGTTGTTGTGGCATATTTATGTTTGTTCATGACACACATTTTCCCCCTGATGACTGCTGTCATATCTGCTCAGTCTGGTAGTCAAAATAAGTCTTTAATTTTTTCCCTCTATGCACTGAACACTAATCCCAACTAGATAGAATCGAAGTGACTTTGTTTTCTTCATTCCACAGTAGTACAATCAAGCTATCTGACGATACATCCAGTCTCAGAAATGATTACTATTGTTAAAGATGTAAGAGACTGACAGAAGGCAAGCTTGACTTACCTAAGGTAAATTGTCTCTGGAGGGCTTAAGGTGGCTTTGAAAAAAAATAAGAACTTGCTTACAGAATCAGGAAAGCAAAAACTCCTCAGACAGTATGTTAGATGAGGTGCCATTTTACAAAGTCTCTCCTCTCTCCTCCCAGATTTTATTTGATTCACAAGTTGGCAAGAAAATCTGGCAAAGTCACCATTAAAGGTGGACAGGACAAAATTAGTAGATTCCTGTGAAGTCATGATGGCTTTAACACAATTTCCCAAGATCCTCCTCATGATAAATTACAGTGTTGTATATTTTAGCATGTACCAGTATCATTTATTATGGGGGCAGACTTTTCTCTAAATGTGGTACTTTTATGCCATTGTGTCTACCAAAATTAAGGGTATAAGAAGGAAGAAACATAAAGGATTTGAATTTAAACCTTTTTTGTCTTATTATTTTAATGCATGATATATGTAGAAAACTTGATAACATCAACCTCCCTCCCCTATTAAAAAAAGTGTTCTGTGAAGGCTCTTTAAGACCTTTGCTATAATTACACAAGATGGTTTTAATACAAAATTAAGGGTAGTGTGGACTACTCGTTTCCTGAGATTACAGCTTCAGAAAAGGTATATCTCAAAAGTGAACTTGAATGAAATATCAAAGAGGTCTGTTCTGATTACTGGAGGACAAGAGAGAGGGAGGGAAGGATGAGGGCCTCTATTACTTACAGGATCATTTTGAGATAAAGTTGGTTGTATTCAACCTGGAGAGGCTTGGGTTTATTTTCTTTTGAGTTCTTTCTAATCTTTTATGGCAATGTATTGGAACATGTGGGCATCTGGTGGTGTAGTGCATAGAGCACTGGGCCTAGAGTCATGAAGACTCATCTTCCTGAGTTCAAATCTGGATTCAGACTACTAGCTGAGTGACTCTGGGCAAGTCATTTAGCCCTATTTTCTTCAGTAAAATGAGCTGAAAAGGAAATGGCAAACTACTTCAGTATCTTTGCCAAGAAAACCCCAAATAGGCTCATGAAGAGTTGGAAACAACTGAACAATTGTTGATTTATTGGTGTGTTTTGTACATATATCTCTTTGAAAGAACTAAAATTGCTTTCTACTTGGGAAAGCAGAGCTCTTGGAATTCCTGGGAGAAGGAACTACCTGGTCTAGTTTGCTGCAATTTGATAGTTAAGTAAAATGTGGCCCTGGAATGCTGAAGCAGGCTCAATAAGTATCAAATACTGTATTACTTGGCTGCAGATTAGAAAAATGAATGCATTTGTTTCTGTTTGCACTGTTTTCCAGCTGAAAACCTCTCTTGTTAGCTGCCGACAATGTCACTTCCACATTTTCATGTGATGGGTTTCTACTGCTGCTTATTTTGAAACAGAGGTGATAATTAATCTTCCCACATTCAAGCACTGCAAACATATTTCCATTTCAAATGAGATAAGAACCAAGCTGAACCACCCACACTTACGTTTTAGATAGATTTGTAGCTCACATTGCAACTGGACTGAATTTTCTTCATGGCATTGGCAATACTAATGATGAGTTATAAGGTATTATTTTTAGTGGACAATCTCTCCACAATAGTGTGCTGACTCATCCTAAATTGGAAAGATAAAAGATATTGGGGGAATGGTTTAACATTGGTTGTCTTGTGTACTTTATGTTATTATTTTAAAAAAATTAAAGTTTAATAGTATCTTATTTTTTCCCAGTTATATGTTCAGAAAATTTTTAGTATTAATTTTTATTAGATTTGGAATTTCAAATTTTTCTTTCTTCCCTCCTCCCCTCTTCTGAAAATTGTAGGCAGTTTGATATAGTTTATACATATGCTATCATGTAAAAATATTTCCATATTAGTCACAGTTATGAAAGAAGAAACTTCAAAAGAAAAAAAATACATGAGAAAGAAAAAAGTAAATGAAAAAATATGCTTCAATCTTCATTCAGAGTCCATCGGTTCTTTATCTGGATATGGATAGCATTTTCCTTCATGGGTCCTTTGTACTAGTCTTGGATCATTGTGTTACTGAGAAGAGCTAAGTCATTCATAGCTGATCATCACATACTGTTGCTAATATTGTGTACAATATTTTCCTGGTCCTGGTCATTTCACTTTGCATCAGTTCATACAATTTTTCAAGGTTTTTCTGAAATCTGCCCATTCATCATTTCTTATTGCACAATAGTATTCCATTACATTCATATATGACAATTGGTCAGCCATTCCCCAATTGATGGGCATCTTCTCAATTTCCAATATTTTGCCACAACAAAAAGGGCTGCTATAAATATTTTTACACAAGTAGGTCCTATTCCCTTTTTTATGATCTCTTTGGGATACAGACCTCAAAGTGGTATTGCTGGATCAAAGGATATGCACAGTTTGGTTGCCTTTTAGGCGTAGTTCCAAATTGCTCTCCAGAATGGTTGGATCAGTTCACAATTGCATCAACAGTGCATCAGTGTTCCAATTTCCCACATCCTCTCCAACATTTATCATTTTCCTTTTTTGTCATATTAGCCAATCTGATAGGTGACAGGTATTTTTGCATTTCTCTAATCAAATGTGGTTTAGAACACTTCATTATATGGCTGTAGATAGCTTTGATTGGCTATTATGTTCCTTGGAGTTTTTATTTTAGGATCTCTTTCCTGAAGTGATTGTTGGATTCTTTCATTGCCTATTTTGCCCTTTGGTTCCAGGACATCAGGGAAGTTTTCTTTGAAGATTTTTTTTTTTTTTTTAGGCAGTTGGGGTTAAATGACTTGCCCAGCGTCACACAGCTAGTAAGTGTCAAGTGTTTGGTCTGAGGCTGGATTTGAACTCAGGTACTCCTGACTTCAGGGCCGGTGCTCTATCTGCTGTGCCATGTAGCTGCCCCAAAGATTTCTTGAAAGATGCTGTCCAGGTCCTCTTTTTGATTATGGCTTTCAAGCAGTCCAATGATTCTAATAAGTATCTTCTATATCTATTTTCCAGGTCACTTGTTTTTCTCATGAGGTATTTTACATTTTCTTCCACTTTTTCATTTTTTTCAATTTGTCTGATTGATTCTTTTTCAAAATTTATTTTTAAACTTTTATTTATTTATTCTTTACAAGTGAAGTCATCCACCTTTTCTTTTTTTAATAGTTGATTTATTTATTTTTAGTTTTCAACATTCACTTCCATAAGATTTTAAGTTTTAAATGTTCACCCTCTCCCTATTCTCCCCCTCTCCAATATGGTGTGCAATCTGATATAGGCTCTACTTATACATTCATATTAAACACATTTTCACATTAGTCATGATCTAAAACATACTTAGAACTAATGAGAAGAACCATGAGAAAGAAGATAAAACAACAAAAGAAAAGGAGAGCAAATAGTATGCTTCCATCTGCTTTCAGACTCCATAGTTCTTTCTCTGGATGTAAATAGCATTTTCAATCATGAGACTTTTGGAGATGTCTTAGATCCTTGCATTGCTGAGAAGAACTAAGTCTATCAAAGTCATTCATCACAAAATGTAGTTGTTACTGTATACAATGTTCTCCTGGTCTGCTCTTTACATTCAGCATCAGTTTGTATAAGTCTTTCTAAGTTTTTAAACAACATATTGTAGGATTATGATTCCTAATACACTCTGCTATCCACCTCCAGTTTATAGGAGAGTTCGTCCCATTCACATTCATAGTTTTGATTACTATCCATGTCTTTCTCTCCATCCTATTTTCCTTCTGTTTATGCTTTTCTCTCTCCTTTCACCTTTTCCCTCCTCACTAGAGTTTTGTTTCAACCTCCATCTCCCTCAGTCTGCCCTCCCTTCTATCAGCCCCCTCCCTTTTCTTCCTTTTTACCCTTACTACTTCTTCCCTCCCTTTTATCCACCTCCTCCCTTTTCCCCCTTTCCTCTCCTACTTCCCATAGGGTAGGTTAGATTTCTATACCTGATTATGGCTCTTTGAGCCAAATCTGATGAGAATAAGGTTCAAACAATACTCATCTCCTTCCCTTCTCTCCCTCTACTGTAATAGGTTTTTGTACATTTTCATGTGATGTAATTTACCCATTTCTGCCTCCTCCTTTCCTCTTCTCCCAGAACAATTCCTTTTCACCACTTAGTTAGATTTTTTACCATCACATCAAAGTCAACTTATACTCATGACCTCTGTCTATACATACCCCTTTTAAATGTCATAATAACAATACAGTTCTCAAGAGTTATGCGTGTCATCTTCCCTTGTAGGGAAGTAAATAGTTTTCTCTTATTAATAACATGTTTTTTTCTTTCCTGTTTACCTTTTTATGCCTTTCTTGAGTCTTGTATTTGAAGATCAAATTTTCTGTTGAGCTCTGATCTTTTCATCAGAAAAGTTTGGAAGTCCCATATTTCATCGACTATTCATCTCCTCCCTTAAAAATTATGCTCAATTTCACTAGATAGTGGATCCTTGGTTATAATCCAAGCTCCTTTGCCTTATGGAATATCATAGTTCATGCCTTCTGATCTATTAATATAGAAGCTGCAAGGTTCTCTGTAATCCTGACTGTGGTTCCATGATATTTAAATTGTTTCTTTCTGGTTGCTTGCATTATTTTTTCTTTGACCTGGTAATTTTGGAATTTGGCTACAATATTTCTTGGCATTTTCAATTTGGGATCTCTTTCAGGAGGTGATCAGTGATTCTTTTGATGACTATCTTACTTTCTAGTTCTAGGACCTCAGAGCAATTTTCCTTGATGATTTCCTGAAAGATGCTGTACAGGCTCTTTTTTATCATGGTTTTCAGGTAGACCAATAATTTTTTTTTCCTTGGTGAGGCAGTTGGGGTTAAGTGATTTGCCCAGAGTTACACAGCTAGTAAGTGTTATGTGTCTGAGGCTGGATTTGAACTCAGGTCCTCCTGACTCCAGGGTCAGTGCTCTAACCACTGTGCCACCTAGCTGTCCCTAGACCAATAATTTTTAATTTGTCTCTCCTGGATCTATTTTACAGATCAGTTGTTTTTGCCAGAGGTAGTTTACATTTTCTTCTATTTTTTTTCATTCTTTTGTTTCTGTTTGACTGATTTTTGATATCTTGATACACTTGTCCAATTCTATTTTAATTATTTTAATTAATTGTTTCCTTCTATTAGATTTTGTACTTCCTTTTCTTTTGGTCCATTTTATTTTTTTAAGGAGCTCTTCTCTTCAGTGAGTTTTTATGCCTCTTTTTCCATTTGGCCAATTCCACTTTTAAAGGAGTTGATTTCTTCAGTGTACTCCCCCCCCCAAAAAAAATTGTTCAATTGTATTTTTTAAGGACTTGTTTTCTTCATTGTACTTTTTGCCCAATTTTTTTGGCCAATTGTATTTTTTAAGGATTTATTTTCTACATTCAATTTTTGTTATTCTTTGCCCAACCTATTGACTCTCTCTTGCATACCTCTCATTTCTTTTCCCAATTTTTCTTCTACCTCTCTCATTGACTTTTAAAATCCTTCTTGAGCTTTTCCAAGAAGGCTTTTTAGGCTTGTGGCCAGTTCATATTCCCCTTTGAGGTTTGGATGTGGGTATATTGACAATGTTGTCTTCTTCTGAATTTGTGCTTTGATCTTCCCATTTCCATAATAAGAATCTATGATCATTTTCTGTTTGCTTTCTGCTCATGGTGTTTGCCTATATCTGGGTTTTTAAAGTTGAGCTCTCCTGCTGGAGCGTTGGTGGCACTGACCCAAACTTCTTGTGCTGGGAGCTTGGGACCTGGTCACTGCCTTTGTGTGCTTGGGCCTCAGGTGCTGGCAGCTGGAGGCTGTTGTGGTCTGGCAGCTTATCTGGTGCTGAGCTGGCATCAGCAACACTGGAGCTCTTGGGGTTGGAGTGGGGGGTCTGGCCCCTGGGGATGCCTGCTCACCTGGCTTCTTTAAAACACTTGAATGTTTGACTGTTGGAGGATGTCTGCTAGTCTGGAGTTGTCCTGAAGTCAGCACACATGGTGGTTTTCTGAGCTGGTGTTTACCGATTCCCCTGCCTGTGTTAAGGCAATCAGGGGTTTTGGTGTTGGTGCTTGCCTGCCCCATCACCCTGGGGCTCAGGATCTTCTCCTGGTTTGCTGAGGTGGGGCTTGTTGCTGGCTTGCTGGGATGCTTCCTGTCCTGTACTGCTCTCCCTTCCCCAGAGTAAGAGGGACCTTTCCTGTTACTCCCCCAAGCTTCCTGGGCTACAAGACTGCCACACCCTTTTTCTACTGGCTCAGCTGTTCCAGGATTTTTCCTGGGGTGATATTTTCTGGCCTTTCAGAGGTCAATAAGGGAGGGTGAGAATGACTTACTTCTTATTCCATCACCTTGGCTTCCTGAAGTCTCTAGCCATTCTTTAAAGCCCAATTCAAATGTTGTTTTATTGATTCTTGATGTCTCATAGAGTCATTAGCTTCCACTTGCCCAATTCTAACTTTTAAGGTATTTTCCGCAATTGGTTTTTATACTTCTTTTTCAAGTTGACCAATTGTATTTTTAAAGGAGTTGTTTTCTTCAGTCAATTTTTATATCTCCTTTTCCATCTGGCCAATTCTACTTTTTTAAGCAGTGGTTTTCTTTTTCCAGGCTGTTGACTCTTTTCCCACAATTCTTTTGCATCACTCTCATTTCTTTTCCCAGTTTTACTTTTATCTCTCTTATATGATTTTTAAACTTCTTTTTGAGCTCTTCCATGAGTTCTTTCTGGGCTTTAGACCACTTCTCATTTTTCCTTGGGGTATTCCCCATAGATGTTCTGACATTGTTGTTCTCTTCTGAGTTTTCATCTTGATTTCCCTGTCACCATAATAAATTTCTATGGTCAGATCTTTTTTTTTTTTTTTTGGCTCATTTTTTGGTGTTTTCCCTTTATTTTAAATTTGATCTCTCATCCCAGGGTGGAAGGGGCTCTGTTTCAGGCTTTTTGTGCCTCTGGCTGCAGGCCCCAGCTGTTTACCTGGTACTGAGTTTACATTGCCCTGAGGCCCAGGGGGAGCCCTCATTTTTGTGCTGTGGTGGGGGTGGGGTATGGTGAGGGTGGCTCATGCTGCTGGAGGCCATATGGTCCAGCAGTTTACCTGGTGTTGAGCTGGGGTCCCAGTTGTGGTGCCTGGCATATGCTGAAACCCAGTGGCTTTTTTCTGCATTTCCCTGGGGCTGCACTGAAGTACGTGGAGGTCTGGCCAGTGGAGAATGCCTCTTTGTGCCCTGTTTGCCCTGGGCTATACTGAAGAATGTGGTGGTTCTCAGAGCTGGAGTCCTCTGGTTCCTCTGGCTCTGCTAAGGCATATGGGGAGTCCTGGTGTTTGCCTGGTATGCCACATTGAGCCTTAGGATCTCCCACTGTTTTTCTGAGGTGGGGCTTGCTGCTAACTTGCTGGGATGCTTCCTGTCCTGGAATGCATTCACCTTTTGCCCAAGGGAGATGTACCTTTCTCGCCAATCCTCCAAGTCTCCTAGGCTAAAAGACTACTCCACATCATTTTTCGACTGGCGTCACTGTTCCAGGATTTTTTCTGGGACACTATTTTGTGGTTGTTTAGAGGTAAATATGGGAGAACTACATTGGTTTACTGCTTAGTCTTCCTTCTTTGCTCCTGAAAGTATAATTGTGTTGTTATTATTAATAAAACATCAATATACCTTGGATCTATGATTCTGTCAATGTTGGACCCCAATTTTCATTATTCTTACTCTTCTGATTTCCCTTGTTCTTATCTCCTTCTCCTCTATCTTTTCCTCCTCCTTTTCCTCTTCCTCCTTTTTCTTCTTTCATTTTCTTCTTCTTTTCTCCTGTACTACAAACATAACTCTCATATCCTAGATAACTCAACCACTAAACTACTGGAAAGAGAGCACCATAACACATGAAACTCTAACAATTGCCCTGAAAAAAAATATTGAATCCAAAAATTTAAGAAAAACATTTTAAATAGATATCACAACACCAAAACCTCACAACCTCTATACTATGTGAATAGAAACTTCTTAAAGTATAGAGACCTATTAGATCAAATTAAAACTATGGGAACAAGATAAAGTACACATCATTTTGTCTGCTATTGGAGTTACCATGAAGATACTTTCTGTGAGCTTATAGATGATAAGGTTAAATGCCAACATTCTTATTCATTTACAAAAAAACATTTGTCCATCTGCATAACAGTCTGACAAAAATTAAACATAAACTAAAAAGGAGAGTCTCTTGTCCTAGTACTGTGTCTGTATAAATGTCAAATAACATGTCTAAACAAGATGAGAAGAATAAAAATAACAACATCTAACATTTATATAGAGAATTCAGGTTTTCAAAGTGCTTTAGAACTTTATTTTATTTGACCCTTAAAACAATAGTGTGAGATTGGTGCCATTATTATTTACAGCTTACGGAGAGCTTAGGTGAGTTTACCATCATTGCATTAGTATCAAAGGCAGGATTTGAACTCAGGTATTTTATTTCCGAATTTCACTGTCCACTCTGTTACACTGCCACTCATAATTAACTTTATTGGTAGTAAATAAAAATGACTTAAATTTGTATAGTATTTTATGGTTTACACAGTTTTTTTTTCCTTCCTAATAAACCAGTGAAGCAGATAGTGAAATGTTACTATCTCTTTCTTATATAAGAAAACAACTGGGGCACACCTAGTAAGTATCCAAGCCAGGACACGAAGCCAGATCTTTTAGATGTTAAACACAGTGCTTTTTTCATTCTTCTATGATGTAGGATTTTGCCACGTTCCTCTTGCTGGACCTTCAGAGTTATGTGCTTTCAAAAGGCTACTGTTTGGTGTTGGTCTTAAAGGGAGTTGTTAGATTCTTTCTGGACTATGCTTTTTCCATTATTAATGGGTATCATGTTACTTGCTGCCAGTTGTTAAGCATGGTAATACCACTAGATACTAAGAACACAAAGATAATCAATGGTAGAGCTCCCATCTCAAAGGGATTTAAGTTAACTGTTAGGAGAAGACATTCATAAAAAGCTCTAACATAAAATAGGATATAACAATTTCATGGGAGATATTCAAGGGAGAAATATGACAGATTTGGGTACAGAACCAAATCTGTCATATTTTGCCTTTGAACATTTTCTATCTTTTCTACCTCATGTTAGTAAAAGAGACAGGGAAAGACTTGGGTGGGTCTTGAAGAAAGAGAAGTATTTTGTCAGGTGAAGTCAAGGAAAGAGTCTATTTCAGGCATGACGAATAAATATAAAGGCCAAAAAGAAGGAAGGATAGAATTGGGAAATGGCTAATGGTTCGTTTCAACTGGAAAGTAGAGTATATGAAAGTAAATAGTGTAAAATAATCCTGGAAAGGTAAGTTGGAGTCATTTTGGAGAGAGTATAATACTAAATAGTTTGCCTTTTATCCTGTTTGTGATTGTTAAAAAAACAAAAACAAAAAACTAAAGGATTTTATGCAGAGGAATGATGTGATCAAATGTGTGCATTAAGAAGATTACTTTGGCAAAGGTAGATATAAAGGAAGAATAAGAGAGGCATGAGATTGATTCATCCATTCATCCATCAATCAATCAGATTGATTCAGGGAGATATGGCAAAGGGTGATGAGAGCCTGAATTAGAATCACTTAAGAACAAATGGAAAGGGGAGAATGTATATGATAGATGATAGAAAAGTAGAATCAATAGGATGTAGTAAAAGATTCAATTCAGTTGGGAGATAAGGGAGGGAAAGTCAAAGGCAGTGTCTAAGTTTAGAGGCTGGGTGACTGATAGAATAGTGATATTGTCCATAGTACAGTAAAATGAGTACTGTATTTGGAGTCAAAGGGCATGGGCTTAGCTCCTGATTCTGACCTTGGGCAACCACTCTACTTCTTAGGACCTCAGTCTCTTTCTCTTTAAATGAGGTGGTAAGGCTAGATGGCCTCTCAGGTCTCTTCTAACACTAGATCTACGATCCCATGATCTTATGAACCTCATTTTTTGCTTCAGTAGATCCAGGATCTCATAAATATGACCATTCCTTTCAATGATACAGATTTCAATCTACTCTTTCCTCTCCCACAAGATTCCTGTCATATTTTTGTTCATGCCTTCCCACAAATGTTCCATCAGTTATTTACTTAATAGGCCTTTATAAATGATTCAAGGCTTGGCCTATTATCCTATTCACTCTTTTTTAATGACTTGCTCAGTTCTTTTTCCTTCATATATTTCCTGGAATCACTTCCTTTAAGATATCAGAAGCAATGTAGAACAGTGAATACAATGCACGTCTTATATGGAGAGAGATCACAATTCACTCACACCTCTGACACTTGCAAGTATGACCCTAGGAAAGTCAAGGAAATCCCTGGGACTTGGTTACTAAAGGAATCACATTCTGGAGAGAGAAAGATAGAGTTATCATGCTGATGAAATCACTTATGTTTATATTGCTTTATGGTCACTTGTTATATGGCTATTTTTCTGTGATATTGTGCTATACACTATTTAGGCTTATCAGTCTTTCCATTTCCTTTGGTGCTATCTTTATCAAAATAGATTGAGGAAGTTTGAGGGGGAAGATGATGAATTCGGTTTTAACAGGTTAATTTTGAAGTATTGGTAGGACATCCAGGTAGAAATTTCTGGAAAGCAGTTGGAAATGTAGGGCTGGTACTCAAGTGAAAGATTAGACTTAGAAAATAAAAGGTTATAAGTATAATTTTCAGAGAGGTTTTAAATGAAACCCTGACATTACCAGGGCAAAGAACATAATGGGAATCAAGACAGATTGCTAGGTTTGAGAGCATAAAGGGAAAAGAGAAAAGGCTCAGTGGAATAGACTTGGAGAATGCTTGTGAGAGGCAATAGGGAAAGAAATTCTAGTAAGGGATTGTAAGATGGAATTACGGTTAGGAGTTTTCTACAATTTAGAGGCCTATTTACCTGATACTGAAAGGTTAGGTGACTTGCCAAAGGTTGCACAAGCATTATATGTCAAAAGGGAGATTTGAACTTAGTCATTCATGATTTGAGGATGGAACTCTATAAATCTAACCAAGTTACCTCTCAATGTGATATTTAATTAAAAATTACTGAACTTACGTAGAGGGAAAAGAGTAAAGAATAGAACTTTGTAGAATAGCCACGTTTAAGGGGAAGAGAAGAAATCATCAAAGGGCAGAGAGGGAAGAAAGGAAAGGTCAAGAATTCAGGAAGAGTAGGTGAGAAAAATGTAAGTTTCAAAATGAGGAAGGAAGAGAATATAAGAGAAGGGAATGAGAGATGAGGAGTGGTAAGAGAAGAATCATTTATGCATGGTTGTGCAATTAATCAAACAAGTTTTTATTTAGCCCCCGTTTTGTGCCAGGCACTGTGTTCTGTAACTGGAGGTACAAATACAAAAGTGAAATAGTCACTGCCTTCAAAATTTGAGAGAAGCCACATCTACACATAGATTGTATACACACTTTGTATATACAAAGTATACATAAAATAAGTAAAAAGTAATTTTGTGGGACTTGGGAGAAACTAGCAATTGGGATAATCATGAAAAAAACACTTATGCAGTAGTTGGTATTTGAGCTATGCTTTGAAGGAAACTAGGGATTCTTCGAGGCAGAAATGAAGAGGGAGTTATTGAAGGTATGAGGACCAGTTTGCACCAGTTTGCACTCTACTTTCTATAACCCATGTAGCCTATACAGTGCCACAGAAGTCATCAAAAAGAGTTATGGAAAGTAGAGTGAATAGAATTTTGCCAATCGATCAATTAATCAATCAAGAAAGATGTATCAAATACCTACAAAGTATCAGGCATGGTGCCAAGCACTTGTTATGCAAAAACAAAAATAAAACAGTTGCTGACTTCAGGTAGCTTCTATTATGTCAATAACATAAAATCCCTCTGTGAAAGATCTAGATAGGCATAGGGAACCCACAGCCTCAAGGACACATGTGGCTCTCGAGGTCCTCAAGTGCAGCCCTTTGAATGAATCCAGACTTCATAGAATAAATCCCCACTGAATCCAAATTTTACTGAACAAATCCCCTTAATAAAAAAGATTTGTTCTGTGAAATTTGGATTCAGTTAAAGGGATGCACTTGAGGACCTCGAGGGCCACATGTTACTTCAAGGCCACAGGTTCTCCACCTCTGGTCTAGGAGGATGAACATTCAGAAATAATTTCAATACATGTGAGAGGTCAAGTCATAGGAATAGAATTTTTAAGCACTGACTATGTGGGAAACAATTGTGGTAGGTGATGGTGGTCAAATAATGAAAAAAAATTATACAGTTCCAGATCTTAAAATCTATGTAGAGCAAATGTAAGTAATTATGAATCAAATTAATATGATGAGAGAAAAGATAAAAGCTAAGAAAAGACATTTGATTTTAGATTTGGTGAGAAGGCATAACATGACTATCTAGAGAGCAGTTTCATCAAAATGGGCATGATAGATGATTGAACAAGTTGTTCAAACATATTTTGATAAATAAATAACATGTCTTAAATTGCACGTTAGCTACTTAAGTATTATAAACAAATAAGTGACATAATGAAATGCAACCTGTGATCTAGGAATTTGGAGACCTGGTTTCTACAATTTCATATTCAGCCATTACTCTAGATGCTACCAATCTCTTGATGTTTGAATTTGGCTAAGTCATTTCACCTCCAAATGGTTTTCCTCATATGTAAAATGAAGGGGTTGAACTACATGATATCTAAGTTCCCTCCAAACAGTAAAATACTAAGATGCTAGATTTTTCTTATTTGTTTCTATTTACATAGTCATATGAAGTCATCTCTCATGCTTAGACTCTATTCTAAGGATGGAAGTCAACAATGTTAAATACTGCTGAAAGAATGAGGAAGATAAAAGCCAGCCAATCATTGATTGGATATGAGTCAGACATAGGAGTGGAATTTTTAAAGATCTACTATGTTCATGGCTCTGTGTTAAGTGACAGGCAAAATTTAGTAGTAGCAATTGGGGTAATCATGAAAGAACTAATGTAGAAAGTGGTGTTTTAGCTGAATTTTCATAGAAACTGTAGATTCTAAGAGGCTGAGGTCAGCATGGAGTATGTTACAGGCATGGGGGAGATTCTATGCAAAACTTATATAGGATTTAAGCACCTACTATATGAAAGGCATTATGACAGGTTATGGGGAGTGATCTAGCACTAGCAATGGGAGATATCATGAAAGAACATAATTAAAACTCCTATGACATAGTTGCCTTTATCCTCAAGACAACTCCATTGTTGTCTGGTTATAATCATATACACTTTCCACTGTCTATGATTTTCTACCCTAGGCATTTCCAAAAAAAGACATCACCTTCACTCCCTCCTACCCTATCTGTTCTCACTCAGTTTCTTCTGGTACAGTTCTATTAAATTACATTTATTTAATTAAAAAAATTGACTCATATTTCGCCTTCAGAAAATGTTCACTATCTTTTGATACAGCTATCTTTCTTGGTTTCATCCTGGAGAAGCAGCATGGTATTTGTAAATGAGATTCTTGCTTTGTTGACAAGTGGCAACAGTACTAAATGAAAGTTATTGACCATTGGTGTATATCCTTAGCCATAGCCATCTCCCTTACAAATGGAGTGCTCCTAAGCTACTTTAAAAAATAACAAATAAAACTAAGGTCTCAACTATATACCCCTGTAAGCTCCAAATAGATACATAACCTAGATATAAAAGGCCGTATAACAAAGAAATTAGGAGAGCAGAGAAAAAAATGCTTTGTGCTTCAATGCATAGAAGGAGAGTTCGTGATCAGGCAAAGGATAGAGATGATCACAGAATATAAAATAGACAATTTTGATTAAATAAAATTGAAAAACAAATTGCTCAGACAATAGTAACTAAGTTAAATTAGAAGGGAAACAGTTGCCTGGGGAGAGACGGGGAATCCTTGCAGCAAATTTCTCTGATAAAGTTTCATTTCCGAGATATATAAGGAACTGATAAAGATAGATATAAAAAGGCAATCATTACTGAAGAGCTAAATGGTTAAACAGTATGAGCAGGCAGTTCACAAAGGAAGAAATCCAAGTGTTCAATAACTGTGCACAAAATCACTATAGATTAGAGAAACATAAATTAAAACAACTCTAAAGTTCCATCTCATACCTATCAGATAAACAAATGTGACCTAAATAATGTCTTTATTTTCAGATGGACAGTGAGAAAATACATATCGGTGCAATGTTGGTGGAGTGGTGAATTGATACAACTTTTTTAGAAAGCATTTTTGAGCCATGCCCCCAAATTCACCGAAGTTTATAAACCTTTTGACCCAATAACACTACAATGAGGCCTCACTACAATGAGAAGAGATCAAAGACAAGAAAAAGACCCATGTAAGCAAAAACTATTTCTGGCTGTTATTATTGCAGCAAATAATTGGAAATAAAGGGGGTGCTTATCAGTTTGAGAATAGCTTGCCAAATTATGATATATGAATATAATGACATAGTAATCATACTATAAGAATAATGGAAGGTACTATTTTAGAGAAACCTGTGAAGGTTTGTATAAACTGATGCAGAGTGAAGTGAGCAGAACCAGGAGAATATTTTATCCAGTAATAACATTGTAAAAAAATACCATTTGGAAAGACTTAAGAACTCTAATCAATGCAATGACTAACCACGATTCCATAGGACCTATGAAATAGGGAACCAATGATGAGCAGGACAGCTTTGAAAGTAACATGTTGAATTTATTATATATTTTCAAAATCTGTATATGATTATGTACTTTAAAAATCTGCATTGTCAATCTTTTTGTTGTTGTTGTAGTTTTGCTCTTACATATTTATTTTTTTCTGTTCCATTAAATTCAGAATACAAAAATAAAGAAAAAAGAAAAATAAACAAGAATCCTATATGTTAAGTTGGCATCAAGTATAAGGATGAGAGATCCATGGTCATCGGCTGCCATAAACAGATAACTTTTTCAAAGCTAACCTAAGCACTTACATTTATAAATCATTTAAAGTTTGTAGGGCGTTTCACTTTATTATCTCACATCAAGTCTGTGAGATTGGAGCTATTTAGTTAATCAGCCAATAAACATTTATTGTGCTTCTTTTATGTGCCAGGCACTGTGTTATGTGCTGGATACAAAAAGAAGAAAAAACCAGTCCCTCCTTCAAGGAGCTCACAATCTAATAGATATCACACTTTACAGATGAGGAAACTGAGGATGAGAAAGGTTAAGTGAAATTAGCTACTGTGTAGTGGATGCATGAATCCTTTTTTTTTTTTATTTTGAGGTCTATTATAATAAAAACCTGAAGAACTCACAGTTTGTACTGAGAGAATATACACATAGAGAAACACTCCTATGACTTCTGTCACTTTTGTATTACTTTAAAGTCCTTCCCTATTGCTACTCATAAGGTTGAAGTTAGGCCAGCTGGACTTCCTTCAGGAGCAGATATCAGAAGAGATAATACTGAAAGTAGGCCATTCCTTTTCCTAGAATAGATATGATTATTTTCTGTATCTGAGTGACTAAGTCTGATGACAACATGGGATCCTTTCTGCTAGTGCTTTTACACTCTTTGTGACAACTCATTGGATATGGCTATGCTCTGCAAGTTTGGGAGATGAAAGAAGTTTTCTATCCTCAGGGACCTGTTTAGTTGAAAAGATCTGCATATCTGTGTTGGTGCAATATCCTGAACCTGCCATGTAACTAATTACCTTTGTGACTTTGGGCAAATAACTCACCTCTTTGGACTTCAGTTTCTTTATCTGTAAAATAAGGGTGCTGGACTAGTTTAGGCACCACGTCCCACCTGACTCTAAATCTCTGACCCTGTGATCCTACAATCATTTCCTTCATTATTTCAAACACCACTGGCTAGTCAAAAAGGATCAACAGGGACATCTAGCTGTTGTCCATGACATTGAGCAGGTCATCTTGATATTTAATTTTTTTTATAACTCTTGTCATAAATTCTGCTGAATAGCTATTATGTGTTTCCTTCTCCTTAAATGTTGCACAGTGTTGGAATATTGTGCAAACATAAGAGACAGAAGTGAGAGGAAGAAGGAAAAATAACAAAAGGTTAATTTGGTTATTAATTTCCTTTATAAGAATACTGGGCAAAAAAAGCTTATTTGCCAACGCTGACGTCCATTAACAATAGCACTATAACTGTGAATGTTTTTAATGTTTAGAATTATTCTTAATGAGTAAATTTTTATATCTGAAATGCAAAAATTAATAAATAATATGTTTAATTTCAAAATACAGGTCCCAATTAGTCTCAATAAGTCTCAATTAGTGCAAATAATGGGTACCATGAAGTGTTTCAAATTTGTATTGTTTAAAGTTGTAATCATGTGCAATTTGGTAATTGGTGCCATTCTAATGGGGATATATAGTATGAATATGAATAATATGACCATTTCACAAGATTCATTATCCATACTAATATAGATCTCACTACAGTTTGACACATAATTCCAAACTACATTACCTAAACCCCATAGCAGAAAAACTGGCAAAGAATGAAGGTCTGGATTAGGATTGCTGCTCCATTACTGTGTCATTTCTTCTAATAGAGACCCTAAGAGGTTAGTAAAAGTAATTTAAAGACTTGACCCTTTTAGTTTCCTTTAATAGGGTCAGTTATGACTCTTCAATGACTCACAATGGTACCTATTGCTATTGACAACCAGAGTTGTCTTCCAAGGGAGATTTGCTTACTTCAATATTTATGGATCAGTAATGTAGCCAATATATGTATTCCCACAACCTTTGTATATGGTAACCTTTCTATAGCTTAGTACACAGTCTTTGAGAATTTTTGCACCTGGAATATGGTCAACCTATGACCAAATTGGCAAAAAACCTTGCTAAAATCAGATAAGTTGTTCCTCTGATGACTGGTATGTTCCATAACTCACCTATAAGACTTTCCAGTTTGCTAGGAACTATCAGAAATTATGCTTCACAGGCACAGCTTTTGAGAACCAGCATCACTTTTACATCAGTATAAGACTTTAGAGAAGGACATTATCATAATTATTTTCAATGACAATACAATCATAACTATCATTTTTATAGCCATTTAATGTTTACAAGAGATTTTGCAAATATTATCTCATTTTATCTTCATAACAATCCTGGGAGGTAGGTGCTATTATCATCTCCATTTTTCAAATGAGGAAACTGAGGCAATCTGATAAAGATTAGTTCTTCTGAATAATATTTTTAAATGCATAAAATAAAATAAGATTACAAAGGAAACTGATATATTAAAATAGATCAATCAAAAACATATTTTAATAAGTTCATAAACCCCAGGTTTTCAAAAACCCCTGCCCTAAAGACAAACAGTGCTGTATAATAAATAGGATTTCTTGAATTTAGAAAGACTTGATACAGATTCTGCCAACGATCTTTACAGAATTATCAGCAAGTCATTTATCTTTTTAGTGTCCTTGAGCAGCAAATCTTTTAGAATTTATGTTAAAGGGAGAGAGACCTATATGTAGAAAAAAAATGTTTAGAGAAACTTTTTTTTGGTGGTGGCAAAAAATTTGGAAATTGAGGGGATGTCTGTCAACTGGGGAATGGTTGAAGTTGTGTTATATGACTGAGATGAAATACTATTTTGCTATAAAAAGCAAGGAAGGAGATGATTTCAGAAAAAAACTGGAAAGATTTATATGAACTGAGGCAAATTGAAATGAGCAGAACCAGGAAAACGTTGTACATAGTAACATATATTGCAATGAAAATCGACTGTGAAAAACTTAGCTACTCTAACCAGCACAATGATCCAAGACAATTCCAAAAGAATTATGATAAAAAATGCTGTTCATCTCCAGAGAGAGAAGTAATGAATTGTAAGTGCAAATTGAAGCATAATTTTTTCACTTTATTTTTCTTGCTTTTTGTAACATGGCTAATATGAAAATATGTTTTGTATTACTTCATATGAATAAGAGGTATCATATTGGTTGCCTTCTCAATGCTTGGGAAGGGGATTGAGGGAGGAAGAGAATTTAGAACTCAAACTTTAAAAAATGAATGTTTAAAAAATTAAAAAGAGTCTGTTATAGATGACTTGTTCTTCTACAATTTTCATACTAAGAGACCTCTACAATGTCGAAATCATAGGTTTAGGAACTTCACCTCTTCATTCCTTCCAAAAAAAAAGGTCCTAAAATGTATAGGAGGGAAAATGAATAAATACTGTAATCAGTAGATGGGAAAGAATTTTAAATTTCTTCATTTTCTCCCTATGCTATTTATAGCCCATTTCTATGTATAAATGGGTAATACTGTCATTTAGTGGCTTTTGTTATGGAACAAAAAAAATTAAAATGTTCCCCTGTGGTAGAAAAAAATCATACTGACTAATTTTGTCCATTTTGGGGACTTTTCAACTCAAACTCTGTACAATATATAAACCTTTGCAAATGATACACAGACAAAATGGAAGCAGTGAGTATCAATTTCATTTGTCTTTGGAACCAGTTCATATATTAATTTGCTACTAGAGTTTGTAAAGATCAGTTTGAGATTCTTAATTTACAGTATTTGTTTACAAATACATAAGGAAACAATAAATGCTTCAAACACCATCTGCCTGTATTTTCCCTGAAGGGTTTTGCATATTTTCAGCAAGAAATGAGTCTAAATATCTTGCAATTTTCTCCAAAATGTTTCATAATTTCACAGCGGCCCTGCTAATGAAGTACAGTATGTGCCCTTATAATAAGCCAAAATGATTCCAAATTGTAGACAGCACCCCTAATATTGTGAAAACATAGCAGGAACTGTCTGGTGAATAAGAGTGTTGTTTGAGAGGAAAAGGAAGGCTGAAGGGAAATTTCATTTTGAGAGTAGAATGAAAAGGCCATTTTTGTACCCCTAGTAAAGATTGGGTTCAGGTATCTCAGAAACCTGGAAAATTAATCTGGCAGGCCTAGAAATATTAACTATGTGCATGTTGAGATATGACAGTTATTGAGGAAAAAGATAACTGATCATTTCTTCATATAGGTGAATGTCAACGATGAAAATCAGTATCATCTCAGATATGCAAATACTGCCTTTGGACACCTGAAGAAAAGAATGCTTGAGAACCACAAAATTAAATCTGAAATTAATTTCCTGGTTTGACACAGTCATACTTTCTGACTATCTTTGTAAAGTAGAAGCATAGCTGATAAAGGAGAGGGATTTTAAGATGCTGTGAATGTAGTGCCAAAGAATCAGAAATACTAGGCTTAGGAAGGATTTTTTTTGAGACTAGATCTTCCCATTTTGTTCAATCTTTTAGTACAAGATGGGACTGATTTCAATATTAATTGGTTTAGAAGCTTTAACATATCTGTTTTATTTTTCTTGGTTGGGCCAGTTTGCCTTTCAATCACACAGCCTGGTGGCCCTCTGCTTCCTTGGGCTCACCTTATTGGCTCCCAGAAGTACAGACACCCAATGAGTCTTAGCTCTACTATAGTTCAGAACTCTCAAACTCAAGTAATACATCAGATTCAGCTTCCCAAGAAGCAGGGAGTACAAGTGTGTACCACCAGAATCAGCCTGGGCAAGGAATTTAGAGGCTATTCTGACCTTCCTTACCAATTAATAAACCCTCTCTACCCCATATTTGAAAAATTCCTAGGATTATAACTTGCCAAAGGGCTAAGAGTGGACATTGGGTTCCATGAAGGGTAGATTTGCCTGGAAGAAATTTTATAAGGGAACATTATTATAAATATAAGGGCTTAAGCTGACTGAAAGTCTTAGTCCCAAGAGAATAATGTTCTTACCAGTAGATAGAAACATATCTTAGATATCAATGTTATTCAGGAAAGAAAAAAAACTTATCCAAATGAGGAGGACAAACATAAAGATGTAATTTTTCTCCATGAAAAGTGTTAATTTACACTATTATTATAAAGCCATAATGAATAAGTACCAATTGCATTGGGTGGGATATTTGATATTCAATAGCAAATATTTCTTAAAATGCCTGCCATTTACAGGATACTGAAATAGGGCTATTATGATAAAAAGACAAAAATAATTTGAGGACTCTAAACTATTGGGGAAATACAACATGCACAAATAAGTAAAGACAAAGTATGTAGAAAGTACTGCAAAGCAAGTTGAGGATGGAGAAAATTATAATTACTGAGAGAGTGAACCAGGAAAGACCTCAGGTCTAACTGTGTGACTCTCCTACTCAATAACCTCCGTTGACTTCCTCTAGCTTTATATCTTACCTATTACTTGGTTTAATTTTTTTTCAATCTGGTTCCAATCTACCTTCCCATAACTATTACACAATACTCTTGCTGTACTGTGCAATCTAAGTATGTTGGCCTTTTTGTTGTTCCTCATACATAACACTACATCTCCATCTCTATGCTTTTGCACTGGATGTCCTCATGTCTGGAATATACATTCTCTGCACCTCTGCCTCTTAGAATCCCTTCCATCTTTCACAATTCACCTTGAGTACAACCTGCTACATGAAGCTTTTTGTGATGCAGAGACAGCTGGTGGTACCATGTATGGAGTGCTAGACCTGGAATCAGGAAAACCTGAGTTAAAATTCAACCCCAGATACTTAATTGCTATATGATCTGCTTAACCTCTGTTTGCCTCAGTTTTCTCATCTGTAAAATGGGGATAATAGTATCTACTGTGAAGGATTGTTATGAGGATTAGATGAGATAATATTTGTAAAAAGTGTTTAGCACAGTGCCTGACACATAGTAGCCACTACATACATTCTTATTCTCTTCCTTTTCCTCTTCCCTGTTCTACCCTCACTCCCAGCTGCTAGTATCCTCTCTACAAATTACTTTGTCCTTATTTTGTATAAATTGTGCCTATATTTATATTAATACATGTTGCCTTTCCTGATAGAATGTAAACTCTTTGAAGGCAGGAATGATTTCACTTTTGTCTTTGTACATAGCACCTAGCACCTAGCACCTAGCACAGTGCTTGGAATCAAGTAAGTGCTCAATAAATTGTTGGTCTATTGATTGATAGTTGTTTCAAATATTTAAAGAGATGGTATGTGGAAGAAAAATTATACTATTTTTTCTGCTTTGACCAAGATGATAAAATTAAGAGCCTCAGGAAAAAGTTTCAAAAACGAAGATGTAGGTTTGATGTAAGGAAAAAAAAATCCCTAATGATAGAGCTATCCCAAAATGGAATTGGCCACCAAAGCAGGATTACACTTAGCAGATGCTTGATTTTTATTGATTGGTTAATGGGTTAGTTTGCACTAGAGAGTATTAAGCTACCAGCTCTTACTTTTCAGGGTATTCTTCTCCACCTAAGAGTTGGACTAGACAATTTATAAGGCAGTTTACAAATTTGGCATCTGAGATTCCATGATTTTCTAAAGGGGAACAAAAACCCCAAATTCCCCAACATTCCAAGCATAATGGAGACTATTTAGAGAAGTTCCAGGACATAACATGGCCATGCCACATGGAAGTAGAATAACTTGGTGAGTAAGACAACACTGTGATAGCTTAAGTCCTAGTAATTAAGTCATGATCATGGAACAATCAAAATAACAAGTGAAAAATCAAAAGCCAACATCATATGAAGAAAGACTAGCAACAAAAGCTGATGGTTTCAGATTAGCTAGCTTAGTTATTCATTATCACCAAAGCAGATAATGGGGAAAATCATGTTCACATCCAGTTGTTGGGAATTAGCACAACTATCTTGAGGGATGTATCTTCCCAAAGCTTTATAATCCAGTACCCATCCTGAGCTTATACAAAATAAGGTTCCTCACTACTTCAAAAGGTTCCTTGCTAGTTTAAATTACTAAATATAAAGCAGTAAAAACATAAATGTGAATTTTACTCATTTCTAAGATTATTTTCTTCTAGGCAACAACATAAAATTTGTTTTTCCCTTCTTTTTATTAATTTATTTTAAACAAATATTAAAACTTAATTACACAATGAGGAAAAAAAAAGAAACATATTATAAACTTAAGTACAAAATAAGAAAAGGAAAAAAAATCCATGTTCACAACAGAATGTAAGAAAGGATTCAAAATATATCGCAATAAATTTCCATTTCAAGAAAGCCTATATAATAAATACTACACATTATGTTCAGAGCTGTCCATTTTTTCTTTGCTGCCTTGAAAGTTCTCTTTTGTTTTTTGCTGTGCACTTTTCACTTTGTTCTTTCTTCCCCCCAGAAGGTTAAAATTAAGCACACATACACACACATATATAGATGTATACACATAATATGTATACACACATACATAAATGCACATAATTCTTACATATATACACATGCATATATAAATATATACATGCATGCACACCTACATACATACACTTTCACACATATATACTTAGATATCTATACTCATACTCATATACAGACATATACATTCATATGCCTCTATGTAAGACCATACTATATTTAATTGTTCTCAGTGAGAGTGGGTATTATCTTCCTTCATGAGTCCAAATCTTTCCATATTTTTCTAAGCCCACTAACTTATCATTTCCTACACCACAGCAATATTCCAACCTCATACTGTCTAGTTATTTTAAATAGTCTAAAACAATATTGATTAATATGACTGAGATATAATGTAATTTCCTTATTTTTTCTCTTTTGATTAAATCTGTTTTAACTTTAACTTTGTCTGAGATCATGATTATTACCCCTGCTTTTTTCCCAGTAAATTCTACTCCTGATTTTTATCTATGTTTGTGTATATATCTTATTTCCTATCCCTCCTGACTCCTCTACTTTACTTCTACACACTACCTTGTCCTCCTATTACTTGACCTACCCACCCAAAGATATGTCCCTTATCATCCCTGTCCATGTTTTCCCCTTGCCCTCTTGTTTATATCTGAATTTAGAAGACTTTTGTAGCCTTCCAAATATATGTGTGTGTGTGTATGTATATATATATATGGATATATGGATATATATGGATATATATATATATATATGTCATTCCCTCTCCTTATCCCATTCCTGTTAATCTAGACACCCTTCTATACCATCACCTTATCTTATTCCCTCACCCTCTTTCCCTCCCTTATCTTCCCCTCCCTGCCTATTCCCTCAGCCTTTTATTTCTTTCTGAATTTAAAAGTCTTTTATACCCTTCTAGAAATATATGTATTGTCCCCTCTTTAACCCATTCCTGATGAGATTAAAGTTCCAAAACTACCAGCCTTCCTCCCCCACCTAATTCTTCTGTGTTAGTTCTTCCTCTCATGCCTCATTTTTATAAGATTAATTACTCTTTTTACTTTTTCCCAGATAGTATCACTTTTTAGAATCACATCATACTTAACTATACCCCAATCATTCTTTTGAACTACCCAATTACTAATTATAATCATAGACATATGGTTTACATTTCTTCATATATACAGTAAACAATCTAACCTTATTGAGTCCCTTGTAATTAGTCTTTAATGTTTACCTTATATTTCTCTTGGATCTTGTATGTTAAATTTTCTATTGACTTTGGGTCTTTTTGCAATAAAATCCTGAAAGTCTGGCAATTCATTGAATGTCCATTTTTTTTTTTTTTTTACATTCAGGATTCTGCTTATCTTTGCTGGGTATGATATTTTTGGCCACAACCCCAGTTCTTTTGCTATTTGATATATAGTGTTCTAAGATCTGTGGTCTTTTAGTGTCAACAATGGTAGGTCTTATGTGATTCTAATTTGTGGCACTGCCATATTTGAATTTTTTTTTATTATTTCTCATATTTTCTCCTTGAGCTGGGGGTTTTGAAATTAGCTATGACATTCCTATAAGTTTTCCTTGTAGGATCTCTCTCAGGTCATGATTGGTAGATTTTTTCTATTTCTACTTTCCCCTCTTGTTCTAATACTTCAAGACAATTTTCTTTAATTATTTCTTGCATTATTATATCAAGATTCTTTTTTTTTTGATCTTAGCTTTCAGGTAGTCCAGTTATATTCTTATGTTTTCTTGATCTATTCTCCAGATCAGTTGTTTTTCTTATGAGATGTTTCACATTCTCTTCTATTTTTTCATTCTTTATATTTTATATTATTATTTCTTGGTCTCTTATAACTTTCTTGGTTTCCCCTTGCCCAATTCTAATTTTTGAAGCTTTTTTTTTCTGGTGAGGCAATTGGGGTTAAGTGACTTGCCCAGAGTTATGTATCTGAGGCTGGATTTGAACTCAGGTCCTCCTGACTTCAGGGCCGATGCTCTATTCACTGTGCCACCTGGCTGCCCCCCCGTTCTAATTTTCAAGGAGTCATTTTCTTCATTAAGATTCTGGATCTTCTTTTCTAATTGATTGACTTTCTTTTCGTAATTTTCTTGTTTTTCTTGAATTGTTCTTTTTTAAAATTTTTTTCTTTAATCTCTCATTTGATATTTAAAGACTTTTTTACATTCTTCTATGAATTCTTTTTGGGCAGGCGACCATTTGACATTACTCTTTGGGGCAGGAGAGGCTTTTTATTGCTTCTGCATTCTCTTGTGAAGATCAACCCTGGTCTTCTCTATTCCCATACTAATTTTCTGTGGTTATATTCTGTATAAAATCCCCCCTAGTCCTGGAGTGTGGTATATGGTGCCTGTGGCCTCAGATCTGCCTTCAGTTCTCCCCTCTGGCCTGAGTGCCCACAGCTAGTGTTGTCCCTGCCTTGCTGCTTCTGCACTCACTGGGTGCATGCTGGTTCCTTCTCACCTTGGGCCATGTCTCCACAGCACAACTGGGGCTGGTGTTCCTTAAGGCCTGACTTTCCACATCATACAAGAGGTGAAAATTCCTGTGGCTGAGGTTGAGGCTACCTCCTAACCTAGCTAGCACCAGGGCTTGTTGCTTGCTGTTTCAGAGGAACCAGCCTGGAGGTATTTACACTTCACAGGGACCAAGCTTCAGTCCTTCTCCTGTTGTCCCTGGAGGCCCACTGTTCTGCCCCGTATGTTGTTTATTTTTAATCACTCTATATTTGCCTTGAGATGCTATTTTGTCTTGTTTGTGGGGGAAATATGGAGAGCTTGGAATTTTCTGACCTACTCCACCATCTTCCTAGGATCTTCTCCCTGTATTTCCTCTTGACAGGATCTCTCTTGATGGGAAAATATTTGCCCACTGTGTTATGAGTCTATAGTTGTAGTAATGTTCTTGTCATTTCCAAAACTCATTCCAAATTTCAAATAAAAAATTAAGTATATGGCAGGTGAAAAATGAAAAGTTATAAAAGAATTGTAATCTAAGAATACTTGATTGAAATGTAGACATAAAAGCATCTCTGCCATAAAGAAAATAGCTATAAAGGTCAAGGGAGAGAGACATTCAATTATAATATAATAATATTAAAATAAATTAAATTATGTCATTTTTCTTGATGGATAATTTATTTACACTATTCTTGAGACTAGCTTCTTGCTGAGTGAAATGATATTATGTATGTAAGAGAAGAGGTATAGTAATTCTGCCTAATCCTGTAGTAAATGAAAGTAAGTAAAAATTTGAAGACTATTTAGAGTTCAAAGGAGCCTTAGCTATTATCTAATACAATCCTTATTTCACAGATGAGGAAACTGAGTCTCATAGAGGCTAATTGATTTTCCTAGGATTGGATAGATTAAAAGGGAGTTAGTATTCATACCCAGCTATTTTAACTCTAAATCCAGATATATTCATTGTGAAATAGGAATTTTCTGAGATTTGAAGTTATCATATGAACTGCCTACTTTGGTGGCTCAGTGGATAGAGCACTGGGCCAGAAATCAGGAAAGCTCATCTTCATGCATTCAAATCTAGCCTCAGACATTTACCAGCTGTGTTAATGTGGGAAAGTTGCTTAATCCTATATATCTCAGTTTTCTCATCTGTAAAATGAGTTGGAGAAGGAAATGGCAAACCACTCCATAAAAACCCCAAATGGGGCCATGAAGAATTGCACGTAATTGAAATGACTGAACAACAACAAAAGCTTCAAACCAAAAAATAGGTTGTCTGATAAGTTTGAAATACACAGAAACCTAATTTCTATGATAAAATGTTATTTTATATCTCAGTATGTTCAGTACCTGTTATTTATTTATTTATTTATTTATTTTTTGGTCACTGTGGGAATTTCTGGTATGGGAACTTTCTCAACTTTTACAGATTACAATCTGTCTGTTATGAGACAGGTTAGGTAACTTGCCCATAACCATGTAGCTTATAATTTAGAGTTGAGAGGCATCTTAGAGATATTTTTTTGACTCCTCTACCCATTAACCCCTGCATCTCATTTTAATATTGAATAAATTGAGGCCAAGAGGAGTTATATAAACTGTATAAGTTCACACAGCTGCTTATAGTGACAAAGCCAGGACTAGAATTCTTGTCTTCTGACTCCTGATCCAATATTCTTTCCACCACCTGTTAGTGTCTTCCTCCTGTCCCAGCTTCTGCATGCACTTGTTCAATGAACTTGCACAAAGATATGGCAATTAAGTCAAAAGGTATTTATTAGCCAATGTGTGCAAATATTCAAATTTCCCCTATAATGCTTACTAGCTATGTACCCATAGCAAGTCACTTCAGTTTAATGATCCTCCAATAATTAATAATTTAAGCTTGTGATCTACAACAGTGAAAGTAATTCCCACAACAGGGCTTCTCCCACTAATAAAATCCTATGCTCATCATGTAGAGGAAACATATGCTCAAATGGAAATGGTCTAGTGGAGAATATAGTTCTGCAAAGACAAAAACAATAGTCTTAAATTTGATGAAGGTAAGGATCCCCTAGCCATATATTGTGTTCTACATGTTTTAATAAAGCCATTTAGCCAGGTAATTATCTTAGTTCACATTTTATCCAAATAAAATTAGGATATCCCAATTTCATAACAAATAAATGAATTTAGAAACATGATAAAAATGTAACATTACAAAGATATTTATTTGTTGATAAAGTACTTTTCATTTTTACATTTACAACATAGTAATAACTAAAACATTAATATTATTAGTGTGAAGGAATGGGCTTGGTTTTTAGCATAAAATTTCCTCAAAATGTGTTATCTCATATTGCCACTTTTAAATTTTTACCAAACACTAATTGACATCAATATTTTGTCCTCTTAATATACGAGGAATAAATTCACACAAAGATATTAACAGTAGCAAAATTTTGATTTCTTCATTTGATAAACTAGAGAACTCTTTACTGGCATCCAAAACATAATATGATTTTCAGGTTCAAAGACTTCTTTCAATGTAGTATCATTAAAAAAAAGGCCACTGACTATGCTTCTTCAGATGGAGTAAGACTAAATGTTTCACTTTTTTTTTTCATGGCAATTTATTCCTTATTCATTCACATTTAGACTTATCCAGGCCTTTAAAATAAAATTTAAAAAGATGCTATTGACCAGAACAGCTGGACAGCACAGTGGATAGAGGACTCCAGGATGGGCCTGGAGTCAGGAAGACCTGAGTTCAAATCCAGCTTCAGACAGCCAAGAATCAACTACCAAGCAAAATCCTTCAGGGGAATCCTTCAGGGTAAAAAATGGACATTCAGTGAAATAGAGGACTTTCAAGCATTCTTGATGAAAAGACCAAATAGAAAATTTGACTTTCAAATACAAGATTCAAGAGAAACATGAAGAGGTAAATAGGAAAGAGAAATCATAAGAGACTTATTAAGGTTAAACTGTTTATATTCTACATGGAAAGATGACATTTGTTACTCATGAGTCCTTTGTCAGTATTAGAGTAGTTGAAGGGAAAAAAATTATATGTATGTATAAATCGATAGATAGATAGGTAGATAGATAGAGAGGGCACAGAGTGAATTGAAGATGAAGGGATGATATCTGGAGAATAAAATTAAGGGGTGAGAGAGGATTATATGGAGAGGAGAAAGGGAGAAGTAGAATGAGGTAAATTATCTCACATAAAACAGACAAGAAAAGGCTTTTACAATGGAGGGGAAGTGGGGAAGGTGAGAGGGAGTGAATTTGCCTTAAGGAGAGAATACATACACACTCAATTGGGTATAGAAATCTATCTTACCTTATAGGAAAATAGGGGGGAAGGGGACAAGAGAGCAAGAGGATGATAGAGGGGAGGACAGATTGGGGGAGGGGATAATCAGAAACAAACACTTCTAAGGAAGGACAGGTCAAATGAGAGAATAGAATAGATGGAGGGTGGGATAGGATGAAGGGAAATATACTTAGTTTTTCACAACATGATTACTATGGAAGTGTTTTGCATGACTACACATATGTAACCTGTATTGAGTTGCTTGCCTTCTCAATGAGGGTGGGTGGGGAGGGAGGAAGGGAGAAAATTTGGAACCCAAAGTTTTAAAAACAAAAGTTAAAAAAAATTGTTTTCACATACAACTGGGATATAAGATATCCAGGAAATGGGGTATAGAAATCTATCCTGCCCTAAAGGAAAATTGAAGGGGAAGGGGATAATAGAAGGGGGGGGAGATAGAAGGAAGGGCAGATTAGGAGAAGGGGTATTCAGAATTCATGCTATCTTGGGGTGGGGTGAGGGATGAGATGGGGAGAAAATTTGAAACTCAAAATCTTGTGGAAGTGAATGTTGAAAACTAAAAATTAATTAATTAATTAAGAAAAACAAATAGAATTCAGAGAGGATATGCAAACAAATTAAATTTCTTTTAGGTCCACCAAAAAAAAAATAAAAAAGAATGAATATTTACAAAATGTAAACACCACTCCTGGAAAAAGAAATTGAACAAATCGTGTATCAACTCCCAATGGAAAACCTTCCAAAAGTCAGATGAATTTACAGGCACATTCTATCAAATTCCCAAAACTCAACCAATAACAATGCTATATAAATTGTTAAAATTTCACAGGAGGGGAGCCTGGTGGTGGAGAGAAGTCTGGAAGTTGACTGAGCTCTTTCCAGTTTCCCCTGGAAACAACATTAAATCAGCCCTCTAAATGGATTCTGGAGCAACAGAACCCACAAAAAGACAGACTGAAACAATTTTTCTGCTTAAGATAACTTAGAAGGTCTGTCTCTCTTGGGTAAAAGGGGGCACAGCCCAGCAAAGATGGTGTTCCAGCAAGCCAGAGGGAAGCTCTTAACCATAACATAGATCAGTAACTGAAGTCTTTTGGTCTTGGATTAGAAGGCTAGTGACACAGCAGGGTAGCTGTGAGGCCTCCAGCTCCAGTGCAGAAGGCAAAATACTAGCTCTAGGACCCTGACACAACAGGCAAAACTTTTAGCTGAGCAACCCCAGAGCAGGGGCAAGTCACCAGTACCTGAGACTCCTGTATGGAAAGCCAGTGATCTGTCTCCTGGACCCCAGCACAAGAAACTTGGGGCAGTGCCCCCTGTATGCCAGAAGCAGGGCCCAACTCTTAAAAAATGAGCAAAAACAAAAAAGAGCCTTGACCATAGAAAGCTTCTATGGAGATAGGGAAGATAAACAAACAAACAAACAAACTTAGAGGACAATAATGTCAAAATGCCTACATGTGGAGCCTCAAAAGGGAAAATGAATTGGTCTCAAGCCAAAAAAGCCCTCTTGGAAGAACTCAACAAAGATTTTTAAAATCAAATAAGAGAGATAGAATAAAAATAGGAGGAAAATAAGAGTAATACAGGAGAATTATGAAAAAAAAGTCAAGAAATTGGGAAAAGAAACACCAAAATTAACTGAAGAAAACAACTCCTTAAAAAATAAAATTGACCAAATAGAAAAAAAAATCCACTGAATAAAATGATTCCTTTAAAAGTAGAATTGACCAAATGGAAAAAGTACGAAAGCTAACTGGAGAAAATTATGCCTTAACAATTAGAATTGGGCAAATGGTAGCTAATGACTTTATAAGAAATCAAAAATCAGTCAAACAAGATCAAAAGAATGAAAAAAATGGAAGAATATCTAAAATATTTCACGGGGAAAAACAAAAGACCTGGAAAACAGGTCAGGGAGAGATAATTTAAGAATTATTGGACTATCTGAAAGCCATGATCAAAACAAACAAAAAAAGAACCTGGACAGCATCTTTCAATAAATTATTAAGGAAAACTGCCCTGATAGCCTAGAACCAGAAGGTAAAATACTTACTGAAAGAATCCACTGATCATCTCCTGAAAGAGACACCAAAATGAAAACTCCAAGGAGTCTTGTAGCAAAATTCCAGAACTATCATGTCAAGCAGAAAATACTGCAAGTAGAAATAAACAATTCAAACATCAAGGACCCACAGTCAGGGTTATACAGAACTTAGCAGCTTCTACATTCAAGGATAAGAGGGTTTGGAATATGATATTCTATCAGGCAAAGGAGCTTGGATTACAACCAAGAACCAACTACCCAGCAAAATTGAACTTAATTTTTCAGGGGAAATGGTGGACATTCAATGAAATAGGGGACTTTCAGACTTTCCTGATGAAAAGACCAGAGCTCATCAGAAGACTAGATCTTCAAATACAAGACTCAATAGAAGCATAAAAAGGTAAACAGGGAAGAAAACAACAGCAACAACAACAACGTTATTCAATAAAATTAAACTGTTTGCATCCCTACATGGGAGCATGATATTTGTAACTCTTGAGAACTGTATCTCTATTAGGCCAGTAAGAAGGAGTATACATAGACAGATGGTAAGGGTTTAAGTTGACTTCGATGTGATGATGTAAAAAAATTAAGGGGTGAAAAAAGGATTGTACACCTGAAGCAGAGAGACATACACAGAGTAAAGGTAAAAGACTGGAGCAGAACAGATTATGCTTCAGCTGAAGTAAAACAAAAAAAGACAGGGATAGCCATCCTGATCTCAAAGAGAAAGCTAAAATGGATCTAATTAAAAGAGATAAGAAAGAAAATTACATATTACTAAAAGGTACCGTACCATCGACAATGAAGTAATATCAATAGTAAACATATATGCATGCACCAAGTGGTATAGCAACCAAATTCTTAGAGAAGTTAAGTGAGTTATAGGATGAAACAGAAAAACTATAGTAGTGGGGGACCTCAACCTCACCTCTCAGAACTTGATAAATCTACCCACAAGGTAAACAAGAAAGAAGTTAAGGAAGTGAATATAATTTTAGAAAAGTTATATATGATAGACTTCTAGAGAAAATTGAATGGGAATAGAAAGGAATATACCTTTTTCACAGTGGTACATGGCACCCACACAAAAATTGACTATATATCATGGCATGAAAATTTCACAATCAAGTGCAGAAAGGCAGAAATATTAAGTGCATCATTTCCAGATCATGACACAATGGAAATTACATGTAATAAATGGACATGGAAAGATAGATTAAAATTAATTGGAAACTAATAAACGAATCTTAAAAAATGAGTAGGTCAAGCAACAAATCATAGAAACAATCAATAACTTCATCAAAGAGAATGACAAAAATGAGATAACATACTTAAATGTATGAGATTCAGCCAAAGCAGTTAAGGGAAATTTTATATTTTTCAATGCTTAAATGAATAAAATAAAGAAATAAGAGATCAATGAATGGGGTATAAAACTAAAAAATCTAGAAAAAGAACAAATTAAAAATTCCAATTAAATGCCAAATTAGAAATTTTGAAAATCAATGGAGAAATTAATAAAATTGAAAGTAAGAAAACTATTGAAAAAGAAATAAAATTAAAAGTTGGTTTTATGAAATGAAAAACAATAAAATAGATAAACATTTCATTAATTTTCTTAAAAAAGAAAGAAAACTAAATTACCAGTATCAAAAATGAAAAGGACTAATTCATTACCAATGAAGAGGAAATTAAAACAATAATTAGGAATTATTTTGCCTAACAATAAATCTGACAATCTAAGTAAAATGGTTGAACATTTACAAAATATAAATTGCCCAGATTAACAGAAGATGAAATAAAATAATTAAATAACCTCATTTTAGAAAAAAGAAATTGAACAAGCCATCAGTGAGCTTCTGAAGAAAAAAAATACAAAGAGAAATACAGCACTCATTCCCATTAAAAAATTACAGAACATAGAAATACACGGAGTTTCCTTAAAATAATTAGTGGTTTCTATCTAAAACCATCAGCAAGCATTATATGTAAGACAGGAAGAAGTTAGAAGCATGCTCAGTAAGATCAGAGGTGAAACAAGGATACCCATTATCACCACTGTTATTCAATGTTGTACTAGACATGTTAGCTATAGCAATAAGAGAAGTAAAATAATTTGAAGGAATTAGAATCAGCAATGAGGAAATAAAACTCACTCTTTGCAGATGATATGATGGTATATTTAGAGGACACTTGGGTATCAACTGAAAAACTACTTGAAACAATTAACAACTTTAGCAAAGATGCAGAATATAAAATAAACCCACATAAATCATCAGTATTTCTATATATTACCAACAAAGCCCAGCAGCAAGAGATAGGAAATTCCATTTAAAATAACTGTAGAAAATATAAAACATTTGGAATCTACCTGCCAAAACAAATTCAGGAACTGTATGATCACAATTACAAAACATTTTCACACAAATAAAATTAAATCTTTACAATTAGAAAAATATCAACTGCTCATGGGTAGGCTGAGCCAATATAATAAAAATGACAATTCTATCTAAATTAATTTACTTATTCAGCACTATACCAATCAAACTAATAAAATAAAAATAAAAACTAGTAAAATAAAAATAAAACTAATTATTTTATGGAGCTAGAAAAAATAATAAAATTTTTATGGAAGACCAAAAGTTCAAGAATATCAGGTGAATTAATGAAAAAAATGCAAAGGAAGGTGGCCTAGTCATAGCAGATCTAAAATTATATTATAACATGGCAATCATCAAAATGATCTGGTACTGGATAAGAAATAGAATGTTGGATCAGTGGAATTGGTTTAGTACACAAGACACAGTAGTAAATGACTATAGTAATCTTCTGTTTGATAAACCCAAAGATTCTAGCTTCTGGGATAAGAACTCACTATTTGACAAAAAAAAACTCCCAGGAAAATTGGAAAATAATATGGCAAAAACTAGGCATAGACCAACATCTCACACACAATACCAAGACAAGGTCAAAATGGGTACATGATTTAGACATAAAGGGGTGATACCATAAGCAAATTAGGAGAGCAAGAAATAGTTTACCTGTCAGACCTATGCAGAAGGGAAGAGTTTATGACCAAACAAGAGATAGAGAATATTGCAAAATGCAAAATGGATAGTTTTGATTAAATTAAGTTAAAAAGATTTTGCACAAACAAACCAATGCAACCAAGATTAGTAGGAAATCAGAAATCTGAGAAACAATTTTTACTGCTAGTGTTTAATACATAGAGAACTACATCAAATTTATAAGAATACAAGTCATTCACCAATTGATAGTCAAAAGATATGAACAGGCAATTTTCAGGTGAAGAAATTAAAGCTATCTATAGTCATATGAAAAAATGCTCTAAATCACTATTGATTAGAGTAATGCAAATTAAAAGAACTCTGAAGTACCACATCACACCTGTCAAATTGACTAATATGACAAAAAAAAGTGAAAAATGTTGGAGAAGATGTGGGAAATTTGGTACAGTAATGCATTGTTGTTGAAATCATGAACTTATTCAAACATTCTGAAGAAAAATTTGGAACTATGACAAAAGGGATATAAAACTTCATGTGTCCTTTGATCCAGCAACACAACTGATAGATCCATATCCCACAGAGATCCTAAAGAAGTGGGAAAGGAGTACAAAAGTTTTTATGGTAGTTCTTTCTGTGGTGGCCAAGAATTGGAAATGGAAGGGATGCCCATCTATTGGGGAATGGCTGAACAAGTTGTATGATATAAATGTAAGAATATTATTGTGCTAGAAGAAATGATGAGCAGACAGATTTCAGAAAAACCTGCAAAGACTTAGATGAACTGATGCTGAGTGAAGTAAGCAGAACTAGGAGACCATTGTGCACAGTTACAGCAACATTCTGTGGTGGTCAACTATGGTAGACCCCAGGACTGTGTTGGGGCTCATGTGGCCTGCACTCTCTTTCACCGAGGACTGACAGACTTTTCCCACTGCTCTTCTAAATTGTCTTTGATGTTTGTGGGTTGAGAAGTCTAGAAACTGCCATGGCTGCCTATGATTTAGTCCCCTAAGCCCTTCTCCAGGTTTGCTGGGACCGTGCCTTTGCCTTCACAGGCCAGGCTAAACTGTGCTCCTCTCCCAGCCCTGTGCAACAGACCTTTCCCATCAACCATTCAGGTTGTTCTTGGGCTGGAAATTTGTTTCACTCTCTCTTTTTGTGGGTTATGCTGCTCTAGAATTTGTTTAGTATCATTTTTACTAGTATTTGGAGGGGTTTGGGGGACAGCTAAAGCAAGTCATTGCTTTTACTCTGCCTTCTTGGTTCTGCCTCCTCAAAATCCCTGACTACATTTTTATACTTTACATAAAATATTACTTTAAAAATCTATTTTTAAAATTAATTTGGGAATTGTTTTAAAATGAATTTGTTTTCATCTATGTTACTGTGAAAAATAACAATTTCTTCTTTTAGCTTAAGCTCCTGTTAATATACTTTGGCATAAGAAAGCTCACATATTTTACAAAGAAAAAAAATAGGCTTTCCCTATGTTGTTTCCATATTGTCATACACTTTTGGGAAAAGCTTTCCTTATAATGGAATTTAAAAAAAAAGATATAATTGCGCCAAATTTTGTTATACAAACTGTTGTAATAACTTGAAAAACTCTGAATTCTTTGCTTACAGTTCTTGAAAGAAGTGATTTTCTCTAAACCATGTGATATGCACAAATGGCACAAGGGGCCAAATTTTAATTAAGGATGATAAACTTTTATTTTTTCCCAATATTGACCAAACTCTGTTAATGTAAAGTCCAATAAAAATCTTCCATATTATATCATTTTCACTAAAAAGTTCATTAGTTCTATTGCACATTTCTCTGGAAGTGACATTGCCATCTATAGCTATGGGAAGTAATAATTTTTTTTTCTAACATCAGTTTTAACCCTCATATGTAAGTAATCAGAAACTTCCTTTATGTGTGTTGCTTCATACACTTGCAGAACAAAGGAAATTTTAGTTTCTCAGTTAATTTAAGGCCAAAGTCTTTAATCATACATACAGTTCTCCTTCCTTTTGTATTATCTGCAAGTGAAACCATTTATATGTTCTTTTATTTGTTAAGAATGATTTTTATTTGTTAAGGTTGTTATTTGTTAAAAATGATTTCCACCACATCTATTGCCACAGGTAGTGCAATATTCTTTTTTTTATTAAATGAAGTATTTTCATTTAGCTATTCTATAAGCTATATAATAAGATTTATGGAGTTATTTTTGTTTCTTTTTTAATTAAACTTTATTTTTAATTAAGAATAATTTATTTTTTATTCTTTCTACTTTCTCCCTTCCTTTCTGTGAGTGGAGGTAGTGCTGAGGAGAACCTTGTAACAAATATACATAGTTAAGCAAAATAAACTGCCATTTTGTTCATGTTCAAAAAATGTACATCTCATACTTCATATTGTGCCCATTACATGTCTGTTAGCAGGTGAATAACTTTCTTCTTCATTTGCTCATTTGCACTCTAGGATCATGGTTTGTCATTGCATTAGAGTACTTAAGTCTTTCAAAGTTGGTATTTTTATAGTTATTGCATAAATTTCTCTTTTTCTGCTCACTTCATTTTTAATACTTTTATATAAATTTTTTAACCCCTTAGGTTTCAGTTCTTTGCTACCATATTTCTTTTTTTCTTAAATCTCTGTAGTATAGACCTAGTAATTATATCATTGTATCTGAGGAATATACCTAAAAAGAGCTGGTAGGAATAGTTTCCCAGTGTGTTGTAAATCTAATAAAAATGACTTTAAACTAAAAAAGGATGGGGGAGGGATAAGACTTCCCATGTATAGTCCTCAAGTTACTTACCCAAGAGAGTAGCTACCAATATGTAAGAAAAGCAGTTGAGATACCCAGAAATTCACAGAAAATGAAATGTCTATATGCCCATATTCAAAGTTCAGGAAATAAAAGAGAAACATTAGAAGTCCTAACAAAAAGAAGTAAATTTGACCTAATAGGTATTACTGACTCTTATTGGGATGAAATACATGACTGGACCATAGCTCTGAGTGGAGATGCTTGATTTAAAAGAAACAAGATTGATAAAGGGGTAGTATTGGAAATAGCACTATATATAAAGAAATTATATTTATGTGAGAAAATCCAAGAAGCATGAGAGGGGATTATGGTGGACTATATTATGGTGAAAGTCAGTGGAAGGAGAAATAGAAGTCATTTTGTCATTGGTATATATTGCAGACATCCTGAACATAAAGAGGAAATAGACAAATAGTTTAGGTAATAGAACACAAAGCTGGGACAAAGCCATGGCATAGCAGTGATGAAAAACTTCAATTATCCAGATGTCTACCGAACTCCCTAGTTAATAAGAAAGTATTTATTAAGCACTTACAATGTGCCATATATTGTGCTATTTGCTTTGCAAAGTAAACAAACAAACACTCAAGCAAAAACAGTCACTGCCTATAAGGAGCTCACATTTTAACTGAATTTTAAAATTGCATTTTAACATGCAAACAAATATATACATGAAAGATATATACCTTGTGAATGGGAAGTAATCTCAGAGGGAAGGTATTGATAGATGAGGTTGTTATTGTTTGTCCTTTGTTTTTAAAGAGGACCATGGCATGAGGAGAATGTTATCAATACAGTTTATCTGATTTTTTACAAAGATTGTGATAAAACATTCCATACTATTCTGACATAGAAAATGGAAAGATATGAATTAGATGGCCATAATATTAGATGGCATCAGAATTGGATAGACAGACTCAAGAGCTAATGATTCACAATGACAATGTGTCAGGAAGTCTCCAGTACATTCCCCAGCAGATCTATGCTTGGTCCCATACCATTTAACATTTTTATCACTGACTTGGGTAAAAGGCATAGGTCATATACTTATCAAACTTGTTGATTAGATAGAGGTGAGAAGGATAGCTAGCACACTGGATGATGGTCAGAATCCAAAAGTATCTTGTCAGGGTAGACACAGAGGTCTTAAACAGAAAGAGATCCCTGTGGGCTGAATATTGACTTAGAAAATCACAAATTAACATTACCTATGTTGTATTTTAAAATTTTTGTTTAACATTTCCTAATTATATTTTAATCTGGTTTGGATAGCACTGGGGAGTTTTGTGGCTGTGGAAGTCTGACAAATGTCAGCTAGAACACTACACTTAATGTGGAATACAATAGGGATCAATGTGAAGCCTTAGATTTGGGAAAAATAAAATCATTCTCAGAAATACAGTGTGAAGACATGGCAAGACAGCAATTGTGAAAAAAGATCTGGGGTTTTTAGTGGATTACAAGCTTAATATGTGTCAGCAATGTGATGTGGAAGGCAGAAAACCACATATGAGCTTGGCCTGCTTTAAGAGGATAATACCTTCCAGGAACAGGGAGGTGATACTTGCACAATTCTCAATCTACGTAGGACTTCATTGAGAGAAGTGTTCAGTTCTGGTGCTACAGTTTATTACGGACAATGAAGAGAGTACAGAGCAGGAAGGTCAGAGTGGTGGAGGGCTTTGAATCCATATTACATGAGGACTGGTTGAAAAAAAATTGCTGTTTAACATGAAGAGACATAATAACTCTCTTCAAGTATTTGAAGGGCTGTCATATAAAGAAGGAGTGAACTGTGTTTTGTAGGGTCCCAGAGGTTAAAACCAGGAAGAATAGGTTTAAATTTCAAAGAGGAAAATTTAGTTTTGGATATTTCAAACACACACACACACAAAATTTTCAGCAAGTAAACATCTATGAAAGTGAGATAGTTTTCCTAAATAGATGTATTTTTCCCTTTTCTTGTAGATCTTCAGAGACCTGACAGCTACTTGTTGGGTATGTTATAGTGGGGATTCTTTTCATGTATGGCTTGGACTATATGGCCAGTGAGGTCCCTCCCAATATTTAAATCCTGTGATTCTGATTTTATTTGCAGCTAAAGCATCCATATGAAGGAAGCATAATAGTTTTTTCCTCTCTTGTATATTCCAATGATGAATATAGTTCATTTAATTTCCTAGATATAGGCTTTTTACAGAGAATTTCTATATTTCTGCTACTTGAATTGTTTCCATTATCATTTTATTGTGTTTAGTTTCAGTTACAAGTACTTATTTATTTATCCATTTTAAAGGGTCATAATTTCACTTAAAACAGTTTAAAAAATCAAAAATTTAAATTTTTGCTAAAATTTCAGATGAATAATTATAACCCTTCTTGAATTATTTCCATTTTAAAAATTAAAATATTTGAGAAAAATGCCTTCTTAAAAATTACTTAATAAAACGAATGATTTTGAGATATAAAAGTTATTATAGTTCTTTAATTTCTCTTTCTGACTGTTTTTAACTTCAAGTTTATATATTTTGTGTTCTATTGCACTAAGCAGTATGATGACAGAACTCATCTAGGTCATCAGCCTCTGCTGATTGATGAGGATGGGGGCACATCATACCCATTTCCAGATTACATAGGCATAGATTCGAATTTAATCTCATCAAGTGTACTCACTGTATTAAATGATCACTGTGCTGTGTTCATGAACAGTTTAAGTACTGGCCTCATTTTAGTTGCCTTTGATTTCAACTTTATTTTCATTGGGAAAATATGAGTGTATTCATGAGGGATTTCTATTAGGAAACATTAAATAATTTGGTCATAATTTGGTGTTCCTCTTCCAAAAGCTTCCTTCCTTTCCCCCACCTTCAAATCTGTTTCATGGTTTGAAAAATACCAGACAAAATAAAAGAAACAAAATGGACTCCAGTAATTTCACTGGTCAAGAGTTTGAAGATAAAGTGGATAGGATTTAAACTGGGTTTAGAAAGATATGCAGGATTAAGATGGTTAATTAATTTTCTTTGCCTATAATAAATAATATAATACCTACTAGAATTGACTTAGAGTCTCATTTGGAAAAATAGTTATACTTAAATCCTGATAAACAAACAAACAAACAAACAAACAAAAATCACTATGTGTTGAGGAACCTGACTCTAGTATTTCTGTGGAGAAATGGAAAAATGATACCTACCTCCCTCAAATTGTCTCGAAACTGTTATCCCCAAAAGAACTTAGTTGTATTTCATAAAATAATGTGTTTTGTTGTGTTAAGCTTTATACAAAGGGGATTAAAAGAAAATAGCCTCTGTCCTCTGGTGGATAAAAAGATAGAGCTAAGTTCAGTATTTACTGTGCCCAAAATTTATCTTATTGCCATATGTATCACACACACACACACACACACACACACACACACACAGAGAGAGAGAGAGAGAGAGAGAGAGAGAGAGAGAGAGAACAATCTTCATTTTTAAGGAGTTTATTTTATCAAATATAAAAAAATATAGCTGTACTCCTTACAAAGTATTTTTAAGTTAGTTAATATATTTGATGTTCAAGATTAAGCATCTTATATGTGAATTAAGATTAAATATAAGTGGTCTTAAATTTTGTAGTATTAATCACTTGAATAGCCAGGATACAATTTTTGACTTTGTAAATTTGATAGACTATAAGTTCATTGAGGCAGGGGCTGTTTTTCTTTTGTCTTTGTATTTCCAGTACCATTTGATAAATGGATATTAGTTGACTAAGCTTTTCGTTGACAAAGTTTTGTTGTGAAGAATAAGGAAATTTAGGATGGAGTTAGGTTAAAAGTATATGAGTTGTGAGTAATTAAAGTGGTGGGCCATCATCAGTCATCTTGACTTTTGTCTTGCCACTGGACTTTGATGACTCTGGAGAAGAGAGTAAGGCTGATGACTTTGCACAGCTCTGCCTCACTTAAATTCAATTCATGCTCAAGTCAAGACATCACCCTTGTGATGTCATTGGTTCTGTTTGGGAATGAAGGACAAACAACAACAACAACCTGTTAGAATTTTGAAAATCATATAGTAGTCATTCGGTGTGTTTTTTTTTTAATTGATTATTTTGTTTGCCCATTTGTTTGTTTTAACCTGGACCTATGATTTCATCAATGCAGAGATTTTTCTAGTGAAGAAACTTTTTGTGGACAGTCAAGATTAGCAGTTATTCTACAACTTAGAGTCTTAAGGAGCGACCTAGGGGGACTTGCCCAGCATCATAAGATCTCTTTCCCAGCATGTACCAGAGGAAGGACTTGAACCATTTTTCATTCTAGGGATGCCTCACCAATGGAAATATAACACTACCTTTAGATTTATTCTTTTTTTGAGGCAATAATCATTAAATGACTTGCTCAGGGTCACACAGCTAGTAAGTGTCTGAGGCTGGATTTGAACTCAGGTCATTCTGACTCCAGGGCCAGTGCTCTGTCTACTATGCTGTCTAGCTGCCCCTAGCTTTACTTAAAAAAAAAAGCCATCATTTTTGAAGTGGTATCTTAGCTAGATAGTAAATTATGGGAGGGGGTTAAAGGTTATGGGCACATTTAAACTTTCTGTAAATTTCTGGTAGTTCTAGGAATAGATATTGCCAAGAATATTGTGGACACATGTATTGGTGAGGATTTTTTTCATATGATTGTGAATGATGGAGGTGGTTTTATGTATGTATATGATATTTTATATTATATCAATAATAAATATATAATGATATAATATACAGTATGTGTATATACATGTTATATTATGGCATATATTATATATCAAATAAGTATTTAAATTGCTACTTATTTGGTGCTGGAGACTAGTTCAATGTTTTTTGGAGTCACTGACAGTGGCTCAGCAATCACATTGGTCAATTACTTCACTACCTAAAAATTAAGTTCATTCAAGACTGGTGCCTGGAACTCTCTGAAGGCAGACGGACACTCTTGCTTTCTCCTTAATCTGAGTATTAACTTCCTACCTATTAGCCATTTTGCTCTGTCCTTTCCAGTTCAAAGATTATTCACCATGACAAGGAAAATGTGTTCTATCATTCTGAAAATGATGGTTAGAGTGAGGATGTAATGCAAAGAAAAACTGTGATAACCTCTTTAAGATTTTTAATCACAGGGAACTGAAATGTGTTTTAGAAGTTCTGTAATGCTTGCATGTTCTGTTCTGTATGTGTGCCATGAAGGTGCTAATTTCCTTACCTCCAGTTACAAAAGATAAAAGCAACACTTTCTTAAACCCAGTTGTTATGGCATCAAAAGAAACAAGATGAAATGAAAAAATGAAATACAGTATATAAGGAGAAAAATACACAAGGATAATGAAATGAAAAATTTTACCCCAAAATGAAAATTAGCAAGTTAAAGAAAGGAAACAATAAGAGGATAATTTTGAGTTCCCAACTAAAACTCGTATACAATTTGAGTTTTGTGAACACATCACTCAATACATCAAGAACAACTGTTCATAACATAACCTGAAGATGTTCATTGACTAACTCCTTGGTGCAACGTAGAACTTATCACAATTAAAGCATCAGTATAACTGAACTCCATAACTTTCACTTGTAATATATTCCCCCTTGGAAAGACTCCTTATATGTTGTAAACAAAAAAAATGTTGCTTTTTCTCTGCTTTCCCCAGAGACTAGTATATGCTAGATTTAAAATATTTCAAAGATAATTATCATTTTTTTCATAAGCATCACCTTTACTGTGAAAACAAGGTCAGTGGTCTGTGTAACACACACAAACTTTGAATTTCAAACAATAGAGATGACGGTCTTTCACATTTTCTAGCAGTCAGGGTTGTCTGACCAAATGCCTCCCATTCTTGACCAATCAGACTTGTTAGTTCTCCATAATAAGAAGATCATCAAGTGAGGGATCACACTTTCTTTGGAATCATCAGTAAACAGCACCCAGACACTTCCTAAACTAAGGCAGACGTAATCTCTTTTTCATCTTTTCTCATCCAAAACAATTGAAAATTAGGTGTCCTTGAAACATCTAGGCAGCTAGGTGGTGCAGTGGATAGAGTGCTGGGTTTGGAGTCAGGAAGACTCATCTTGCTGAATTCAAATCTAGCTTCAGACACTTGCTAACTGTGTGACTCTGGGCAAGTCACTTAACTTGGTTTGTCTCAATTTCCTCATCTTTAAAGTGAGCTGGAGAAGGAAATGGCAAACCACTACAGTATCTTTGTCAAGAAAACCCCAGAGGATTCTGAAAGGATTGTGGAGTAGGTCAGAAAATTCCAAGCTCTCCAGATTTCCTCCACAAACTAGATAAAATAGCACCTCACGGCAAACATAGGGTCAAAAGGTTAAAAATAAACAAGTGTTGGGGCAGAACAGTGATCCTCCTGGGACAATTGGAGAAGATCCAAAAAAAAAATCTCAGGATGAGGTTAGGTACCTGTGAAGAGTAAACACTCCCAGGCTAGTTCTGCTGAAACAACAAGTGGTGAGCCCTGGGGCTAACTGGGTTGGGAGTTGTCCTCTGCCCCAGCCAAAGGAATTTTTACCTCCTGGACAGTGATGAGAGTCATGTATCTAAGCATGGGAAGATCGAAGGAACTTTGGCTAATAAGAAATGCCAGACCCAGCTGTGCTGTGGAGACATGGCCCTGGGTGAGAAGGAACCAGCCCATGCCTGTGTAGAATCAGTGGGGCAAGGACACCACTGGCTTTGGGCACTTACAGGAGGGCAGAGTTCCTGATTTTGGTTCCAGGCCAGAGGGGAGAACTGAAGGAGAATCTGAAGCCAAAGGCACCATGGATCATAACCCAGGACTAGTGGTGATTAAAAAAGAAAAATAAGCTGCTCCAAATTTTTAAAAAGATGAGCAGGCAAAGGAGAAAGAATCCAACCATAGAAAGTTACTACGGGAATAGAGAAGACTGGGGCTCATCTTCAAAGGAGGATACCAAAGCAAAGAAAGCCTCTACCACCCACCCAAAAAGGGAGTGGGTCTTTGGGGGTTAAAGTCACCCACTCAAAAAGAATTCATAGAAGAACTTAAAAAAGACTTTAAAAATAAAATGAGAGAGATTGAGGAAAAAAACAAAAATAATCCAAGAAAAATAAGATTATGAAAAGAGGGTCAAGCAATTAGAAAAAGAGATACAGAATCTTTTTTTTTTTTAGCTAAAAACAAGGTTTATTGAAAATTCGCCATATTAGCTAGATTCTTAAAGAATCTGAGCATCTGTGGGCTATTGGCTAGATTGTGAAAATCTGCACAGTGGCTAGATTATAAGAATACCATGATGTGGTTTAGGGGTTCAGGGGTCCTGGGACCCCAAAATCACAACACATGGATCCTGCCTGAAAGAATTTGACCCAAGTCTTCTTTCAGCCAAAGACAAGGTTTATTAGAACATTGTCATATTGTGCAGACTCTTAAGGAGTCTGAACACGGGTAAGCAGTGGCTAGATTATGAGAATCCCCTATAAGATCTAGGAGTGGCCAAGTAGTTTGGGGTGACGGGAGAAGGGGCCTAAGGAGATCTGGATGGGAGTGGCCTGTAAGCTGGGGTGAACAGAACTCCTGGAACCTGGACCTTATGGCTAAGGGAGAATGGAGCCTAACTAGGATTAAGGGTGGGAAATGGCTGGGGGCCATAGGGAGGTAAGACAATGGAGGGGATATTGGGTGTAGCCACAATGAAAGGCCAGTTGATGGGATTATAGCCTCAGGTGAATGCCAGAGATTTAGCCATGTGGGAAAGTACAGGGTTTTTCCTTTCTGGAGCCCAGATCCCAACCCCATCATTCCTAACTGCCAGCCAACGTCCCCCCATTGTTCCCTGGATGCAACTTGTGCTCGGTTCCAGTCAACCTCCTCTTTGGGACCCCCTTGAGGCTGGGACAGCTCTATGGCCCTTGCCAGCAGGAAGCAGTTTCAGAAGCCAAGACCTTCACCCCTTACTCCAAAAGAATTTGGGTCCCATTTGTTTGGAGGGGAATGATGGGGTTGGGTTCTGGGCCCCAGGAAGGAAAAATGCTGGACTTTTCCACATGGCTAAATCTCTGGTGTTCCCCTCAGGCTATAATCCCATCAACTGGCCTTTCATTGTGGCTATACCCCATCTCCCCTCAATTGTCTTACCTCCCTATGGCGCCCAGCCATTTTCCACACTTAATCCTAGCTAGACTCCATTGTCCCTTGGCCATGAGGTCTAGGTCCCAGGAGTTCTGTTCACCCCTCCCATCCAGATCTCCTTAGGTCCCTCCTCCCGTCACCCCAAACTACTTGACCACTCCTAGATGTTATAGGGGATTCTTATAATCTAGCCACTGCTGAGATTCTTAAAATCTAGCCACTGCTGGGATTCTTATAATCTAGCCACTGCTCAGATTCTTGTAATCTAGTCACTGCTTACTCATGTTCAGACTCCTTAAGAGTTTGCCCAATATGACAGATGTTCTAATAAACCTTGTCTTTGGCTGAAAGAAAGCTTGGGTCAAATTCTTTCAGGCAGGACCCATGTGTTGTGATTTTGGGGTCCCAGCATTCCTGAACCCCTAAACTGCATCACCAGTAGTAGCTAGGTTATAAGAATTCCAGAATCTTAATGGAGGTGAGATGGGCCTTATATATAGAAAGACTACCCGGGGGGGGGGGGGGGGGGGGGGGATCTAGGGGTGGCCAAGTAGTCTATGAAGTAATAGAACTCCAAGGGTGGCCAAGGGAGAATGGAGTCTAGATAGGATTAAGGGTGGGAAGTGGCCTGGGGACATAGGGAGGTCTACGCTAGGTTAAGGGTAACAGATTGGGAATAGCCATAATGAAAAACCAGTTGATGGGATTATAGCCTCAGTGAAATGCCAGAGATTTGGCCATGTGGGAAAGTCCAGGGTTTTTCCTTTTTGGGGTCTATATCCCATCCTCATCATTCCCCCCCCCCCCAAACAAATGGGACCAAGTTCTTTTGGAGTAAGGGGTAAAGGTCTAGGCTTCTGAAACTGCTTCCTGCTGGCAAGGGACTTAGGGCTGTCCCTGCCTCGAGGGGGTCCAAAAGAGGAGGTTGACTGGAACTGAGCACAGGCTGCATCCAGGGAACAATGAGGGGACATTGGCTGGTACTCACTGTTTGCTACCTGCTGTAGGTGAATGGCCTGTAGTCTGGAAGACACAATTCTGACAGAAAAGAAACTGCAGGGCTCAGATATGAATTCAGTTTTCCAACCATGAAGTATCAAATTCACCTCATAACCAGAATCAGGAATAACCAGGAGGGAAACATTCCCTTTCAAAGGAACACAATGGGGAAACTGAGCCAGGAGGCTCCCATTCTTAGACTGAGGCTAAAATTGTCCTCTCAGCTTTTCCCAATGCTGACTTTCCACCAGTATCACATTCTCTCTGAGTAACTTGTGCATTTCTCTCAGATGGTGGATTGTTGATTATTGATGGATTATTATGATCTATCAGACAACTCAAAATAAATCCCACCAGCTTTTATCTCAAACAACAACTTTCGCTAATCACAGTTTAGGAAAAATTTTTCCAGGACTTTACATCTCAAATTTAAATGTGTTCTGGTATAAAAAGTCAATCGTTAGAGATTACTCTTATATAATTGCAAATTCTTAGCAAGACAAAACTCAAACAAGCTTTTTGGCAAGTTTACACATTAAAGCAATAACCAACAATAGTCATTATTTTAGTGGTAACCAAATTATGAAAAGTTGCTTGACATAATTCCTTGATGCCAAACAATTAGTTCAACTGTGTCTTACTCTTCTGGGAAACATGGGGAGTTCTGATGAACAGAGGGAAATGGGATATGGGAGGCTTAACTAGAGAATATTGGCTTCCCAAACAGGTCCCTTCCCAACAATGGGGCAATTCAAGAGGAGAGCATAAGGAGGGAGTATTTAAACAACAGATCCTCAAATAGGCAGGGAAAGGGGTATGTCTGGAGACATCCCTTAATTTTCTCTTAAATGCCCAAGACCAGACAGGTTGAGGGGCGGATAGGGGCAAAGTAATTGGTTAAAACAGAGAGCAGAGAACATAGACATGATAAAGTGGGTAACCTTACCTTCAGCCTCGATTTTTGCCCAGGGCTCAGTGAGAGTGATGGAGAAAGCAGAGCGCCACCAAACCCCAGGCTCCCTTGTCATTCCCAGTCTTGAGAAGACTGGAGTATGGGGTACTGGGGGGCAACTCCACCACTTCTCCAACCTCGAGGACAATCCTTCCAATGTCCCTCCTGGTCACATCTTGGGCACAGTCCCAGAGGCATTGGTCACCAGGGTTCCCTCTGGGGGGTGCCCTTATGGCCCTCACTCCCCTAGTTGATGGGTTTCCTTCGAGGAGGCATCCTGGAGGGGCACTTCTTGGACCAGTGACCCTCCTGGTGGCATAAAAAGCAGGTTTTCCCACTGCCACTGCCAGAGTTGCCAGGAGCACCCTTGAATCTTTTCCTGGCTATGGCAGCAGCCAAGAATTGAGCATGTTCCCTGTCTCTAGCCCTTTCCCTTCATTTTCTTTCCTCTGCTGCTACTAAGTCTTTGTTGTTAAAAACTCCAAAGGCTTTCTCCAGTAATTGGGCCCGAGGTGTTTGGGGTTCCATTGCCAATGTATACAGTTTCCTCCTAATATCTGGGGCAGACTGATTAATGAAATACATGCTAAGGATTGTTGCCCCTTCTATAGAGTCGGGATCTAAATTCGTATACTTTTTAATAGCTTCTACTAGCCTGTCTTGGAAAAGGGCAGGGTTTTCCTTTTCTCCCTGAGTAATTTCCTTAATGTTTTTGAAAATTTGCTTGCTTTTGAAATGCAGTTCTTAGTCCTTCTAACAGACAAATTACCATGTGGTCTCTCTTTGACCTATCCTCACTCTTCTGATAATACCATCCTAGGTCAGTAGTGGGAACAGCAGCTGTTCCTGGGGGGTATTTTGTGGGGTTATCAGTAGCAAAATGATCCCCAAATTTTTGGGCCTGTTCCCAGATTCTCCTCTTCTCTTCAGTGGTACAACAGGTGAAGAGGATATACAAATCACCCTAAGAAAGCTCAAATTGTAGGCCAAGTCCCTAAAACCCTCAGTAAACTTAGTGGAATCTTCTGAGTATCACCCCAGTTTCTCTTTGACCTGAATGAAGTCTGAAATGGAGAATGGAACATGCACTCTAATTGTCCCATTAGGGGAGACAGGAACTTCCCTTAGGGGAAAAAGCCCTGAAGGCTCTGAGGGAACAGGGGCTGGGGAGGAAGGGAGATAGGAAGTCCTACTTCTTGTAAGTGAGATACTGGGGAATGCTGGCTGGCAAAATCAGCTGACACTGGAGGAGGGGGAGGGGTCAAGGGAGGAGATACCACTGGAAGAGGCTGGTGATGAGGCCAAGGTCTGGATAGCCCTTGCCTTGTGGTGAAAGGCCTGGGGAGGAGGTGTCACCAAAACCTGAGCAGGGATCGTCTCCTGAACAGGGATCTGAGGAGAAATTGCAGGGTGGGAAGGGGATTGGGATGGAGGAAAAAGGGAGGAAAAGCAAGGGAAAGAGGGGTTAGGCAAGGAGGGAGGTGGATGGGAAACAGGGGGGCCAAGTGGAAATGGGGAAAATAGGGAGGGGGTAGGGACTGGGGAGGTGCTATAGCCCTGGGAGCCATAAAAAAGAGGGTCATCCAAAAAGTCTGGTTGATTCCTATTCCCCATTTGTGGGGTGGCCCTGGCTATGAGCATCCTACAATCTTTTCTGAGAATGGGGTCCTGAGAAAGTTCGACAAAAGTCATTATGTAGGCAATCTCCACCCATTTTCCTTCTCTGCTACAATATCGTTTTAACTCTGAGAGCGTATTTTTCTGTAATGTCCCAAAAACAGGCCATGCCTCATAATTTTCCAGGTGATACAGAGGCCAAATGGTGTTGCAAAAGAACACCAGCCTTGTCTTTTTTAGTTCTTTAGAGAGACTAAATTTTTCCCAATTTTGTAAAAGACAGCCCAAAGGCAAATCTTTAAGAATTGAAGAGGATTGACCCTTTGCAGGAGTGGGGACTGGAAGTCCCTCCCTCCTTAAAGGAAGATTTAGGAATAAGACTCGGGAAAGAGACAAAAAAGTCAAAAGTCCAAAGAAGTAAGTTTTCCCAAGTCCCTGGTGCTGAGAGAACTGAGAGGATTGGGCCTACGTTTCCAGACAGAGTCGGAAGATGTGTCCATGTCCATGGTCTTGAACAGAACCTCAGAGCATCAGGCTGAGTTCAAGGCAACTTCATAGCTGTCTGACCTAATGGGACCTGAGAGGTCAGGCCTGAAAAGCACTTCCAAGCCAAGCCTTTTTAGTTGCTTGGAAATCCACCCTATTGCAATGCAAAAAAAAAAAAAAGGGATTAGGGGAAGAGGGAAGGCTTACGTACCTTCCAGTTCCAGCTGGTGAGGAGCTCGGTATAGGCAATTTTTCCTGGTGTAGGGAACCATATGATGAGGTGTAGAGGTTAGGGGCTCCAGAATCCCAAAATCATGACTCGTGGGTCCTGCCCAAAGAATTTGACCCAAGCCTTCTTTCAGCCAAAAACAAGGTTTATTGAAGATTCACCATATTAGCTAGATTCTTAAGGAATCTGAGCATCTATGGGCTACTGGCTAGATTGTGAAAATCTGTGCAATGTCTAGATTAAAAGAATCCCAGCCAAGATCCAGAATCTTAATGAAGAAAATGACTCCTTGAAAACTAGAATTGGGCAAGGGGAAGCCAGGGTAGTTATAAGAGACAAAGAAATAATACAACAGAATAAAAAGAATGAACAAATAGAAGAAAATGTGAAACATCTCATAAGAAAAAAGCAACTGATCTAGAGAACAGATCAAGAAGAGAAAACAATAATAATTGGACTACCTGAAAGCTAAGATCAAAAAAAAAAATCTTGATTCAATAATACAAGAAATAATTAAAGCAAACTGTCCTGAAGTATTAGAAGAAAAGAAAGTAGAAATAGAAATAGAAAAAAATCCACTAAACACCACCTCAAAGAGATCCTACAAGGAAAACTTACAGGAATATCACAGCTAAATTTCAACCCCCCCCAGCTCAAAATATTGCAAGCAAAAAGAAAAAAAATTTAAATATAGCAGTGCCACAATCAGAACAAAACTTAGCAGTGGAAACACTAAAAGGCCGTAGGTCTTGGAACAATATATATTGAATAGCAAAAGATCTGGGGTTATGGCCAAAAATTTAATACCCAGAAAAGTTAAGTATAATCCTGAATGAAAAAAATGATACTTAATGAATTGTCAGTCTTTCAGGATTTTGTAAAAACAAACAAACAAAAAAGACACCTGAACTTAATAGATTTAAAATACTAGAGCCAAAAGAAATATAAGGTACATACCAAAGACTAATTACAAGAGACTCAATAAGCACAGACTATTTACCTTTTACATGTGGAAATATAACATATTTTCTAAGATTGTTATTAGTAATTTAGTAGTTCATAAGAAAAGATTGGGGTAGACCTGAGTATGATATAATTTTAAAAAGTAAAAGTTTTTAGGAACAGGTACAAAGAACAATTATCTTACACAAATGAGGCGTGAGAGGAAGAGCTGACATAGTGGAGTTAGGTGGGAGTTGAGGACTGGTAGTTCTGGAACCCTACTTTCCCTTGGGAACGGGCTTAAGAGGGAATGATTCATATATATCTAGAAGGGTATGAATGTCTAAATTCAGAAAGAAATAAAAGGCTAAGAGGATAGGGAGGGGGAGAGGCTAAGTGAGGGATTTTTAGATATGAGGATGAGGGAATAGAATAAGGGAGGCTCTAGAAAGGTGGTCAGATTAATGGGAATAGGAGCATAAGGAAGGGATCCTTGGAGCAGGGGTAGATTCAGTAATAGGAAGGCAAGGTAACAGGTAGAAATAAAGTAAAGAAATCTGGAGTAACAAGAAATAAGAGATATGCACAAATGTAAAATAAAGATCAGGAGTAGAATTTGTTAGGGAAAAAGGAACAGGGATGATAATCATAATCCTGGGCAAAGTTAAGGCTAAAACAGATTTAATCAAAAGAGAAAAATAGGGAAACTGTAGGGAAAAATAGATGTTAGCCGTATTCATCAATGTTCTTTTGGACTATTTAAAATAACTAGATAGTATAAAGTTGGAATATTGCTGTGGTGTAGGAAATGATGAGTTTGTGAACTTGGAAAAATATGGAAAGACCCAGACTTGTGAAGGAAGAGATTATCCACCCTCAAAGAAACAGAGGACAAATAAGTATAGTACGGTCTTACATAGATGTGTATAAATGTATATGTCTATATATAAATATGATTATAGATATCTAAGTATATGTATGTGTATGGATGTATATATTTTTGTGTGTATATGTATATATATATATATATATACGTGCATATATATATATTTTCACACTTAATTGTAGCCTTCTTCTGTGGGTTGGGGATCAAGGGGGAAAAAATCAAAGCAAAAAGTGCACAGCAGATAACAAGAAAAAACTTACAAAGAAACAAAGAAAAAATGGATAGATCTGAACACAATGTGTAGTATTTATTTTATAAGCTTTATCAAAATGGAAATTTATTGCTTTATATTTTGAATCCTCTCTTACATTCTACTGTGTAAACAGCAATGCTTTTTTTCTTTTCTTATTTTGTATTTGTTTCAATATTCAAATTTACAATATATTTCTTTTTCTTTTCTTATTGTGCATTTAAGTTTTTGTATTTAAGTTTAAAATAAAAAAATGAAATAAAAGAAAATCCCAAATGGGAGAACAAAAAGTCAGACATTACTGAAAATGACTGAATAACAAGTACTTGAGATGTCAAAAGAATGAGAGGAAATTTCTAAGGATATTTGGTGGAATTTCTGTCATAAACTTATGGGATGACTTGAACAAGAACTGGACAGGGCATATGCACATAGACGGGCTATGACCTAAATCATTAAATGGAAGACACATTTAAATGAGATACAGATCTATTAGAGAAGGGCTTCTTAACCTTTTTTTTTTTGAGTGGCATAAACCCCTGTGTCAGTTATTGGTGAAACCTATGGAGCTTATCTCAGAATGATATTTTAAAATGCATAAAATAAAATGCTTAGGATGGTAAAGCAAAACCATATTGTAATATAGTTATCAAAACATATATTTTTTTAAAAAATATCATAGATACTAGGTTAAAAATCCTTGCAGCTGGCTCACTGTAAATTTAGGGCAGAAAGCATGGGCCAAGAACTATTCAGAATGAGTCAGATTATAAACTAAGTGGTTGGTAGGAACAAGATAGGTTTTCTCAGACACATACACGTATCTTGTTCATTTTTCATTTTTGAAGATGACCAATGACATCACAGCATCACAGGGTTATGTCTTTTTTTTTTTTTTTGCTTTTTGCTGGGCAATCAGGGTTAAGTGACTTGCCCAGGGTCACACAGCTATTAAGTGTCATGTGTTGTGTGTCTGAGACTGGATTTGAACTCAGGTCCTCCTGACTCCAGGGCCAGTGCTCTATCCACTGCACCACCTAGTTGCCCAACACAAGGTTATGTCTTGACTTGCATGTTGATAGAATTTAAGTGAGGCAGAGAGAGCCTTACTCTCTCTTCTAGAGTCACCAAAGTCCAGTGACAAGACAAAAATCAAGACAACTGGTCATGGTCCAGGTTGCATGACCTTGGTGTTTTTGATGTCTGACCAATTGAAGTGCTCCATAGCACTTGCTTCAGCAACCTTCATGGAAGAAATTGTTCTCACATACCCATTCTATTGGGGAAGGTCTTCACATGCTTGGGGCAAATGATTCAGGAAAGAACAACGCATCAGAAATTAAGCAAGTAAGCAGAAGTCAAGGGACAAAGAGAAATCAGTGTGGATTGATAGGCCTGAAAATGGAATTTGCATGTACAATGGAAGGCAGAGCAAGTAGAGGGTCAGGAACCCTGAAGGAAAACAAGATCATTTGGAATTTGAATGCTAAAGAATAAGGAAAAATGGAAAATCAGAAGGTTTGTCATTCAGAAGACAGGAAATTTACAGGAAGTCATGAGTAAAGAGAAGGTAGACAGAATAATTGATAATATTATAGATTTAGAATTGGAAGGGAGTTTGAACTTATTTGGTCCAGGGTTGTCAAATACATAGGCCCTTGTACAACCCCAAAACTCTAGAGTGTGTCCTAAATAAGATAAAAATGTAATTGAGAAACACTTAACAGAATAAATTAAAATGCAATAGAGCATAGATAATAATAATATGTGTTTTTCTAAGTCAATAAGTATACAGCCACAGGGATCTTTACAGTACCATTGAGTAGTTTCTATTTGAGGCTGACATTACTGATCTAGTCTGCACCCTTATTTTATAAATGAGAAAACCAAGACCATGTGAGGTCAAATAAATAACCAAAGGAAACATAGGTAGTAAGAAGCATCTTTTAGCTTAATATCCTGCACACTTTTCATAGCATGAATATAGAAATTCAATCCTCCTATTTAATTCAATCCTCCTTCAATTCAACAAGCATTATTTTATTAAGCACCTACTTATTATGAATGAGACATTATGTCAGGGTCTGGAGATATGAAGACAAAATAAAACAGTGGCTGCCTTAGAGTATCTTACATTTTGTAGGAGATTACAATATTTAAACAGATCAATTACATGCAATTTGAGGAGGGATAAGAATACTAAAAGCTGAATTGATCAGGAATTTGGCACCTGAGTGAAATGTTGAAGGAGAAAAAAAGGGTTCTTAGAGACAGAGGTGAGGAAAGACTGTGTTCCAGGTATATGAATAGCCTGTGCAAAGGAGATGTGAGATGTAATGCCAAGTTCAGGGAATAGGAAATGGGCCAATTTGTCTGGAACACGAAGTGTTTGAAATAACTCTGAAAATGAAGACTGGAATAAGACTCTGGAAGGCTTTAAATATCACAAGCTACAACATTTGCAGTTCTTCCCTAGCAGCAATGGGGAGTCACTGAAGCTTTTCATCATGGAATGACATGATGGTCAGCCCCGTGCTTTAGGAAAATCATTTTGAGTGCTATGTGGAGAACAGATATGAGGGGAAAAGATACTTTTATAGAGTAGTAGCCAAAACAAGGGTTCCCCTAGCTAAGTTCTGAAGGTAGACACAATAACATGGGGATACAATGTGGGCACTACCATTCTCAGGAAGGCAAATTCATTTATCTATGCAACAAGAAGAGAACAACTTTTGCCAGTAAGCCAGATGAGTGAAACAGCTTCTTTCACCTTCTGGTGTTACCTATATGCAGTCAGACTATATAAACAGAGAAAGACCAGAATTTTTGTGTGTCTCAATTGACCCTTATACTGGCAAGCAGATTGTGCTGTCAGAAGAGAGAGAAACAGAGTCAAATGAGACCTTTTGGTGACAGAGCAGTAAAACCCCAAGGAGACTATTTGTTGGGGTAGCTGTTCCTGTAACAATGTGTGTGTCTCATGTGAGCTTCTTGCTTGGTGGGTTGTACTGAAAGCAACTGGAGGTCTTAAGGCATATTATGTACCAAAGGCAAGGAGTAAATAATAATACTCTTCCAAGATTTAAGGGCATTTGCACCCTTAAAAATGCCTTCTGCCCTTTTCCCTGAGGTTATGGGACCCTGGTCATCAGAGGTCATGGCAAACAGCAGATCTGCACCAAAGTGCTGAAGTAGAATTTTTCCCCTGAGAGTAAAATATTGTATTATTATTGCCTATAAAAATCAAATCTATGGGAAGCCATACAAAAAACAAATTGATTTCACTGAGGGTAACTGGTCCTCTTAGAAGTATGTACAATGTCACCATATTATATTATCCCCATATTTATGAGGTTCCTCTGGGTTATTTACTTATTTTTGACTATGGATGGAAGTGACTGCTAGCTTGGCTTTTAAAAAACCTAGCTATAGGCAAACAGCTTCAGCAGCTTGGCTTGCTGTTACACTTATCTCTCAGGAAACTATGTAGCATGCTGAAATGAATTACAATTATTTTTCCTATTCTGCCTGGTTTTACCAGAATGATTTCAAATAAGATATGTATCCCAAAATTATTTCTATTTTCCCATTAACTCAATTCAATCCAGCAAGTATACATTAAATACTTTTGTGCTAGGCATTTTGCTACTTACTGGTAGTACCAAAACACAGATGAAACAATCTTTGCCCTCAAGGAACTTATATTCTACTGGGGAAAACAGCATGTATAAAGATAAGTAAATACAAAATGTATGTGAATAACTTGAGGGGGAGGATACTAACAACTTGAGGATCAAGAAAGACCTTGTATAAGAGGTGTCACTACAGATGAGCTTTAGAGGATGGTAGGGATTCTAAGAAGTAGAGGTGAGAAAGGATATGCTAGGCATAGAGGTTAGTTTGCAGAAAGGTATGGAAATGGGAGATGGACAGTCAGATATGGTTAACAGCAATTAGAGCATTTTGGCCAAAATGTAGAATGCATGAGAGGGATGTAAGGGAGATCTAGGCCAGATGTAACTTGGGACAAGCTAGTGTTTCTGGAATAATCTGGGGATCAAGGTTCAGGAAAAAAGCACACTCAGGAATATCAAGTCAAAAGTAAGCTTATTTAAATGTATGAAAGGATACAAAAGCAATTTCATTATATATATTTCAGAACACACAATTTAAGTCAGACATACTCTGCTTGCTTCCCAAGACCCCTTGGAGACAAGTCCAGAAACGGTAGAACAGGAAATCTACTCAGCTGACACTTGTGCTGTATCAGAGGAGTGATGTACCTCTGGATTACATACAATTTCTATGTCTTGTAGACTTGATAAGACAGGATTTTTGTTTTATTTCCTAAAAGAGGCTGTTTGGTAGAAATACATGATCAGAGCTTTGCTTTAAAGAAATCAATTTGGTAGCAGTGTAAAGGTATATTTAATTATTACTTTTAGTTCTTCTAGCTCTATAAAGCAACACTTTGATTGGCATGACAATAAATAGTTTAGGTGGCATTGTCATTTTTATATATTAACACTATGAGCAATTACTGTCTTTCAAGTTATCTAAGCCTATCTTTATTTTTGTAAAGTGTATTTTGTAGTTATAGTCATAAAATTTCTTTATATGCCTTGGTAGGTATGTTCCTGATATTTATTATTTTCTGTAATGATTTTGAATTTAATTTTTCTTTTAAATTCCATCATATTGCATTTTGTCAGTAATGAAGAAGATACTGATTAAATGATTTTATTTTATATTCTGCTACTTTGCTCAACATTATTTCAATTAATTTTAATGGAATATCTATGGTTATCTAAGCAGACCACCATATTTTCTACCAGAAGTGATAGTTTTGTTTTATTTTTGCCTGTGTTTATTCATGCATCAATTACTTTTTCTTATACTATTGTTAAAGTTAGCATTCTGGACTTTTATCAAATAATAGAAGTGATGATGGGCATCCTTGCTTTAATCATGATCTTATAGGTATGGCCTCTAATGTTCCTCTGTTACATGGAGGGCTGGCTCTCTGTTTTTGAGAGGTAATTATTTATTATATTGAGGAAAGGTCTACTTATTCTTGAGATTTAATATTTTTCAAATCAAAGTGGTTTTGTATTTTGTTTAGTTTGTTCTGCACTTACTGACACTGTTTTTAATAACATGGTATAGTATATGCATATATATGTACATATATGATTGTGTTTTTGTGTATATGCTTTTTTTTACCCTTAATATTGAACCAGGTCTTCATTCATGGAATAAATTCATCCTGACCTTAGGTCATAATCCTTTTAATACATTGCTACAGCCCCATTGTAAATATTTTATTCATTATTTTAAGAATATATTCATGAAGCATATGGGTCTATTGTTTTCTTTCTTTGTTTTTTCTCTTCCAACTTGAGTTCTGCATTTGATTAAGAAAAGAAATTTGATTGTATCCCTCTTTTCCTAGTTCTTTTTGCAAATAATTCATGTAGTTTTACAAATAATTGTTCTTTGAAAATTTGATAGAATACGTTTGTAAATTCATCAGGTCATGCAAGTTTCCTCCTTTGGGAGTTAATTTATTATTTTTTTCAATTTCCTTTTTTTATGAGATTTGGTTGTTTAAATTCTCATTTTCTTATTACATTTATCTGTTATATTCTTATAAATATTAACCTATTTCATTTAAGATAGTATAACTTAGTTGATGGAAAACTAGCCACAAAACCAGGAAGGTCTGCTTCTGACACAAACTCTGTGACCCTAGGTAGGGACCAGCAGGTTTCATGTGGCCTACAATACTCTTGAAAGTAGCCAGAACCAGATAAAAATGTAATTGGGAAAGAGTTAGCAAAATAAATAAAAATATGATAAAACATAGATAATATTACATTTTAAAACAGTCAGGATAAGGCCTAATGGGATTCTTATGTACTCTTAAGTGGTCCTTGTTTCTATCTGACTTAGACACCACTGCTCTACGTAATTCTCTAAGACTGTAAATTTTAGAGAAGGTGTCAAACTACACTGGTAGAGGGGGGTTCCTCACCTGTCAGTTTCCTATATCAATGAAACCATAGGTCCATTTCTTCTGAATTTGAGTTGTCAATTTTTTTTGCAGGTGATTGAGCATAATAGATTTTAACATTATTTTCCTCTTTATCTTTTGTGAATTTTCTTTTTCTTTCACTGTTACTAATCGTGGATTTATTCTCATGTTCTGAGTTTATTTCTTGGACTTCTCTTAAGCTATAATGTTTCTTTGATGTAGTCCTACTTTCATGAGTGATTATTTTTATTTCCATATGAGTAACCAATAAATTAATAATTACTCCTGATATGGTCTGTCTAAAGCACAGTAGGTTGGATTGCTAACCCACTTCATCCTGGATACTATTTCCTATCACATGACTGATTCATTTGGAACTTGGAGACTGGTAAAACACCCCACTCATTTTCACAAAATTGTTCAGCCACAGCTTCTTCCAAATTCTGTATTTGTTAAATATATTTGTTAATATGTTCATAGTTCTCTGTTTGTATGTCTTATCTTACTTCACTAATATATTTTTGACTCCACAAAGGCAAGGACCATATCTCATTTGATTAAGCAGCCAGCAAGAATTCATTCAATACCTTTACCTGCCAAGCAATCTAAAAGGGGATGGGGATACAAATATATATATATATATATATATATATATATATATATATATATATATA